>NC_134577.1:91658035-92285178 GCF_050947875.1 Dermacentor variabilis
TTGTCATAATTTCTTTCACAAAAAGAAACAATAATGAGCTAGAAAAAGTACAAAAAAAAGGGCGGCGCGCTCGGCCTTAATAATTTCTCCGAAGCATCAGTGACGAATCTGTTAAAAAGAAGCCAATTTTCAGCCTTTAGAAAAAAGTCGCAGTTTCGTCGGAAAGGTGAAGCATTGATTGCGATAGCAATTTAGTAGACAGCTATATGAAGTAAGGATAGAAGTTTTATCGGCCGTGTAAAATTTTGGATCATTCGCCTACTCATAAAATTAACAAGCATGGTGCCACGCGCACACAAGCAAACATGAACCCCTCTCACTCGATGACCGGGCACACCCTCTGACGAAACCCTGGACTGTAAACTGGAATCATCTTAGCAATAATACAGTGAGAGCAGAGCCATGATTGGCTTTTTCTTGCTATCTTGCAGCTTGTAAGTGACAGGTGAAAACGCACGCGTATTTACATTTAGGTGCATGTTAAAGAACGCCACATGGTCCGGATTTCCAGAGCCCCCCACTACCACAGGCCTCATAACGAGATCGTTGTTTTGGCACGTAAACACTCCAGAATTGTTTTTCTCTTAAGGAACCGCTTTCTTTATGAATATTTTGTACTGTGAAATTTTTTGTGCTTAATAAAGTTCTAAGTTTGTGAACTAAATATTCTTCTATTGTGTCTTGAGTTTTGATCTACTGAGTTACTGCACCGTAGTCTTGATGGACTGTAGTTATCGCATACTGTATTTATTAAGGCTAAAGCCTGATGTGGCTCATACACTTATGGTCCGCAAAACGCGACGTGCGTTATAGAAAGTCATTATCAGCTTCAGGGAGTTCCTCCCCCCACCCTCTATTCCGTTGCGCCCTTCCCCTTAAAGAGGGATAAATAAAGTTTTTCATCATCATCATCAGGAGCTCGCCTGATGCAGGCACGCGCTCTTGCCACTGCTCGCGCGTTCGTCGTTGTCTTTTGCCAGAACTGGCTCCGATGCCGCTCATCGTGCCAAAAAGAAAAAGGCACAGTTAATTGAGATACGGTTAATTCCGGCACTCGAACCCACGACCTTCAGTGAGATTGGAATCCTCGAGCTTATGTTCAAATCGAACCCTCTATACCTTTGGCGTTAAGGCGGAGTTAACTGAGGCAGTATTAATTATTATCGACTTGATAAGGGAACTAGAACCCATGACCTTTGGTGGGACAAAACAAGTAATAAGGAGTAACATCGCATTAGAATGAGAATGTGAAGTAATTTATTGAATGTCTGTTGACCGCGTAGGCTTTCGCCTTCAGCATCTGGTTTATGTTAAAGTAACTGTCAATTTTTGTATACTGCAGCTACCTAGCTGTGCATACTGTTAGTGTTGTATTGCTTACAGTGATGACTGGTTGTTCATTTTCTCTCGCATTACAGTGAACAAGTTGCTGTGCGTGCGCATACCACAATGTCCCAGGGTGTTATGTAACTATTGTGAGCTGGTTCTTCCTGTTGTTAGCATGCATTTTGCGGCATGCTTGCCATTTATGGATGACTTTGCTGTACAACGCTGCTGAAGTCACCTTGGGTGATTGCAGTATTTATAAATGAAATATTACTATAGATTATATGACGTTTACGTTTATATGAGTATCGTTCACCCCGTTTTCACAGTGGCTGCGGGGTTTTGCTGCCTAGAACGAGTTTCCGGGTTGAAGTAGCCGCTACGGATGGCACATTTTGATAAGAGAGCAATAAAAAAAAACGTGTCACCTAAGCTGTGGGTGCATGGCAAGTACTGCCTGGTAATGAAGATTCATTATTTATCCATTATATTCGTGGGTTTTCTGAGCCAGTATAACGGCCTGTTTATGAGGCACACCGAAGTGAAGGGACTCCGGAACGATTTTCCCCGCTTGAAGTTCTTCAAGGGACACACAATGTGAAACATATAAGCATTTTTTGTAGCCTGCCCCAATCGGAATCCGGGAGTGACCCCTCGACCTTCACCTCAGCAGCGAAACGCCATAGCAACTATACTTCCGCAGTAGGTTTGAAAAATATTTCCTCACCATTTTCTTACGTATCTGAGCTGCTCCGTAATGTTTTGGGGCATTTAATGCCGACGCTCAATCAATCTGTTATGCAATCAATATACATCAATGAAATTATATGTGAATTTTCAAATACCAGGAAACTTCTCGAGTACCGCTGCCTTTCTGACTGAGACATCCTGTATCTTGTTTGCAAAAATAAACAAAGTAAATATTTGTCTTTATCCTTTAGAACACCTTTCCGACTGATTTCACTAAGCATTTGAATGCTGTTCTCGTTGGGTTTGCAATTTTTCATTTTTATGTGGTGTTCTTCTAAAGGCGAGACACAGAATACACGTCCGTCGAAGCAATCACTTTTTTTTTACTTTCAGAGGTGCATGCAAACTGGAGAGCGTAACTCAAGAATGGTGGCGCTCATAGGAGCCTAAATTGAGTATTATTGCAGACTAGTAAATAACAGGAAACAAGGCCTTATGAACACATGCTGTTAAGCGTTTTGTTTTACTGCTATACTTCCCTAGCAAACATACATCGCTATACGATGTTCTGACGACTCCCTTAAGGAATGTGAGCACTATGTTTATATGTACGACCACATCATGGTGCAATTCAGCATAAATAAAGAAATCCAAATGTGCGGTCGCTGCGTACTCCTCTTTGAAATATTTTAAAACATTTTCAAGCTATACGATTTATTGCTTTCTAGTAAGATTTTGAAGCTGGTTGCATTTAACGGTTCCGATCGTTTAGTATCACACTTCTCATTCTAGAGGAAAATTTTCAAGAAATGAAAAAAAAACATGACCGAAATTACCCCCCCCCCCTCCAAAAGAAAGAAGAAAATTTTACGATAGATGACGTCCAAGGAATGGCGACTAGCCGCCTGTCGCTACCGGCGTCAGAAAGAATGCCAAATCAGGGCCTTAAAGAGTTATTCCAAGCTATTCGACGGGGGGTGTGTGGTGTAGAAATTGCGAGGCTCGACGACTAAAGCAAACTCATTTTTTTTTTCGCTTTACAAAGACTCACGGTGTCAATTGTTAGGTATAACCATGAGAAACCATAACTTGGCCATATTCCTGCAAAGCTGGAGCGTAATAAAGCAGTCAAAAGCACAAAGTTTCCATATTTTTAAATACAAGAACGCAGGCCTCCGTCGAGTGCCAGCGTCCTAGTTCCTCTCGCTCAGCGCTTTTACATTCCGCGCTCGTTGAAATATGGCTGTCGTGGCAAGGACCAAACCCGCAGCCATTAGCTGAACATATCAACACCATAGCCGATAAGTTGTCGTGGCAAGTTCACGTGATGTCTGAAGCACTGCCTCAACGTTCTGAAGCAACTTTGAAAGGTGGAGTCTGCAAATTTATTTCAGCCGATGACGTTATGCGCGTGGCGAAAATCTTCTGAAGAGGAAGTGTTAGCTCGCAGTATACTCCGATGCCACCTATTCAAAATATACTTAAAATGCACAAATGCTTTCGTGAGGCAACCTTGTGATCGTATCGAAATAAATTTGTTGCATATGAGAGCAAAATTCAAGTTGTAATGAACCTGAGAACCAAAATCTTAATTTAGAACCTGAAAGGTAATACAAGTCTTGCCAAATATTGTGAAGAGGAAGCTTTAGCTAGGGTACTGCTTTCTAAATACATGTAAAAGGAGAATTCGTTTTTCTCGGCAATCACTGCACTAAATTTTACTAAGTTTATTGTATTTAAAAGATAAACTTAAGATTGAGTGACTGTTTGTTTCGATTTTTTTATTTAGGTCATCAATCTTTTAATAAAAATTGGCAAAAATAAAAAATGTTTAGAAATCAATACTATCAAGTTTACGACTTTGTAACTCAGCAAAGAAAACTGATATCACAATTCCATGAATTACAGCTAATAGCACATCTAAAGTGGACAAAATTGATATGTTAGACATGAATCTCAAGAAATTTAGTAATATAGAAATACAGCTTTGGCAGAACCCTTGTAGACAACGTAACAAATTCACGTAAGGTATAAATTGAGATAATGAATTCGTCTGCTTTCAATGATCTAATAGATGCCGTTTACAGAACCACTATCTCCGTTCTTGATGCAGATCTATTAATTTATGGACTTCGAGCGTCTATATTTCTCCCAACTTGCGAATTCTCTAAAATTCTTTTGACAAAATTCAACTCCTAAATCAAACTTTCGCTTCCAACCATCAATAGAATTTAACTTTCTCTCTCAAATGCAAGAAACGTGTCTAAAATTGGTCCTAGGGTTATCTCAGAAAAGTGTTCTTGCGTTTTATATGTATTTGAATAGGCCGGCTCGGAGTTGGGCCCGAGCTAAACCTTCCTCTTAATAAATATACACGCACTAAGCTTACATATCCGCAAGCCTGCACCAAGAACAAATATTAGGGCTCTGTCAACTGCAACAGTTGGAGTTTCTAAACCGGGAAGGTTTAGTCGATGAATTCACAGCTTAGGTGAATTTAAAAGTATTACAAGAGCTTCGCAAGTATCTCACCTAAAATTAGCAGCATGCTTGTCCGCTTCAGATAAATCATCCGGCGAATTTTGCTGAAATGTGGCATTGCATTTCATTGCCGAGTTCCGGAATTGCGAACTTGTTAGTTTATTTATATTATTACACATACTTTCAAGGCCGAATAGGCACAACATAAAGGAGTGGTGAAAATATACAATATTTGCAGTACAGGTCAGGAATTGAAAATCAAGCTGTAAGGCACTTTGAACGGCGTTCTTGAAGTTAATGGTGTTACAAATTGAGACTGGGGATGTGGGAAGGCTGTTACATTCATTGGTTGTTGATAGCAAAAATTTAGGAATGGTACAAATTTGTTCGGCAAGATGGCACTTCAATTTTATGTTGATGGTCGATGCCAGAGGAGCTGTAACATGTTGTAGTGAAAATATTTTCTTTAACAGAAGGGTTAAACTATTATATACTATGAAAAAAAAATGACAGAGACGGGAGTACTTGCGATGTAGCGAGAGGTCAGGTAGGTCTAGAAATCTTTTCATGGACGTGACGCTATAATGACGTGAATAAAGTGGGCAGCGCGGTTCTGGATGCTTTTAAGAGAGACGGCAAGCATGGAATGAGCAGGGTCCCATATGGCACAAGCATATTATAATTTGGACGGACGAGTGTTTTGTAAAGAGTAATCGTTAGTAAGATGGCTGCTGATGCAAACCTTCGTCTCAAATAGCCCAAGGCTCGGTTAGCATTGTTATTGACGTATTGAACGTGCATATTCCATGAAAGGTTGGTAGTAATATTATACAGGTCAAGGCACGTATACGAGTTAGCAACTGACAAGACAGCACAATTAATGGAATACGGGAATATACAACAAAGGGTAGAGATAGAGGACATGCGCATACTATTAAGTTTAGTTGTCTTAAGCTACATTAGCCATCAATGTTCATCTACATTCATCTACATCTACATCTACATCTACGCATCTTGATCCGGCTATGTTTCTTGGTGAACAACCGCTTTTTAAGACCAGAGCAGTCCTTGCTTTCTTGGATGATGTGCTACAGGTTATGAGCCCATTAAATTCATTGTGCATCCTCTTCCAGTTGCACCAGCTGGATGAGTTATCCAGGTCGTCCTGTACAGGAATCACTAAGGTTAGTTATTTTTCGATTGTCCGTCCACGAACAGCCTAAAGGTTGAATTTGAGATACAGTTGTATTTTACCGTTGTATTTTATGAGATATTGCAATTGTTGACAACATTTAATTTAAAAAATCAATGACCTAATGAAGATAAATTAATTGCTTCAGTCACTTCACTTGAACATTTCATTTTTAACGCAACAACCTAATCAATTTTGGCGGAGTCGTTACTTCGTTCCGATGAATTTTCGTAGGAGTCACCGAGCTTAAGTTTCCTTTTAGAAAGACGGCTGTGTCGCTTCTGAAAACGGGTTTATGTCGCAGCATATCAATTCACCACCTTGTAGATCGCTATAGTCTGTTGCGTTTTAGCGTTTTAAAATATTCAAAGAAGCAAACATCATTTCGTTTTTACCGAAATGATAATTTTATCTGGTTACTGGTTCTTTAAAATATACATCACAATTTCACTTACTATTCCCGAGCTTTCACCACTCGATGGCCATCCTACGATGTACTGGCAGCAAGCATCCTGCTTTTATTGCGAGCACTGTTGTAATATTTGTTTGAAGTATTCAATTTGCTTCAGCTCTTTACCATATCTATATGGTGAGGGAAAGTGTTACAACACTGTCGTTCATGTCCCTTTTGTGCAAAGTCAAAGCTTCTTTATAAATAGTGAACTGTTTTCCATGCTATGATTTGTAAATAATTGAAGCACAGGAATAACTGTATACAGTATTATATATAAACATTGGCAATGATTTCGAATTTTTTTATGTGTCACATCTTAGCACGTACGAACGAGATTAGCTTGCTTGCTTCTAAACTCTCTCGAAGTTAAAAGAACACAATATAAGCATCTCAGTTTGTCAAGACAAGTTTTAATTGATTATTAAAAATTGAATACTCGATCATACAAATAAGCAGGCAGTTTGCCTAAACACCTCACCGAGGTAAGTTTGCACGAAATTGCATTATGTCCACAATCCTAACAAATTAACTGGTTTCTTTTGTTTACAAAGAACTCTTGCAAATACTATATGAATAGGCTTCCATTGCTTATGTAAACAACCTAAGATTTCGTACATAATTTACAAGTAGCAGTAAGTCAATCAAGGTCAATGACAAAATTTTCGCCCGTTTCTGAAGTTGTCGGATGCTGCTGCTGTTTTCGTTCTATACTTGGTGAGTCAAATTCTGAAAACACAAACTCTATGATTAAATAACAATACTATGTAGTACAGTAAACGAGCCATAATATTAGAACTATCGACAACTACCTGCTTTATTCGAATCGTTCTTTCTCTGTCTGTAATGTAATAAAAACAGTGCATTCGAGTGAAACTTGGTGACTAGTAATCTAATGAGAAGAAACAAGTTAAACATCACAATGAGAACAATATACACATAATGATGAGCAAGGTGCGCACTTACCTCTTTGGCTGGCATGCCCATAATTGTGTTTATTATTTTTTGCACGAGATAATCTTCTGTCAATAAAGGTTTTGCTCAAACGCACATAAATATCGAAATTCATCTACATCTACATCTACATCTACGCATCTACATCCGGCTATGTTTCTTGGTGAACAACCGCTTTTTAAGACCAAAGCAGTCCTTGCTTTCTTAGACGATGTGCTACAGGTTATGAGTCCATTAAATTCATTGTGCATCCTCTTTCCAGAGGATGCTGCTGTGGTAGTTTTCATTTTATAGCACATGCCTCTTGGCCCTTGTGCTTCAATGGATCTGGTGAGGCACTCGTGTTCTAGCCAATTTTTGCATCTCATATTTTGCATATTGCATCATTATTTCGCATTGCGTTTTAATGCTCATAGTACACGTGATTAGTCATTGGCATAGTTATATTAAACGTAGACTTTATGCAATTTACATAAACTCTTTCACGCCTCTTTACAAGCACGTCACATAACTTCACAGAACCCATCAGTTCACTGCGAACTCATTAACACTAGCATGGAGCTCTGTGGCCATACCTGGGCCCTGCGCCATTAAACATCAAACGTTCATTCACAAATAGAAACTTACTAAGCAAAAGAGTTATCACGCGATATCGACTCACATCTTTTCTAAATGTTGCTACTGTAAATTTTTAAAATAAATACATCCTCACTTTTTTTTGTCCCTATGAGTTGAAGAGGCGCAGGAGGCTATCACGTAGTTATTTATTATAAATTATGTTTGTCCAGCGCATTCAGTTTTTATGTAGCTCGCTTGATTGTTCTGTACATGAGCAGTAAGGGATGTTATTTTTTTCTCTATTTTAAGGTTAGCCGTTTGTAGTTTTGCTTCTCCTAGGGGGCGAAGTAGAGGCTTTAAATTCGGCGTGAGTGCTACATTAAATATCCATAATAAATCGTTTAATGGTACTGGTGCTTCCTTACTTCTCGACATTCTGATGCCTCGAAACAACAATGTTGCACAGTTCCATTAAAAAACTGACTCGTCACAGTTGATTATGAAAATTGGAATAAACACCCAAAACAGACGCTGCAGATGTTGAAATACGTGTGTTTTTACCTATTTGGTAAGCTAACAGCCAAAGAAATACACTGACATACATTGTTTATGCTTTTTAATGATACGAGTGACTGCTTGTTTTAGAGCTATCTAGAACACTCTCACAATGCGGTTTCACATTCGGCTTAGTTCATTCAGAATGCAGCGCTCCATCTCAGAATACTTGAAGGCAGGCCAACCTTGAACTAAGATCCGTCAGGAGCTCAATCACGGTGCTCATTCCCAAGCCCGGCAAGGCCCCGAACATCGAGAACCTCAGGCCGATTTCTCTAACCTCCTGCGTAGGCAAGGTCATGGAGCGCGTCGTCCTCAACAGGGTCAACGGGTACCTCGAAGACAACGAGGTTTACACGTACAACATGATCGGCTTCCGCGCCGGACTCACCACTGTCCACACGCAGGATGCAATGAAGCTAATAAAGCATCAGATTGTGGATGGCCGTCCAGAGACGTCAAGGCTTTGTTCGGTCTGGACCTCGAGAAAGCTTTCGACTACGTGCTCCACAGCTTCATCGTAAAGACCATTTCAGACCTGGGTCTCGGTTCCAGATTCCATAGCTACGTCAGCTCTTTCCTAACGGACAGGAAGACCAAGCTTCCCAGTGGGGACTTCCGCTCCGACGATGTGCCCCTCGAAGGGCAGGGCACTCCTCACGGCGCCGTCATCTCAGCTACACTGTTTAACATCTGTATCATTGGTCTTTCCGAGGGGTTGGCACGCGTAGAGGGCGTCAAGCACACCATATACGCCGACCACGTCACCTTATGGTGCTCTGGCGGCTGCGTAGGCGGAGTCGAAGAATCCATGCAGGAGGCGATCGATGTGATCGAGGAGAGTCTCCGCCCCACCGGACTTCGATGCTCCCCCGACAAGTCGGAGCTTCAAAAGAGAAGGGAGGCAGACCCAAAGATTGGAAGCCAGTCTCCGAAAGCAGCATCAGTCTTCGTACTTGTGACGGGAGGGGGATACCCAGGGTCGACGTTTTTCGGGTCCTGGGCACCTTTGTCGATTTCAACGGTGGGAACGGAACGGCTCTCCGCAAGATCATCGCAAAGACGGACAACGCTTTCCGCCTCGTTCGCAGAATAGCAAACCGGCACCGAGGAATGAAGGAAAACAATCTTCTCAGCCTTATCAATGCCTTCGTACTATGTCACTTTACGTACACAATTTCTATGCACAACTGGCTCAGAGCGAAGCGAGGCAAGCTCAACGCTCTCATCCGCAAAGTGGTCAAGAGGGCTCTCGGGCTACCCATCAGGACCCATACCGAGGATCTGCTCAAGCTGGGGGTGCATAACGCTGCCGAGGAGATTGCCGAAGCCGAAGAACGCGAGCAACTCACTCGCCTGAGCACCCCAGCGACAGGTAACCACATCCTCGAAGAGCTGGGTTACCACCCTGCGGGATTCCCGATGGTCAGTACCCCGATCCCTAGGTGCATTCGAGACAAGTTCGAAGTGGCCCCTGTGCCCCGAAACGTCCATCCCGTCCATAACGAGGGCCGACGCAAGGCCAGAGCAGCAGCCATCTTCAAACAGATCAAGCAACCAGACATTACAGTAAGCTTCGTCGACGCCGCGGAGTACAGCGATGGGAAGACCTTTGCCATCGTTGAGGTAGACTCCAGCGGCAAAATTTCGAATAGCGCCTCCATTCGCACTTGAGACCCCGGAGTCGCTGAGCAAGCCGTAATCGCCCTCGCCCTGCTAGACGGTAGTGGGTCCGAGATATACAGCGATTCCAAAACGGCAGTTAGGGCTTTTCAGAAGGGCTGCATCGCCAAGCAAGCTGCTCGTCTTCTTAGCAGCTCCAGTCGATATGCTCTCACGCATCATACAATCCATTGGTTTCCTGCTCACGTGGGGTCGGTCGAGGGTGCTCCCCCGAACCTCAATGAGTCTGCTCACGGGGCTGCGCATGACCTCACCGACCGCGCCTCCTCTGCAAGAAGCACCGACTCCCCTCCTTCCTGCGGCCACAGGGACGCTGCCGCTACGCACAACGAGATTATTAAAGTCTTCTACATGTCTAGAAGGGTCTTTCCACCCCCTCACCCCAAGTTGAATAGGGCGCAAGCCGTTTCGCTTAGGCTTCTGCAGACCAGCACGTATCCGTGTCTGTCCCTTTTCCACGAGGCTTACCCGGACGTGTATCGCGACGACGGCTGCCCCTCCTGCGGGCAGATCTCCACTCTAGCGCACATGCTCTAGGAGTGCGGGTCGACATACCCCCAAGTTCATCAAGGAGGAGTGGGACTCGCTTCTGCGTAGCCCCACTCTAGAAAAGCAAATCCTGGTTGTCCGGCGTGCCCGCGACCGGGTCGGTGGGCTAGTCCGCCGTGGGACTAGCCGGGTGCGCGACGAGTTCGCGTCCTCGCCGCACCTGCAATAAAGTTTCTTCACTCACTCACTCACTCAATCACGGGGCTACTCTGCTCTGGGAGCAGTTAGCATGTTCAGCTCTGGCAGACTTTCTCTGGCTCCATTCTCGAAACGGCTTCGCTACGCTGAAAAGCATGCTTAGACGTGATAGGGAACAGTCCGATATACTATATCGCAAACCGAAGTGCTCAGGATTCTCGAGCATCGGCAAAATTGAATCGCAGCGCCGTCTGCCGTGATCAGTCGTGCTATCATCTGCGTTCGAGATCACGGGTAAGCTTGGGCCGCGCGTGTGCTTTCCGGCGGTCTCGAACACAGAAAATTGCATAAGTGATCCAGGCGGATAGCACTGCAATTCAATTTTTTCGACGCTCGGGCGCCGTGGCCGCTTTGGTCGTCGATGCAACCATAAGTGATCACTGGTGTTTGTCTTTGCATTCATGATTTATGATCGTGTGACTGCACCATGAACTCATCAGGGTTTTTATTCTGCCGCAATGAGCTGAAATATTTGGGCAATTCACGAGAAGGGAAAAGTAAATGCAAGGAGCGCTAGTGAGCTCGGCTGGAGGTGTGGTATGCTAGCCTGCTGCCTTTATGATCTCTGTTACAGGTGAAGTAGGCGTCTTTCCTTCATGTGTCGCGCTGCTTAGATTTATTTGTCACCATTCGGGAAATTTAGAATGACACAGCAGGGCTAGGTTGGGGTGTGAGGCAGAACCATTAATGTATTTCTGTCACCAAAATATTTGACAAGATTCAAGTGTCGTCACAGCTCATTCTCCTAATAATAATACGAAGTGCGAACGGAAGGAAGCAGAGAATTGGACACATCTGTTAGGAATGGATTCTCATCGTACCTCGGTGGCTGTGAATTGCAAAGCCGTACTGGCTGTGTTCAAAGCAAGCCGCAATCGGAAATAAGTGTGTTGTGTGTGTCTTACACGTCTGGTCTACTGAGGATAAGAGTAAACATAGATAAATATATATGAGCGCTACACTATGCAGGCAATCATTACGCACAGCGTAGCCCAATCCTCACAACAACCACACAGAGACAAAAATGCATATGTTTGATTCATGACAGCGACATGATGCCACCCACTACAGTTAATATCACTCTCTGACGCTTTTATGGGCCGGCACCAGCAGCCACTAATGCCAAACTCTAACAGTGCTGAGCCTGGAGTAGCTACGGCCGCATCATAAAAGCCAGGCCCGAGCGCCAGTGGGCCATCAAATCAAAGCCGATGACGGAGCAGCATGCCATACAATGTCAGCTTACGGCCAGAGGGAAAGGGGGTGCGCCAGACGCAGCCCCCACACTAAGCCGGAAATCAATATTAACGGGCTGTCGAGGAAGCAGCGGAAACAAAAAGACACCGGACACCCGTCTGTTCGGAACATGCGCTTCGTTGGGCCTCGAAACGCCCGGCGAATTGTAGGCGGATGAGCGCAGCGGCCTTGGACAAAGCTTCGATCGGCTAAACACAAACAAGCCGTACGGCAGACAAACGCATATTGCTTAATGACGTGACAGCGCATGTTTAAAACATGCTCAGAAACACGCCGATCAAAATACCAGCTTCTAGAATGGTGGCACAGTGGCCATTATGTTGAGCCGCCGATCTGCGGAGCGGAATGTCGCGGGTTCCATTCGAGGCCTTGGAGTCTGAGTTGCCAAGGGACGGCATGCAAATGTTAGCTTGTACTTTAAGGAGCTCCAACTGGTTAAGGATAATCCGGACGTATCAACTACGGAGTCTCTCACACCAAACGTGTTGCTATGGATGGGGAAACCTGTTAATTTTATTTTCACTACAATTATGTATTCCCCAAAAGGAACCCCATTCCGTGCACATATTCATGCAACAAGTACGCACATGCGCGAGCCGCAAGAATGCTCACAGTTTAAACAGGTAAACTGGTATGCATGACCATCTCGCCCAGTAGAAAGTTCGGAGAGGCGGAGAGCCTTGCTCAGGCGTCATTGCCGGCTGATTCAAAGAGCACTGAGGCATATTTTACAAGTTGTAGAAGCTCCACCACCTACTTGTCAGATGTTTTCAGCATTTCAATTTCAGCATTTGCTTGTTATATATAAAAAGTAAGCATGAACGTTGGCAAAGAGTCTTAAGACGCCATAATCTTATCACGAGATGCCAGACGTGGCGTCTTTGTTGTTATCAGGGGGATATGAACACATTTTGCCGATATTGCGTGGCAAATTAGCCAATAGGTATGGTAATGGCTTTCTTTAAAATAATCAAGACTGCTGCACTTCATTCGACTGCATTCTCGAGTGGCAGCCGCACCAAGAGCAAGAATGAAGCGAGCTGGTGTATCTTGACACTATGAGGATTTCCCCAATGGTTACCAGCCCCACTGGCACGCCCGCTAAACTATCACTGAGAATATAATTTTGTGCTCAAGCGCGATCCAACATAACCTTGCGCAGGCACACAACTCTAGAGAAGGACAAGTAACACTGAAATGCAGACAGCCGCCTGCTATAAGCATTAGTGAATGGAGGCCCGAAACACGCATATCGTGGCTACTGCCAGGACACTGGGGCCAATTTCATTCCTCAACAACTGGCGCCTTCTTTTTCGAGACCTCTTTACGATTCCAAGCCTCCAGCTCCGTACACACCTAGGTACTTCCTTTCCTCAGTCAAACAGACCCTCTTTTCTGGCTAACATTCCTTGCTTATTTCTGTACCTTCTTTGCTCTCTCTCCTTTTCTTCGGTGCATTTTCTCGCTGCGGCAGCCCGGCTTGCTTGCTTCGCTTCCCAGCTTTAAAGCCCAGACCCCAAGCTCGCTCCTAACAACGCCGGTGCCACCTGTCTGTATATTTAGGCCACTTTTCATGTACTTTTCCTAGGGGCCGTTTATTTACGCCAATCCATCTTCTGCCTGAACCACTCTTCTTGCTATATGGTGTGACATTTTTCCACAGCCTCTCCTAGCGCCGGCCATTATCTCGTGCTCTTCGCATTCGAAGGTTCGCCGTCTCTGAACTACGCTTCGTCTTGTCGTGTTTGCCTGGCATTTTCCAGACAAGCGTTTGTTTTATACGTGTGCTGCCTTGATAAATTGTAATCCGGTGGTTGGCACAGGTGTCATTTCTTCCAAAAGTCCATGTATGATTTATATTTTTGATGGGATGGGACTCAAGTGTAGGACCCTCGACGATTGTCTGTTGCCGAGAGGGAGGGCTGCTCAACGCGACCAGGTCCATAGAGTCTTGCCAACTTTCGTGCAGAAAACAACTGACTTGGCCTCCCATTTATAGACGTTTTTATCCGTAGTCCTACTTTGTTTTGTTCGTGTCTCTGTCATTTGTTTATTTCATATTTCTTTTCCTATCTTCTCCTCTTTTCATTCCCTCCACCCGAAAGAGTAGGCAGACGTTGTGCCCCTCTCGGTGGCAGTTGTCAGCTTGCTCCCCCTGTTTTCTTTGTGTGCTTCTATGTTTCAATAATAATAATAATAATAATAATAATAATAATAATAATAATAATAATAATAATAATAATAATAATAATAATAATAATAATAATAATAATAATAATAATAATAGTTTATTGCCACAAAATATACAAAACAACACAAGAAGGCCGGTCTAAGCCTCAGTTGGCTCGTCGGACCGTGCCAATGAATGTGATAGACAAAGCAAAAAAAAATATATGCATATATTGATGAGAAATGAAGAGAATAAATAAATAAAAAAATAACACTAAAGGCAAATAATTGAAAAGAACAAGATAACATTTGGTTATCTACATATAACAAAAGTTGAAGAGGTAAATATTGCGATGCAAAAAATGTACAAGAGGTTAATTTTACTGTAGCTGCTTCAAGAAGTGTTTGAGCGTGCTTTCTGATGTCGCGTTGAAGATTTCTTCTGGTAATTTGTTAAATATGTCAGGCACATAAGCACAGCGTCTGGCCGCGCCATACCTTGTGGCTGAACGAGGAACTACATAACGGACATCTTTTCTAAGCTCTCTTGCGGCGGACCTTTTTTGTTTGAAAGCGGAATTCCAGAAATGTTTAACGACAACTGTTTCTATAAGTAATGAATGGAAGTTTGGTAGACCAAATTTACGGAAGATATATGCAGATGTTACTATGGGGGAATTGTACGCAACATTTTTAAGAATGTTTTTTATAATCCGGTGAACCCTGCATCTCCAACGATCCGAACAAAGGCCAAAGACTGTAATGCCGTACCTCAACACATTGTAATCTAGTGCCTGTGCTATAATCGTTTTTTACAGACAAGGGTGCAATACTTTTGATATTAAATAACAGCCAGGCTACTGACCTCAGTTCAGAACAAATAAGTGATAAGTGATGTTGCCACGATAATTTACTATCGAAATAGATTCCGAGATATTTCACACAATCCACGTATAGAATAGGCGCACATTTACAATGAACACAGTCTGACTCATGCATGTAGAAGGGCATGTTAATAACAGTAGTCTTAAGTGGGGAGCGAAAACAAACATGTTTTGTTTTTTGGGCATTTACAACAATTCCATTATTAGAGAACCAAAGCAATGCCTTGTAAACGTCATTTTGCAACATTTCAGTGGGCGTTTTATAAGAAAGGTGTTTCGCTAATAATACAGTGTCGTCAGCATACTGGAATACTGAACATTTCGAAATTGCCAAAGGGAAGTCGTTAACAAAGATATCAAACAACAATGGCGACAAAATGGACCCCTGAGGAACTCCAGCTTTTACGGACAGCTTAGAACTAAATACGCCCTTATCATCGGTAGAGACCACCTGAAAGCTGTTGCTCAAGTAATTTTCGAGAACTTTGTAAAAAGGCCCACGAAATCCCCCAAAATGCAGTTTACTTAACAAGACTTGATGATTCAGGGCGTCAAACGCTTTCGATACATCTCAAAATAGCGCACACGTGAAAAGATTCTGATCAAATGCCGAGAACAGTTCATCTGAAAATTCCTCAAGCAGTGCCACAGTACCACGCCCTGAAATAAAGCCAAATTGTCGATCGGTCAGGATAGAAAAATTGTTAAGAAAAGAAGGCATAGTGTGGAAAAGAAATTTTTCTAAGACCTGAGCAATAATCGGCAATATAGAAATTGGCCGATAGTTTTCAATACTATCATTCTTCCCTGACTTGTGTAGTGGTACAACAACTGCAGTTTTTAAGCATTATGGAATTTCGTCGCCTTCCAAAAACCATTCAGTATATGCAGGATAATATCTGGCAGCGCACTGAAATTCCTTGTGATGATGTGTAAAGAAATTCCATCATATCCAGTGGGCTTGTTGGGACGGAAACTGAAAATAATTTCTTCCAGATCACCCTTTAAAATTCTCGGAAGAGAAGCCGACGCAGATACGGAATGCCCTAACGGCGAAAATAGGCCGGTTATTGGAACTCACTCCTCTCAGATGATTTAACAAAGACCAAGTTTTGCTTATATTATTTGAAGATTGTTGGAATTTATAGAAAAAACTAACGGCGTTTGGCGCCGCGCAGAAGAGCAAAAACTCTATTTCTTGCCGACTTGTATTCTAATCGCAGTCTTTGGTTTCTGGGATTTCTTTTGCAGCGTTTCCACAAGTTGTCTCGATACGAAATGGAAGCACGAATTTCCGTGTTCATCCAGCAGTGACCCTTTCTTATCGGCTTAGCTATCAGCCGTGTGAAACGTAATTCAAAATTTTTCATTTGCATACAGAACCTTTCATATACTTTGCCCGAAGAATCTTCTTTGGTAAAGGATGCCCAGTCAAACGAAACGATAAGTTTATCAAGCTTGGATTGATTAACAATAGGGACAAGGCATTTACGCTGCCCTGATCCAGTTTCCACCGATGACGTTCTAGACGCGTCTGGTAAAACTAGACGACATGCTACAAAATCCGCCATCCGTTTTAGAATTGTACATTACCTAAATGAACAGCAGGGAGCTCTGACCGCTATGTGATCTAAACAAGATTGCACTCGGCTGTTAATAACTAATTCCCCTCTAGTAGGAGCTGCACTTGTACATTCCAGACCATAAGCGGACAACGTAGATAAATAATCACAAACAGTAAGTTTTTTTCAGGGCATAAAATATTGATATTCAAGTCTCCGATCAAGCAAAGTTGGTCCACTGAAATCCACTGCCGCAGAGCTTCTTCAAGCTCAACAAGAAACCGAGAAAGGCTGCATGAGGGTGGTCGATAAATCGATAAGATATCGACAGAAAATGACCTTTTACAAACTTTAACCATAAAAGATTCGGCATGTACAAAAGGTGCATCAACAGAAGAAATTTCACAGTTGTCGTTTACATAGAGATCCATGCCTCCGCCACGACGCCCGCTTCGTGTGACAAAATGTGCGGAAAAGCCCTGCAATGTAAACGCATCGAGTAAAGCATGGGAAACATTGATTTCTGTAATCACAAATACGTCTACAAAGTTAGTTGCCAATTCAACCAGAAATTTAAATTCGTCCCAGTATTTCCGCCGACTTCGAATATTAACGCTCACAATGGTAAAATCTTCATCAGAACTGCACTGAAATTCTGCACTGAAAGAAAAAGGCATGTTGGCTAAGCAATGTTTTCCAGGTCTGCTTGTTTACCAATTCGAACAAGAGACGCTGTTTCATTCTTTTTCACGAAGATCTTGCCTCCTTTCGTCCTACAAAACTGATAACCCTCCTCTTTTGCCTTCGTTCTCGCTTTCCAGAAGAGATCACGGTTAACTTTGGTCAAGTTCTTATTGAAGTAGATTTTTGGAAATGATGTACTTTCGCGTAGTTTCTTCAGCTTTTCCTGCGCTTCAAGCCATTTTTCCTTTCATATTACAGATTTAAAGCGCACCAAGACCACAGGTGTACCACTGATTTTGACTTTTAAGCGGTGTACGGCTGCAATATCGTGAGACGAAAACCCCGAGAGGTCCAGATTTGCTGCCATTTGCGTGATTGTTTGTGTTAGGCTTTTATTACTTTTCATTGTCAAAGCGTGGATCTCAAAATTCTTTAGTCTGCTGCACTGCTCACTTTCATGTTGGTTTCCTTCTAGCTTTTGTATTACTGCTGCCTGAGCTACCACCGTTGTTTTCAGAGCTTCCGGTTTAGCGCAATCAGACATTTGACGTTCCTGAATGTCCTGTTGTTGTTTCAAAACAAAATCAGACTTATCGGAAAAAAACGACACTGATCCTTCTAGTTCCTTAACTGATTTCGATACAGCCGTGAACTTATTATTATTATTAATATTATTATTATTATTATTACAAATAATAAATTTGTACATATAATTTTGCTAGGTCTGCCGAAGCCTCATTCCCTTTTATAATAATACTAATACTAATAATAATCTTTATAATAATAATAATATTATTATTAACGATGATGATGATGATGATGCCAAATTAATAATGTTAATAATGATAAGGTTAAAAATAGACCATTGCTCACCGCTCTCAGTGTATCATTCTGGCAACTGATATAAGGAAGATAAAGAAAGCATATGAAAGGGTGATTCCATAATCCCTGCACATTTTGAACCACAACACGGTGTGTTGAAGTGCATGCTTAATGTTATTTGAATCACATAACGAAAATATTTGACAGGGTGCCTCTGCTCCAGCATTCCCACCGAAGCACAATTCAACGTTTGACGGCCAGTGCACAATGCGTCATAGTTGGTGCGCCTGCTCTAAAGAATTTGATCTTCTCAATACATTTATTCCAAAGATAAAACATAATTTCTGTTGGAGACTCATTGCCTTGTAGAAGCGTTGGGCCAACGCTGAGACTATTTTTGTTCAACACTGCTGCCGAACTTTATTTGTATTTGTTTTACATAGGTATTGAAGTAGAAAGTTATAATTGTGTTTATTACGAAAGGTAAAAGTTAACACTTGTGTTGCGATTAACCAGAACTCCTAAATCACTCCTATAATAACGCAATTAACAAAATAAATTATAGGGTTTTAAGTGCCAAAAAAAAACGATCTGATTATGAGGAACGTCGTAATGGGGGACTCCAGAAATTTCGACCACCCGGGGTTCTTCACCGTGCACCTAAAGCTAAGTACACGGGTACTTTCGCATTTTGCTATGACTACGCCGGCATGGCATACACTGCGTATACTTCAGTTCCCGACAAGCCTTTCAGATCTTGCAAATTATTGTTTGCTTATGGTGTGGTCGCCTCAATTAGGCATCTGTGTCCACTGGAATAATTTGCGATCTGAGAAAGCTGCATGTTTGCATATTTTGTTTTCATATGCAAGAAATCATGAGCCATTCCATTCTGTGAAGGTGGAGGACCAGCGAAGATTTTTGAACATAGGTAGGGACTCATTTACCGTGGTTTTTATATACACTTACGTGGCGGACGGGACCGCTGCCCCGGAAAGCCGGAGGAAACTTAGACACTCATGGCGCTTCGACGAGACCGCCACCACGGGAGAGCGGAAAGAAAGGTAACCAGACACGCAAGCTCTTCGAATGCTCACAAAGAGGGGGCTGTGCGAACGCAGACACGGCCAGTAGACAGTGGAGAAAAAGAACTAGGAAGCTTACCAGCAAGTAAGCGGCTTGTAAGGCGAGCAATACAGCAACGAAGAACGTCAAGCGCAAAATCAGAGAGGCTGAGATGATCTCATGGGCTTAACACAGACTTGATCATTTGAGATCCAACATTCAGTGCCTGGAAAGAAGGTAGTCGTTAATCTACCACCGCTTTCCACTCACCCTCGCACGCTGTTTCTCGCACCCACAGCCCACGGTGCGCGAGGTGCGATCTTATCGCACTCGGTCTTTACACAGAGCATCACGGGGACGGTGGTGGTGAGGGTGACTATGCACCTTGAAGGTCCATATAACCACTATCGCAACAAAACAGGAAGTGTACGAGATGAATCCTAGGGGTCAAAAATAGTCTGCAGTCCCCCACTACGGCGTTCATTGTGATCCTATCGATCTTTTTGGAAGTTAAATCCGAGAATTGAATTTTTATTTTCGAAGTAGTTCTCCGAAAGCTGTACAGAGGTGCGATTCTATTCTTGTTCAGACCAGTCACCAGCAGAAATGAAACGCGTCCGGCATTGTCACCGTGCACTCACTAATGGCACAGCGATGCGTCTGGAACGTTGCTGCCACGATGGGGGTCTTTCTGGCGAAGACTGCCGAAGTGCCGATGCAACGTGCGGTAGGTTTCTTGAAGTTCTAATTTCTCGCTCTTTGCTAATTTCTTTATGATGTAATTTCTTGGGCAACCTTTCTTGCCACTAACTTCCCTCCCATATTCTACCAGGTATCAAACTGAGAAGTTTCAAAATGTCTAAGCTTGAGAAGTTTGAACGGTGGCGCATTCCTCCTGCGCAGATAATTAGCGTTTTTAAAGCGATTAGCAATCAATCGTCTAATGGGCGTGTTTGTTGACGATATGTTTTGTATTATGTTCATGAAATGGGGTGCATAACCAGTAACGTATATCCACTGACCCGAATTTACGCCAAAGAGGTTTATGAAGAGTGGCACATGTTCATTGGCACATACCCTGTCGCCAAACTTCGCAACACAGAAGTTCATTCAAAACAGGCACATACACAGGGTCTCATACCCAGCGGCCGAAGTTGGTGCGAAACATGTACAAGTTAGTACGGCACGCACCTTGTGTCGTTAGCCCACTGATCCAAGTTGGCATAAACCGGTTCATTTAAGTGCAGCACAGACCCAATGTCATAAAACCAGTGACACAACTTCATGTGAAACAAGTTCATTGTAGTTGCGAAACATGCCCAAGTCTTAAATACCCAGTGTGACCAAGTTGATATTATGTTTGGTTTTGAATCCACCTCCATTCACGTAGCAGCTCGATGGTCTAATTGGCCATGGACATCCCAGCGAGCAAGGTTCACGTGCACGACGTTAGGCGTAGACGTACTTACCCCAAAGTAGTGGAAGTTTTCAATGAATACTAATCGCAATTAAAACACGAAATCTTCCTTAAGGAAAAATTTCTTGTATGAGAAATAACAGTGAGTCATTGGTTAATAATGATATTAATGTAATGAAGAAGAAGAGCACAGGAACAAGGCCAGCCAGATCGTCTCTTCCATGCCTGCTGTGCAACCAGTGGGCCAGCCGGATCGCCAGTGCTTGGCACGAGTGTGAGCCGTTCGAGCTACCAGCTGCTCCTGCTCTGCGTCACCTGCCTCTTCGGTTACGAAGAGACGTTACCATCGGAACTGTTCAGTGCACCCATTACAATTGGTGGAGGTGCGGGGTACTCAAGAACATCTACACCCTGGAACTCCGGTCTCGGACTCTGCCTCCCGTCATGCCTGACTCTCGCCAGCCGACGCCGCCGCCACCCCCCGTTGCCTGCTCAGGCGCTGTCCCGCAACGCCATCCAGCGGTTTTCAGCGGTACGGACGAACAGGACGTCAATGACTGGTTGGCTACGTACGAACGGGTGAGCTTGCACAATCGATGGGATGATACCGCCAAGTTAAATGCCGTCATATTCGACCTAGCGGGAGTGGCTCACCTGTGGTTTAAGAATCACGAAGCCGACTTTCAGTCCTGGTCCGCGTTCAAGACCAGTTTCGCTGCAGTTTTCGGTCGCCCTGCCGTCCACAAGTTGCGCGCCGAGCAGCGGTTACGAGAGCAAGCGCAACAACCCGGTGAAACATTCACCTGTTACATCGAAGAGGTTCTCGACCTGTGCAAACGTGTGGATGTTTCTATGCCCGAAAATGAGACATTAAAGCACATTTTGAAGGGCATCGCCGATGACATTTTTCAAATGTTGATCGCCAAGAGTCCGCGCACTGTAGCAGAGCTCATAAACTTGTGCCAAAGCTACGACGAGTTGAGAAGGCAACGCGCTTTGACCAGGCGCCCCTCAGTGGCTGACGAGGCCCTCTCTTCCATGACAGCCTTCCCTGATCGCTCCCCCCTGCTCACACAAATCCAAGCTTTCGTGCGGGAGGAAATTGCACGTCAGCTCTCTCTAATGCCCTTTGCTGAGCTACCCCAACAGCAGCCGCTGCCTTCACAGCCTCCTACACAGCTCGCCTCTACGCTCCGGCGGGTTATTGAAGAGCAAGTTGCTGAGGCCTACCTATGCAGCATCAGCAGTACCCTGTCGCCGCGCCACTTACCTACGCAACCGTCGCCGCGCAGCCTCAAGTTGCTGAGGCTCTACCAATGCAGCATCAGCTCTACCCTGGCGCCGCGCCACCTACTTACGCATCCGTCGCCACGCAGCCTCCTCGTCAACCACTCGTTGCGCTACATCCACGGCCGCTACCACCCGTTCGTCATCCCGTTCATCGACCTGCTCCTGCGTTTGCTAATCCTTGGCGCACACAAGACAACAGGCCCATATGTTATGCCTGCGGTATTCCAGGCCATGTTGCACGACTCTGCCGCCGCCGCATGCTGCACTCTGATGGGTTGGTGCAGTCGCCTCCCTGCGCCGACGTGCAGCCTTTTCAAGACACTTATCTTAAGCGGCAGTCGAACAGGCCACCAGCCGAGCGCCCGGTCCTTCCATGTCGTTCGCCTTCCACGCGTCGCCGCTCGGTATCCCCCTTGGTATCCTTGGTATCCCTCGGTATCCGCCTACTCTGGGTCGCACGTCAACCGTCAGCCACCACATCGACACTGGCTCCAACGCGCCATTGCGGCAGCGCCCGTACCGCGTATCCGCCACGGAGCGTCAGGTGATCAGTGAGCACGTGGCATTGTAATGAAGAAGAACAGCACAGGAACAAGGCCAGCCAGATCGTCTCTTCCATGCCTGCTGTGGAACCAGTGGGCCAGCCGGATCGCCAGTGCTTGGCACGAGTGTGAGCCGTTCGAGCTACCAGCTGTTCCTGCTCTGCGTCACCTGCCTCCTCGGTTACGAAGAGACGTTACCATCGGAACTGTTCAGTGCACCCATTACAATAATAATAATAATAATAATAATAATAATAATAATAATAATAATAATAATAATAATAATAATAATAATAATAATAATAATAATAATAATAATAATAATAATAATAATAATAATAATTATTATAATAATAATAATAATAATAATAATAATAATCTTTTTTACAGCCAGTCATGTCATGGTTACAGATCCAGCCCGCATAAGCAACATTGCTTGTGTGCGAGGCTGGGCAGTCAGCTGGTAGTACTGATATGTGTACAAATAAATAAATTAATAAAAAGAATATAGGAAAAAATGATATTGCAAAAGTGAACAAAAGATATTATTTGAACAAAAGATATTATTGCATCAACAGGGAAAAAAATACACATAGACATTAGAGATGACTTCGCAATCAGGTTCGCATGCTTCAAATCCCGAAGAAAACTTCAAAGAATATGGGCATTACGTATCACCCATGACCTTAAATGTGATTTTATTTGTTTAAATGTTCCCGCGATATCATTCTCATTCAATTTATTGAAATTAGCCGGCACGTAGAAATCACGAGTTCTCTTGCCGTAGTTTGTGTACACACGAGGTACCACATATTTTTCTGTCTGGCGTAAGCTGCGAGATTTCACGTTCATGTTTTTGAATTTAGTAGAAAAATAACTTTTACACATGGCGTCGAACAAAACTTGTTGCTCGACAAACAACATGTCTGACTGGTACATGCTTAGTTGGGCTGTGCACAAATGTGAGCACACATTTTCGTATAAAAACGTTTCTATAGGTCATAGGTCGTTTCCAGTGCTCAAATCAGAATTTTCAGGCTTCGAACACAATACAGCATAGATGATAGACTTAACAATGCAGTTTACGGCATCGCCTCTCTAACACAGAAGAAGCGTGCACTTGTGTTAAGGCGATTATTATTCCTAAGAAAGTTCACTGATATTGCGGTATGTATTATGTATTCTGCATCTAACCTCTCTGCCGACTTCGGTCACTGGCTCTGCTTGGCTTTACGCTCGATTAGCGATGGCTTTATGCTGGATTACACAACTTGGGCCTGAGAAAGGTATAGGTTTGGGTGCGTTCGTTATTCATCGTACTACACAAAACGTAGAACAGTAAGGACAAAGGACAATTCGAGAGAGGACAAGCGCTGACCATTGGGTATGGGCAGCTAAGTATGCGACAATAGGTATGTCAACATTGCTCGCCAATCCTCCAGAATGGCATGTGCCACTCATCACGTGCCCGGATCTACAAGCAAAAGAAAGAGCCAAGAAGTGAAGAATTCTTCACCCGAAATTTGAAGAATTCAGCTACAGAGAAGTGAAAAAAAAAAATATGGCGGATCCCCGCACGGTTGGAATAGATGTGGGGGAAGCTTTGTATGCTTTTTGCTATCATTGACGATAACAAGCGGCAATATTGGCGGCGAATGTGCAACTTTCTTCAACGTTTAGGGCAATACGAGGGTAGTGAGCTTATTATAAAGGTTACTTTGCGTGACCCACTGCGGTTTGTCTGCGTATTTGACTAAACACACAGGAAGACGTGTTTTATTGATGCGGTATTGTGAGTGATTGTTCATAATCTCAGAAGGTTGGGCATTATCACAGTTTCTCAGGACTCAAATAAAGTCCTGGTTATGTCACGTTGAGCATTATAATTGCCTCACATTACACATCGCATGGTGGCAGAAGTGTTGAACTTCAATTCAATTAGGTGGCTGTACGTAATTCAAGGAATCATTATGCTTGAATGTATACATTGTATGCATACATTCGTGGCCTACACCACGTTTCACTGCGTAGCGAAGAAGCTCCTCTTCCTGCGCGACGCTTCTTTCGGGCCTGGGGGTTCTCGACGCTGAGTGCACGTTTTCGAGCCATTTTGCTGGTGCGTGCTTACGTGCTCCTTCTTCCTATGCGGCCAGCACGCTGTTGACGCGCCAGCTCCAAGCGCTCTTTTCAGGCTATGGATGATTGTAATGTTTACACTATAATAGCTCAGAACGCGATCCCCACAGCCCAGCACCTCAATTTCTGTCAGGTAGGAAACAAAGCACAGCACCAGCCATATGCACAAACTAGGAAACACTGCCGTGGCGGTCGGCGGCGGCCGGGATGTGTAAAGTTTTTTTCTATGAGTTTTAGGGTTGCGCGGAGGTGAGCGCCGTCCGGTGGTGTTGCAAAAAAAGCCAACGGCACGCGCGGGAAGGCGGTCACAGCAGCAACGGCGCCCGTAAAGTCGGGAGAAGAGGCAATGAAAGCTTCGCTTGAAATGCCAGCATCACAAGCTGCCACGGCTGGGTAAAGAATTAAAATAAACAGAATGCGGTCACAGCTTGTACTGAGCGAAAAGCGTTGTGTTACATAGCAGTGGAAAAAATATCGGTCACAGAAAATTGAAAATGTTCGCGTCACAGATGAGAGGATCATGGCAATACCGTGCGTCACTACAGTGCTTCAATGCCATGTGCATTAACTTCGATATTCATGGTAAGACTGATTCTGAAAGAATACCTTTTTTTCATTAAGACGACGACAAGCTACGTCGGCGCTGCCCGTCTAAAGTAAGCGTTGGCGAGTACAGGAGAATAATAGCAGGAGTAGAATTAAGAAGTGTCACCAGTCCGAAGCGACGCGTGCGCAAACTGAAGATGACGAGGAGAATGAGGTGTGATCAATATCAACATAGCAACTCCTATGGTTGCGATAGCGTTTTCAGAAACCTCACTGACAACTTTCTAAAACGTTTCTTTTTCTTCGTATTATAGGAAATGAGATGATACAATAACACATTTGTCGCCAGCTTTACACAGGAAAAAAACTTGCTCTCTAAATTTCTGAGCAACCAAATTTCATAAGAAAGCTAAAATAAGGAAAACACATCTCACGATGACTGTCGACGGTAAGGCGATTAGCATTGTAGCAATGCAGCGAAGCACCGTATTGGAAAAGCCACGTTGATTCACCATCTCTAGTAGCCATCCTGAGAGTTCCATTGCTTCGGTTATATGCAACATACTCCGGTATCGTCCCACTTTCCTACGGCACTGACTTACCAAGGTAGTCCATGAGCATGGCGGCATGACGACGACTTTATCATGGCTACGGCATCATGACAATGAGAAGACGATTCTGAAATGATGCCGATTTGTAACGACAGCGTGACGACGACGGCATGGGAGCAATGAAATGACGGGTATATAACGGGACCCGGATGACGAAGCATGAATGGCGACGATGGACCGACCACGATGACATGGTGATAAAGTTATGACAACGGATGCATGACAGCAACTGCCTGACACTGAAAACTGACGAAAATGCCAAGACAACGATTGGTATTGTCGTCAGTTTTCAGTGTCAGGTAGTGTCAGGCTTCGATGAAACAATGAAGCCAGCGGTACAATGATGACGGTGGCAAGACGACGAACGGACGACAGTGGTAAAACTACGGCGGGACAACGATGGCATAGCAACAGGCGTATGACGATGACTGTGAGACGACACTGGTGGGCCGACCACTGCTTGACAAGAGTTGGGTGACGAAGTTAGAGCGACGACGACGCAACGAACGCGACGGCTTGAGAACAATGTCATCATGATGACTGTGGGACGAGGACGCAATGACGACGATGGCATAACAATAGTGTCAGGACAATGGTGTGACGACAAGAGTATGACGAAATTGGTGGGGCGGCAACCGTATAACAAAGACTGTAGGATGACGACGGCCTAACGACGATGCTGTGACGACGGCGGCATGAAGAAGGTGTTATGGCAAAGCTAGAACAACTGTGATATAATGATCATGTCGGCATCACGACCATTAGCACCCACCTAGTGGGTCAAGCTATTGACAACTGCGATGACCGAGTAGGCGTAGAAAGCATAGCGACGACGGCATGATGAGAGTCGGATCCCGTACCTGCAATGACGACGATTGAACGACCACGATGGCATCCGACCTCGAGGTCTAAGCAGGTACATAACTTAGTTCAATGAATTGGCGTAAGAGGATAGATAGATAGATAGATAGATAGATAGATAGATAGATAGATAGATAGATAGATAGATAGATAGATAGATAGATAGATAGATAGATAGATATATAGATAGATAGATAGATAGATAGATAGATAGATAGATAGATTGGTTGGAGATCACTTGGACAACATAAGTCTCCCTTGAAACTACTTATAGTTTCTGCCCCAAAGGCAGAGATCACAAAAAATATAGTGACACGCGGTTCGCCCACGACACTGCCGTAGGTGACCTCTGAAGTTGTTTCGATGCTGGTAATTGTGCTACTGCCAAAATTTAGTGTCCGGGTGGAATTACCACAAGTTCTTCGCTTTCCTGCTCCGCTTGTTTCTCTTTCGCGTCTACATTGTTTTTTTTTACTTTTCCTTACAACGAACACCGAATGCCATACAGTTTAGTTCTTGCTTTCTCTTTTTTAGTTTCAGTTGGGGAGCTTCGAAAACCTTTTGTATGAAGGTACATCTTGTAGAATACTCGTGGCCCTGTTATTTTTATCTATTGAGACTGATTTTCTTCCTCAGCCCATCGGCGGACCGAACAAAAAAGTTTTGTCAGGGGCAGAGACACTGCGGTATGTGGGATTTCTTCGGATCCCCTTAAACGCAAGCAAGAAACGTAGGGCTGCTGATGACTCCGAAGTTCTGGGATTGGAAAAGAACTGGAATTCAATATTTCTCCTCGATTACTTCGCAAGCTTTCTCTGCGTTTGTTTTAATACTGAAGAAATACATCAGATAGCAAAATTTAATTTTAAGAATAGTAGCGCCCATCCAATCTATTTAATGACGGTCGTCTGCAAGTTGCCGTTCGAGAAAGTAGAAGTGCGTATCAACTACATTTGTTTGTAGAACTCTCGGCATTTCAGAGTATGAAGTTATCTCAGTAAAAAATAAACTGGGCAGACCGGCCGATGTATTTCGGAAAGGACCCGAGAAGATGGTTTAGCAGAAAAAAAAGGGATAATATTGCAACACTCGAGGTGCCACAGGCTAACTTTTTTTTCGAAATGGTGATATGCGTATCAGGGACACCCCTGTTTTACTTCATAAAACGGAATTTGACATGGTAGATAAAGTTCTTTGAATGCATTTGGTGACCGTCACTGTGCGCTGTCAGGATTGGTGGCTCGATCCCATCGCTCGTGATCCGTTTTCAAGATTGGAGTCCGGCATGAATTCGAAGGGAGCTGGCCCATGCCGTCGTCCAACTTATCCACGCTGAGGACCTTGATGAAGTGAAGGACTGCTTCTCATCGAGAACGAGGAATATGGGTTTATTTACAGTATTTACATGCAGTTACATCGAAAAGCTGGGAAGCTGAAGCTCTGCGTCGATGACAGGAGACGTAACCATGGCGTCGTCTCTGACGGCAGGAGCAGGAGCAGCTTTGTCCATGGCGCGTGTTCGAAAAAAATCGTAAATGTCCTGGGTCACCACTTGTTGGAAGCTCGGTTTAGGGGAGGCAAGGAATAAATGTCTTGAGACGTTAAGAATGGAGAGTCGACTGAGTTTTTTCAAGAGTGAAAGCAGGTTTGCCGAGTGGCTATGATGGGGCCCCACTCGGGCAGCCACCTCGGTTCCAAGAAACAGCAGGGGGCAATGACCCCCACGGTGAGGCAAGGCGAGGTAAACTGGATTTCCGGACCAATGGCAATGACACCTGTGGCGGGTACAACGAAGTGACGGATGGTTGCTACAGGTATACTGGAATCGTTTGTTAACAGCACATGTACTCACGAGCAGGAGGCGTTGCCATATACGCAAAGGACAAAATTTATGTACAATCGACACCCTTGACTCGCAAAAAGACAATGCCACTGACTGTGGGGTTGCCTGTGGGAAAGAAGGATTGCGATATGTACTGTATATATATCCAGGGACACCAAAGTGTGAGATGGAGACGTTGGTCACGACGCAATTTTTATGGCTTAGTCGTCATGACACTACCCCTGTGATTACTCTTAATGATCTTAATGTGTACAGTACATCCCTTAACGTCTACCATTTACTCCGTGCTCGCAAGCTCACATAAACTGCGAACAGGAGAAGCGCAAGCTTGAGGATGCAATCCGGAACAAAGAACTAGCTCCCCAACTCTGGGCCGTCCAGCAGGTCCACGACGCCGCCAGGAAACTCAACCTCCCAGTTCCGTCGTGGGAGACGCCCACTCCATGAGAGCCCAAAGCTCTCGTGGCCTGCAGGACCTCGAATAAAGTTGATTTCCTTCCTTTCTAATGATCTTAATGTGTACATTTGAAAACAAAACAAGAAATAGTTCACTCAGTTTGTGCTAGAAGAGCTAATTGGTTTGAAGGGCCACACCCATCCAACTCACTCAACTACTCATCAACGTTAGTACAGTTTTAACTTTGGCGAAGGTTCTGTCTACTAAGGTCGTAACCGAATCAGTAAGTGTACATCCCAATAATCACAAAGATATCGCCACTAGTTGTACCAAAGAAGGAAAATAACTGCACGAACCCTAGTCTATCCCGGTGGGATGTGCCACAGCTTTGCTGGTCACCCACCCTCACAGAGGGAAATGGCTCCTCAAGTATTTTAAGTGTGCGTAGCCTGAGAGCACAATCTTCTTACATGGACTCGCTTCATTAAACCGCTGCAATAGAGTGGCATCTGTCTCGTTTTATTAATCCCATACATCATGAAATTTTCAAGCACTTCCTCCTCGTGTTCAGGCTGAAATTTTTTATTGCATATCTTTTGGTATACCCCGCAGAGCCTAAGTACTTTTGCACACACACACACATGTACACAAAACTTAGGACAACTTATTCACCTTTACTTCGGCATAGGAAAAGTAAAATCGTAAAAAAATGATAAAAATGCCCTGTTTATAAAAAAAAGGCTGAATTACAATTGTAAGCACCTTATGCGTTATTATGTTTTCAACTATCCGCAACTAAAAACTTTAGTCGCCACTTCAAAAATGTGTACTGCGTTGCAATACGTTCTCGCTACAAGATACAATTTAGAGCCATACAGTTGAGCGCATTTAATAGAATGGGTTCAGCTTTGTTAGGCTACCTTCGCTTGTGTATTCACGGAAGTGGCTTCGTCGAAGGATGGAAAATGTTTCCAGTGAGATTTAGTTAGGACACAATTTAGTTCACTGTCATTGTGCTCTTCCGTGCAATTTGTAATTGGTGCTCTTCTTCGCTGCGCTTTCTTTGGACCCGTTCCGCATTGGGTCTCATGAAAATCGCTTAAAACTGGTATGCAAAAACCATAAAAGGTTACGCTGCTTAAGAATGAGTAGCCAGCTTGAGAAAACTTATTTTTGTCGCCAATGTCGCTTAGACCACCAAAGAGGCCGAAGCGTGGATTGAGATTCTGAGGCTGCTTCCTCAAGACGACCGCATATGCATAAATGCATCATAGGAATAAATTAAAATCTACTGTGATAAAATGGGTTCAGAAATGTCATGTTCAAAAAAGGAAGAGAGTAGTGTAATGATTTCACCTACAACATGGTGCCTTTTAGTATGTTTGCTGCCGTACGTCCACGTGTTGTCGCTTTTGCAAATAATGGCCGTGCTAAAACGTTGATCCTGAATGCTGCGCCCTCCGATATAGGTTGCTCGTAATCACGGGATGAGCTTTCCCGGAGGGCATGAGGCACGTTCGTAAGATACTACTCTAATATACGAGTCCGTTTCTGCACACTTCTTTTTTTTTTGTCTGTGAGTCTATTGACTGATGGCGCCCCAGGAATACGATTCACGTGCCCTAAATGTGTCGCACTTTGTATGAAAAACTGCCGGAAAAGTTCTAAGATAAAAATAAATTTTGCATGATCTCGACAAGCCTCTGCGCACACTCTGTTTTGGCCACAAGAGAGGAGAATAGAGATGCGCGCAAGCACCGTAAGCGCGTAGAAAGCTTGCGGGGTGCCCGTACTCTGCAACAGAACTAATCGAGTTTGCTGTGGCGCACTGGCACACACATAGCTTGGTCGCCGCAGACCATGGCCCTGCGAACGAAAAATTGGTTCCTCGCAACAGGGTAAGTGCATGCAGGCTCCCATGCTAGCAACACAAATGCGCATACTCGCGGACAACATTCTGTGGCAATGAAGGGAAAGCTACGGAGGCGAAACGTGCAAAAGTGAGAGCGCTTCTGAAAAGAGTCCCATGTTTTCATCCACATGAGTCTAAGCTGGAGAATCGAAAACATAAAACACCTTATCAGCAACAGTTAAATAATATGAAACACACCACTGAATGTAGAAGTTTACTTGTTTTGAGGCTTTTCCCTTGCGCGTCTGGCAAAGGCGAACCGTCGCAAGCGAAGCTGCGTCGATTCAGCGTCTGTTCCAAGCAACCAAAAGCATTGTCAAACGCTGACAGACTACGCGGTAACACATCTGCAGAAGGGCCGTCACCGTAGCTTTCGCTTCATGGACACAGAAAGTTGTCCACGGGTATAGTTGCCTTCAAGAAAGCAAAAGCGATTGCGGGTACATGCCTTCACTGGAGAAGTTAGAACCTTTGTCGATACTTTTGTCATTGCAGATTCTACAAGAGAAAATTTCGCAAAAAACATGGTAGCAGACGAAGAAACACACTATCCTGCGATTGTGTGTGTGTAACGTTGTAGAAATCCAGCATGGTACTTTGCGCGGCCGAAGTGACCTCGCAAGTGCTATAGCATACTCGGCCATACAGTGCTGTTCATATTGTTCCATCTGCTCATATGGGCCTTGGCTCAAGAAATGTGATTGTTGTCGCCTACACTACCTTAGGTGAGTGACGCAGTTCATTACGATGGTGCTGTGGCTGTGTGAAAAACTCATAACCCATGTAAAGCCATAGGTGACCGGCACAAATTCCTCTAAATATGCTGCGCGACTGATTAGTGATAGCTGTTGTAATTACCTGCTAAAATTAGTATTAAATGCGGTGCGAGGGTGGCAATAGCTAAGCGGTGAATTATTTCACAGGTGAAGTCGCCGCACCGAACGTAGAATGGAGTTTTGCGCTTTTTTATGCCTGATAGCCGGAACTATATTCGTAGACCATCGTCCTGCAGTGGACATAAAAGATGATGATGATGATGATGATGATGATGATGATGATGGTGGTGGTGGTGGTGGTGGTGGTTGTGGTGGTGGTGGTGATACTCGTAGACACACTGCTCGCACAGCAGGACGCAGCTGCAGGTCATTATGCGGCATTTCATTGAAGGAACTATGGAAGGAGACACGAGACAATCGCGTAGGCGCGTTGTTTTATTTGGCACCTTCCATGTAATCATGCATAACCAACTCGCCCGCCAGCACGTGCTCATTGAAGGAACGCTGGCCAAACGGTACAAATCGATCGAAAACATCGCGATGCAGGCAACCGGCTACTTTGGCCTGCTCGGGTATATTCGTCCCATTGGCTACCAAAAATCACCGTCGCCTGGCCGTAGCGTAGGGCTGTCTGTTTTATGAAAGTCGTCTACGCTGTTCGTGTGAGTTAGAATCTTCTGGGACCATTTTTTTTGTATTCAAAACAATCTCCCTAATCATAAAATCAAACCGCGTAGGACCATGCGACGAAGTGAAGACGCATTCAGTCTTTGCCCTATAAAGATGGATTGAAGGAAGTTATCGTTCGATTTGCATGTACACTCAAGCAAAAGATAACGGATCGACGACTAAGGTAACACGATGTGTAATTATGCTGAATGGTGTACTCTCGTGGGAACAAAAGCGATTTATTTACGAAGGCAGTTCGTTTTGCATTCCAATAAATCGGGGTTTCCAAAGCCTGAGCTGCGTTCAAACGCATATAGATGCCATTTATTGCCAGCAGGGAAATGCAGTGACCGTGAGTTATATAATTCGCTCTTAGTTTTACATGTATAGAAGTTATGAGAATAGAATGGAGTCGGAAGATTTGCGAAGCCCTATGTGATTTTTTCTTATAAGAATCGACTTCCGTCATTTATTTATTTACTTTAGGAAGACGTATAGCTTTGCCTCTACTTCACAATCTTATTTCCTCCACAAGTATATGGCTTGACAGACACGTGCATCACTATGTTTAGGTGCAATGCATTTCTCTGAAACAGCGTATCGCTTCCTGTCAGTTGAGTTGTCGTCTCCCCAGAATGTGCTACCAACCGCAACCACTCGTATAATAACTTCAATCTAGTGCAAGACTACGACAATCATGAACAAGTATTTTGAGTTTTTCTCTGGCAGAGCTATCGCTATGCAACGAACGTGTTGGTGACGAGTTCCGAGCGGGCTTGACTAAATGAACGCATAAACTTGCGCGACAAATCTGAATATCGTGCGCGCGTAGTCGTAAAAGCGCAAGTGGAAACCACTTCGCAAGAGGAACGGAGACGGGATTAGAGGAACCTTCTGTGAAGTCTCTGCGATGCATAATGCATGCGGAACTTTCTAGCACATGCAGTTTAGCGTTCCTCAGCTGTCGCGTGATAACTTTCGGTCTGTGTTTTTTTTTTCTTTTTCCGGAAGCGTTGCTTTCCACTCACCCATCCTAAAAAGATGCAATACGGAATGAGCCGTTTCATGCGGAACGTCTACGACGCTTTCCTCGAGACGGGTTTAAGCGTAAGGCAAAAAAGAATGTTTTTCTCTTTCATGTGCACGTTCTAACACGTCGTGCTGATTATCACACGCATCTTAGCTCCCACTCTTACACGTGTCTTCGCAACACTCATCCACGCTGCGTGTATTGAAATTAAAGATTTGTTTTCTTTTACACTTGCGCACTACACCGTTTTGGGTAAACATTGTGTCTGAAGTATTACGCCGTGCAACATTTAGTTAATTAAGAATGAAGGTCGTCCGAGCTTTTGAGTAACAGTAAGGTTCAATCTTTTTACCATTCGCTCCTCCTTTATCGCTCTTCCTGGGCCATGCTGAGCTCACGGGCCGCTTGCCTTCTCGTTTAACGTCACTCGTGTTTTTGTGCGGTCATTCGTTGACGTTACTGAAAATTTAAAAAAATGAAAGCATGTGAGACGTCAATGCGCACATGCTTTTATATTTTTCTGGCTTTCTGCATCGTATACGTGAAAGGTTTACAACCCTGTCCCCCGTGAAAGCTCTGATTTCTCATTCCTTTAAGTGCCACTTTTGATGCGAAAACGTCACTGGGCTCATTCAGCGACAAAGCCGGAGTCTGTAGCAGCGCGCCACGTCGCAGCGCACTGCTACATCCCGAGGACGCCTCGATGGAGTTTCCATTGGCTGCGACGCCATGACACCAGCGCCCTTTTACGGAGCACAGCAGTGGTTGGAAGGGAACAGCTGCTGCTGCAGTAGCGGGGCCAGCTGTCGCGTGAGGGGTGAGTGCATCGCCGCAACGTCACGTCACCCTCGCCCTTGCTCTCGGAAGCCTATGTTATCCGCGCCTTCATTGCCGATGCAGGCTCTCACCTGCGTTCCAACTGCGCCTAGGTGAGGCCTAATAAGAACGCGCCAAGCTCCTCAAGGCGCTCGCTTGCCCGCGACGTGTTCATAACTCGAAAGACCGTTCAGCGACGTTCTATTGGACGTTAATTCTCTCGCGTTCACAACTCATAAGGGCTTAGGTGTCCACGGATTGCTGTCATTACCAATCACTAAATGGCAAATTTTTCAGCACTGTTTCCTACTGGAAAGACACGCTGATGCTTGTTCGATGCCCTAACAAGGTAGACTGGGGTAGACTGGGGTAGTTCATATTACATGACGCGAACTCACAGCACGGAAATCAAGACAAGGCGAATGTGAATGAGCTTCTAGCAAAATGTTACTTATATATGTACATATGTATATATAATTTTGCTGGAAGTGAGCCCACGTTCTCTTTCACATTCATCTTGTACTAGTTTTGATTACTGTGCTGGTGATTTCACATCATATATATATATATATATATATATATATATATATATATATATATATATATATATATATATATATATATATATATATATATTACAGACAGGCCCGCCGCAGTTCGAAATACGAAAACACCCGTGTACTTAGATTTAGGAGCACGTTAAAGAACTCTACGTGGTCCAAATTATTTCGGAGTCTGTCACTACAGCCTACCTCATAATCATACCGACGCTCTGGCATATAAAACCCTATAAATTGCTTTTTAAAAATTTTTTTTGTATGCACTTCTGTAATATAACACTGTGGTAAACTATTAACTCTCACCCCAGTACTATACTACTGAGAAAACAGAGTGCGATGTACACGTGTGTTGTTTTGCGCCGTATGTTCTTCTCACGTCTCGGCAAGAAGACCAGCTTTTGGTAAGGCAAGAAATACAGGTTTTTGGAATTTCTTTTTAACATGTCACACACGATAGACAAGTAACAAACACAAGCATACACAGTAATAAGCATCTAGAACGTATGCTTCTAGCCAACGTCCCAGAGGTAGACAAGATGTGCCTTAGCGGGGATCCTCCATGCTCCAACATGTTGCTGCTCAACAGCATTGCCACATAAGTTTAGACAGACGGACAGACAGACGGACAGACAGACGGACAGACAGACGGACAGACGGACAGACAGACGGACAGACAGACAGACAGACGGACGGACGGACGGACGGACGGACGGACGGACGGACTGGACTGGACTGGACTGGACTGGACTGACTGACTGACTGACTGACTGACTGACTGACTGACTGACTGACTGACTGACTGACTGACCGACCGACCGACCTTCGCGCGCATTTCACGCACTATACAACGATGATCGCTTCAATGGCAGTTTGTGCATTGCCTAAAACGTGCTTTCCGGATTTACTAATTTTTCCGAACTTCCAAAGAATTTTTGGCCGAACGGAAATGCACATGAGTGCCGAAAGTGCGTTATAAATGATTCTGTTGGTAAATATTGCACGTTCTTGGTTTATGGTGATGAAAGATTGATCACGCGTTATAGCAGGAACATTTTTTTGTCTTGTCTGTATTCGTTTCAGTGTGCCGTCACTATTGGCGCTTCATTATTGAAAGCTATGCACCAACTAGCCTCACAACGTGCTTTACTGTTTTAATGCTATTTATTTATATCTTACTCATTCTTCGAGTAAAATGCGCTAGTCCACATGTTTTCTTTAGATAGTCTAATGTGGTATGAAGTGTACAGGTGAGTTCTGTGTTTTTTCTTGAAAAAATGTAGATTTGCCTTGCTCCTCATGAGTGAATCGACTACAGCCTTACTTGAGCTCGGCAAACATGGTGCGCGACACGTTTATAGTGGGCAACTGAATTTGCTCCACGATTTATTCTGGTATCTCAGTTCAACGTCAGTGCCGTGTTGGTCGCAATATGCTGACATCGCAGTCCCCGTGGGCGAAGCATACTGCGTGGAAGAGCACAAAAATAGCAGTCTACGTGGTTAATGACATAGACAGCGTCGGGCTGTATGGGGCTGCTACGATTTCATAATCATTTTTGAATACCGTGCAAGTATTTTCTTGCACGGTATTCCATTTTCTACTTTCGCCGTTCTAATAATATTCGAAAAATTGCAGGTGACGGCTTTACATTTTTTTTACTCCTGTACATGGAAGTCATTAGGGAAAAGCTCCATCACTCCAGGAGCGTTGCCACCTCCCTGATACTGATGCTACTACTACCCAAAAAGGAACTAAAACGCAACACAAACACCGATGTATGTGTTCTCATTTTGGTTTCTTGTCTCCTTCTTAGCACACCTGCCTCGCATTAACGTGCTTGCTCGTTAACGTTGCTCAACGGCTAAGGTGCGTCAGAAGCTGGGAATAACGTTAACTCCATATCATTTATATGATGATTTGCAGCTAGCCCAGCTGGTTATATGTGGTAATCGCATTGCCATGAACACAGACGTAACATTTATTACAAGGCCTGCGTCTGCATCACTGACACTAAAGCGGTATGGAGCAAGCTGGAATAAATAGACTGCTGTAAGGTTGTACGCGGCCCACTTGTGTAGGCCGACATATTCTGTACAGTTTTTATTGCACGCTCGTTGAAAACGTGTGATTGCATGACCTGATGTAGCACATTGACGCGTTAGAGCCAGTTGGGGCGCTTATTTTAGGTTGTTTCTCGTTATTTATTTATTTATTTATTTATTCATTCATTTATTCATTTATGTACTTCTATTGCCGTCATAGCTTGCATGTGTTGCAAGCATTTTCTAGAGGAGGTGCTACATTGTGATAACAGGGCACGAGGTCAGTGCTATGCTTTCGTTTTAAATGGCCATCTGCTAAGCGGTGCCACTCTGCACCACCCTGAAAAGGCGAAGAAAAGTCAGTCAGTTTAGCATACGCTAAAGAGGAGGAAGGCGAAGGCCTGCGCGATCACGAGACATTCATCACATGAAATTGTGGTTATAATGCGTTGTTACTTCCTATTGTTTTCGGCCACCAGAGGCCGTGTGTTCGAATGTCTTAATTAACTCTACCTTAGATAACTGCGCCTTAATTAACCTCGCCTTAATTGACACTAAAGGTCGCGAGTTTGACTTCCACCGAAGGTTGTGGTTTCAAGGGCCTTAATTAAATCTACCCTATTGAACGGCGCCTTAATTCATCTTGCCGTAACTAACACCAAATGTCGGGTGTTTTAGTTCCACCAAACGCCGAGGCTTCAACCCCCAATTGTGGTGCCATTTAATTTTGGAGCCATAACGCCGGACGGTAGTTTTCGTACCATGAGCCGCTTAAGACTTTCGCCTTAATAAGAACGCCGTATCATTTTCTGTGTTCATGCCCAGGTGCACAAAGGTACACGTGGCGTTGGTTCCTTGGTCGTAACCTTTGGTGGCGACTGCAGAGCTGATCTACCTCTCGGCACTGCTATATATATATATGCTGATAGTACTAACTATCATGCACAAGATTTCGTCGTCCTTCCGTCCACTTCTTCGCACATGAGTTCGTCGTTCGTATATGTTCCGCAATCTCGAAGCATTCAACGGAGGAGAGCGAGCTGCATAGCCCTGCAATGTTCAGCGCTTTCAAACTTTCTTCACCGTCAATGCGATTGCGGCAAGCAGCTCCATAGTGAGCCGGACTCGGGCGCGAACGCTTCTTTCACTGTGAAAGAAAGCGCTTTATAATAATAATAATAATAATAATAATAATAATAATAATAATAATAATAATAATAATAATAATAATAATAATAATAATAATAATAATAATAACCATTTATTGGCATTAAAGGCCCCTGTTGGGGTATTACATAAGCGGGGAGCATACATAAGCTACTCGCTTGAGCTGACTGAAGTTCAACCCTTTCTTAAAAGGGGAATAAAGTTCATTCATTCATTCAACGCAAAGAAAATGTTGCACTGTTGTTCTGCAACAGAAAGCCTGTACGGCATTTGTTCCTGGCAAGGGAAAGTTCACCAACCCTCCTAGGTGGAACTTGGATTCGAAAACTGGCTATTGACATTGCTGTCCGACGAGCAGATGGTCATGCTGTTTCTGATGTTAAGAACCTTGTTCAAGCATTTCCTGAGCCATTTCAATAGAGCCTCTGAACGTTAAAGAGACCGAAACCCGCAATTTATGTTCCGCAATATGCGGTACCCTAGTTTTTTTCAAACCACCTCTCATGCCCTTTGCCGTCAAGGATAGAGTGTCACAGGAACTTGAGCGCCTACAAAGCGAGGGCAATCTGTCATTCAGCTTGGGCGGCACTAATTGTTCCAGTGATGAAGAAAGATGGACCCATCAGTATTTGTGGAGAGATTTCTAGATTAGCCTTAATCCAGTGGCTACATTGGAAAAGTACCTTATTTACAGATTTGAGGATCTGTAGGCCATGCTTTCAATTTGCGAAAAAGTTTGTCAAGCTGGATTTGAGGGACATCTACCACGAAATAGTTCTTTAAGAAGATACTAGAACGTATGTTACTATTTTGACACATATGGGGCTATTTCAGTACACACGGCTTCTTTTTGTCACTTCATTTGCACCAGCCACCAAGAAAGAAACGAAGAACACTCTTCAAAAACAGTCGCACTACAAATGTGCTTATTATACCCGTCAATTCTCGGCTGCCACATAGAAGGACTAAAAAGTCTTAGTACCTTTTGTCAGGACTTCCTGCTCCGTGGGAACATGGTTGAAACAAGGCTTTCTTAGGATGTTTGACGTCGAATTGAGAGAGATATCTTTATTTTTGTGGACTGGCTCATCACGGTCGGCAATTCTAAAGGTAACGCCTGTGTATTGGGTTACCTTGTGAGCCACTTTGTCAAAGCTTCTCCACACGCTGAAACATTTCAGTGTAAGAGTTGTGCCATACTATCCTCTCATGCAGGCTGCGCTTGTTTGGAACCAGTTTTCTAGTAATATTTATCAACATAAATATTCCTATCAGAAATACAGTGCTGAAATGCACCTTGTTGCGCTAATACCCAAGTTGCAAGACGTGATAAGACATCGATAACTACCCTTCTGCTGCACTTATCGGCTTCTGTATAGCTTCCGATTACTTATGTAAACCTTGCCAGTGCAGTTAATTTCTCGTCATGGGTCATGATATGCCGAAGTTGTTGTGACTGCTATGAACTGTATAGCTCAGCTCATCAGAGCAAATCAAGTTATCAAAAATAAAATAGAGTAAGACTAAGGCCATGGAGATATTAACCGTAATCTTATGTAAACATTCACGTCGCATCATTGGACAATCGTGCCTCTTGAAAGGTCAGAATTCATAATTTTGCTTATACTCATACAAAATCACATAGATAATAAAGACGCTCATGTCACGAATGCCCGAACTGTTTTTCTTTCTTTTTTTGTTAATAGCCAGAGTAAGGGGGATAGCGGGGCGTAAAGCGCGCATAAGATATAGACATTTGGAAAGCGTGGAGAAAGATCTAAGTTTGAAGGCAACCTATCTTCATGGTCAGCCTTCCCAAGCGGCAAAATCTCGCATGCTATAGACAATCGCTACGACAGAACATAGGGCTGTCGTTGTCTGTATATCTTGGAACGGGCGCTAATAACGACCTAGGCTTCTAACGCTGACAGGCTGCTGACGTAAAGATGAAATATGCCAACTCAGCGACTTAAGAAGCTATTAGCGCGTTTGCAGCTGAGTAATGAATTCGTGTGGAGTCCTCCTAAGGTTTTTATGATCGCGGTTTGATAATAGCGTAGTTACTCAACCAACCAGTAAATAGGTGTTCTGGCGCAAATGCGTATGAGTTCCTTAAAGGAGGGGTTGACAAACTTAGGAGAACATCATTTGTTGTGTATAATAAAGAAGGTGTGTATTACATTAGGAGGCGCCAGAAAAATAAGAGCTTGCAGATTTTTTTTATATTTCTAGCATCTCCACAATACAGCTGTCAATGGAAGGGGGTGCATCTTAAAAGCTTCTTCAAAAATCAAGAACAACAGAGAAAAATACATTATCAATACGAAGAAAAATGGAAGGTGCATAAGCACTTATAACCAGATATTTGTTTTCATTTTAAAAACAACAATCCCTCAGTGCTTTCTCATTTTCAGCATCAGTGTGTAGACAGAGAAATTCAATGCACTCGAGCAGAAAGCAGCCACCACCTTATTTACAGGGAATTGCGCATTTCTAAGATTTTTAACATTCGCGAATGCGTGCACCTAGACAATTTGCGGGTTGGCTGCCTCGTGCTATTGAAGCAAGGAATTACATCCTAAGTATATCCTCGACATCATTTTTCTTACACTCCTCTTTTTATATTTTCCTTATGAGAACAGTTGCAAGACAGGAGCATTAGCTGATGCTGACCTAGCTGCGCTTCCGCAATACATTATCATCTCTCCCTCTATCTCTATCTATATATATTGACACAAGGCAGAAACTTATTTAAACAACGCGCGCAGGGTCATGCGCCCCCCCTCAAGAGGACACCGGCGTATTGGAGAAAAAGACAACGAAATGATGGCACGTGTTTTTCGCCGCACGCACTTGCATCGTAGATGGCCGTTGTCAGCGTCTGCAAGAAGAAGAAGAGGTGAAGCGACGCTCGAGATAGAAGAAGGCATTCTTGATCTCCTTTTCAGACCGCGGCAGTCCTTTTTTATTTACCCCTAGGGCACAAGTTAGCCCACAATAAATAGTTGTGCCTGGACTCCCTTAATTGTTCGTTACAATTCTGGTGGAGGTGCTGGGTAATGATTTCCAGCCCAAGTCGAGTTGGAGAAAGCAGCCCGGAGCCACGCCATCTCAGACCCAACGAGTTAACGCCTGTCCACCAGCGCACGAGCCGTCGCCTACGTGGTGAGCCGCCTGAGTTTCCTCTTTTGCCGGAGCAAACTATAATAGCAGCAGCAGACAATCCTGAAATGACGTCCCAGACAGCCTCAACCCACATCGTCGTCGATCAGCCGCGGACGCCGGAGCCTTTTCACGGCGATACCTTCGAAGATGCCGAGGACTGGTTGGAAGGCTTCGAGCGCGTCGCTGACTACAATGAATGGGACGAAAACCGGAAGCTCCGCAATGTTTACTTCGCGTTGCAAGACTGTGCGCGAACGTGGTTTGAAAACCACGAAGCTGTCCTCCGGTCGTGGGATGACTTCCGACGGGAGCTGTTGGCCACGTATCCGAGCACAGACCGCCGGGAAAAAGCTGAAGCCGCTTTGCAAGCAAGAAGCCAACGAAACAACGAAAGCGTGGCAATGTATATCGAAGATATGTCCCGCTTATTCCGCCGGGCCGATCCGAGCATGAGCGAGGAGAAGAAGCTTCGGCACCTGATGCGCGGTGTGAAGCAGGAGCTTTTTGCCGGTTTGGTTCGGAGCCCTCCACGCACCGTCGCCGAATTCCGCTCCGAGGCGACAACTATGGAAAGGACTCTTCAACAGCGTGCGAGACTCTACAACCGCGATATGAACGTCGCCTCCATGGATATGATGTCGGCAATGTTCGGGAACAGCGTCGAGGTCTTACGAGAACTCATAAGATCTGTGGTTCCAGAAGAGCTCCAGAGGCAACAGCTGAACTACGGCCCCACAGCGGTCTCTTCGTTAGCGGAAGTGGTTCGCGAAGAAGTGAGACAAGCAGTCCGCGAACAGCACCCGCCAGCACAGCCGCAAGCGTCGTCACCGGTACGGCCGACGGTATCGTACGCCGAGGTACTCAGAGGATCTCCAGGACGTACTTTTAGCGCGGCAACTGCGCATGTACCCGAACCTCGGTTCGTGCCGTCTCCGCCGGAGACGAGATTCCGGAAGGCTGACATATGGCGCACTCCTGATAGAATCCCACTGTGCTACCACTGCGGCGAAGCTGGTCATCTCTACAGGATGTGCGAATACCGCAGAGCGGGACTTCGGGGGTTTTCCGTAAATGCTCCTTGCCCAAGAAACGGTGAACGCCCTTTCGAAATCCAAGAGAATTTGTCAACGCGCCAAAGTCCGCAGACTTCACAGCAACATCAACCTCGGTCAACAGTGCCGCTGAGGTATCGATCACCGAGCCCGCGTCCATCCTCAAGCTCCCCAAGGCGACGCCCCCAAAGCCCACGTCGGGAAAACTAATACCGGCGACCTGTGGAGGTGAGGCCGCTGTCGACGCAAGAACTGAGGCTCCAGCGCTGAACGACGGACGCGAGAGCAGTTGCGGAAAAAGTGACGTTGCTTCAGATTTATGTGTGTTTATAGACGGCTGCGAAATTACCGCTTTAGTAGACACAGGCGCAGACCATTCCGTTATGAGTAAAGTGCTTGCCAGAAGACTGAAAAAAGTGCTGACTCCTTGGAGAGGACCGCAAATTCGAACCGCCGGAGGACACCTTATCAACCCGGTGGGCAGGTGCACTTCTAGAATCGGAATACGCGGCTTTACATACGTCGCCAGTTTCATTGTCCTGTCAGAATGTTCAAGAGATTTAATTATTGGAATCGACTTTTTGCAGGCGAACGGTGCAGTTACCAACTTGCAGGAATCCTGTGTGTCGTTCTCAACGAAGCACGCCATCGCGACATTCGAGTGTGAAGAACAATTTGATGCTCTTCAGATTATAGACGACGACGTCACGATACCCCCAAGATCCAGCATAGCTGTTGCCGTAAGAAGCACCGTATTCAGCGACTATGAAGGAATAGCAGACAGTAACACTGGGCTCCTACTCGAAAAAGGCATCTGTATGGCAAGAGGTCTGGTTCAGCTGCGTGACGGGTGTTCGAATGTCTTCCTAACTAATTTTGGAAATGAAGTCCAGCATGTTGCGAAGGGAACTGTCATTGCCCGCCTTAATGCTTATGAACAGATTACGGATTTGAGCCCTTCCGATGCTGCACTACTGGATTCTGACAACGTACTGACACTACTGGATTCTGACAACTCACATCTGTCAACATCGAAGCAGCACTATCACCAAGCCAGCAGCAGCAAATAGAGAACCTTGTACGAGAATTCGCCTCGTGTTTCTCAACGACATCGAAAGTCCAGAGAACATCCATCGCCAAACACCGTATCATTGTCGACGAAGCTGTGAGGCCTATTTGCCAGCATCCCTACCGAGTGTCACCGAAGGAGAGAGAGATCATCAGCAAACAAGTCGAAGAAATGCTTAGAGACGACGTAATTCAACCATCGACCAGCCCGTGGGCTTCGCCTGTGGTGTTGGTAAAGAAAAAGGATCAGACCTTGCGCTTCTGCGTTGATTATCGGAAGCTAAACGTCGTCACAAAACGGGATGTCTATCCCCTTCCGAGGATCGATGACACCCTCGATAGGCTACGGGATGCGAAATTCTTGTCCTCTCTGGACCTCAAAAGCGGATACTGGCAAATAGAAGTGGACGAACGAGATCATGAGAAGACAGCATTCGTCACACCTGACGGACTATACGAATTCAAGGTACTTCCGTTCGGCCTCTGTTCCGCACCTGCCACCTTTCAGCGGATGATGGACACTGTGCTCTCCGGTTTAAAGTGGCAGTCCTGTCTGGTTTATCTTGACGACGTCGTGATTTTTTCTACCACCTTTGCTCAGCATGTGGAACGACTAAGGACTGTGCTCAAAGCTATTAGTTCAGCAGGGCTGACGATAAAGCCACAAAAATGTCACTTCGGCTTCCATGAGCTCCTTTTCCTCGGCCATGTGATTAGCTCCGAAGGCATCCGTCCTGACCCTGAGAAGACCGCAGCAGTAGAAAAGTTTCCTAGACCAACTGATAAAAAGGCCGTTAGGCGATTCCTAGGACTTTGTGCCTACTACAGGCGTTTCGTCAAAAATTTTTCTAAGATTGCCGAGCCATTAACGCGATTAACGAAAGAAGATATGCCTTTCGTCTGGCAAAATGAACAAGAAGATGCATTCAGTGAGCTACGACGGCGACTTCAAAACCAACCGGTCCTTGCGCATTTTGATGAGGAAGCGGAAACAGACATCCACACAGACGCCAGCAATTTAGAACTCGGTGCCGTCCTCGTTCAGTGGTAAAACGGAGAGGAAAGAGTGGTTGCATACGCCAGCCGCACTCTTTCGCGGGCTGAAACCAACTATGCAGCCACCGAAAAAGAATGCCTCGCAGTAATATGGGCCATAGGAAAATTCCGACCCTAGTTATACGGTAGACCGTTCCGAGCAATCAGCGACCATCACTCATTGTGCTGGCTTGCAAACCTGAAAGATCCTTCTGGACGACTTGCTAGATGGAGTCTGAGACTACAGGAATACGACATAACGGTCGTGTACAAGTCAGGTCGCAAGCACAGTGACGCTGATTGTTTATCACGTGCGCCGGTCGAATCTGCTCCTGTGAAAGATGGACATGACTTTCCGTTTCTCGGAGCCGTGACCACATCTGACATGGCCGAACACCAACAGTCTGACGCCGAGTTGCTCCTACTCATCAGGCACCTCGAGGGACACCCCGTCGACGTTCCGCGAGTTTTCTGCCGGGGATTGTCATCGTATGTGATGAGAAATGGTGTCCTGTACAAAAGAAATTTTGATCACAGCACAGAGAAATTTCTACTCGTCGTTCCTTCAGCATTGCGATCCGAAATCTTGGAAGCCTGTCACGATGACCCATCAGCAGGGCACCTCGGAGTGAGCAGAATGTTCGCCCGAATTCATGCTAAGTACTACTGGCCAAAGCTATTGACTTCAGTACAGCATTATGTACGAACATGTCGGGATTGCCAAAGACTCAAAACGCCTCCATTAAAACCCGCAGGCCTCCTTCAACCAATAGAACCCCCAGGAGCCCCGTTCGAACAAGTAGGAATGGACTTGCTCGGTCCCTTTCCCACATCGTCATCAGGGAAACGATGGATTGTAGTAGCCACGGATTACCCAACCCGATATGCCGAGACATCCTCTCTCATCAGTGCAACGGCTGTCGAAGTGGCTGAATTCTTTGTCACCAAGATAGTATTACGACACGGCGTCCCTGCAATTATTATCACGGACCGAGGAACTTCGTTCACAGCCGATTTGACGCAATCCATTATGAAACTGACTCATACCAGCCACAGGAAATCAACTGCCTATCACCCTCAAACAAATGGGCTAACCGAGCGATTGAACAGGACGCTGACCGATATGTTGTCAATTTACGTAGACTTAGAGCAGCGTACATGGGACAAGATACTACCCTGTGCAACATTCGCCTACAATACCGCATTGCAAGAGACCACTCAGGTAACGCCATTCCAGCTTGTTTTTGGTCGAACAGTTACTACACCCTTGGACGCAATGCTGCCTGTCAGCGACAGTACAGAACAGAACCCTGACATCAGCGACTTTACACAGAGGGCCGAAGAAGCACGTCAGCTGGCGCGACATCGCATTCAACAACGGCAGCGCATCGACGCGGACCGATACAACCTGCGGCGAAGGGAAGTCGAGTATGCCCCAGGCGACAGAGTATGGGTGTGGACTCCCGTGCGGACGCGCGGCCTGTCCGAAAAGCTTTTGCGCCGTTATTTCGGCCCTTACCGAGTACTTCGCCGCATCAGTCCCCTGAACTACGAAGTTACGCCAGACGGACAAGTCAGCTCATCACGATGCCGGCGTCGCACGGAAACTGTACATGTGGTCAGACTGCAGCCATATTATGACAGGCAGTGAATATTCGACCAAACAACTATTCTGTGCCATATACCACTTTAGTATGGACAACAGCTTGTGAACAATTTAGTCGCTGTACGCATCGGGACGATGCGTTTTGGAGGGGGGATAATGACACAAGGCAGAAACTTATTTAAACAACGCGCGCAGGGTCATGCGCCCCCCCCCCCCCCCCTCAAGAGGACAACGGCGTATTGGAGAAAAAGACAACGAAATGATGGCACGTGTTTTTCGCCGCACGCACTTGCATCGTAGATGGCCGTTGTCAGCGTCTGCAAGAAGAAGAAGAGGTGAAGCGACGCTCGAGATAGAAGAAGGCATTCTTGATCTCCTTTTCAGACCGCGGCAGTCCTTTTTTATTTACCCCTAGGGCACAAGTTAGCCCACAATAAATAGTTGTGTCTGCACTCCCTTAATTGTTCGTTACAATATATATATATATATATATATATATATATATATATACTGGGAACTGTCATCGCAAAATAATGTGAGAAGACGAGCGCATGCGCAATCTACTCCTTGTCACTGCTCACGTCTTTGTCCCTGTCGGCGAGAATGACGACGTCTTCCGCGCAACCATGGTTATTGCACCTACAGCAATTTCGCAGTGCCCGGGACACAGTCGAACACGCCAGAGACTTTCACACAATGTATGGCGTGCTCCGACACGCGGGCTTCCTAGACAACTCGCCTTACGCGCTCGCAGAACAGCGCCGATCACATTGCTAAAAGTTCAGATCAATACACCCTAATAAGATTGATGAGGCACTAACAGCATTCTAAATATGGAGAAGAAGGACGGCTCGAAACGCGCAGTCAAGTGCACAGACTGCCAGCTTTAGCCCTGTAGGCATGATATTGCGCGCACCTTTTCAATCCATCCAGTGTGGCCAATCTCCTTCGTGGGTACGAGCCATGCTTTGTGGCGACAACAACAGCAACAGCAGTTCGCGCGCTCTTGCTCGAAGCGGCGTGGCACAGTGCATAGAGACACGACAAGCATGCGAGCCGAGCAGCGTAGGCGGCCCAATCCTGCGCATTTGTCATCGCACAGCAGCGCGAAATACAATACGCACGGGCACAAAGGCGCTACGCGCAGAAGAACTTCATACGTGATTTAAACTACGGCGGCGCTTGGTGGTTTAGCAGAGTGTAGTTTTAATCGCCAGACATAAAAGTTGACAGTAACTTTAGCACGCGCTGAGGAGGATGAACGTGAAAGCGCGCGCGCTCGCAAGACATTCGTTGCATTCCTTGACATTTTAATTGAAACGCATCATTATTTCCTATACCTCGTTTATCCCACCAAACATCGTGGCTTCGAGTGCTTTAATTGATTCTACCCTAATTATTCCCGCCGTAATTAACTTTGCACTAAATCACACTAATGTCGAGGCTTCACCTCCCACCAAAGGTCGTGGGTTCGAGTGTCTTAATTAATTATGCCCTAATTAACTTTGCCTTAATTGACCTTGCCCTAATTAACACCAATGGTAGTGGCTTCGACTCTGGGCCTTCACAATTTCAATGAGAAAACAACTTCGAGAAGCCGGTTCGCCCACATCAGCATGTTGCGTCTTGGGTTCGGGGGCCTTAATTAACTTCGCCTTAATGAGCACCAATGGTCCTGAGTTAGACTCCGACCAAAGCTCGTGGGTCTTAGTTAACTGCGCCCTAATTAACTATGTAGGCCGTGGGTTCGACACCCACCAAAGGTCGAGGGTTAGTTTCCTCATGAATTTTGGTATCGTAACGCCGGATATCGGATTTGCCGATCCATGGTCTATCTAAGGCTTTCACCTTAATAAAAGAACAAGAAAGCCTTATAGTCGAGTTAAGAACCCGAATACAGCGTGAGGCTAATTCTCGGGCCAGAAATTTTAAAAAAAGATGTCGCTGTATTCGTTTTACTTGCAGGGTTCAGTCATGCCTTTATTTTTTTTCGAATTCGTAATAATAGCACAAGTTCATGAACTGAAGTGACACGTTTATCACACTGTAACTCAGTATTCGGTAAAGTGCATTTGATAATATTTATAAAGCTGATAAAATTTATGTAATATGCCCCACTCTGGAATATGCCACGGGTTTGTCAGTTGGACATTTCCATAACCCACATAGTGATTGCAACATTTCTTTTAACGCTGTAAATTTATACACAACTTTGATCAGCTTTTCATTACTTAGAGTATGTATAACTGCGATATCTCTTTTCAAGGGAAAGTTACGATTTCTAAATTCCGAGCTTCTACTTTTCTCGAACCTAAGTATGCGCAGCAATTTTTGTAAAAGATTCGAATTTCTTATTCAACGTTTTGCATCTTTGAGTTGATATGATCGACCTCTATTTTAAGAAGCAACATGTATTGTTGAAAGCGATCCGGCGGTTGCGTCATAAAAAAAAATTGTGCTTGCTACATTTGTTTGAAAACGGAAGTCCGAGTTGGGCCTCAACCTAAACGTTCCTTTTGGGTCATACGGATTGGTAGGTTGAGGTGCACTTAGCATCTCAGTCAGGAATACGGGCCTGTGTTAAATAAGGTGTTTTACGCTAGGATAAGAGAGGAATAAGTAGCGAATCACGCATTTAGAGAGAAGGACCGGGCAACAGATTGACAGCTTTAAGGAAGGAAAAGCGACTTGTATGAAATTAGCCGTTTAGGAACATACGAGAAATAAGTATTTGTATATTGTTTCTAGCGAAAAAAAAAAAATATATATATATATATATATATATATATATATATATATATATATATATATATATATTTCGAGCAAAAGCGCTGACGAGGACTACCCACTATATCGTTTCAATCCTTCACTACAATATATATACGTACGTGCAAGAGCGAGGATGTATGACACGAACCCTGGCGAGAAAAGAACCAAATAGTTTCGAGTATTATTGCATATTCCCGTTTCAATACTAATTTTCATTATTTATCAATCAATTCTTGGAGAGGAAAAAAAAATAGCCGAGTATTTGTACAATAGTTGATGCAACTTATATTGTGTTCCAAAGTCCTGCATCATCAACCCAACTGTCCTCGCTACAGTGCAGACAAGCATTCGCTCCCGACTGCGTTGGCCAGCCTCGACGACCGTCTCCCTTTCGAGCACGTAGTCCTTGAATGTCGGTTTAAGCTGTCATCCAAGCAGGAATAGGACAAAGCACCATTGAAATTTTCATGTCCGACTAACCAATTCGGACCAGCTTTTGCTCTTTCAGATACGGACATCAAAAAATGCGGTATAGTACATGCGAAATCCTACTTACTTCTCATTTATTTCGACAAAGAACATGAAAGAATTTTTTGTTAGACAGCACGAAGGACATGCTTACAAAATGATAATCTAACTTTCCGATCGACATAGCTTCGATGGTTTCTCTGGGGCACCTGACCTCTCTCCGGCCTGCGATTCAGCATACGTTTAGATTTGGTAGGCAAATTGAATGGCACGCGGTAAGAAAGTTTAGCCATGGTTAATAGAAATATTTTCTTGATAGAAATTATCCTTTCAGGGTAACATCGTCAAATGTTCAAATGAAGTTGTTTTGTTACTTGGATGTCCACTAAACGTAGAGTCGAAGGCTTTTTCTACGGATATTAAAGATTTTTTATTATTCCTTTACCTGTTAAAGGACAGGCGAGATTGTGTTGATGCAAGCATTGATTTATCTGGAGCAGTTGTTTTTCAAAGGGCTGATGGCGTATTGGTTTCTTGGAATCGCTGTCCTTTTATTTCGCTTTTACGCTCGTTCAGTAGGATTAACACGTATTTTTTCAGAAACGAGGAATCTGCATTGACTCATGCGTGGCACAGATACTCAATGACATGTTTTTATGCTAGTTCGTTTGACTTCTTTTATGTGAAAGGAGGATTCTAAAGTTATAGTTTTTAAACTTAGCGAAGGCTTTTCGTAATTTTAGACAATACTTCTCTCCCTTTTGAGCAAGGACAAGTAAAATTTTAACAGATTATAACACCCCGATAACTAGCACTCAAGTGACCCGTCAATGAGTCGACGAGGTTTATAGATCCTAAACAATTTATTTTTAGCAGTCACGTATGCTGGCATTATGAGCCAAGCGGTCATAAAACGCTCCTTCCTTACAACAGAGCACATTAAAATTAGGCAAGGTCAGCATTACAACTGTAGTTTGCACAATGATTCTCAATGAATCGTGTGACCGTGTGCCTTATGTTTCTTTTTTCGCAGCAGACAGACTGTCTCAAGCAATCAAGCTTTCCAGAGCATGCGCTTGTGCCTCTCACCAAAGGCGTGCTAAAGCAACTTAGGAACACGCGCGCTGGAATTCAGAACGAAACACAACCGGATAAATGTGGAAGGCACGGTTATTTGATCCTCAATACATCGGTTGTCACATAATATATAAAAAGAATGTTGGGCAACGAGCAGGAGATAATGAAGTTTTCCGCGCCTATGAAACTCTTACCTCTTGGCAAGTTTAAAGGTAAATGTAAAAGTAAGAGCTGAAAATGTTGTATATAACAGAAACAAAAGTGTCCTCAATGTAAGCAAGCTGTGATCTAACAGTTCCTAATTCCTTCTTGGGAAAACGTACGTCAACCAAGTGGCGCGGTGTACCAAAGGTATGAAAGAACACAACTACAAAGTTGATTCTAAAAAGATGATCGTCTTGGGGGGCATTCATTGCAGCAATCGCCTTTGCAAACCAAATCCAAATGGTCCTTCAATTATGGGCGGAGCAAGGACAAATTCACAGGAGAAGTCATCGAAACTATGGGAATTCGACATTCAAGTGATGACTGTGCGAACATGCTTGCTCTCTAGCTATGATGGACGATTCCATCTGAAGACCGCAGAAGACCAGCGAATCTAGAGCTGATAAAGTTTCTCACTCACTAACACTCTAGCTATGCAGCAAATAGATTAAATTGAGGATAGTACGCACCGAGAGTGTGTATAGTAAGTCTTGTATATAAGCGTTTGCTTTGTTTCTAGGGAAGAATGAGTTGGGCACTTCGCGTGTCCTGAAACATTTTCATACGTTACTGCCTGTGAGGGGAAAAACCATTGCGCAAGGGACAGCCAACGCCCCAAATGTCGCCACTCGATTTGTACTGAACGTGATTACGTCCAAACGAAAGTAATAAAGGAGGTGGCTCTCCTGCAGATTACGCAGGAGTGTTGGCTGCTTACCTTCTTTTGTTTAGTACTTTCGAAAAGTGTTGTGAACAGTTTCACAATTTCCCCTTCTGTGAAAATGAAAACTGGCCCTCGTGTTCTGATGGCAACGGGAAGTTCTCCTGCAGACGACGCAAAAGGCTCTAGCACTTTGTACAATGACAGGTGCACCGTTTGCATGCCGAGACGATTCCATATACACGTGGGGGCAATACATCCGCTACATCAGCGCATTTATATTCCGGTTCTAAACGAGACAACAGCTTCGGATATCAGTGTGAATGGCTCGTCGAATTACGTGCGGAGCACGTGCACCAAGCGTGAATCACCGCTGATCACGAAGCGTCGTGAATCGTGCGACCGTTAGCGGCCGTAATTCTCCGCCTCTCGCTTCGTCATTCGGCCACCTTTTATTACGAACCAACGCGCTGGACAGGGCATTCTTGAACGACCGGCAGCGGATTGTCTTTCCTCCCTGTACCGTAATGCCTGTCTATGTGCGGTGCCATATGACCTCGGCAAATGGCGATGCGTTCCCACGATAAGTGCACCGCGGTTGTTACGAGAGGACGAAGCGATGCTGGGAAGACAAACAACCCGTGACAGCTTTGTACGGACCCGCGTTGTCCAATCTTTACATTTATGGCTCGCTGGGCGTCAGCACCACCCAGAAAGCTCTTTATGTGAGCCCACGCGCCTACAGTTTGCGCACCGTATTCGCTGCGCATCGAAGGACATGTTCGTCGGTCTATAGATGTAGGCTCTTCCAACGTGTTCGTGTTCCCCCCCGACGCGCACGTCAACCTTCCTTAGTGATTTTCGACTTAGTGATTGGTTGTCTGCACTGCGGCATTCCCTTTGGTTTACTCGCGTTCCCCAGTAAGAAGTTGCGTTGTGCTACAAGTGACATTTCGCTGCTACACTTTGATGGGACGTTGTGCAATGTGGTTTGTTTACCTATACATCTGCGTGGTCGTACATAAAGGCCAGCAAACGTGCCAAATGTGAGGAGAAATAAAAACCGGCTTGAGCTTCACTTCCAACAATTTGCTGTGAGATTCTCGGTCAATTGCTCTGTATTCGACACGAGCCACTATCGTTTAGGTCATCATCATCGAGAACAATCACCAGCGAAATAGAATATACAAACTGTCAAAAGGCAAAAGAAATCACGCCTGTAGGAATCTCACCAAGCTTAATTACCCCGACGATGACGACGATGATGACGATTATGAAGATCGTGATTTGTTGGCCTCGCCTTTGAAATGGGACTTGGAAACTCAGCGCTCGCTACTTTTCTCTCGAGAATGCTGTGTCACGCTGATAACTCGCAAGCCTTTCGTGACTTGGAAGTACCGGGCTCTCAGCGTAAAGAAAGGAAATGCGGGAAAGACAGATGGCGACTGTTGTTGTGGGCCGCGATAAGCCCCAAAGGGTGCAAATATTTTTAAGAGTACACTCTAAACGTCTCTTGCTTATCCCGCCTGATGATCGGTGAATGCTCCTATCCACTTTATATTCAAGTGCTTCTGGAAGGTGTACATTATCTACGGGTCTCACTGGGTGAATTCTTCGGCATTTAATAAGGATGTACTGAGTGGGCTCTGCATTTTCGCTGCAGCATACACGTGACCCATCTAATTGCGAAAATTTGCTCGGGTCAGTTTTGGCGCTTAGGCAACCAGCTTATGCCTCAAGTAGCAAGGCACTTTCCTTGGTGTTATCGCACAGATTTTCCCTTCTAATTCCTTTCCTTTCTTGTAAGTCTTCATGGTCTTTTTGTTTCTATTATTTGTATCTACTTCCCTGTCTCTGCTTCGCTCACTTTCTTTCTGATGACTTCTGGTTGTCTATTTACACTTTCAGTTACCCAGTACTTCGTTGCCAACACGCTCGACCTCTTACTCGATATTGAGTCAGCGTTTTTCTGGTACAGATACTTTTCAACTTTAGCCGCCCATTTATTTGATCTTGTTCCTGACTCTTTCTTCAAAACAAATTTCGCCAGGCGCTTCGTTCACTTCAAACGACGTCCGACCCATGTAACCCTGCACTCCCTCATTTGTGGTTTTGCCGCGCAATGCGCTCTGGAATGCTGGGGCGCCATCTCCTAGTTAGAAGTCGACACACTTCCCCGTTTCCGTGCCGTGTCACTAAGCCTAGCAGCGTCAATAGCTACATAAAGAAGAAAATAAACTTTATTAAAAAGAATTCTCCGGCAGTTTTGGTTGTGGTGGCGGCAGATGGAGGCTCGATGTTTTTGGACTCGGGTGGCATCTTCAGCTTCTCGGAGATTAGCAGAGCACTAAGAAAAAGAATGGATCGTAGGCTGCTGCCTCCATGGCTGGCGCCAAGAAGTTCTGCGGTACAATCCGACTGCTGTCCCCGAGCCTATTTCAGCAGGTGGATGGTACTTTTTTTTTTCGTCTGCAGATGTTTTATTTTGTCACGTCTTTCCCTTCTTAGCAGACACGGTCCTCACATTCTCGTCATTGTGATTTTTTTCGTTTGTTTACACAAGCAACTAATTTTCACCTGCACAGGAGTACTGCCTTTCATGACCTGAATGAATTCTGGGCAAAGGCTAAATAGTGAATGTTGCACTTACACGAAATGTCGAGTGCCTATGACACATTTCAAGTAATGTTTTGCGTGAATTAATAAATATAAACAACATAATTACAGCGCGAGTGGCCCCACCGGCCACATTTAGTGTATTTTCGCGCATCTTAAACGCTCGCAAAACATCTTCACGCATGGAAAACAGTTTCACGCAGCATGTAATGAGCAACACAAAGCTGTGTCGAGAGTTTCTCATCTTGCTTTACAATTTCGTCATTAACACTTCTCATTTAAATATAATAAATCAGACGTTGTATAATAAAGTACGAGTAATTCTGTGATTAGGCTGAGTGCAAGAAATTGATATGAGTATTTCTAAGCGACGGCAAAAAACATTACATTGGGTCTGTCCAGCTACGTAGCGTTTGCATATTTCTGAAGTTGGCTCAAGTTAAGTGAAGCACCGTCTACAATTTCGCAGTAGCTTTGTCCTTTCAAAGCCGGTACAAAAATAAAATTGACACACGATAATTATTCACCATGTCTTCTGATGCCGCATTCAAAGTGTTGACATCCACGCACGGGATATTCATTAATTTTCTTCCAGAGCAGTCAATTATTCGCTGCGAAGCTCCTTTCAGCCACCTACATTCTCACATTGATTTTAGCTTAAAACACGCTATGGAAAAGGGAGCAGGTAAAAGGTAAAAAACGAACACATATTTGTCCAGTGAAGCACAATAAGAACAACAGTTTTACTGACGGTCGTATGGGTGTTGTTTATAAAATTCCCCTTAGCTGTGGCCAGTTCTACGTAGGGAAAACAGGACGGTGTATCAATCAGAGGCTAATGGAACATAAAAAGTCGTTAACCGGTGGATCGCCTTCTAATATTTCCCAACATTACCAAGAATGTAATTGCACACCAGAGCAAGATGAATGCGCGATATTGTACAGGTATAAGAATGAAGATACGCGTCTTATGGTAGAGGCATGGCATATCTATAATGGTGGAAGTGCGTGCGTGAGTCAGCCTTCGATTACTTTACATAAGGAAGAGATGACGTGCCTTAACAGTCATCTCTTACGTAGACCGGCGCATGTACTAACACGTGGTGTTACCATTCCTGAGCTTGGGCAGATGAGTTTTGTGTCTTCTTTGTTTTTTCGCCTCAGTGCTCCCTTCAGTTGATAGTCGGCGTTCTTGTTGTTCACTTCTCTACTCTTGTGTCCTGTCTGCACGCCTCACCTCTTTTTTGCATAATGAGTCATTCAAATCTAAAATCCCTGAAAGTTTCCGAGAGGCTACGAAGTGCGTTAACCCGAAAGCGTTAAGGGCCCCGTCTCGCAGGAAATCCGGTGTCAGCGTCCGGCGCCGGCCATCTTGTGAGCGAAAAAATGTCTCCGCACCGCGCAGGTCCTCCGTTTACCATAGAGTCGTTACAGAACTAATTAAGTTTCTCAAAGTAACATGCGTCAGAAAAATTGTAGAGTACGACTTAGAAACTACCTAAAGACGTGAAATCGTCAGATTGCAGTGTGAATAGGCAAGGCAACTTAATTCTGTTAGGCGAAAACTCAAACACAAAAACCTTTTCCGGTGTTTCTAGCATTCACAGAGAGGTCGATCCGCTCGGGGACTTGCAGCACCATGCAGAAGGCGGTCGCTTGCGCGCGTCCACGACCCAGGCGATAGGCCGCGCTTCTACCAAAGAATTCGCCTTCGTGCGTAGCGTTCACCGCCAGCGTTTCCTTGTTAATATTTTACGCTTACACAAGCTGGAGATGCCGGGTAACGTGAATAACAGTCAGAGATTTTTCAATGCTATCGCGTTCTACAATTAAAGGCGAAGAGTAAGCGTCCTCAAAATTTCCCAGTCCATTAACGTCATGTTTCATTTCTCCGGGAAACAAGTTATGACTTACAAATAGTTTTCAATGCGGAAGCATTCTTTGGCGAGTATCCGAGCCCCGTCACAGGGTTTTATGTATGGTTGCTGCAAGATTTTATAAGAAATTTGATGCACTTCTTACGAAAAACAACCGTTTATTGTATCGAGGTTCCGGCCGGAGACCGGCCTTTTTTGAGGAATAATTTTTGGTTATGGATAACGCTGCTTCTGCCGTACGAATTTTGATGCGTTAGCATTAGGGGTGTCACAGGGGACAAAAGTGAATCCGCAAAGGCCACACCGTCTGCCATGCCTTCGCTGTCACGCCGTCGTCATCATACAGTTGTTGAAATACCAGCATCGTCATACTATTGTCAAAATACAATGGCAATCATTTTAGCATCGTCATTTTATTGTCGTCATTCCGTCGTAATCATTCTAGACCTGTTGTCTGGTCGTCAACACATCTTCACCATGCCTCTGTCGTCATGCGATCGGCATCATTCCAGTTTCAACAGCGCATCCTCATTCCGTCGCTGTCATGCCATTCTCGTCATTTTATCGCCACTATGCAGTTGTCATGCCGGGGTGGTAGTCTTTTTTTCTCCGTCGTCGTCATACCATCGGCAATGCCATTGTTATTATAACATCGTCGTCATTCCAGTGCTCTCATAACATAATGACCATTCTGTACTCGTTACGTTGTCATCATTCCGTCGTCGTGATGGCGCAGTTGTCATTTCACCGTTGTCAGTTATTCTTAGAGATTCCAGTGTAGTCATGCCATTGTCCTTCCGTCATTGTTATTGTCCCGTCGTCATACCGTCATCTCGATACCGCTGCGATCGGTCCATCGTCGTCGTACGTGGCATGTACAGATCGAACGCAACAAGTTGATGTTGAACAAGGTGGCACCCAGTTAAAATCTGTTCGGCTGATTAGTGTAATCACGACTAGCTGATTGTCGCTAAGGAGGAGCAGCGTCATTCAAAAACGGCAATGAAAGCTTCCCTTAAACCGATTTTTCTGGAGCAGGGTGCCCGCGAGATTCTTTAAAGCTGCTTTTCTCGGCATCCATTGCACCAAATTTTTTTAGTTACACCTAAAATGAAGTGTATGTCCACGTAATGTTCGGAGATTGTTTATTTCTTGACATCAATAACTTTGCAAATATGACTGAAAAACAAAACAAAAAAAAATAATGAAACAATCATGAATAACTGAAACCCTGAGGCTACAACTCTGACTCGAAAATTAAAAAAAGGATTCTTACAGTGACAGTTATAATTAGACAGATCAAGCAGCAAAAAAAAATTACGTACAGCTTACCTAGCGCTGTTAAACATCAATAACTTGTTATTAGTACGTTTGCACAAGCTCTTGAATATCAGACAATTTAACGTAATAAATGTAAGTTACAAAACTCTTTTTCATATGATCTAGCAGGCGCATTTTATCAAACTGATGCGCAAGCAAGACTGCGAGTCGGCCTAGTTGGAACAAATTCATCTTTAAAACTTATTGTGCGCAAACAAACAGGGACGAAGAATAGAAGAAGAAAATAGAAAAAATAGAAAAAAAGCGCTCGTCCTTGTGTTTCTTCTATTCTTCGTCCCTGTTTGTTTGCGCACAATAAGTTTTAATGATGCGCAAGCTTTCAGTTCACAGACATTGATTTTTAAGCTTTGTGATTAGTTTGTTTTTTACAATTTTTTTGCCCCTCCTATAATTATCATGAGGCTATAACTCAAACGCCTGCCTTCACCAGGTGGTATACTTCACCTTCATTAAATAATGCAAGGTACTTCTTTTAGACCACTTCCGCAGTTTACTAATGACAGCTTTTCTGCGTTTGACATTTTATGAATAGAGAAATTGCACTTGGCACCAATGTTGGGCTTCCCCTAAGAGGCGTCTTGTTCGGTCAAAAAATAAACTAGAAAACGAGGTCAGGCCACTTAGAATGCCCTGCACCAACTATGTGGAAAGCGCCGTTAAATAAAAACAAAAGCAGTGGACGGGGGAGGCCTTTCTTCTTTCTGCTTTTTAGTCTTTGGCTTTCATGTAAGGGCCTTCTTCCGTAGTGTAATGCTTCTCGGTTTAAGCAATGTTAAATTTTTCTACACTCAACCTCAAACATCTTGAACTGCATGTTGCCCATTGCTCGACGAACAAACACAACTATGCGTCACACAAAAGCTAGCACAAATGATCTTCTAGGCCTTCATATTGTGTGCTTCAAACTTTAAAAGCAGCGAAAGGAAATCCAACCCGCATGCAATGTTCTGAATGGCTCTTGGGAATAAAGGAAGCCAATCGATTGAATCCCGGAGGTTTTCATTCCTCTTTCGAAATGCATCCAGAGAATCACAAAAAAAAAGAAATACGGTGACGCAGTCGACGAGTTTTCTACTGTCGACACGAGTGTATCCTGCCTTTCAACTTCTTGCGACTTGAAACTCGAAACGCGAGGACGATGTCGTGTTCGCCTAGCTTTAACTTGGAATGGAGACTAGCCTAAGCGTTTCAAGTTTAGTCGTTCGAAAGGTTCGTGTCCAAATGCATGTTCGGGTGTAGTTGCGTGCAAGTAGATATCTTGAAAGCGATCGCAACACTAAATATATAGCGGGCGAGAAATGCGCCTAGTTGGCCAGGCATGGCATTGAGGCGGATTTTTTTCCTGCCCGTGACGTTGCGTCATCTTCCTTACTTTCCGCGCACGCACATGTGTGCTTAATACTGTCCAAACGCCCCACACATGGAAAATGGCAAATTATTTGCTTGGGATGTCTTGTGTAATTTCCGCAAAAACCTTGAGTTAGAAAATATCCGCGATATTTGTATAAAGCTAACGTGGTGAGACGGCGAAGCCGTTTTGCAAGCACTGCAAATATGGATGTTTCAAAACAGGATTTGATTCATGGCAGGAAAATACACCGCCCATTTCGTTCAGTCGACGTTTGCTGCCGTAGTAGTCTACGGCCAACTATTTTTTGGCCTCGACGACACTGTATCGAGTTGGTTTTGTCTGATATAGCAGAACTTTTGTCGTCACGCTCACGAGAGACAGCGTAAACAGTTGATGCTAATGCACTGATGGTTTAGAGCCGCAAGACACTGCGGTTATTGTTCCTAAATTCAAAGGCAGTCCAAAGCTCGAACGTGGCATTGTCTCAAAGGCTGAAGATACCTCGTTTGCCTCAAATCCTACAAAAGGACAGAGAAACAGCCCATACATTTCTGTCAGCAATGGTTTAATCACTGTTGTCGCTATCTGTCCCTCACCCCACGATCTCTAACCTCAAGCTCTATCTCTCTGTCTTATTATTTTTTACTTCGTTGCCATCTTGCGTATTTGACAGCGGATATTTGAAGTATCCGGTAACAAACAATTGAAAGTTACACGTTGCTCGGCGTTAATTTATAGTCATCTCGGTTTCGTGGCTGCTTGTCCCAATAAATGCCTTATTTCGGATACGATAATTAGTACGGCATCTTTTGCGATTCTATTTCTGCCGAACAAGGAGTAAGGTGTTGGAAGCACTTCAATCCTTGTACCTCTGTGCCAAGTTCAGCGTTGCTTCCCAAGTATTTTGTCATATAGTTAAGGCGCAGTATTCCCCGCAGATCTTCTGGCTAGTCATCTATAGAACCTTCCTTCCCTCACTCTTATCATATATTATCAGCGTGAGTGACCCCTCACGCTACTTCGGTAGTCTTTGCAAACTGGCGCCATCAAACACCGCAACTTCAGTGAAATCAACATAGGAGGTGGAGGATCTAAAATTCAACGTCGAGAGCCGCCCGGACATTTCATAATATAGAGCGTCTGTGGACCACAGTGCATGTTAGCATCTCATAATGACGAGATACGGTGAAATTAATGAATTTACGGTCAGGCTTAAAAATCTTTCTCCAGTTCGAGTGTGGTCGGCCACATGCTCCCCTGTTGTAGGACAGACGTCTTGCTTTCCATGAGAATATTGTGAAGGACAAACAAGGTCCCGATTTTCGTTATCACAGCCCCAAAAAGCCAACTGGTAATGAAGCCGAGAAATGCATAGGGGAATTAATTTGTATATGTCAATTGTAGTGTAGAAATTACAAATTAAAGTGAACTGAAACGGCGCTGAAGAACAACTTACCGCCGGTGCCCTCTTGCCCTTTCTCTCTTTTCATTAAGGAATTCTTGTTCGTGCCGGCCATTTGTATGAAAAGATAGGGCTTTCCGAATTGAGTAACAAGTAAATGGTGCAACGGTGATCTATACGGTAGTGCTTTGAAAGTTAGCACCTTCAAGCTAGAGTCCACCGTATCATTATCGTCATGCGTGTTAAGTGCCAGTAACTAATATCCTAATTATGAAATACCTCATCCAGCAAGCTTCAAAATTTTCATTTCTAATCACAATTAATTGCACTTTAGAAAAAATTTCGCTACGGCTAAGTTCATTTTTCCGTCCTAATAGTGTTTAAAAGCCGGTGCAAGGGTTTGCTTCTTGTCTACTCTACACTATAGCGCTATTATCAAAATTATTTCCAGCTATTCTTTCTCACTGTTCAGTTTGTTGCACCAGCAGCCTTAGAACAGGTTGTGTCTACCGTTAGTTTATCGTTATACAGTTCATTCAGTATTGTGCCTAAATTACTATTGATTAACTTTTTGTGTATCCATTGTCAATGTGGCTTTATTTTTTAAACCGTGAAAGTTACTTTGAAGCAGGCTGCTCTTGCACAATAACTTCTAGATCCTAATTTGAGCACTCTGCGTGATACTTTGCCTTGTACTTGTCATTGGCGTATTTCTTTTACTCTAATTATGGCTATGTTGCAAATACTGGCCCTTAACAAGTTCACTGCACCTAAAACTGAGAGCGCTTATTTCGACGTGTTCGATCATGTCAGAAATAGGAGTGGCTCTGGCAATGTGATGCTGTTTGCGCACTTTATCAATGAACGAGAGAGAAAAAATGACGTCCGCAGGCATGCCGGTTCAGCCATGCGATAATTCGGCGTAGGAACCTAATAGGCAATTGCTGCATCGTCGAGGAGATTTTCGTGTGGTATTTGTTCATTCCACATTTAGGTGCTACTATTCTCGGAGCTTAATTAGCGCAGTCATCACTCTTGCAGGTGAGGGTGATTAAAATGGTGCTCTTTGCGGTCAAACATTTGACTGTGGCCTCCGCAATCAGGTGACAACGTTCTATAACGCATAAAGAGCACTCATGCTCAGTTCGCTTTCTGACACATACAAAGGATCATTGCATTTCATTGCAGAATGCAAGTGGCACACATGTCGGTGTTCCCTGTCCCGACTAAACGTTACCAAGAATAATTTTTATTCATTCTTCAAAGCAACAATACCAACAATAATTTACGTCTATTCAGCTAACTCAATTTACTTATATGATTGATAAAGCTTAAATGAAAAAGCTATATACGATATCATGAAATGAGTGATAACAGCGTTAAAAGGAAACTTCGCTTTGAGGCGCTTTTTTCGTAAAAACAACTGAAGCCTGGGATATTTTTTGCATATCACGTGACTTAACATTCACTCGCAAGGAATTGCAGCACTCCCAAAATAAAGGTTACCTTTTTGTGCTTACTCTGAATGTTACGCACGTTTCAAAGCAGGGCTTCGTGTTTTTACAAAGTCCGTACCCAACGGCTTTTCAAATGCGCGATCTTGATTGGCTCTGCTGAGCGACCACGAACCACAGAGCCAACGTTTCTACAGGTTTCAACGATTATTAACTTCAATACTTTTGAAAGTGCCAGTGTGGGGCTCCAAGCACGTGTTAGTCTAGGCAAGTTAACTAGCGCAGCGATGTGTCAAAGAAGATAACCAGCTCTTGTCGTCTTGGCACTGCGTCCAGGATTATCCCCTGTCACTTCAAGTATTGCTGCCTAAATCAACATGTCCACTATATTTGAGTGTGCGAATGAATGTAAACTGACTGCCCATTCCTTATGTAAGCTTGCCTAGGCCACAACACAATGACAGAGCGGTAGGAGTAGTGATAAGACAGTAGCACTAGCGCATTGTTGACTGGGAACTCAAAATAGCTGAAGAAGTTCATATAAATGCATAGAAAACAAACAATGTTTGCCTTGACCACATCATTATGTATTGTTGTTGTCACGACAAATTTCATTTTTGAGAAGCGCTCCCACCTCTTCTCCGTTACCGAAGTAAAAGCTCTTTTTTTCCCGAAGAAGTTTTGGGTAAACCGCAGAAGTGGCAAAGAACGTCATAAGACAACCGCTATTATTCACGCACAATAATTTCTGAGCTAGGAGAGAGAGAGACGCCGCAAGCAAGCAACAACAAGCAATAGCCATTCATACACGCCCATCTTCTTCAACTTGCGCGTGCACCCCAAAGTTCCTGAAATATCGCTTGCGTCGTTGTGTTTGTAGGCCACCGAAGGGACCGGCCTATCCAGGTCATCAAAAATGAATTGCAATATTTCGAGCGTGGAGTGCAGCAGCCGCGGGTGAAAACAAACGGTTTTCACGCAGTTCCACGCTCGGCATGGTGCGACGGAGCTTCGAATGTCCCTTTAAATCTTCGTTTCGCGCACTTTCTTCCGTCAGCCCCAATTCCGTTCGCAGTCCGGGTATGCGTGTGCAAGGACAAATTTAAGAAACGAAAAGCACACGATCGGACTGTAGTTTAGGGGAGCCTCGATTATTTGCTTATTATTATTATTATTATTTTGCTCCGCAACACAGATAGATGGAGTCGTTGATGTACTGTTCACTTCAATCTTTCCACAACGAGCTTTGTATTACATAACAGAATGTAGCTTCAGAGGTGCAAAGAAATTGTGAGGTATGCTCGTCGGTTAGCTTTAGAAACACGTGTGTGCGCGTCTGAAAAACTGGAGCGCCCTGTTTGCGCACAAGTTGATTTTCAGCTGAGTCAAACTGCTCTGGCTTAGTCCGAGGAGCTGTTGCCACTGTCAATACCCCCATACCTGCAGTTAGGCGGACATAGTTTGGTTTGGCGGACAAAGTTACTGTTGATTACCGCGTTAACGGAAAGGCACTGACACTACGGCCTCAATGTTCCTCAAAGAAAAAGTACAAACAAGTATGTTTAGTTGGTTATGTACCCTAAGGGAACGAGAGCATTACTAAAGGGTAGGTCACATAAATGAAATTATTACATATTCCAAGGTATGCACAAAGAAAAAAATTGTAGCAGGAACGTATACAAACTATTAAAAAGTAAAAAAATTCTTTAAAGAAAACAGAAAACAAAGCACTGAATGAGCTACCTAAGCTGCACATGAACGTCAGTGATGGCTACAATATATGTAGAATTTCACATACTATGATAAGAATGCGTGTAAAAAGTGAGACATGCGTAGATAAGCGTGCAGATCAAAAAATGACTTCTTAATTTTTGAGTGAACTCGTCATGGCTGGTGACGCAGGCGATCTGTCCTGACAGTTTATTCCATTGATCAATAGCAACGACAAGAGCTGAACGTAAAAACAGATTAGTACCGGGAAATAAAGCTTCTATATTTAATTGATTGTCCAGACGCGAAAATACTCGATGGGCAGGTTGAATAAGAGATGATAATTGGGAGCCGCTATGGTAAACATTGCGAAATAAAGACAGAAGGGATGTGATAGCAGTCTGCGCGGTCTCAGCGGAGACACAGTTAAGGGTATTTTTAATAAATGCGAAGTATTCCTTTGCGTACATTTGTAACTCTCACAGCCTCTATCTATCTAGGCGCCTATGTCTTGTTGCTCTAATGGTCGTTTTGTTAACTTGGTACGTACCCCAATAGGCCTAGTATGAAAAGAGTGCATATCGTGGCATTATTGTCATGACATGCGTGTCATTTAGGTTACGAAACAACTGTCTTCATCTTGGCATGTACCAAAATTGACATAGTACCACAAGTATGTACGAGGAATATGAATGATCCGTCAGGACATGAATATTATGACACCTGTGTCATATGTATGTCATGGAACAGCCGCCTACGTCTTGGTACTTTCATGGGCGTTTCTTTAACTTGGTGTGTACCGAAATAGGTATATATGAGGAGAGCGTATGACGAACATAAATGATAGGTCATTACATGAATATCATGACAAGCCTGTCATGTAGGTCATGAAACAGTCACCTATCTCTGGGCATGTACGAAAATTGGCATAGTATGATAAAAGCGCATGACGAACATAAATGATAGGTCATGACGTGAATGTCGTTACATGCGTGTCATGTAGGTCATGAAACAGCCGCCTACGTCTTGGTGTTCTTATGGTTGTTTCGTTACCTTGGTATGTACCAAAATTGGCATATATGACGAGAGTGTATGACGAACATAAATTATAGGGCATGACATGACTACCATCACAAGCGTGTCATGTAGGTCATAAAATAGCCGCCTACATCTTGGTACTTTCGTGGTTGTTTTGTTAACTTCGCAAGCTCCTCGAACACTGCTTGGCATAACGTGGATTCCGACAGGGCGTGGGATCTGCCGAATATTTCACTTCAAGAGTAAATTTTTTTCCTACGAAACAGGTACTTTTCTTTTGAAGTGGTTCACCTTATTTATTAAGTATGTCTGGTGACTACTCCAGATTTGTGATGCGTAATCCAATTTTGAGTGGACGAATGTACTGTAAGCTAAATTTTTGGAGTATACTTAGCGAAGTGGAAGCTGTGCTTAAGGAATCCGGCCGTCTTACATTAGCTAGTTAGCGAGTCAATGTACATATCGCATGATAACCGTGACTCAAAATGAACACTAAAGTACTTATTGTTGGGTATAAATTTATATGGCTGGGTATTCTAGATGTAATATTAATTTCATAGGTTTAAGATTGCAGTGAATAAAAGGGCTTCTGTTTTGTTTGCGTTTACTCCAATTTTTCAGACCTGATGCCATTTACTTAACTTATCCAAATGCCATAGCAAGTTATCAGCATCCTCAGTGTTAGTTACCTGTCTGTACATCACGCAATCGGCCGCAAGTATTCTTACTGAAGAAATGATGCAATTACCTACATCATTAATGTAAATTAACAACAAAATTGGCCCGAGTACCGACGCCTGTGACGCCCTCTATTTGACGTGTACTAATGCAAAGCAATGTTCGTTTACTACAACGAATTGATAGCAGTTGGTTAGAAAACCTGTTATCCACTTGATTATGTGGGTTCCAGCATATCAATAAAGTTTGCGCATCTATCTCTCTTGCTCATGGGTGGTAAGCTTTCTTATTAGACTCGAGCGAAGGGCTTTATCGAAAGGATTTATAAACTCTACAAAGCAGCGCAGATTGGGACTAATTCGTGTACAGCAATATAAATTAGTGTAATTAATTCGCATAATTGCCTCTCGCATGACCAACTACGCAGAAACCGGTAATCGTTAATGGAAAAAATTTATTAACCCCGATGTATTTCATCACTGCAGATGAAATGATGTGCTAGGATAGTTTACTAGTGATACTAGTTAATGAGATTAGCTTGTAATTTGTTGGATTAGAAAAGTTCTCTTGGTTTACATACAGGGATTATACGAACTAGTTTCCAGTCGTCAGGTGCGTTGCCCGTGTGAAAAGAATGCTGAAGAACTGCAGATAACAAATTGGATACGGCTTATTTTGTTATCTTAAAGGCTTGGGGCGTATGTTGTCATGTCGTGGTGCAGAATTTGCAGGGAGGCGCAGGACGGGTGCTGACATGCTTTCAGGAGTGTTTTTTGTACATCCTGCATAGAGGAAGATAATGAAGAAACGAGAAGGCTAGATAACATTGGGCTTCCATCTGTGAACACAGAGCTCAAGAAGTTACCAAATTCTCTTGTGGTATCTGCTGAAAAGAAAACATTGCTTCCTTTGTTATCAATAGTAAAGATTTCCTAGAGCAATTAGCATTGTCAAATTTCCTAGATTTCATACTACGGGTTTTTAACATGTTTGAAACATTATTCTTACAAAATTTGTCTTTTGCTGTTTCGATTTCAGACTCGCATATGAGCTCACGGTAATAGCTCCAGTCTTTCTATGAGGTTGTCGGTTTCGCTAGCGAAAATAATCGCTTTTTTTTACAACGAAGCTGTGTATGGCTAGTCAATTCGTCCGTCCGTCCATCCGTCTGTCCGTCCGTCCGTCTGTCTGTCGGTTGCCTGTACGCTGAGAACTCCGCTCGCTCAACCGTATGCGTATGCGCGAGAAAATAAAGACAGAGAAAGAGAGGCGCGCTATTAGCCAACACCACCTAGATAGCACGCTGCCTGCTTACTCCGATCCCTGATGTAACGCTACCTGGCTCGAAATTTTCATTGATAAGGCCGGCGTGTGGACAGGGGCGACGCCAAAATCACTGTTGCCTACTCGGGAGCGTCCCAATTAGATTATATGGCAGTCGGAACAGGTAACATGATGTCATGGATCGGAGTGAAAAGGCCTTGTGCTATCTAGGTGTTGTTGGATTGGTGGCACTCCAAGCCTGGAAACAACTCGTGCTCTCTGTGGAAGAAGCTTAGCAGTATAATCGTCCACATCGGAAATAGCACCGCTTGTCGTTTCTACTCTGTACACAAGTTGGAACATGGTTCTGCGAAAATCGCCAAGGTGATGAAGGTTCATGAACGGAAAAATTGACATACACCCGTATGCAGCAAGAAGCTACGAAGGAAACCCACACGGATTTCTCAGAAACAAAGCTTCGTAGCTGAAAAAAAAGTTCTTTCTCGACTAGGATTTGAACCCAAGACTACCGTTCATCCGGGGTGGTCGCTCTGCCGTTGGAGCTAACCTGGACTTTTTTTTAGGATCGAGAAGAATGTCATATCAAGTTTTGATTAGGTGGTTACCTCTGTAGTTAAAGTAAACGATATATTACGCCCATTACTACTCCCGTTTATCCTACTGCACACTAGTTTGGGGTACTACAAAGACTACGAATTATGACAAACTGGAGGTATTGCAGAAGAAAGTGCTAAAAATTCTTGAGAATTATCATGGTGAACCCAAAGATCTACGAACTAATCATTTCTTTATTAAACAGAGTTTGCTCTAACCGAGTAAAATATATGACTGCAAACTCCTGCTGCGGATACATAGACATAACCTGTTACATTAGGCACACAACGTCAGCTCGTTATGCACTGCGTAACGAACGAATAACAACACCACGAACACGTACAAATTATGGAAGGGCTGTCCTCGCGTATCAAATACCCGCACTAATAAAGTGTGTGAATTCACAAATATATTTCAGCATGCAACTCTATAAATTCACGTTGCAAATAGGATTATTTTTCTTGAATGAGTGAAGAACCCTTTAAACCAAGTGCAGGACGTAATGTTACTACTCAAGAAGCATATATTTGACGGCATGACCAGAGACACCAGGGGCATATTGGCCCTGACCTAACGAAAGCGTTCGACACGGTCAAACACAGATTTCTAATAGAAACGATCTCGGTGATGGGGCTCGGCCGGAAATTCCACTCTTACATAGGCTCCTTCCTCAGAGACAGGAAAGCCACGATCAAAATAGGACAGGCCCCGTCCGATTGGTACACGCTGGGCGCGAGGGGCACCCCACATGGGGCGGTGCTCTCCCCACTATTATTAAATCTGGCAATGAAAGGGCTCTCGGACCGGCTGACGAGAGTGACCAACGTCAATCACGCCCTGTACGCAGACGTCATTACGGTGTGGTGCCTGGGAGAGTCCGACGCAGAAGTCGAGCGGGCTCTTCAAGAGGCGCTGGACACAACGGAAGAGTACCTGAAGGAAACGGTACTCCGTCTGTCACCCAGCAAATCGGAACTGTTGCTGTACAGGCCCTCGAAACAAGGCGTGAGGAATTTGACGCCGATCGATCAAATACCGATCAAATTACACACGAGTTCCAGCCAGCCGATTCCCAGAGTGGACACTATAAGAATCCTGGGGCTGCTAATTGAGGCTAAAGGCGGTAACACACAAACTGTCATGAAACTCACGTCCAAAACGGAGAACATGCTCCGGCTGATCATCAGGGTGACGAACCGCAAGGGAGGGCTCAGCGAGAGCAATCTCAGCAGACTTTACCACGCCTTCCTCATGAGTCACGTAAATTACGTAGCCTCGACGCTAAAATGGACCAAAAGAGACGCGGCCAAGATAGCGACACTGATGCGCAAGAGCATCAAAAGGGTGCTAGGTCTTTCGATCACTACAAGCACGGAGCGGCTCGATCGGTTAGCGGTCCACAATTCACTATCAGAAATCATCGAAGCGCTGACCAAGGCACAGGTCGTGCGGCTGTTGACCACCAGGGCCGGCAGGCGCATCCTAGAAGAAGCAAGGATAAATGCCGAGGCAGAGTGCAACGCACGCAAGATTGCGCTCAGCGCGGCGGTCAGGGGCACTTTCAAGGTAGAACCGCTTCCGAGAAACGTCCACCCGCAATTCAACGAGGGGCGCCGAAAGGCGAGGGCCCGAGCACTGCTGAAATCGACCGCCAACTGCCCGAGACTGGCGGCATTTGTAGACGCGGCCCAGTACGGGCGCAGCGACTGGTACGGGGCCCTCTCGATACGCTGGGATGGCACGATAATTAACGCAGCATCGGTCAAGGGGGTAACGTCCGAAGTGGCCGAACAGTTGGCAATAGCCATGGCAATGAGAGACCCCGAACGTCCTTACGTCTACACAGATTCGCGATCGGCGGCAAGAGCATTCGCCTCGGGCTCGATATCCCCGGAAGCGGCGGCAGTCCTCGGCAGCGAGGGAGCCGCGGGTCATCACATCCTCAAATGGTTTCCAGCCCACATGGGGGCCGACGTGCGCCCCGAATTTCCCAACGCCAATGAGCTGGCGCACGGACGCGCGTGAGGACTCACGCACCGCGGCGATCGTGGCGAGCGAAGTGGCGGGGAGGGAGGGAAGCACCGAGACCCGCTGCTCACCTTCAACGAAATAACAACGCACTATCAGCTGTCGAGGAGGACCTTCCCACTCCCCCACGCTAAGCTCACTAGACCACAGTCATCGATATTCAGAATGCTTCAGACAGGGTCGTTCCCCTCGAGAGGCAGACTGAGCCGTTATTCACCAGTAGTAGAGCCGCAATGTCCGGATTGTGGCGAATCGTACTGCTCGCTAGCGCGCATGCTCTGGCAATGCTCCGCGTTAAGCGGCACCGTGTTGACTAAAGAAGAAGACTGGGTGGACGCCCTGGAAAGCGACATACCACCAGACCCAGCTCCGGGCCATCCAGAGGGCTCACGAAAGGGCGGAGGCTCACGGGCTTCCCGCCCCAACGTGGGTGCGGCCCGCGACCCCTGCCGGACACTAAACCAAGAGTGGGTTGGGAGGGGTTCCTCAGGACACAATAAAGTTATTTCCTCCTCCCTGTGATGTAAATCTTTTAAATTGTTCTTTTCTGAATGTATTACTTTTTGCCTGCTGTCTGTATGGTCCCCAGGTGCCTCAAATTTTCTATGACAACTTTTTTGCCTGGAAGACCCCCAACATTGTGTATGAAATAAACTGAAGTGAACTGAACTACTCCTTTAAGTTTTTGTTGTGATGAAAGATGTTGCTTTGTGTGACGTTTTCTTTCCATGCACTGGCCGTACACCGATCGGTTGTGACCACATTGTGCTCATAACGTTGTAAATAGCTCCGTACATACATCATTTCGTTGAAATGCAGAAGAGTAGGCATTTCGGCTGGTTGCTTCATGATTACGAGCAATGAACTGCGCTAAACAACAGGACGAAGAGAGGGACACTCACGACAGCACTGTCATCTGTGTCCCTCTCTTCGCCCTGTTGTTTAGCGCAGTTCACTGCTCGTAATCATTGCATTCATTGTTATAAATACCACGTTGAGCTAACCTGTAAGCTAGCAGATCGCAGCGCGAAAGCGAAATAATGCTTAAATTAACCTATCGGGTTTTACGCGCGAAAACCCCTTTATGATTAGGAAGCACGCCATAGTCGAGGACCACGGAAATTTCGACCACCTGGGGTTCTTTATCATGCACCTAAATCTAAATACACGGGTGTTTTCGCATTTCGCATCGAGATGCGGCCGCTGTGGCCGGCATTCGATCCCGCGACCCTCGGGCTCAGCAGCCCCACACCATAGCCACTGAGCAACCACAGGGGGTGAAATAATGCTTAGCGTGAGGCTGCGGGGGCGAGAGAAAGCGCCCGAGAATGCTGATCCGGTCTCAATCGAATTTGAATCGACCCTGAACAACAACAGGATCGAGTCACACGCGCCGTGTTCCCTAACCCCCAGCGATGTAGGCCACGTGATCAAACGCGCCCTCGGAGTGTGCTAACACGCGTCTCCTTCCTTCATCTAGGCTGTTGCAGCAGACGGCTGTCCACGCGGAGGAACCTCTACGTGGCGAGCACACCTCATTTTGGAGGTAATCCCTGGTGGATGCAATAGCTTAGTGTGAGCCTAGATAGCAGATTTGGAGGTCACGTAAGCCGTCCCTAAACGCAATGAAACGACGGGTGGGAGAAGTATTTGCACCTCGCTGACGGCACTCTTCATTACGCCGGTGGTGTGATAGCCATTGTGCGCGCTAATCTAGAGTTCACTCATGACTGTACGAACGTGTCGTTATGGTTGTTAATTTATTTAGTAAGCGAACGTTTTCTGCAGTTTAGACGACCAATGAAACTAAGAATGTTACTTCGTATAGCTGTCTTAATTGATGCTATCCGTATCACTGCTTCACCTTTCTGTCGAAGGTGTGACATTTTGGACACGGATCTGCTTTTAAGAGGAAGAACAATAAAATGCAGCAGAAATATATATAGAGCGAAGCTTGGCGTAGGTGCATAAATAGTCGAAACATTAATGCACACACGAACACAAGCACGCACGCATGCGCCCGCACACACTCACACAACGCAAGCGCGGGCGCACCAAAGTTATACCCAGCATTTTGTTGGGCGGATTCAACTACTAGCGAGTACGATGGATGCCTCGAACGCATCATGCTTTCGCAGGCAGCAAGAAAATATGTACATAGCGCAATTCCAATCCATTCTATCTTCAAGAAGCATTCACTTCTTTGTTACCGTCGAGCTCCGGATGCGCGAAGGCGAGATTTCGAGTTTTTTTTTTTTCCTCCACACGATCGGAGCCACCACTGTCGCGGACGGACAGACGGACGGACGGACGGACGGACGGACGGATTAACGGATGGGCGGATGGATGGATGGGTGGGTGGGTAGATGTAAAGCCCCTTGATAATTTGAAAGTAGTGACACTCTCCTCCTCACGGCGCTACCCTCCTCGATTCTCCTCGCCCGCCGGCTGCGCACGGCACGCTTTTTCTCCTGGGCTCCCGCGGACGGGCCGCAGGATTTTATGGAGGCGTGTTATTTTGGGCCAGTTGCGCGCCCCGGTGGGGTTGAAAATCTTGAGAAATGCTAATAACAGCATCGATAATGCTAGAGGCAACGTTTATGAGGAGGTTGGTTCTTTCTTAAAGCCGTATGAACGGTATATACCGAGATAAAGGGAGCTTTGAGGCGAGTTCTATACTCCAGACAATTTTTCAGCCACATGATCAGATGCTTTACTTCATGCGTCTGATCTAGTATTGCTTGTGACAGATTCCTTTGTGTGTGCCTTATTAAGCGAAAGCCTTAGACCTCTGTTTCAAGGTCCTGTTGTGAGCTACAGAAAATATCACGTGACCGAAGGAAGACGGGAAGCGAACCAAAGCATGTGCAGCTGCGTATAAGAGATGATTAATGATTAGCAAAGTAATGATTAATTAGTGATTGGATTAAGATGAATTCGGGTGTATTAAGGAGGTTTAAGATGGATTAAAGTCGATGAAGGCGCATTAGAGTGAATGAAGTGGATTAAGGTGCATAAAGGAGGACTAGGTTGGGTTCAGGTCGATGAAGGTGTATTAGGGTGGATGAAGGTGCGTTGAGGTGCATTATGGAAGATTATAGGGGATTAGGGTGGATTAAAGTGCATGAAGAAGGATAAGGGTGCATTAAGAAGGATTAAGGTCTATTAAGGAGGATTACGGTGGGCTAGGATGACTTAGAGTGAATGAAGGAGGATTAGGGTGTACTAAGGTAGATTAATGTAGATTTGGGTGGATTAAAGTGAATTAAGGACGATTCTAGTGGATTGGGGTGGATTAAAGTGAATGAGGGAGCATTAGGGTTGATTAAGGAGGATTAAAGTGCACTAAGGATGCTTAGAGTAGATTAAGGTCGATGAAGGTGGATTAGGGTGCATTAAGGAGTAGTTTCGTGGATTATGGTGGATCAAAGTGAACGAAGGAGGATTCGTCTGGGATCCACATAGCGATATTAACATAAAAAAGGTGGAAAAATTCAGAGAAAGGCGATAAGATTTGTATTCCATTCCTTCAGCCGGTATGCATCACCAAGTGCTATGCTCGAAACAGCAGAACTGGTTACCCTGCGAAAACGGCGATTTAAAGAACGATTAAAGTACATGTATCTGCTCTATCATGGAAAATTGGGCATCGACAAGGACACGTATACCGAGCCTCTCGCTCGTCGATCAACTCGGTCTAGCCGCGCTAAGCAGCTTAAAGATTACTACTGCAAAACAGAAGCCTTTAGAAATTCATATTTTCCCCGAACCATTAGGGAATGGAATGTACTTCCTGCTGCGGTGGTTGCCTGCGACACCATCGAATCATTCTTAAAGCTGCTTAAAGAAATTGTGTAAATGACCGGGGTACATCCCTGCCCTCCTTTCCTTTTTTTCTTTTCTTTTCGGCTTGTCCTTCCACATAATTGAACGCACCTGTTTTCTGATGCTTCTGTCACTGCTACACATTTTTACACACTACCACATTATACTTGTCTGACAGGATGTATGTTCTGTAATCGTTTGCCACGCGTGGTATACATATATTATTCTAGTTTAGTTTTTCTGCCGGTTAAGTGTTTGTCAACTTGGCGCTAAGAGCAGTTTACATTTTCTTCGGGAATAGTTTCACATTGTTAGCGCTAATTGCTACGTTTTGGCAAATGACACGCTGCTTATATTTTCAAATTCAGTGCTATTTCATTTTGCTCACGCTTCATACCTTGTACTCAGTCTCGTTCGTCATGTATGTAACCACTCCTGCTTAAGGCCTCTAACCAGAGGCTGGCAGTAATCTTGAAATAAATAAATAAATAAATAAATAAATAAATAAATAAATAAGGTCGATGAATATGGATTCGGTGGATTAACGTGCATTAGGAGTATTATGGTAGACTAATCGGCCTTAATACTCAGTGAACCCTAATTCAGCTTAGTACACCCTAATCCACCTTAATACAACGTAATCAGTCTACATCGCCTCTAATGCACCTTAGCCTATCCTATATGGTCTTAATCCTCCTTTATCAACACTAATCCATCATAATCCGCCTTAATCCTACTTCATCCACCTTAATGATTATTCATGCACCTTAATCCAACGTAATCCTGCTTAATAGTCCCAATCTACCTTAATATACCCTAATCCACCTCTATCAAACATAATCCAGTTCCATGGTCCCTAATCCACCTTAATCTACTCTAATCCATCCTAATCGGTCTTATTCCTCCTTTATCAACCCTGATTCACCTTAATCCACATTAATCGGCCTTAATCTTCCTTTACCCACCTTAATCCTCCCTAATCCTCGTTCATGCACCCTAATAGGTTTTAATACCCTTTCATCAACCCTTCACCTTAATCCACCATAATCCGCCTTAGTCCTCCTCCACCCACCTTAATCTTTATTGGTGCATCTTAATCCTTCTTAATGCTCTCTAATCAACCCTAATCCTCCCTAATCCATCTTATGTCAATCACTAATGATCCATTAACATGGGTAATCATTCTCTTATACAGGGTTGGACATGCTTTGGGTCTCTTCTGGCCTTCCTTGGGTCACGTGAAACTTCCAGTTTACAACGCGACCTTGACACACAGAGATCTAAAAGCTTTCGCCTTAAAACTTTTAAAAAATTCAATGTTGACAAGCTAACGCTCATCACCTGCAATACCACGGGTATACTTGCCACTAATTTTTTCAGGGCGCAAAGCAGAATCTATTATGCTGCACTTCCAACTGAATAACAACAGTTAGCGACGTGCGAGGTGATGGAGCCGCCCCAGAATATTAAGCATACTTAGGAGAACCGCAACAAAAAGGCTGGTGAGCAGGCCGGAAGAATGAAAAAAAAAAAAGCAGCATTACGGGATGCTTTGCTACGAGCTATAAGAACGAAGCCTCAGGTCGCAACCAACGCTGTTCTTTGTCGGTACAAAGTTCTTTCGGCCAATGTCATGCAGCCACTGCTTCCTGCGCAAGCCGTCACGCTTTCCTTGTGGAATCATAAAAATGGCATAACCATCTTGAGGCTTCTTGCTGCAGTTATATGTGCAAAAGCACGACATAGCGCTAGCCCATAGAGCAGGAAACACAGCGTACAACGTTCGCTACGCCGAGCTAAAGCGCCGAACCAGCCGTGCTCAGGAGAAAAATGGCGCGAACGAAAAAGAAAAACACAAGCAAAACTCAAGATCCGCGCGTTTCCAAGGGCAATGGCAGGGAGACCAATTGTCGTGCAGAAAAACGGGGGCCAAACTGGTTGCCGCCGGGGGAACGCCCAAGGGGCGAGGAGGAGGCGAGGAGGTCCCGCGGCGGCGGCAGAGTTCAAAGCGTGTCGCTACTTTCAAACTATCAAGGGACTTTAGGTGGATGGATGGATGCATGCATGCATTCTATGAGCGGCCTCTTTGGAACGAGGCGGTGGGTGGAGCCACCAAGCTCTTATTATATTGCCTAATGGCCTACCTGTCGTCAAATAAAAAATAAAAGAAAAACAAAGACCAAAAATATTTCTCGTCACTACACTTTCTGAAGCCCTGTTGGGAACTTAATTCGTTTTTGTACGCCTCCGTTGTTTGTCGTTTCCCCACTTTCGTCCCAACGATTTTCCAATCACCTCTTACTAATCTCTACTGCGGGCATTTATTTACTTATTTTATTTGGTACATACTGCTAGCCTTAACGAAGGCTTCGGCAGGAAAGGGTAAATTCATAAAAGGGAAAATACATCATTCACACAGGGTTCAACGATAACCGTGTGCGAGAGGCCTTGGCTTTGGTTTAAAAACAAGCTTATTCATGCACACGTACAGCGATATAGACAACGCACATTCTTAGTGACAATAGAACATAATGTAAAAATCACATTTCATCACATAGCAACAAAGATATGGTTAGACAGCTTAGACAAAAAAGAATCGAGGGTTGTACAATCGACAACCTCTTATGGTAACAAATTCCATTCTCTGATAGCTTCTGGGAAGTATGAATATCTGAAGGTGTCATTGTGAAACCTATACTCAGATAATTGTTTATTGTGTTTCGTTCTTGAAATTCTAACGTTAGAGTGTACTAAAAACTTCTTTTTGTATATTTTAGGGCATTGCTCTGGAGAATAAACAGGAATTTTAGTCGGAGATATCTAGCACGATCGCTAATTGTTGGAAGTCCGGCTAAGTGTAGAAGTTCAGCAGGGGGGAATCATGACGACGGTATTTATTATAAATGAATCTGGCTGCTTTTCTTTGTACGTTCTCTAACTTCGCTATGGCACATTTAGTGTATGGAAACCAGCATATGGCGAGCACACCTCCTCAGATGTTTGATTTCCCTCTGCTCTCGGTGAACCCAAGGGCTTCAAGGATACCAGACGAGCCTGAACGGCCAGCTGGGCAGATATCTTTACATTCTAATAAGACATGCTCGATGACTTCCCTAGCTTTGCCGCAGCACGCGCATGCTCGTTCCTTGCTGTACCTCGCTTTACTATAGTACGTGTTCTAAGAAGGCGTCCTGATCTCGCTTTGGAAAGTAAAGCGCGGCCCTTCGAGTTATCAAAAATTGTTTCTCTACTGATTTAGTTTTTCCTCCTAAATAGTTATTCATAGCAGGTTTGTTTTCCATTGCCGTCTCCCATGAGAGTGTGTCAGCCTGTCTGACTTCCCGCTTGATGTTCGTTGTTACCATGTTGCTTGCTGGTATGCTTCCTAATTCGCTTCCTCCACTCTGAATTAATGTTCCACCTACACATGTATCTGGACGCACTCCCAGCCTATTTGCTTTCTTTCATATTCCTCAGTCGTTCTTCATAATAATTGTTACTCTGAGCTTCCCTCACTTCAGAACTTATACAGCCCATATCACCGTGCACAGTTTTCATTTGTAGTCATCCCGGGAGTGCCCAATGCGACGCGACTCACTGACCATTGATTGCAATCGAGTCCTGATTGTGCCCCTGATTCCAAGCAAACAACCGCACTTCCAAATGTAAGTCCGAGAACCATTACACTTTCCCACATATCCAGGGGCAATCAGTCCCTATTATATCCCCCCTGTGCTTCATTACGTCTGAATTTCTCTTCCCCTTTGCTGTTATTGTTTTTCCTGTGTTTCCCTATATCTACTGACTTCCTTTAATAATATACCAAGGAATTTATATACTTCTTTCCGAGGTGTTTCCTGGACCTGTATTGACACTGTCTGTTCACTGTTTTTATTGAATAACATAACACCTGATTTTTAAATCTAAATGTCATAATTCAATTTTCGCATGCCTGTCCCCAGTTATTAGCCAGATGTTGCATGCCACTTTGCTTGTTAGCTAGCAACACGATGCCGTCCGTATGAAACAAACCTGGAAGCCACTGCTCTACTATTGTACCCGCCTGCTTGAATCAGAGATCAAACCTGATATTGCTTCCCTCTAGCGCCCTTTCCACCCCTCTAGCACCCTTTCCATGTACATTATAAACAGCAGCGGCGATACAGGATGCCCCTGTCTCACTCCCCTTCAACAAAACTGTTTTTTTCTAGGTAAATTTCTCTCTTATGCCAAAGTGCCTTAGGAGATATGCAAAGGGGGAAGGCAGCTGGGGAGGATCAGGTAACAGCAGATTTGTTGAAGGATGGTGGACAGATTGTTCTAGAGAAACTGGCCACCCTGTATACGCAATGCCTCATGACCTCGAGCGTACCGGAATCTTGGAAGAACGCTAACATAATCCTAATCCATAAGAAAGGGGACGCCAAAGACTTAAAAAATTATAGACCAATCAGCTTACTGCCCGTTGCCTACAAAATATTTACTAAGGTAATTGCAAATAGAATCAGGAACACCTTAGACTTCTGTCAACCAAAGGACCAGGCAGGATTCCGTAAAGGCTACTCAACAATAGACCATATTCACACTATCAATCAAGTGATAGAGAAATGTGCAGAATATAACCAACCCTTATATATAGCTTTCATTGATTACGAGAAAGCGTTTGATTCAGTCGAAACCTCAGCAGTCATGGAGGCATTACGGAATCAGGGTGTAGATGAGCCATATGTAAAAATACTGGAAGATATCTATAGCGGCTCCACAGCCACCGTAGTCCTCCATAAAGCAAGCAACAAAATCCCAATAAAGAAAGGCGTCAGGCAGGGAGATACTATATCTCCAATGCTATTCACAGCGTGTTTACAGGAGGTATTCAGAGACCTGGATTGGGAAGAATTGGGGATAAAAGTTAATGGAGAATACCTTAGTAACTTGCGATTCGCTGATGATATTGCCTTGCTTAGTAACTCAGGGGACCAATTGCAATGCATGCTCACTGACCTGGAGAGGCAAAGCAGAAGAGTGGGTCTAAAAATTAATATGCAGAAAACTAAAGTAATGCTTAACAGTCTCGGGAGAGAACAGCAATTTACAATAGGCAGCGAGGCACTGGAAGTCGTAAGGGAATACATCTACTTAGGGCAGGTAGTGACGGCGGATCCGGATCATGAGACGGAAATAATCAGAAGAATAAGAATGGGCTGGAGTGCGTTTGGCAGGCATTCCCAAATCATGAACAGCAGGTTGCCGTTCTCCCTCAAGAGAAAAGTATATAATAGCTGTGTCTTACCAGTACTCACCTACGGGGCAGAAACCTGGAGGCTTACGAAAAGGGTTCTACTCAAATTGAGGACGACACAACGAGCTATGGAAAGAAGAATGATAGGTGTAACGTTAAGGGATAAGAAAAGAGCAGATTGGGTGAGGGAACAAACGCGAGTTAATGACATCTTAGTTGAAATCAAGAAAAAGAAATGGGCATGGGCAGGACATGTAATGAGGAGGGAAGATAACCGATGGTCATTAAGGGTTACGGACTGGATCCCAAGGGAAGGGAAGCGTAGCAGGGGGCGGCAGAAAGTTAGGTGGGCGGATGAGATTAAGAAGTTTGCAGGGACGGCATGGCCACAATTAGTACATGACCGGGGTTGTTGGAGAAGTATGGGAGAGGCCTTTGCCCTGCAGTGGGCGTAACCAGGCTGATGATGATGATGATGATGATGCCAAAGTGAGGACAGTAGATGCGCGGAGGCTAGCGTCATCTGTTGGTGCTCCGAAGAACCCAGCGGCGCGCTTGCTCCGCTGTGATTGGCTAGCCTATTCGGCGAGGGAACACCATGGCCGAAGCTCCCGCGGCTACGCGAACAAGCGAGGTTCGCAAAGAAAAGCTTCGCTTAATATATATATTTATAAAGAACACCCGAAGAGTTCTTATGAGCGGTGAATGTAAAAGCATTAATGTCCAATAGAACGCCGCTGAGCGGTCTTTCGAGTTTTGCGCTGCGAATACTGATTTCGAATTTTGCTGCTGCGTATGTCATCGAGTTTTGCGATTAAATTGGTGCAGGTTTTTTTTTTGCACAGTTTCCACACTTGCATGATGGCTGTATACCGGAATCATTTGGATGATATCGTAGGAAATCAAGGACGCCTCGTGCCACCGAAGTCCTGCGCAAAGAGATACCGATGAACCAGCATGGGCTAACAACGGGACATCAACGCGGCTCCCCACGACCTCGCGTCCCCGTATCTGCTCGGTCGAGACGCATTAGACACGTGTCGCTGGGGCGATGCACTCTCCGGTCACTCAATGCCTGGCACGCTAATGGTGAAACAGGCATCCGTTTCGCCCGCTGAGTTGCGACGAAGCCGGGTGAGCCAGCGCGAGCCAGCGCCAAGTGGTGCGCTGGTGACGTGTCGTCACAGCCAATGGGAAGTTAGGTTCCGTTTCGCTGCTACAGACGCCACCGGCGTTTTCTCTCAGTGGGCGATTTGGCGCTTTCGCATAAAAGGAAAGAAACTAATTCTGTTAATATGGAGGAAGGAAAAAATATAAGATGGAGCATTACGTCACGCAGCCAGCCTTGCGAAGCGAACGCTCCGTCAAGCCACGGTGGTGGCCCAACACGTGACCTCCTGCGTCGAGACCACGAAGCAAGAATCGAGGTTTGCTGAGACGTTTGCTTACCAGTAGCTGTGCCTGTAGTTTTTATTTGGGGCGCGTTTGTTCGGCTGCCCTGCCGTGGATTTGCCTGCAGAGCGGAAACACTAAAACCGATCGTGCACTTCGACGTGCCATCACGTGTCGAGCCGCCAGGTTTGGTTTCAATCGCGTTGCGGTGTGCTCCCTCCCATCTTTTTCTCAATGGCTATTACTTTTGGTCACTGAACCGAAAGAAGAGGTCAAGTACTAAATGTCAAAAACGTTCGTAGATCGTACAGAGTTTATTCTGGTTTACCTTGTGTGCGTTTGTTCTGTTAAAATAGTTAAATTATGGAATCACGCGGCGAATGAAATGTGGACCATCTTGTTTTGAACTCTGAGCCTTATGCTTACGCTAGGTGATCGCTTACTTGTAAGTTTAATAAAGCGCTGGAGATATTGCTCGGGCTTAAAGAGAACTGCCAGAGGGAGTAGCAGCTTATTAAGTTGGCTCCAACAGCACAGCGTCACGGAGTATAGTGCTTCTGTAACTTAAGTTACTGCTATAAATTTTCAGGTACGCTGTTAAACTTTGCGGCGGATGTTTACCTTTACAATTTATTAGGCTGGTCATTGCGCACAGCATGAGAACCTATACAACTTGTTTGACAGTCTTCGACGTATTTCAAGCAAATTTAGGCTTACGGCACAGAACCGATACTAGTGACGCAGCTAGCGAAAAACAGCTGGGCCATTCTGACGCGATTAATTTGAGTTAATGACTCGTACTGGGAAATGTTTGCGACGCTTTCTGTGAGCCCCAACATTATTGTAACTTATTTCGGTAGCTCTTTGGCACGCTTGCAGCACCCGGCTACGTGACGCAGTTAGCGAAAAGCAGCTCGACCGTAGTGATGGTTTCCCGTCTACTGAATCTTACTGTGACACGCTCGTGACGCTTTCGCTGACACCCAACATTATTGTATTTCGCTACTTTTTGGGATACTTCTGAGGTACGCGCGCCGCTCCTGGCGTGGTGCCGGAGTTTCTCGTGTGCTAAATCTTACTGGGATGAATTCGTGATGGATTCTCTGACCTAAAAAAATTATTGTAATTAATTTCGTAACTTTTGGGGATAATTCTGAGGCCTGCTCGCCGCGCTGGGGTTGTTATGCAGCAAAAAAGCAAGCTGGCTGTGGTGACAGTTTGGCGTCTACTGCATTCTAGTGGGACAAGTTTGTGACGCTTCTTATGGGCCTGCAACAACATATACCTTCTTTGGGTACTCACGCTTGTCGTAAACGCGACGAGCGATTGCCAAGAGCGATAACAAGCGAGTGTCTTGCTTGTGCAGGCCGGACGCGCAAAAGATAACGCCGAGGAGCTCAGAAACAAAGAACTTGGAAAATTCCGTCTTCTGAGCGACTGAAAACTGGCTTTGCACCCATAACTTCTTCTTGAGTGCGACTAGAAGGCGTTGTGCGAGCATGTCAAATGTCTGGCTGAGGGCCTGTGTTGTGGCCCCCTCTGTGTGCTTGGTGCACCATCGCGTCTACTTGGGCCAAGTTGTTTTGAAGACGCGCATGCAGTCACCCATGTATTTGTGCTCTTAAAATTCAGGAAATAATGCCCGGGAAAGGAGGGATGCTTGAAAATCCGATGTTTTCTTCATATCTTATGGCACTGTTTTTGAGGAGTCTATTTGATATCACATGTATGTAAAAGTGAATTTATCTGTAATGCCGCCCGTTCACCACTTACGCACGTTTCGCCTCTGCATGCAGTATTCCTTTTAGGTCAATATACAAAAATGATACGCGCTTGTAATTTATTTTTTCTCAGCTGATGGCGTCCGGTGGAGCTTAGTACGGCAACGAGTGCTGCTTACCTGGTGCCACAACTTTGGATAGATGCACAAAAGCCCAGGAGCGAGCATTCCTGTAGACCAAAATATACATTTCAATATTTCAGAAGACGTCTTGCGTTTACTTTATGAAATTACACGTTGCACAGATTTGGTGGCGCCTTCTAAAGATCGTTCGCAATCATCTTTACTAAATTAAAAAAACGACTATGCGCCAAGGCAACGGGTGGTTCAGCAGTAGAAGGGAAAAAAATAAAAAATGAATGCCGCGTCGATCAGCGGAGCCGGCGTGGCGTGCACAAGATGGCGCTCAAAACGCGCGCGCCAAGAACCGAAACCGGAAGATGTTAATCCCATCCGCTTGGCGCGCTACAGTCAATTCGGCTGCTGGGCTCTATGGGAGTGTCCACTTTTGTTGAATTTGTTTCTCTATGACGCTACCTTGAAACACAGAAATAAAAAACTTTCACCTTAGTATACCGACGATCAAAGCACATTCACGCCTTCGGCGCTGAGGCTGTCGTGTGGTCCCGATATCTACGGAGCAACCGTAGATCGAATGCGGACGCTTCTGTCTTTGAAGACGCGGAGTGCGTTCGACCGAAAAAAGAAAACGATAAAACGAAGTGGACAGACTCCCAGACAAGGCCCTTAATGGACTCCTCGACTACATGAATAACTCCTGGGAAAAAGATGTGCTCCCAGCAGAATGGAAGCACGCAAAAGTAATTATGCTCCCAAAACACAACAAGCCACTACAAATCAGCAACCTACTGCCCATCTCCCTTACTTCCTACGCTGGAAAGCTGTTCGAACACATGGTTCACGATCGCCTCACCACATACCTCGAAGACTCAGGACTCATGCCCGACACAATGTTTGGCTTCCGACAGCTCCTCTCAGCACAAGATATACTACTACAGCTCAAGGAAGACCTCTTGGACCACCTAGAACGCCACAAAAAGTTCTCTATTTTAACAATCGATGTAAAAGGAGCCTTCGATAATGTGAAGCATGAAGCAATCCTCCAAAATCTCCAAAATACAAACTGCGGAATCCGGACCTACCAACACGTACACGACTTTCTCAGAGATCGCACGGCTACGGTGGGTATTGGCAACATTCGAAGCGACAAGTTCGAAATGCCCAACAAAGGAACTCCACAAGGGTCAGTCATTTCACCTTTGCTGTTCAATCTCGCAATGATTAGGCTCCCACAACAACTCGATGGCATCGAAGATTTAAGCCATGCAATATACGCCGACGATATAACGTTATGGACAAAAGCGTCCACAACCGGCCAACAGCAAACTACCCTCCAAGAGGCAATCGATCAGATAGAACAGAACCTCTCAAAATGCGGTCTCCAGTGCGCTCCCGAAAAATCAGAGCTACTTATACTCAAGGCAAGGACCCGGGGAAGACCACCAGGCTACGTCGCTCCAGGTCCCAACATCAGACTCAATGGAATCGATATCCCTCAAGTTGGCTCCCTCCGCGTCCTTGGCCTCACAATACATAAAGACGGTTCTGGGGCAGCTACACTTCCGAAGCTTCAGAAGACCCTAACACAAGTAACCCACCTCATTCGGCGTATAACCACCCAAAGAAGAGGACTTAAAGAGCAAGAAACCGTCCAATTAATCCAAGCACTCCTTATAAGCCGGATCACATATGGCACCCCGTATCTACTCCTCAAGAAAGCTGAAATTGAAAAACTCAACATCATCATCAGAAAAGTCATCAAGAGCGCACTAGGACTCCCCAGTACGACCTCAACCACGACACTCCTCAAACTTGGCCTCCATAACACCTGGGAAGAAATGAGCGAAGCGCACTGAGCCAGCCAGCTGGAACGCCTTAAGCTGACTCAAACAGGCAGAGCAGTACTTCGCAAGCTCGCATACAGCAAAAACTTCATAGCAGACTCAGACGCGAAAGCCCGATTGCCGCCACTTCTTCGTGACTCTATCTCAGTCGCTCCAATACCTCGCAAGATGCATGCAACATACCACAAAGACAGAAGACAAGCAAGAGTTAGAGCGCTGAGCAAGAAATACTCAAAGAACTCCAACACGAGATATACAGATGCGGCAAAATACCCAGGTAGAAGAGCATACGCAATTACCGTGACCAACAACCAAGGGAAGGAGCTAATCGCTGCCACCATACCGGCCAGAAATCCAGAAACGGCGGAGGAAGTGGCCATCGTCCTCGGCATCGTCACATGCAAAGACACAGCAATCATCTTGAGTGACTCGCAAACTGCATGTAGAAACCTACGAAAAGGCCGAATTTCTGCCGCAGCAGTGAAGATTCTAAAAGAAATAACAAGAGGCCAAGAACTACCCGACACCTACGTCGCATGGACCCCCGGCCACGAACACCTGGCAGGAAACGAAGCAGCATATGCTGTCGCCCGAGAGCATACCAGCCGGGATTTCCTGCCGCACGGTCTCCGGAAAGCGACGAGGGTGGAGGACATTCCCATCAACTACGCCGTAATATTGCAACATTACCGACTTGAAAGAAGACAATATCCTCCACCTCATCCAAAATTAAGCAAGGAAGAAGCCACCGCCCTCCGCAGACTACAAACAAATACGTATGTACATGGAATTATCATGCACCGAATGCACCCCACCAAATTCTCATACCTATGCCGGTATTGTGACGTACCAGACACGCTCCCACACATGGTGTTGGCGTGCCCGCACCGCGAGAAAAACAGTGAAGATGATGCCTCAGAACCGCTACAAGCGATCGAAGAAACGTCGGAGGCAATGTTAAAGGCACAGAGCCTGGAAGATCAGCGAAGTCTGGTGGACCGGGCCCGGGCTGCAGCATTAGCCAACGGCTTTCTGGACTAAGAGAGCCGCCCACCTAGGGCGAAGAAAGGACACTTTCTCGCTGTTTCTTACAATAAAAGTTCATTCCTCCTCCTCCCGCTGTCGGCGGCATTGAAATGACCTTGAGCCAGAAGCTGGAGCTGTTATACGGGCACTCAAACGAGATAATCCGGGCAAGTTGCGAGAACAAAACGAGACCGTCTGGGCAACCCGTCAAAAATTAAAAAAAAGCAATGCGGTCTGTTGCCCCGAACCCTTCGTACAGGACCGCATCACATACGCTAGTTACTGCCCAGACAAGTTACAAAAGAATATTGTTTCCGAGTTCCTCCTAATGTTTGTTCACGATATCACTCAAGCTGTACCTTCTTTCTATTACGCTGAAGTTTTGTTTGTCATTTCCAATAGGGGCGACGTGCAAAAGGAAGATACAGGGCACTATACACTTCCTTGCCATCTTTTGGCGCTGAGCGCTGAGTGCTGAACGCCAGCTGTCCGCGAGTTCCGCAGCGCGGGTATTGCTTCTCCTCGAGAGATGGCGCCATGCTACGTAGCGCCTCCTTCAGGTGCTTCTACCAAACGTTTTCTACCCTGCTTCTACTGTTGTTTCTATCCGCCGCTGCTTCTACCCGTCGCTGTGGCTTAGCGGGTATGATGTTGCGCGGCTAAACACGAGGTCGCCGGATCAAATGTCGGCCGCGGCTGCCGAGTTTCGAAAGAGGCGGAATGCAAAAACGCCGTTGTCCCATGCGCTGTGGCACGTTAAAAATCCTCTGGTGGTCAAAATTAACCCAGAGTCGCCCACTGCGGCGTAGCCGCGCTTACATGAATGCGACAAGTGGCGCATCGCATCGCGTCACATCCACTTCCTAGCGTATCGCATCCGTGTAAATGGGGCAGATGCGCTGTAGGGAAAGTGCTTCACATTAATGCGCTAGACAGCGGTGGATTGAGACGAGTAAGTCGACTTTCGCAGTGCATGTAAACGCGATGGCATCGCACTGGGAATTCTGGGAAATTGAGTTTGCTGCGGATCTGCTGCGCTCTCCGCAATGCAGGGTGTCGTAGCACCGGAAGCGTCTCGAGGCATTGGTTTGCCTTCGATGTGCCACAATGTGTGCCGCCGCCTTCGCACCAGGGGTGATGCGCTACATGTAAACACTGGCGCATTGCAATCCTCGTGATGCGCTAGAAAATGTGATGTGCTGCTGTCGCATTCTGTCGCATTCTGTCGCATTCACATAAACGCTGCTCTGACTCCATAATCAAATTGCAGTTGTGGCACGTAAAACCTAATAATTCAATTAATTCTTCTAGCTAGGAAGCGTGCTCTGACTCCCCGACGTCTTTCGCTGCCTGTTGTGCTGCCTTCAGCTGGTTTTCTTCTTCTAGCCGGGCAGCGTCCATATGTACCAGTGTGCAGTATGGCGTCGTGCGGTGTGGTGTGGTGGGGTGCGCCCTTGCTAATATGCACTACACCCATTTAAGATTGTGGCTAGCATCATCTCCAACTAGAGTGCTTTCCCGGTTCCCATGTCATGCTTACATCTACTCTTGGTTACGGGAGAGTCAGTAATTTTCCGTAAGATCTCGCTTTCGAAACGATTCACTTTCACGAACGGCACTAGTGTCGTTTACATGAATGCGACAACTGGCGCATGGCATCACATCACATCCACTTTCTAGCTCATCGCATCTATGTAAACGGGGCTAATGCGCTAGGAAAGCGCGTCACATTAATGCGCCAAACATGGGTGGATTGAGACGAGCAAGTAGACTTTAGCAGTGCGTGTAGTAAACAAGATCGCATCGCATTAGAAATTGCGGGAAATGGCTTTTACTGCGGACCGAGTTCTGGCGTGGCGCGGGACGCGTATGGAAGCGCTGTTTTGCATTTGATGTGCGACGCTCGCCAAGCTGGGGCGGGGCGTAGCGCCGGAAGCGTCTGATGCAATGCTTTGCCTTCGATTCGCGACACCATAGTCCGCCACCATCGCACCAGGGGTCATGCGCTACATGTAAACACTACTCATTACTCGTCATGCGTTAGAAAATATAATGTGCTGCTGTCGCACTCTGTCGAATTAATGTAGACGCGGCCATTGGCCGACGCTAGACTGTCATCATTCGTGATGGGCGTGACCAGAAACTGTGTTGTCGTCACACAGGTTGTCAATCATTTGCATAGCGAAAGTTTCGTCTGCAACAAGAAGTGATTCACTCGAAGGTCGCGTGCACTCACGAGCGTGGTTGCTAGGGTTGCTACGGCAACCGCGGCTACCAGGCGGTCTTGCACTGGCCGATGACACAGAGACGGCAATGGCAGCTCCGTTGGTTGTGCTACTGGCGAGTGCCAGCGAAAGGCAACGACGCGACCAGAGGCCACAATGCGACGCGTTCGACGTATCGAGGAAGAGTTTTCGCAGGGACTTCGGTTTCTCCACAAACACAGTGCCATGGCTTTACGAGGAGCTAGAAGAACCTCTCAGATCATAAATGCTCAGTGGCGTTGGCACTGTGAAGAAAGTGCTATGCGCGTTGCGTTTTTTTTTTCGAAGCGAAGGTTTCGGTGCCGATATGGTCACGCAAAAAAAAAAAAAACAGTTGCTCCCAGGCAGAGCAGTTGAGGGAATGGGTGGTTTGATGAGTTGATAGCTACGCCGGGCCGGAGCATGAGTCATTTTCAATGATTCCAGCTGCATAGGCGCGCGCTAACGCCACGCGCACAACTAATCAAAGCCCTTTCACTTCCGCCGAGGAGGGAAATGGCAAGAAATTGTTTTGGCGCACTGCACCGGCTTCATTTCCGTCCAGTTAATTCTCGCAAAACTGATGGGACGGCGACGCGTTGTGCGTTCTACCGAGGAACTGGCAGCCTTCGGCAAGCGAGGGCCAGTACCCGCCCGTGAAACGGCTCGCCGTCAGCGCGCCGATCTGGCTGTTAGAGTCGCCCGAACGCAGGCAATCCGATAGCAACAAGAAAATGCCGAGTTGAGGGAGCGGGAGGCCGAATCAATCCGGCACCATTAACTGTTATATACCCAACCGTCACGAAGATCAGGTGCACACTGGACAGGCTTCGCTTATCCCCATTTTACGGTAGGGGAAGGGTTGGTCATTTTTTTGCATTTTTTGTTTTCCGCAGTGCATCAACCATGAAGCGATCGCGCTGTCGGTCAGTCGTAACATCACAGCCATCGCCAAGGCCATTAAGTTTTTATGTAAAGAAAAAGGATGGCTGAGATTCCCCTCCATGGCACAACAGGAAGTTGCAGTCAATGAAGTCTTTCATGATCGCGGCAAGATTCCAGAAGTCGTGCGATGTGTGGACGGAAATGTTATAGCGATCGTCCTCCCGAAGAAGCTCAGGCCCAAAGAACCACATTTCTCTTGGAGCTGCAAAGGGTATTATGCCTTTCGTCAAAACGAAGCTCATTGATTGGTCGCTCTCGAGCCACCACGTTTCACTCTTCCCCAGAGTGACTTAAGAGAAAGAGTGAACCAGTTCTAAAGCGAACCGTTACAGAATACGGCCTCAGACAGCGTTCTGCTTCCCAGCGCTCTCGTGAGCGCTGTGCGCATGCACACCATAAGCACACTGGCGTCCCCGCTCAGCTGCTGCGTGTGTGCGGACTGAGCTTAGCAGAACGGAAGTAGTGGGCAATGCCAATCGAGAAAGCCTTGCCGTCGGTCTCGTCTCGCCCACAATCGAATTGCATAGGGGGGCTTTCATAAGCTCTAGCGCTTGACGCAGGCTTGATGCCTGGCACTTTAAACCCACTGACCGCATTACTGATCATGCTTACTCTGCGAGTAAGGTTGCTACCTGGCTGGTCTTTTCACCGCGCAAGCCGGTGTATTTCTCACGGTGCAGGCTACTGGTCCGACCCCATACGGCCAACCCATTTGCCGGTTTTCCGGTTCTCCGCGAAAGCAGCACATGTGTGCGTGCATTTCAGCAGATGCCGTTGCAGCCAATGTTACTACAACCAAAAACAGCTTGAAAACTCCCGCTTTGGAATGCCGTGAAAAAGCGGCTATCTCCTATTGTCTGCCGTGCCTCAGTTCGAAGCGCTGCGCGCACGGTCCCCGCTCTCAACGAGGAGCAGCAACGAGTTGTGCAGCAAGGGGCAGCAAGTCCTTCTTGCCTGCGCAGTATGTTTTGTGTGGATTTCCTTGAGATAAAAAGTTGAGGGTCATTTGCAAAGTCTCTTGGGGCACGTGTTCGCTATGCCTTGTAGCAACGCGTTCGCTGAAGGGGCATTTAGCGTTGTGGGCCGACGAAAGAAAAGAAATTAGTTATTTTAATTGTGAAAGCGAACTTATGTGTACATCATCCTATCAGAAGCAAATGCAATGAGTTCTTGCTTGTATGAAAACAAGTGGAACCTTGCAGCTGTTAATTCGAGGGACACATATTTGTTTAAAGGGCCACGTATTAAATATTACTACGCATTCTGGTGCGAGTGCATTCGTGTATTTTGTGTTTTCTGAGGACCATGGTCGCGTTGTTTGCAGATATGCCTTACGAATAAATCACTTCCAACTACAGGGCGAATGTTTCAAGAGTGCGCCAAATTTTGGGTCAATAAATAAATTTACTCCTTCTAATTTTATTCACGCAGTATTCCTGCTTGGCGTAATGCCACTTTTTGTTTTCCTTTAGTTTGTATTTTCTTTTCATGCAGTAGTAAGTCCGTAAGCCTGTGATTTTGGGTTTTGCTCGCTCTGGTAGCCTAAATTCATCGTGCGACAGCTCCCCGGATATTCGCATTCTTCCAGATCGAAACGTTGCTACAGCTTTCACCGAGAGCTCGCTTGAATTTACCATTGATGACGAGCCCCCTGAAATAACAGCATAAAGGACAATTCATTTATTCTTGTTAATTTGCGAGTAATACCCATGCCCTCATGGTCCCCACAGCAGAAAGTATATCTGCAGAAGGAACCTGTTCTTTTATTTCAATATTGCTATTATGAAAATTAATCTAATGCCTTCTAGGAACACTCGGTATATGCATCATTCTGTCAGGTAAGAAATCTATGGCTTGTAACCGCTCAGTAATGTCACATAAAAATCGGCACACAATAAATTGTACAGAAAACTGAAATAAATGTGTGCAAACGCTTCAGAGCAAATGATTTGAGTAAAGAGTTGCACCATTCACTTTCCCCTAGCACATTTACTTTCAGTCGTGGGTTGCCAAAAGGCAGGGTCCTTCATTCGCCTTACACTTCTTGAGATTTTGGGAACTAAGACACGTTCACCTTGAAGAATAGCTCAATACTCACTTTGAGAGAGCAACTAAACGTCACGCGCAGGCAAAAATGATAGTGGCTTAACTGTTTCGCTGTACGAACTCTTTTTCGTTCGTTCTCTCTGGCCCTGCAAAGTGTTCTTTACGGTCTCCTGATTATAAAACATGCTTACTGTGCTAAAGAAACAATTCAAGGACACTAAATGCACAGGGTTTCGTGTCTGACATGTCTCATAACGGCAGTGACAAAGTCGGCCCAGCTTTAAGCACTAATGATTTTCCCTTTAGCTGTACTGGGCTGGCGTAGAGTACTGGCAGAATCGTTATACGTGCCCAGCCGTTTAAGCCATGTTGCGGTCCTGGTGGAATTGCGCCGTGATTGTGACTCAGTGTTGGTATCGCCTCTTGATGAAATAAGCTTTCTCTGAACACAGCACTATTAAGAATGGACCATTACTACGAAGCGGATTTCTCAAGACATTGCACAGTACTCTATAGAACATAATCCAGGACAAGTGCGGTCGAACACACATTACAATGCCTTACTGGACTTCCTTCACAGCGCTTGGCTAAATTTATATCTGCATGTTCATTTTTACTATGCCGTGATGCGGCCAGATAGTATACAAATATAGCTTAACGCTTGAGCCTTGCTATTTTGTTGATTAGTCGCAGCACTTTATACAGTGCAAATGTAGCGTTAGTATATCACAGATTGATGCATATACTAACTATATTCTTTGCTGCTTGAAGTGTCCGTGAGGATATGTATGCGGAAAGCGCAAGACGATGACTTTTCAACACATTATCTGAGAAAGTTCAAGAAGGCAAGGCGGAGATAGGCGCTACAGCATGACCTAGAAATGTCGAGTACTACCCATATTCAAAGTGTCATTAGCGAGTAAAAAACAAATTAAAGCCACCACGAAAGCCAGTACGACAGTTTATGTATGCGGAGTTTATGGCCAAACACGTCTCACTTGACTTAAGGATCGTACAAATTGTGTGTTACTTTAATCTTAATACGTCTGCGCTTATCCCTTCGCGCCATAATTGACATGGCGAGGAGATTTATGAAGATGTTATCTTGAGTTAATTCTTGGAAACCGCAGTAAAAATGAAATACGTAGCTGCACAAGCGCTTACACGCGATGTAGGTACAAAGGTGGTGCTTTCGAAGCCAGCGTAGTTGCACCTGAGTAGTAAACGCTCCGCTTCTATGCATTGTTCTCATCAAATTCTCCACTGCAACACAACGAATCCATATTACGGTGCACTTATGACGATGACTTATTTTGATTTGTTGGTGACGTGCTGAGGTACGTTATGCTTACAGAGTAAATATTCATGTAGTTTCTTGACGCTGCGTAGCATTGAAGAGCGAGGAAAAGCTATGTGATGGAAACAAACTTGCTGTTCCCGTTGGGCCCAGGATCCTTTTAATAACGACATGGCAGACGGGAGCTTTTCACATGCAGCACAGACTTTATACAGACACGCTAACACGATACAGACGATTTACATACACGCGGACTAGAATTTGGAAGTCGTCTGCCCTTCTCTATAAGGATGTGCCTAGCACTCATGCATCACCACTCGCCGATGTGCGTCGTCGTTGCCTTGACCATGACGGTTGTCGTTGCGTAATGCATCGCTGCGTCGTCTGACACTTCAAGACAGCTGGTGTGTTGCTTTCGACGGCCACGTCTTATGCCATCCTGATCACGCAGCACCTTGTAGCCACGACGAAACAGGGGAACAGCAGGCCGGCTGAACATGCTATGGCTAATGGTCTGGTCGAGAAGTTTAACGGCACCGTGAAGATGGTATTCAAAGAGAATGTACCAAGAGAGACCGCGATCTTGGGACAGATACCTTGTCTCCTGCTTTTTTCACCTAGGGAAGTGCCACAGGCAAGCCTCGGGTCCTGTTCCTTTCAGATCATTTACGGCCGGCGCGTTCGAGGACCGTTGACGGTATTAAGGGAACTATGGACGAGCGAGGAACTAGATGGAGAAACGCGAACGACATACACTTCTGTCTTTGATTTGCGCAATCGCCTGGAGGAGACATGAAATATCGCACAGGAACAGCTGCAGAAAGCTGGCGACAAACAAAAACCCTACTGTGACAAGAATAGTCGCCCTAGGAAATTATGTCCAGGTGACGAAGTGCTCATTTTGTTCCCAACTGACTCAAACAAGCGTTTAATGCAATTGAAAGGGCCATTCCAAGTTATGGAACGGAAAAATGACGTTGGTTATGTCTTTGAAGTTTCTAGAAACAACAAGATCTTTCATATAAATATGCTCAAGAAGTATGAGGAGCGGAAACCTGCACAACCGCTCAAGTGCTTAGTGTTTATTTGAAAGCGAACAGAGTTGCCCGTTCGTAGTTTAACTGGGCGCAGTGCCCTGTGAACAATGTGTGTCTTGTGCTTATATGAACAATCGGACAAACGTACATAACAATATTCCTTTTTCTTTTTTTCATCCCGCGTCCTTGTGTTAGAATAGTTGTGAACAACTTCCTCGAAAAGTGGGTATTGTGATAATATATGGTACGCGGGAGTGGGAAGCATAAACATATGAAGACAGTGCAGCGTGACGGTGGCGAAGAGGACACCGACTGTTGGCAAATACCCGTGAGTGAATATGTGCGAAAGGGCCCTCATCATCATCCTCGACACAGATTTGTGAGCGTCGACAGTGACGCCTCGAAAAGCGTGGCGCGAGAGAGTGGCCCGTGGCATCAGCAGTGCGCGAGCTTCGGTGTTCGAGGGCAAAGAGATTACCTCATTGAAACCGATCGATTTCCATGGTATATTGATCGTTCTCCCTCCCAACCACAGCTTTCTTTTATTTCTCATTATTATTATTATTATTATTATTATTATTATTATTATTATTATTATTATTATTATTATTATTATTATTATTATTATTATTATTATTATTATTATTATTATTATTATTTTATACCCGGTTTTCATCTGATTATTTCCTTTTTTCTCCAAACACAAAACGTTTACTTTCAAACTCCACTCAAATTGTTAACTCCCTTGTTATCATTATTATTTTTATGCACCTAATTGAACCACCCGATTCTTGGCTAATCCCTCACTGTGGTATGTGCCACGGCCACTCAGGACAACAGCTTCCTCGCTGGGCGTCCGGCCCATACTAGCTATCGCCGCCCGCGTCACTACGTCTGCACCCGAATCGACGCTGTCACTAGCTGAGAGGCTACCTCGCCCAGTTCCTCCGCTGGGCAACTGGTGCAGGAGGGCTGGCGGTCCTGAAACTCGGTAAACGAGCGTTCGGGTGAGCGGCCACAGGGCTACCCCGCCAGCTGTGGGCGTGACGCGGAGGCTACTGCTGTGTGTTCCCGAGCGCAAACCCCGCCGGTGGGAAACCGGGCACGTGGAGGATACGGTACATCGACTGTGGCGCAAGGCCACCTGAGCTCTACGAGGTGGTCCGGCCCTGCTGTCCGACCCTGCTGTCCGGCCCTGCTGTCGAAGACAGCTGTCCGACACCGGTTCCACGATGTCTCCGACGTGGCTACCCCTGCTTCCGCATGAAGTGAAGGCAGATTACGTTTGACTAATCTATATATATATATACATATATATATAGCTGCATCTCTTCTAGAATGAATTTTGGGGAACTGTCGCGTGTGTGTGCCGTTTCAATGTGTTAAGTACGTCCTATACAAGCTTGATGTGTGTTTGTGCTTTTGCGTGCTGCTTCTATTTCTATCTTGAGTGAACCTGTACCCAATAACATCAAAAGATTTTTACTGAAACGAAGATCAGTTAGCCACCGTGTAGGTATGTTCATACATCCTGCTCTGGTGATCGGGAAGGAAGGTAATCTTGTGTTGTTTTTCTTTTTTTTTTTTACAGCGAAGCTGTTAGCCTCTACTTGGTCGGTATTTTTCGTGGCGTGCTCAACCATAAAAACGGCAGCAGAGGTTCTTGTTTGAGTTTCCGCATAGAATAATTTTGTTTTCTCGTCTATTCGAAATACAATCCGATGCTACCATGTCTGTTGGCGTGCTTAAGTCGTACTTTACAAATTTTCTAAAGGAATTTATTCTCTAGAGCTGGACACTTCCATGCTTTGTCGTTTCCTTGTTGGGTTCTTTGTGACTTGGGAGAGCTTACCTACTGGTTGCGTTGGTGCTTGACCTTCCACTTCAATCGTTATTGCTAAAATCAGTCTAGTCCCGGTTTGATTAATTACTTCTGTGTTGTTGTCATCTTTCTATTCTAAAGGTGCATATTTGCTTGCGATTACAAGCCTGAATTTGCCTGTTTTCACTCATGCTGCGTCTACGATAGCCTGTTTCTTCTTGACTATGTTTGCTCTTTCTCTCTTCAAACTGAAAGCAATTCTAGAGCTCACTAACTTATCACTGCCACTTATACTACCTAGCACTTCTTCATAAAGCGCTATGCTAGGATTGGCAGAGAGTATGAATTACATTCTATTTCTTGTTTCTAACTTAGGGCTTTTCAATGTAGAATTCCTGTTGCGTCGCTTCCTGAAGAAGGTATTCATTATTGGAAGGCTTGTCTTTTCGCGAATTCTACCAGCATTTCTCCTAGACTATTCCTAGAATGTACGAAGCAGTTGCCAATTGCTTGTTTCCTAGCCTCCTTTACCCCACTTTTACATTGAAATTGCCTATGACAAAAGCATATTTAGTTTGCACCTTTCTCCGTGCTAACTGAACTTCTTCATCAAACTGTTATATTGCTTCAGCTTCATCACTGGAGGTTGGAGCGTAGCCTTGTACTTCCTTTTTTTTTCTATGTCTCTTATTTCGCTTTACCACGAAGACTGCTGCCCTCTCATTATTGCTGTAAAAATAATCGATGTTGCCTGCTGTGTCCTTATGAATTAGATATCCCACCTGTATTCTCTTTTATCTGGAAAACCTTTGTAGTAGGTGACTTTGCCGTTAGTCAGCATTGCATAAGCCTCACTAGTTCTTCTAATATCACTAAGGCCAATAATATCCCAGGCATTGCCTGATAATTCCTCAATGAGCCCTCCCGGTTTGCATGTTAAACGCTGCCACGTTCTCTTCTCAGTTGCGGCCTCTCTGCAACCAGATATTATTAGCATCTTCTGCCGCATCGCAGGTCTCACCACCGCCTTGGTCAGGTGCTTCGCAGTCGCTGGGGATGAAGGGCCGCGGGTTAATTGGAAGAAGATAGTTTCCAGTAATATGGAATATTTTCCCAACCACTCTCTCATTCAAGCACTCCTAATGAGTCGCGAATAGTTAAGGCCATTACGATTTTTAGATTCGGCGAACGTTCTCCACCGCTGAGCCACATACACATATCGGTAACAGGCGTAACCTGCAAACGATTAGAAAATGTCGCAAGTCAATAATTATTTGGAAAAGCACAAGATATACTTAAATATAATCATGTTTTCCGCAAGGGGCACTTATGGGATACTACATCAGCCTGTTTTGTTCCTGACGAACTTCAGGTTGATGTAATATTTATTCATTATTGGAAAGGTTATGACCATGTTTTTTACCATCATGTCCGAGCAAAAATATCGGTGCATATTATTCATTTTCTTGTCGCATGGAGTGGAAACTTTATTTTTTTAGAGTACAGTTCGCACCAGTTAACAGTTCTAACTCTTCAATTACCAGGTCATGTCACGTGTGCCATGACGTAGCGTTGTCTGACCTTTACTTATTCTTGTTGATACTAGTGAATTACCAGACCGTGTTTCATCCGGAATCATGCCTTCTGCATATGACTGCGCAATGTACCGTAATATTTCTTCTTTAACTAACCAACAATCTCTACAATATGATTTTAAACTGCAAGCGCATGGCGCGAGGCTTGGTTAACTCCGCTAAACTTCTCAGAGACAAAATTTTTCTCTTTTACTAATCGCATGAACTTGCAGAAGTTAAAGTTCCTACGTACTAAACAAGACTAACACTGAACTTACTTCCTGCTATTAGTAACTATGGCTGCAATGCTGTGCTGCTACATTTATACTTTAACATGATTCACGTAGCACCAGCGTTAAACAACATGCTGAGCTCGAAAGCTTATCAATTCGTCGCATAATATCACGTTGCACAATCTTTTAATAAACATTATCGCCGACCATCCCTCCATGACGATCTTTTTTTATGCTCCGTCTGCTAAACAGCCTCGTCGTGATAATACTTCCAAAATAAGACGTGTATTTGCCGCACATGGCGATTCGCTCAATCTTCCATACCACACAATACTGCTGAGTGGGATGGCCTGCCCCGTCACATTGCACCTTAACATGACTTTCAAAAACTTGCTCGCACGTATCTGACGTCCTGACTACTAGAAATCTGCGCACGGCTTTTCTTTAGTCTTTATATTACTTATATAGCTTTAACGGTGTTCTCTGTTTTGTAGGGTGAAACTCCTGTGTTTGGAATGTATGCCTGCAGCATTTTTATCTTATATTCTTAACGCACATCCGCTACTTGTATGGCATTTGGCAGTGTATCCCATTTTTGTCGTTTTTTTATTGCAGAGTACTCAGTGCATAGTTGCAGTGTATCTTTTCTTTTCATTTCGCATGTTATATACTTATTCGAATATTAGGTCCCTATTCTTGGCCGCTCCCCTCTCTGCACTATTTAATACGCTCTGACAGAGGTCCTTCAGGGTTTAATGAAAGAAAATGAAGTTTTTCATGTGCTATGCTAAGGCTTGTAAAAATAGTTGCTAATCAAAGCCACGATAGCAACTCCAGAATACCAAGAGGTTTTATTTTGCAATAATGGAGGCAAAAAAGTGAAGCAAAACGATCACCTATATGGTCCGCCCTCGAACCGCGCACTAACCATCCTAAAGGCAAGGAAATATAATTAATCGAGGTTCACTTGCTTGTACATTCGCCTACTCGTAAGAGGCTTCGTTATTTTGTGCCTAAGTAAAAATAAGATGCTGTAGTAAGTTGCTCCGCAACAACCAGCAAAAAATAACCAATTAATATTAGCCATTGTAAGCGAGAGTTCGACGGAAGCCCGTTTGGTCGAGCTTCCGTCGAACTCTCGCTTACAGAAAGGCACTTCAGCCTTTTTCGCTCCATTGTGAACAAGGTTTCCGAATGGAAGCCGAAACGTCCTGTCTTTTTAATAAGTTTTACTTTATCCGTGTACTTCTTTCCTTGTCAATATTAGCTATCCGAGAAATCATGCTCATCGCCGAAAACACACAAAGACACATCAAGCACAAGCTCATTGTCTCATACCAGATGAATACACAAACGCAAATTCTGAGAGGCTTACAATAGAAACAATGAAAGCGTCCAATCTGCAACACCTACTGTCTGCTCGATCGAATAACGGCTTCTTTGTCTATGCCTCCTGGGTGTACTTTCTTGCCATTTGGTTTCTGACGGCAAAAGGACTGCCCCATTTATCATTTGCTCCTGGGAATCGCCTCCCTCGCAAGAGTACCTTCGTTTCCGGGAGGTTTCGCGCTCTCCTGTGTTCTTCAGCGTAACGGCCGGTTGGCCGTGGACTGTCGCACCGTATAGCCCACAGAAAAACGGCAGAGCAGGACTCGATCGCTCATTGGGCAACGCCCGAGGCTAATGGGCAGACTCCCTCTTTGTCTCAAAGATGGCCGGACGCCCGAATGTCTGTCATGAGCAGTCGCTCCGAGCGGCAGGGATTGACGCGCGCTGAGAAATAATCGAGGCACGAATTCACGACGACGGCTCTTTCGCGTCAAAATGCCGTTCGTTGTTGGCTATCACGTCGGTTATTTCGCCGTTATTACAGCCATTCACTTTCACAAGCGGTGGGCACGCGAATTCCAGTCTGGAGGGTGGGGGCCGTGTTTTGAGAAACGATAGAATTCACGACCTGAATTCACCGTGCTTTTCGGTCGTAAGTGCTGCGTGTGATTGACTGGTCACCTCCGCAAATAATGTGTTCAACATCGCGACTGGCTAGCTTCTGTTCTGACCAAACGCTTTAGCCTAACAAATATTGTGTGATTACGGGCTCAAATTCATAAATATTTTCTTTCATAAGAGCTGCTTTACCGTAGCTGCTTTAGGTTACCGTTGCTATAGTTATACGTATCATTATACTTCACTCGCATTTGCTCTTACTAACATATTAAGCGTAAGTATTGGCTTCTGTGTCATTCATGTGTTCGACACTTATGGATAAAAAGATCGCATCTCCTCATTATCTTCTTTCGTTATGTAACAATCGTAAAACATGAGCAGTCTCACCGCAGTAAACGCTGCATATACAAACATTTTTGCTAAAGAAACGAACTTGAAAGATGTCATGAAAATAGAATATGATGTCAAATGTCTGCAGTAAAATGTCAGTCACTGTAAATAGCGTTATCGTAAATTGTGTGCAATGGGAATAGCTGTAGCAGCATACTGCTACAGCGCATGGTGGTTTGTTTCGAATTCTGCAGAATTCGCAACAAACCACCCTGCGCTTTGGATTGCGATAAGTTACGCGCGTCTAAAGCGGAGCCGAAATGTGCCGGGAGGCGTCTCCTCAACACATTGGATCAAGTTCATGGGCGGTTCACTCAGTTTGCCTTTCATCGTAGAAACTAGTCGTAGACCATATTTAGGGCCTCTGGAAGCTGAGCCATCTTCCGCACCTTACCGAATTGCAGGTCTTACAGAAAATGACTTCCTGTCACTAAAATAAGACAATGTAGCTAAACTCTAAATCGTACGTGAATGACGTCATGTTCCTTGAAGTACCGGTATGCCTGGACCCGTTTCCACTACCGCACCTGCCAAAGAAGGAGAAAAAGTTTACAGTTACTTTAGCAGTTGCTGAAGAGTATGAAGACCATAGCCTGCGCGCTAACGAGACATTCGTCAAATTACTTGACATTCTCATTCGAATGGCTTATTACTTCTTATTACGTGTTTTCTCCCATGAAAGTCATGGATTTTAGTGCCTTGATTACATCTAGCCTAATTAACGGTGCGTCAATTATCTTAAGTATCTTTACCTTAATTAATACATAGGGTCGTGGGTTCGACCATCAATGGTGACACCATAAGTTTTGGTGCCATTGTTCGGCTCCAATCAAGGGTTGTGGGTTCGAATGCCCTAGTTATTGTTGTCTTAACACGAAAGGTCATGGGTTAGACACCCACCTACAGTCGTGGGTTAGACTCCCACCAAAGGTCGTGGGTTCCAGTCCCAGAAATGGTCGTGGATGGCATCATCAATTTTGGTATCATTCAATTTTGGTGCCACAACGCCGGACTGTCAATTTTTTCAATAACACCAGATAACGGAGTTTTCGGCCCTTGAGGCACTTAGGGCTTTCGCCTTAAAATGTCGCGTAATCTAGAAAGGTATAAATACCACAGAATAATCTATGTGCACACGCTCATATGTACCACAAGGTGGCGCACTTCAAGGATGAATAGGCAATAAAAATAACTTTAACAGTGAAGGGGAAGAGAAATGCAGCCATAATGGGAACCACAGAGCGCTATGGGGATACAATAGGTACAAGGTCCTCCGAGGTATGTGGACAGGTGTAATGGTTCCAGGACTTACTTTTGGAAATGCGGTTCTTTGCTTTAAATCAGGTGTACAATCAGGACTCGACGGGAATCAAAGGTCAGTGGGTCGCCTCGCATTCGACGCTCATGAGAACACTACAAATGAAGCTGTGCAGGGTGATATGGGCTGGACTAGTTTTGAAGTGAGGGAATCTCGCAGTAAAATTCAGTATGAAGAACGACTGAGGAATGTGGAAGAAAGTAAATGGGCTGGGAGAGTGCTTAGGTATCATTACAGGAAAAACATTGATTCATAGTGGAGGAAAAGAACTAGGAGGCTTACCAGCAAGTATGCGGCCTGTAGTATGGGCAACACAGCAACAGAGAAGGTCAAGCGGAAAGTCAGAGAGGCTGAAATAATCTCATGGGTGGCGGCAATATGGAAAAGAAGCTGTCATGAGTAACTACTTAAGAGGAAAAAACGAAATCAGGAAAGAAACAATTTGTGATAAACCAAAGGGGAGCTCATTACTTTTCGAAGCGAGATCGGAATGCCTTAGAAGACGCACCTATAAAGCGAGATATAAGAAGGAAGAAGAAGCATGTACATTCTGCGGTAAAGCTAGGGAAACGACAGAACATGTTTTATTAGAATGTGAAGACGTCTAACCAGCGGTCAATTTAGGCACCACTGGCCTCCTTGAAGCCCTTGGGTTCAGCGAGAGCAGGGAAAAAGTAAACATGTCCGCTATAGAGATAAATAAGAGGCGATAGGAAGATTGGTGGAAGAAAAGTAGGGAAACGATAAAAAAATGGAGACGTTACAAAAGCAAAGTTCGCACTAGGGGCTCAGAAAATTTCCTTGTGGGAGTTCATAGTTTCTTTTTTTTTCTCGTTTTTAAGATAGGTAGGACAGTAGACAGTATAATAGCAAGAGCTTGGTGGTGCAATCCACGCCCCGTAACAAAGGGGACGTTCATAACATACATACATCCATCCTAGGCGCACACTACCTTCAGTCGCGGCACGATTTTACAAAGTTATCCACAGCTACTTGACAAAGCGGCATGCTTGTGTACTTAGATTAAAGTGCATGTTAGGAAAATCGAGGTGATCTGAAATTCATCGAGAGTTGTCCACTGCGGCGTACCTCATAATGAGAGCCCGCATTCACAGAAAAGTACTTACGCTAGAATTGTTCATAACTGCACATACCTTCAAGTCGTGGTGTGACAGAGACGATTAGCCAATGGCCAACACCACTTACGAACGTAGAGGTTTGCAAGTCCCTCGCCAGATTGCTTTTTCTTGTCAACTATGCGAACCGGAAAAAGCGAACGAGTTAGCGTAAAACTCTTTTCCTGGTTACTCCAGGTCTTTCAGGCAACACTGCGTCTGGAATGCGCTCGCACGTGAACCAGTCCTCTTATGTTAACTGCGAAGTAAATCCTGTTTTTCCTCATTGAAACGAAGGTACGGCAAGAAAAGATATGCTATATTACGAAATAACGGCGCACGAGCATATATTCATTTTAGCCCATTTGGAAATTGGTCAACATGGCCTAGCCAATGAGTCATCACTGCGGTTGTTTAGTTTGGTGGTAAGTCAAGGATCAAGACTCAGGGAACAGGACTTCTTTGAAAGTTATATTTGGTTACTGTCCCTGTCAGCCGCTGTGCTCACCGTGAGGCAGGGAAGTATAGCTTTCTAAGCACGGAAGTGCTGTTATCAGTGCCGGCCAGGGTGGCTGCTTTCGGAATGAAGAGCGGCATGTGCAAGCGCCTGACTGCAGACAAAATGATGCGTGCGAAGTGCCAGTTCATCGTGGCTAACTGAATCCGCGCCTTGCTGTAATAGTTTGCTGCAGCGCCAAAGTGCAGTATGACTGAGCGACGTAGTCGATGAAGTATCACAGAGTATGGCATCACGCAAAATTCGCACAAGTTCCACGCTGCACACACAGAACACAGAGGATATTAAGAAACTTTGTTCAGGTGTATAACATCGGACAAATGCTGAACAAAAACGGAGGCCGCTGGTGCGAGAGACACTGAACAATCAGTTTCGACCAAGAAAACAGTTTCTGAAACCAACCAGCCAACCAACCAACCAACCAAACAACCAACCAACCAACCAACCAACCAACCTAAGCACCCAATGCATTCCCAGATGAATGTGCGCTGAAAAAGAAACGAATGTCTCCTGTGGTCCCCCCTCCCCTCCCCCCCCCATTACGAGGTGAATTCTAAATATAATACATTGTGGAACGTAGCCCTCCGAATTAGTGTGTGAAAAATGTCGTATTCAGGGACGCAAGTTCTCCCTTAGAGGAAAGTATTGCTCAAGTATTAGAGCGTGACAAATTGTTCCGCGAGTTCATTAAGAGCGAGAATCGCGGTGCGATTTTTCCAGCAAGAAATAGGAACTACAACACAAAGTTAAAAAAAGCGAAGGCTAGAATGCTGCTTCGAAATCCTCGCCAGCGATAATGGCGAGGAAGAACTCATCATCGGGGAAATCCAATATCTTCTGCCGCAAGCCTTAAGCGGTCGAATATACTTATGTTCTTACGTGAACTCGCAGATCGTGGAATCGTTACGACAAAAGTAGATCTTTAAACATGGCACCAACAGGTTTTACATATGCGAAAAAAAAAAACATGCGCTGCACCCTCAGTGCTTTACTGTCGAGAAGCCACTGCTTTCGAGGGCAAGATAAGGTGCTGCGGTAATTCTTATATGCCGAACATGAATTTGAGCAACGGCTGCACCGAATCGAGTTGTGTTTGTTTCAATGATGCTCAAAGGTGCGTGAATGCACTGCGATCGGTGATGAAAACGCAATGCGTGTTCATGAATACATGATTCAAATGGTAGTTAGGTTTCTCCGTGGTGGCTGAATGTTTATTGTATTCTATAGTATACGGCAAAACATCAGGCCTCGGGGCCAATTCTCATGAGGCAGGGACAGTATTTCCATGGGGGCGGAATGTAAATAAGTTTTCGTGCTTAAAGAGCGCCCTGATTAGCGACGGAGCAGTTTCGAGATGGTACTCCTCTCGATTTAGTTTTCCAATGGTAATGTAGTGTCAAAGTGATTTCGTAGTGCTTAACCGTTACCCACCTTATACATGCGCTGCAGTGAATGCTTGAATTTGAAGGGCATCAGCTGTGTGTGTGTGTGTGTGCGCGCGCTTGTCCATTCTTTTTTTAATTTGGGCGTTTTCCGTGCCAGAACCACGACATGATCAAGAGGCACGCCGTAGTGAGCGATTGCAGAATGATTTTGTACACGCGGGTTTCAATTAAGGTGCGCCCAATGCTCGGCACGCGGTCATTTTTGGCGTTTCGCCCCCTTCGAAATTCGGGCGCCACCTCCGGATTTTCAAGACCGCGCCTTCGGGCTTAGCAGCACAAAGCGAAAGCCACGAAGCCACTACGGAAGGGATGTGTGTCCATCTGTCAGTCCTTCCGTTCGGAAGTATTGCCTCATCGCAGATACACTAAACCGGGGTAGCCCTAATAATTAAGTCGTTTTTATTTTGCATAAAGAGTAGATATTAAAGAGGCTAATTGGCTAAAACCTGTTATGGACAGCTTGACGGGACCAGTGAACCCTTTACAAGGCGGTTGGGACTACTACTACTACTACTACTGCTACTACTACTACTACTACTACTACTACTACTACTACTACTACTACTACTACTACTACTACTAATAATAATAATAATAATAATAATAATAATAATAATAATAATAATAATAATAATAATAATAATAATAATAATAATAATAACCATGAATTGTAAACAGAATGTAGTAAATATATAGTAATAAAATTATTTTTACTATTCCATTGCACTAATTCACTAAATAAGTGAAGTAATAAATTACTTATGTAAGCACATCATATGCAAGTACATTTCTTTCGTTGTGTCATGACGGCGCAAATGCATGCTGCTGGCCGAGTGCTGTGAAGGAGACAAAGAACGCCCTGCCGCTTCCCCGTCCCTAGTTACGATGCAGCCAACCTTGTTCGCCAAACGCAAGCTTTAGAGCAGCACGATACCACTACGCAAGCGTTCCGTCATGTGGCTTCTTTTTTTTTAATATTTCTCGGGCTTTCTTTGCAACCCGGTAAAAAGGTCTACGTGGGACACATCGTACCGGAAACAACTCAATCGGTGTATTTTGAAGATGCTCTACAGTGTGCTTATCTTCCTTGAGGTCCTCAGACAACAATAAGGACATTGACTAATTAAGCTTAAGTAATTAGTGATAAATGACGAAACAAATCGTCGGAGTTACTATACGCCAGTGGAAATAGTATGCGTTTGGTTCAATTAGCTTCCGACGCACCTTTCATTGCCAAAATCACGCTTCAAGCTACGTGGGACACCCTGCATGTAATATACATATACGCATAAATATATAGATTTTTTTCACTTTAACTCTCCTAATATTAGTGCATTAAAGAAATCACTACACGCCGTGAAGGCTTAGTGGTTGCGGCATTGTGCTGCTAAGAAGTCGATCACTAGATCAACTGACGGCCACGTCTTCTGCATTTCAATGGAGGTGATATGCAAGAACGCCCATGTACCGTGCACGGGTGCAAGGTAAAAAGTAAAAAATAATAACTTTCTGGTCAAAATTATTACGAAATCGCCTACTAGGCGTGACTCGCTATCCTATCGTGGCGTTGGCACGTAACACTCCGGAGTTTACATTTTTTAGAAGTAACATTGAAAGCAGTGACACGACGCTAACCTACCAGCGCTGAGGTTTCAGCGCCAAATTGGAGAAAGAAAACAGAATTTCAGTTTTTATTTTCTCTCATAACAACCTGTTGCCGCGAAATTAGCGCAGATAGAGTTTTGAGAGAATACTTCACCAGAGGAATATGGTTTAATATGTTTAGTACGTTTTTATTAGGCTATCCTCTGTCACTTTATTTTAATCATGGCGTGGAGTAATTGATAGTTTTATACCGATTTGTAGGGCTAACCTTCTCCTTCAATTTAATGTAGTCAAGTGTAGGCCTGGTAAAAATCACAACATCCCTAGGAAGAGAAGACTAAGGCCGACTACGTTTTGAATAATTTGCGTGTTACTCTCTTCCTTCTGCGGCAACGTTCATGAACACGCCACCGTAGCTCGCATACACCGTGTTATTCAATCAATCAATCAATCAATCAATCAATCAATCAATCAATCAATCAATCAATCAATCAATCAATCTTTATTAATACATAAAAATAATATACAGGTAGTGGTATACAGAAGGAGGTCCCATAGTTGAAACTGAATTGGGACCTCCTGTTCATGGTTGACATAAAATTTCATTTGGCAAGCAACAGCAGCTCAATTCGTAAAATTGCAGTAATGATAAATAATGAGATACAAATCTAAGTAGATGAAGTAATTAATAGACAATATAACGGCTTTAACCAATATTTCTTAACTAGCTAAAACTAAAGTGAAAGAGGAAGAACGAGAAAAAAATTATTTACATGTTGGAGGACATAAGAATGGCAGGTCTAAAACCAAAATCGGATTATGCACTCCATAGTGTCGCTCACATATCACATAACAAAAAAATTTTTCAGTTCAACACAATATCGATGGGGTTTCAGAAGTTTTATGAAAAATGGTATTGTGTTCCATGATGATATGGCTGCAAAGTGAACTGTCTGTTTCCCATAATTAGTGTGCACTTTGGGCAGAATGACGTTATTATGCAATGCAAAATGAGTTGAGTTAGTATTTGTTTGAGATGATACAGGAATTATCGATAATGAGATTTTGTCATTTATTAGATTGAAAAGAAAAGTGGCAAGGTTGTACTTGACAAGGTCTGCAACGTCTAGAATGTTATTTGCTTGCAGAAACTGTTTAGCATTGGCAGTGTGTTGATTCGACGTGATTATTCTAATTGCCTGGATTTGGATGGTTTGTATCGGTTTTGGGTGAGTAGTGTATCTCTAGTGCGCAGATGCGAAGGTATACAATTATTTTACTCTCTAGCCACTAGTTTTATATTTATTGCAAAACTTGGATATATATCGCGTTTATGGTAAATTTGTGGTCCCGAGAAACTGTGCATCAACGGTCCCAAGGCTCTAGAATGGATCACCGCCGTTGACTATCATATTCATCATTGCCCTTAAGTACGCTTAAAACTTCTAAGTCGTCTTTGAAACACTCTCCGTTCTCTTATATGAGGGTCTTCCAGCTATAAAGAACAACGCAGCATCAAGGTATTCTGCTAGTGATGTCACTCATATAGATTGCTCACTAATGCGGAATGTTTATTATTGCATGCGTGTGTCTCGATCACCATATGCCACTTACCTAAATAACCTCTCTCTCTCTCTCTCTCTTTCATTCAGTCTCTGCATATTGACACGCGTAAAAAGACACGGACGTAAGAGAAGAAGACACACCAAGTGGTGTGTCTTCTTCTCTAACGTCCGTGTCTTTTTTGTTGAGCAATAATACTTGAGTAATAAATAGCCGGCGCGTCCGACCCACAGATTTCGACAGTCGACGGTAGTGCTCATTGCTATCATTGTTCTGAGTAATACTTGTTCTTGCTGGGCACAGGTTCGCCCAATAAATAATTTCCACGACTGGCGTGGCACTGCTGCGGTTCACCACTACTACAACGCGACAATTTCGTGACGTACTCTGATTATAGCGCTTTACACTCAGCAAAAAAAAAAGAACAGACGGAAAAACTACAAGGAGGGGAAAAAATGGGGAAACTAGGGACTAAATGTTTACGTGTCCTGAAATGAAAAATCACGGACTACAACTCGTTCACATATAGGCGGCTCAGGTATTTCTGAAGTACGCAGTCCTCTCAGCGGCGTACTGCACGAAATACAATGGCTTCCTTCATTTGCTCAATTTCATCTACTTCGATGTGGTCGGTGACTATGTGTCATCTAGGTATTTACTATTTCTCGTCTAGTCTGCCAGAACGGCCTTGTGCCAATGTACCACAAGAGTCAGTATCGTTTGTGACAAGAGGTGTAATCTTCAGATATTGTTACATGTGTGTCATAGTTCACTATCGCAGCTATCGTCACCACTATTACTTTGCAAGCGTTATACAACGCCTTCGTACTCCTGAGACGGTTGCGTAAACGTCCAGAGTCCGTGCATTTGCCTGATTTGGCATTTGCATTGTGACATAGCTTGAAAACGGTGTATAGTGCGCATGCGGTATAAAAGTGCACGAGAATAAAATTGGGATGTTTGCGTTGCGTAAACATAAAGGTTCCATCACATTAGACACTGCATAGAAAGAACAGGATCACGATTTTTGCGCAACAGATGCTGGGTGCATAACGTTTATTACCCGCTTCAAGAAATAAATGCAAGAAATTCTCGCGTTTTGCGCGCCCAAATCACGATCTGATTATGCGGCACGCCGTAGTGGGGTAGTCAGAAATAATTTTGACCACTTGGGGTTCTTTGACGCCCATTGCAAGGTGCGCGGGCGTTCTATCACTGCGCTCCTATCCCCGGGCCTGGCAGCCGCGTTTGGATGCTGCCGCCGCTGACTAGTTCTGTCGTTAGCAGCCTGTAAAAAAGAAAAGAAAACTGCGCAGGCTACGCGATCACACAGAAAAATTGACAGCCTGAGTTCTGCCTATGACGTGTCGGTTTACTCACATGAAAGAAAGAAAACACCGATACAGTATTGCCGGAAAAATCTAAATTATAGCTGACCTCACACTTCTATAAATTACGTATCACAAAAAATTTGAAAAGTAACATTAAGAATAAACTGTAAAGGAACGGCCAGCTGACAGCGACCGGATCGTTCTGTGTGCCTTACCTGGCAGAGACATTCAAGGCTATTCATATGCAAAAAAAAAAAAATTTTTAGAAACCTGCAATTGTCGTATATTAACACTGATACATTTCTTAGAAAAAAAAATCTGAATAAATGTTGAGATTGGCAAAAAGAACGTGGAGGCCAACGAAGTGTGTGACAGTAGACAAAATGCTATATATTTATCGACATATCTGATTACTTTACAGTAATTTACAGTACTTTCAGTTTGCCAAAAAAGAACAAAATAAGTGTTGAGATTGACAATAAGAACATGGAGGCCAACGTAGTGTGCGACAGCAGATGAAATGCTATATGTTTATCGACATATCTGATTACTTTACGCTAGTTTACAGTACTTTTAGGTTGCGATTTTCTGCTGTCAACTGATTGATTGGCTTTATTGCTTAGAATGCAGGAGGCGTAGGCAACGCATACGTCGCCGGCTTCTTCGGAACGTCACATTGCTGCACAAAAAGAAGGATGATATGAAGTGAATAAGATTTTCATATCTGTTACGTAGATAAATTGGACACAGGAAATTATTTGCAGTAAAAAAGTAAAAAAAAGACAAACGGACATGCCAAACTTTGCCGCAGTGAATGTTTTTTTAGCACACACAGTCGTTTTCAACCAGACAGAGAGAAAGGAGCTGAGACTCTTTTTCTGCGCATAATCATATCTCTCCTCTGTGGCAACATTCTGCATAGTGTAGAGAAAGTCTAAGGAAGTGTAGGGAAATGGAATGTTAAGCTACAACACAGCTGTGTATAACCCAATATAGCCAAGAAATCGAGGCTACACTATTCGTCATATATTACGCACCCGGCACAACATAAATACGCAATCATACTATGTATGCAGATAGAGTGCGAATGCGCAAATGAACTGCGTCCACAGGGCGCCGTTCATTTAACAATATTTCGGCAGTTCACGTAATGGTGATTTATGTCCAGTGTGCAATGAAGGTAATATCATCTACGCGCACAACAAGAATGTAAATTGTTCAAGCATTGGAAACAGTGAGTACTCAGTGTGCGCAGAGCTCGCAACAATCAGCAACTCAAATCAGGTCAATTAGCTTCTGTGGCGACCGTGCCATAACATCAAATGGTATGTACTCGTAAGCGCCTGTCTTTCCCATTTCACCCACCGCGCGCGAAAACAATCAACTCACTCCAGCTTCCAGGAGCTCGGTATTGCGCTGTAGGCCGATTATTTGCTTGGATTTATCTTATCGATGAGATAGTACGAAAGTGCGGAGCGGCTTCTGGTGGGCGGGAAACAAACTTCGCTACCGGAGTGGGTGTGGTCAGACATCCATCCATCTCGCTACTCGCAACCCACTGGCGCGGTCCGTCGACACTGCGGCAGCGAAGCCCATCAGCGGGCTCCGTCCAGCGGCACAAATATCGACCCAACTATAAAAGCGGGTGCTGGGGTCCTCCGACTTTTTTTTCTTTTGTAAGTTTTAGAACTTCTGACAGGCAGAAATTATTACTCCGCGCGTACGAACGCTGGCGTTCCGCTTTCATTACTTTTCTCTCTGTCTTTCTCGCCTGATCGTCGGCAACGCCAGAGCCGCGTTGGATCCTGAGTTCGAGCCTCGTTTGCTGGAGGTTTTAACCACGGCAAGAGGCCGGTCGATATCTGGCCGGAAATAACGTCCAGGGAGATGCATTTGGAACGCCACTTTTTTACGATGTGGATTCATTTTGCAACGACAGACCTTTCCTCGGCACTTTTGACACAGAAAGTAAGAAGTTGCACAAAGATGGCCTCGAGCTTTGATAACAAGGAATGTTTTTGTCTTGGAAAAAGGCGCTGTGTAATTTGCGAATGCCTGAAATCTTATGCAGGAAACCGGAAGGAAATTTCTCACTACCGGTTCCTGCTTTATTAACATTTCTTGTTTATACTTTACTGCAAGGAACACATACAACTGTCTTTCTTTTCTGCAATGATGCTATCAAAGCGAAAGAGTTTAAACAAAACATTGCTGCACATTCGCCTGCGAAAATGCCACAATTCTTATCAACAATGTTTCTTTCCCACACTCACGCTTGGAGAAACGTCTTTTAAACTTCTTAAAAGCTGTGAAAGATGTATTGTGGAGAAGAAAATATAGCAAACGCATTGACGCAAACGAAGACCTGTTTATGAATTTCTAGGATAAAAATATTGCCAGCTAGAGTAACCGAAGTCAATTGGAACATTTTCATGACCCAAGCGTGTACTCCTAGAATACATTCGAAAAGGTTGATGAAAAAGTTGAAACGGGGAGAAAGGCAAAAAGTAACGTTCGCGCAGAAATTTGAAGCCTCAATTTAATGCCTCATCAAACCGGCCTCGGGAACAAATAATCTGCGACGAAACGTATATTAACTTTATTTTGTCCATAATTTTGCAACCGTCTCTTGCCATACTTTGTGGCATCCATGTATTAGAATGCAGGGCCTGCGCTTTACGTTCTGTCACCGCAAAGTTTAACGTGGTGCTCTGGAACAATCGTTACTGTTACGTTAAGTAGCAATAAGGTTCCGATTGCAGAGTAAGTGCGAATTGTTCTGTAGCATCTACAACGTGCGATGGAACGAAGAATATTAGGCATAGCGTTAAGAGACAGGAAGAGAGCAGTCTGGATCAGAGAGCAAACAGGGATAGCCGATATTCCAATTGACATTAAGAGAAAGAATGGAGCTGGGCAGGTCATGTAATGCGTAGGTTAGATAACCGGTGGACCATTAGGGTTGCTGAATGGGCGCCAAGAGAAGGAAGGCGCACTCGAGGACGGCAGAAGCATAGGTGGGCTAAATGAAATTAAGAAATTCGCAGGCGCTAGTTGGAATCTCTTGGCGCAGGAGAGGGGTAATTGGAGATCGCAGGGAGATGGTAGCTTTCGTCATGCCGTGGAGGTTAAATAGGCTGATCATGATGATGGTGGTGATCTACAAAGTTGAAACCACCTTCAAGGTGAAACTCGTCGCAACTGCCACAGGATACCGCAGAATCAAAGCCTTGGAGGGTCATAAAGCACTCGCGTGAGTACATATGCACCTGAAGGAGCCAGTTGGAATTGGTCGACGCATTGGTGTGATTGTGGCCACATACCCTTACGACCGAGAAAGCGGGAGAAGTAGCGAAAGAAAATTTCTCGCTTTAAAGAGGAATTATGCTCATGAAAGCGTAAAGATGTTGAAAAAAAAAGGATATTTAGGTTTCATTTGTCATTTCCCGGTTTCAGTCTGTAGAGAGCACAGTAGACCATCAGCATATATACGGTTGTAGTTCAGGGTATCTTTTTTGCTTTTTGCAGAAAGGTGGCTAGGCTACACCAAGACGTTCGGCTCCACTCAATCTTCTCGCTCGTGAGCGTTTTCAGACCCACGAAACTAGCGTTCAGTATTTAAAATACTGCTGCTCTCATTCTTCACAAGAACACCGGGGAATTTGCACGTGCTTCATTAGGAAACAAAAGGAAGTATGCGTAAGTGAAGAACAGTTAATATTGCACTAGGGAAACTATGAATTTTCAAGTTTTCATAACTACGCAGCAGGTGCCTTTAAAATTTACGGCAAATGCGGTTTTGTGGTCACCTCATATGCGTTGTCTCTAGTTGCCAACAGCGGATGTTGTGGTGCCTCCTTTCTCCTCTCCATCTGTCTCTTCGCTGGTCTCTACGAGGCCCGCTGATAAACTGTCCGTGCAGGACTTTGGTCTGTCACATCGCAGTAGCGGAATCGGGGTGGTATTGCTTATCTATTGCTGGTACGGCTGGTAATGCGTCACTGCCCGCACGCTGAGCTCAGAATCAGCAACGATGGCCGACGGGTGCATTGTAGACAGCAAAATGAGAGCACATGACCCCACGTTCATACGAAGACGTGTCTTTGGATGAGTGGCTATACACCTTTGGTGCGCAAGCTCTCAGCACGTCTGCTCACGCGAAGAGCTTTCGGAGGCATTGCGACGCCCACTGAGCCATAAACATGCAAGTGGCGCAACACAGGCCTGCGCAAAGCTGTCGCGGTCTGTTTGTCATCCGAGCTTCGCAATGCCCTTCGTGTAACGACAGGGTGCACATATCGCATCGCCGCATCGCGCCATTTGCCGCGAAGACGTGTCTCCGTGCGCGGAGAGCCATTGCGGACCCTTTCGGAAAGACGATCTGCAGCCGATCCGTAGCCTGCACAGAATACAAGTTGCTCGATTCTATGTTAAGCTTCTTTTGTTGGAATATAGATACACCGATTGCCGACGCAATGGCCGGCCAATTATGCTGAGCTATAGGTTGTTATGACGCACGAGGGTTCTCTCTCTCTTATAGCGATAACTAGTATTTGCAGCAAGTTCCGCCCCACGTGTGCTCTGATTGGATTGCACAAAGGCGCTCAAACCTATTCTGGTTTCGCAGAAAGGACTGGCCGTTGCAGTACGTTAGGTAACATAAATGGAACGCGCTTGCGACATTCTCTTCCGGGTCAGACAAAAGACCTGCTAGCACAGTAAGCGCAGAAGCATTTTTGATAAACAGCAGGAAGACAGCAATACCTTGCACATTCACAGCTGTCGTGTCTAAGTAATTTCCAATACTGAAATGAGTGCAAACACAATCCGCTTACACTATGCCAAAATAATTACTGTGTGATAAGAAGTGCATTAGCAGCAACATCTCCAGGCTGATATTTTCTCCTTCAAATCGGACGTGATCGCGTTTGTTTTCTTGTGTTCAATTCAATACTGCAAGGATGATACAACAACGACAAGGCCAACTACAGCAGTGATATGAAGCCGCTACTGATGAGCAACAACGATCGTGCAAAAACATCAATAACAACAATGATGGCGTGGTGATAGCTAGAGCCCTTCCATACTGATGATACTCAGATCACATAATAATAGAGGATACCTCGGCCTTTTTAAAAAAGCCTGCGCTTTCTGCCTTATTCGGTTTCCTCCAAGCTTCTCTGCCGTCGTTGAAACACCTGCAAATATTAATTTCTAAACAATTTTTCTTTGTGTATACTTTCTTCATATTTTTCATTTATGCCCCCACCCTACACCGCAGTGAAGAGTAGCAATCCCGAAATTTTGTTTTAATTAACCTGGCTGCCTTTTTCTATTTTTTTTCTTTATCTATCTCGCTCTAGAAAGAGTTTTCTATTTAGGATGCTTTGAAAATACAGGATTTCTACTATTGTCTATGCAACATCTACGTGGTTTTGCAAAACTTCTCGGTGTATGTTTTCCTCTTCTAGCTACTGCCTCATACTACCCACACACATACAAGAACAGGATAGGTTCGGACGGCAGACTGCAGATGAACGCCGAACGGGAACGACGATATCTAAGCTCTTACTGGGATTAGGCTGTAAGAATTTATTTTCCGCGATTAGGTGCACAGCCGACAAGACAATGAACTGTATTGACATTGTATATGAAATTAGCTAAAAAAATTGCGTTATACTTACTGAACCAAGGAACTTACGTTGTAGCAATCGTTCCCCTCCAATTCTAGGGACTAGTCGTCATCTCTCATGGCGAGAGGCCAAATTCCGGTGATACGGGCAACGCGGCAGTGATCAAGCCTATTAGGAATGGCCGAAGGAAACGAAAATGAAAATAACAGGAAATAGTGTTCAGGGATTGAATGTTTCCGGCAGTCGTAGCACGAATTCCCAACGGCGCCAGAGTATTTATTGCAGCCGCGAGGTGACGTCTCCCAAGGCGGCCATTCGCGTTTATGCGTCGTCCAGAAGCTGCAGTCCGTCGCCTACCCGATTGTTGCCACTGCGCGATACAGACCCGATTGCATCACCCTGCTGTACAAACCTACTATCCCTACAGGCTTCAAGAACAGACGTACCTTGCGTTTTGCCGGAGGTAACGCAAGTGGCGTGTGTCAGCTCGTAAAATAATGTGCCTCGAAATGTTTCTCAAACCGATAACTAATGAGTTCTCACAACTAAGGCTTGTTATCCGTGTAGTGCAGTCTTAGTAAAAGCTGATCTAAAAAAGCTGAACACTTGAAGAGCATGTGCTAATCGCATTCGTCCTAACCTCTAGGCATCTTAAAAGGATAGTAATATGGGCTAGTTGGTTTTTCATAAAGTTAAGGGGTACAGCGTAAAGCAGGACAGAGAGACACGGTAAGGACGAGGACGAAGCACTCGCCCTCGTCTTTTCCGTGTCCCCCCTGTCCTGCTTCGCGCTGCACCATTGAAATCTTGGCACCATAAATGCTTCATACGGCCTCACTTCAGCATCTAGCTAGTAAAGTAAGAATTGCTGCGCAAAGTTTCAGAGGATTAATACCTGTTGTGCTAGTCTGTCACCTTCCTTTCGCTGAAGGATGGTCGTGCGTGTAGAAATGAATGCGCACGAGTGCTGTGGCTTACATAACTTACTTTCATATTTCTTTTATTGCAGTTCCTGCTTTTCCATTTATTCAGATAGTTGCATTCGCCACGATACAGTAGAAAGGTGGTACATGTATCAATTCAAAAACATATATTATGTTTTTTTTTGAGCTGAACAAAATATTGACACGTGTACTTGTCTTTATCGGGCGACACGTTTTGCCGCCTAACAAATGTTATCGCACAGCGCGGGACGAGCGTGCATGTATCCGAAGTTTCTGGAAAGTTATCGATGCTTCTATCCGCTGTCTGTTGTCGCCGAACCTTGTGTTATCTGATTTCATCGCTTGACACGAATGGTGTAGAACTTTGTAGAAGGCATGCGGGTCCCAACGGTTAATCTGGAACATTCGATGACTGATCTATAAAAGCCGACGCGCTTGACCCGCTGATCAGATTTTCGACGATCGCCGACTGTGTTCGCCGCTATCGTTGTGCTTTAAGTGTAGCCTGTTTTGTGGGCACAGGTTCGCCCAATAAAAGCTAGTTTTCTCTTTCACAGTACTGCTACTGTGTTCTTTCTTCACCGTCACTACCACGTGACAATATTCAGAAATTTCCTGTGGTAGATAACACCAGTCTTACTCTTGATGCAAATTACTCGACGAGGCCACAGAATACTTCTATGAGTAATTAAAATGGCTCAATGAATAGTTATCATAACTAACACATTAATGACTTATTTTGCGGCACATTTAAACTATGCATTGTAGCTAGTGAATTTGCAAGTTCTATCCACAACGAATCCTTAGACTTTGCAAATTTCGAGATTTGAGTTTTCAATGTGTCCGGTGAACTATATTGGTGTTCCAGTTACTTTTGCACAAAACAGCGTTTCCTTAAAAGAATTATGCAGATCCCACGAACTGTGATAACCGACGTAAGCGAAGCTTTGTCTGCCGTTTTGCGTTCATAGACGTTATTTGGTGGTCTTATTGACGGCATACGACAGTCGTGCCGTGATGTGAAATGTTACCTTGCATTCTCCGCTTGTGTATGTTGATCCTGCTCCGCTCGACGCAATATGCGAGCCTTGGTCTCCTCGGCACTAAATGCATGCTTCGGCGCCAATCTGAGTTGTAGCGTTGCAACATACAATACTTCCGTCTGTCGGCCTTCTGTGCCTTCACAAAATTGCCTTCTGTGCAGCAGCAGCAGCTGCTCCTGCTGCTGCTATATCTTCAACCTGGTGCAGTCCTGAGAATTTTTTACAAGTGAATACGTCTTGGCAACTAACCGGCTATATTTTGTAGCTTGAAATATTTGCCTTAAAGTAATTGATTCAAATGATTATTTATATAATTGTCTTATATATTCAATTAGGAACTTTTTTTCCAGAAGGAAGTGTTGCATGATCGAGTAATTTAGATCAAGTGTTAGAACTGTGCTCGGTGCAATTTCTAAAATTCGGTGCAGCTAAAGAAAGAACAATTTATGTAGAATAGAAGAAGACAACATGTGTCCGACAGTGAATGCAAAACTATTCTAACACAGACGAGAAATGTCTGATATGCAGCGCTCGCAACGGTGTCAACAGTTTTCTCATTCAACTCAACAAAAACAAATCGCTTTGCTATTTGGCGCATTTCGGTGCTTCCCTGCTGCCCATATTTGAAAGGACAGGGCTCGTGTCTTGATAAATTGGCGTTAGCATTTGTGTTCACGTGCAAGCATGAGAACTTTCTCGCAGACTTGCAAGCTTGTGGCGCTGTGCATTGCTTCGTAAATTTACTTTTCTAATTTGGTTGATAAGAAGTCTGCTTGATGTGCTCACCCCATGTCTTATGGGGTGAATGGCACTCAACTAGTTATAATAGTTGCAGGTGTTGTCATGTCAATATTATTGAAAAGAAAGAAAACTAGCTTTCTAGAGTTTCAGGTGCACTGCACTTACAATTCGCGGTTCAAGCACGACAATGACTGCAGAAGCGGCGCACAGCGCAGTTGTCATACAGAGCGCCTCTTCCTCTATCTTTGATCCCTTCTCATTAAAACATTTGATTTTGCGAACTCGCCCAATTATCAGTGTTGTACGCGCTGTAAAATAAGCTTGCTGGAGAGCTACTAGACCGAAACCTCGACGTTCCGCTTAGTTTTTGTAGTTTATAGGAAGTTCTCTGTTCGTTTCGGCCGCCATGCGTTTTCTTACTTTTTGAGAGCGTCTCAAGAAACCTTACCTCTCTGCAACGTCCCTGACACTTGGCAAATGTTTTCACGCGCATGTGGAGATAGTTACGCTATTACAGCGCAATGCTTCATGAAGAATTTTTGTTATTACATAGGGCCAACGGAAACACAAAGAGGAAACTTCATTGACGATCCCGTTTCTCGCTGGATATCGGTCGGCGCTCCCCGAGGTTACCGTCCCAGCGAAAAACGCTCCACAAGAAGTAGGAATGCTGCTGGCTTCGTCACAGAAGAGGAAGCCAATGAAGAAGAAACACAATAGAGGGTGGTAGGGCATCAGGCTCACGTTTCTGAGCGATCAATATGTCTTGTCTCTCGAGAGGTAGAAAACTTACAAAAAAAAAACACACGTAAATTTCGTCGACAATACTTAAAACGTGCCCCATTCACGATCCGATGTACACAGCTCGGCGCTGCACTCCGTTGGCGATAGAAGGCCGATGACTGCGTCTTGGTTGCATCTGGCGGAAAGATGACTGTTGCACGAGACCCAGGTAACGGGCTGGTCTCCTTTATTCGCTTTCTGTAACGTTTGTAACGTTTCTTGCTCTTATACATGTCGCTGTCAATGACACGTTTCCTTCTCGAACCGACGATGTGTGGCAGCTCGGCTTTACCGGAAGGGATCTGCGACAATAGAGGAAGTTTGAAAGCTCGCGGGTCGATAGCTGCGCCAGCAATGCACACGCAACGACACACAGGAAACTTAGTAATCTCTTTCGTCACTGTGAATCATAGCGAGGCGTCCGCTCCACAGCGCTATTCTGCGCAAGAGCAAAAAGCAAAAAAGAAAGCGTTCTTGTCTCGACTCGTCAGTTTTGTTGCCACGTGTACACAGGTTGTCCCAGCTAAATTTAGCCAGAGTTTGAAAATGTGCAAGAACCACGTAGCTGGACAGGACAAAGGTGTTTTTGTTTGCCGTCTCTTGGATATACTCAAATTATTAGGTTCTTTTCATTCCGCCTGATTAGATAATTGGTCTTAATTATTTCATGAGCTTCTCAAACATTATAGTGCGATGAAAAGCGTCAATTAGAAACTTGTAGAGCAATCTGAAAAACTCGCAATACAGCTTTCTGTTGCTCAATACGTGCTACATAAGATTGTTTTCCCAAGCTGGAAAGTATCCCGTAAATAGATGCAAAGTGCCTCAAGCGGCCAGTCGCGCGGAAATTTTGCGTGTATTCGCTGGCTTGTTTCACACTCGGAAAAACATTTTTATGTAGTACGTATTGAACAGAAAGTTGTAGCTGGAGTTTTTCATGTCGCTCTACAATTTTCACATTGACGCTTTTCATCTAACCATGATATTTGAGAAGCTCAATAATTAATTAAGACGTTATCTAATTAGCCGGAATGAAAAATGAAAAAAAAATGATTTAGGTATCTACAAGCGACGCAAACAACACTACCTTGCTTCTGTCAACATACGTGGGATTCGCCTATGTTTAAACTCTGGAGAAAGTAAGCTGGGACGCCCTGTATAACGAAAAACCTTGTGATTTTCGGCGTATAGCACTTTCCTTGTTTTCTTACCACCTTTCATATCTGGTGCAATGTTCTTTCTTTAATCAACTCTAAATTTAAGAGAATGCGAGGTGTTCTGTTGGGTTTGGTTGATGCACACATTTAGTTTCTTGGGAGGTGAATGAGAAGGCTCCACTTTTTTAAAGGGACATGTGGCAGGCGGCGCGAAGAGGTAGCCGCAGTGGTCACGGTTTATTTCGACCGGCAAGCCATATTGTTGCAGCTTGGCGCGAATGTTTGAATTTACCGTGCGGAATTTTGAATGCTACGCCAGCAGTTATTTTCCTCTTGAGGCTGAGGCGAGCTTGCGACTTTCTTCAGAAGAAGCGCCAACATGTTATTAAATTATAGGAGTGGCATATGTCTCAATGTGAACATAATTAGGTTGTTATTGACGGCAATTGCTCCAGTAGGTTCTTTAAGAAGGTGGGCATATGGGATGAAAATAAATGACAGTGCCACAGATGTTTCAAAAGTACCTTCCCTTTTATTCGTTTAGAATAATACAACCAATGTAACTGACCAAACAAGACGTGTTTCAATGGATGAAAATATTATGGACGGCACACAGTTATTTTGTATAGCAACGTATGCGAAACCATTACACAGAATCATTCGCAATTCCCTGCGGCACCATTTATTCATATCTAACAGTTATCAAACAAGAGAACATTGCCCCACATTATCATTTAGAAAACATTCGACTGACTCATTTTGCTGCCCGTCGAACACTCAGAGCCTATGTTACGCAACAGGGAACGAACATAGCGCGATGTTTCTTCGCGGAGCGCTACGCATTTATTGTCATGATGACACAGCTCTTGGGATGACGCAGCGTGAACTTGCACGATAACAAAAAACCTGCACTCGCGCCTGTGAATGCCGTGTGCTAGGCCACTCAATATTTGAAGTGAAGCGCGCGCCACACTTTGAACAAACACGTAAGGAAATAAAAGGAAACTCGGTTAAAGTTCATGTGAGCGACGCCATTCAGTACGACGTATTAGCTGGTTTGCACAGTAATGCAAGTTTAGCGCCAGAATCGCTGGTTCGTAATGGTCACCAAGAATGAACCAATAAATTGTTGCGTAAAAAAATTGGCATTCGTTGTTTTAGTACAACAAAATATTTGGAATAAAGGGAAAATGAGACATCCACCCGTTCGTAGCAATTGCTACAAAGGAAACCCAAACGGGTTCCTCGAAAGAAAAGCCTCATAGTTGAAGAAAAATTCGTCCTGGTCCGGGACTCGAACCCGGGACCACCGCCTTTCCGGGGCAGCCGCTCTACCATCTGAGCTAACCAGGCGGCCGGGTGGAACGGGTGGATGTCTCATTTTCCCTTTATTCCTTGCTTCTCTCCACCTTGCGGGTTTCCGCAGAACTACTACGTCAAACAAAATATTTGATACGGAATATTTACTCGTATAATGGTACTCTGATTAAAAGAGTTCGAAATAGGTTTTCTAGTTTGTGTTTATCCCCCATCACCTAGTCGGGCTTGAATTGTGCACCTCTGAGAGATATCTTCAGCGGCAGGTATTGGCCCGCTTTTCGTTCCAAGCTTCGCGACCTAATTAGGTGGACCTTGCTCATTCTTCTGGCAGCAGCAGAGGTGGTTGGGGGGGGCTTGTCGGAATCGTGTCAAAATGAACAAGTGAAATTTTTACAGGTTAGCGAGAATCGTTTACAATATTGTAATGCATTTGATTTTTTTTCCTCGGCACTTCCGCTGCTGCTGCTGCTTTGACTCCTGCTTTAACTGTTATCACATGTATGGCCCTTCCGTCGAGTGTTTAGTCATGATGGTGCCATCATGAAATGTGTTGATTTGAGTGGTGACTTTCATGTCACAAAATGTAGCGACGTCACAGCCAGGTCCTTTAACAGGATGAAAGATGCCACAAAGATGCTTAGATGCCCTACATGTAAGCTTCCTGTAGGAAACACTGACACAGTGTGTCAATCTATGAATTTTCACACTGAGCTTGCTGAAGTAATCAAAGAAATGTCGCAGGTGTAGCCCTAGAGGCCAAGTTAGACAAGTCCATAGGCTTATATAATACAGTGCACAACATAGGAGGGCCCGTATAGCATTTGTCGGGTACTTACGATAACCTAAAAGACGCTATAAATCGTCAGAAACAGGATATAAGTGAATTGCGCCACTAAATGGAGACTGTCTTGCACTCGCAAGACGCGACAATGATTTCAAACTTAAAATAAGAAATCAATACTGCAGAGCAGTGCAGCCGAAGGCAAATCAGGAAAATCCATGGCTTGGCTCAACAAGATGGCGAGAATCTCGTAGCAGAAATAAATAAGACTGCTACGCAGCTTCATCTGCTGCCACTATCTGAAAAAGATATTGACAGAATCCAGCGTCTACGTGGACAAAGAAACTAGGGACTCTGTCGTTCTTGTTCGTTCTCTCACTATAGCAGTGAAGGCTCAAAAGAAAAAAAATAAACCTATGGAGCAAAACACGGGCCAATAAGTTCTTCGATAACCTGATTGCCCCGACCAAACGGCTGCTTTGACTTGCAAATGACAAGGCCAGATAATTTAACTTTCTATTCGTTTGGAATTCACAGGGAACTATCGTTGTCCGCTGACACAACCAGCATGTGGCAAATAGCGCTGGCGTGTTTAAACGCTGGCTCGGCGTGACACCAATCACGTCAAACAAGAACGATTGTCTTCACGGGCCAAAAAAGCATAGGCCACTAAATGATAAAGAAAAAACTGCTTCACACCTAGGGAAGCAGTAGCACCGTCTGCTGAATTTCTGGTGTTCTGAAGCTTTTAGTAACATCTGCGTGCAGCAGAAGACGCTGGAAATTATCGGCGCGGATCAAATTAAACGAAACAGCTTGATATCACGTTTGAACTGAGGGATATTTTTCCGTAGCTTCCCCCCTCCCTCCTCTCCACTTTCTTTGCCGCCTACGCAAACGCAGTGTATAATTTCCCGCCGCGACTTTTGAGTGCATTCAAATTAGGCAGTAGGTTCAATTACACGAGGTTGAATGTTCGGGAGATAACTGTGCTATGCTAATGTGCTCCTTTGTACGACAGTTGGAACTTACTGCGTCTCTGGACAAAGACGCCGCAATAGCCAATACTGCAAGGATGAGCGCTGATGCGCTAAATTCATCAACAACGCCGTTCAACGGGACCTTCATTTTACGGCTCAACAGTTCGTTGCAAGTTATGGTGAATGTGGACGCGCATTGTGAAATTGGACAATGATTGCAGGTTGTGAGCCTTCGTGACGAGAACGGAATTAACATGTATAATATAGAACAAACACCATTGTGAATATTGATTGCCCAGTTGCTGTAACACTGTTGCGCCAAGCCGAGCAAAAGCGGGGTATTCGATGTTGCCCGAACCAAGCCGGGTATTTTTCATTTGTAAGGGCACAAGCGTTCCAACTGTTCGATCACATGGAAGAGCTGGCGCCCAATAATAAATGGCTTTATGCTAACATGAAGGGGCCATGCACGTGCACATTTAAAGAACTAAACGTGGTAGCTGAACCGCCACTCCTTGCGGTCTAATCACGGGAAGTGCTATGGACAATTTCCACGAGTTACAAGGTCTAATGGCTATTAAGCTTTCTTGATTTATCTTTGGTCGTCGTTATTCGTGGGTACAATGGATTCAACGATTCGACGACACAGGTGCAACTGTTTCGAAATTTCCAGCAGGCTAAGTGTTTAGAATTGACTGGAAATTAGTAAATGGTAAGCAGGTGCAATGGAATACTTCTCTCTTTCAACTACTTCCTCCTTGCCCGTGTGGTAAACTTTTTTGTATTCAGTTACTCTTTAAACCTGTATTTAGAATGGTAGTAAGGAGGCAGTTGTTCTATTAAATACTTCACACTTTTAAAACACGGTGACTGGTCTGAATTTCCCGCCTGGAAGTTTCGAATAGCTTATTGACGCAAATCCACCTTGATAACTTGAACACGGGGACACCACTAAAGCCATTGAGCGTACAGCGGAGGTGCCGATGATAGACTCTCACCTGGTCAGCCTATGGGAAGAGAGATGGAAACTGGCCAAGAGGTGGAAAAGGCAACGTCTAAACAAACACCTGAAACAACGCATCGCTCTCTTGGCAGAGCAAGCCCAAGGCCACGCCAAGGAGCTCGCTAAAAACGAGTGGGCGACGTTCTGTGGAACCCTATCAGGAACTATGGGAGCTACCAGTACGTGACGAATACTACGAAGCATGCTAAACCCGATGAGCACGCGTACTGAGAGTAACAAGAAGCTCCAAATTATACCAGACAACTTCGAGGGTGCAGACCAAGATCTAGTCCATGCTCTTCAGAAAAAGTACATAGGACCCTCACCTGCCACGGGATCGTCGTACGCGAAGAGACAATACGCGGGGGAGGCGAACCCTAAATTAGACGAACAAATAACGTACGCGGAAGTGTATGAGGCGGCACAATCCCCAGTTGAAAACTCGGCACCGGTCCCAGACTCGATCACAAATGCAATGATTCGAAACATGGATTCGGTAGCCCTAGCGATAATAAAGATTTTCAATAGCGAGTGCTGGGCCAAAGGAGACTTTCCCCAAGAGTGGAAATCGGCTAAAATAATCATGATCCCCAAACCAAAAAATAATCCCTCGATTGATACACTACGGCTGGTGTCGCTCACGTCCTGCCTGGGTAAGCTCTATAAAAGGGTTATCCATAGCAGATTGCAGGGATACTTGGAAGAGCGGAGCTGGTTCCCGGACTCCATGATAGGATTTCGCACTGGTTTATCTTGCCAGGACGCGTTCCTCCTACTTAGAGACGAAATTCTAACTAATATACCATACGGCGATGAGAGACTAGTCCTAGCACTAGACCTCAAAGGGGCCTTCGACAACGTCTCTCACGCCGCAATATTAGAGGAATTCGAACTCGCGGGTAGTGGCGAGCTCACATACAATTACTTAAGAGCGTTTCTTTCCAACCGCGAGGCGAGCATAAGTATTGGCCAAATCACTTCGGATTTATTTAAAATGCCTGACAAAGGAACACCTCAAGGAGCTATATTATCTCCTCTTCTCTTCAACATGGCGATGTGTCGCCTCGCGCGCAATCTAGATCGGATACCCGACCTAGGTGACATGCTCTACGCGGACGACATCACGCAGTAGACGAGCAGAGGTTCACTAGGGGGTAAGAAATATACGCCTAAAGCGCAGTATTAGCGGTGGAGAAATTTTCTACATGGAGTGGCCTGAAGTGCGCACCCGAAAAATCTGAGGCATACGGATACATGCGAAAGGCTACAAATCCAGAGGATCGATTAACATCGTGGTTTAGGGCCAATTAATACGAGAGGTACCCACGATGCGAGTCCTGAGTTTGTGGCTTCAGAGCGACGGGAGAGCAGTACAGACACGAAAGACCCTCAAATCCACAGCCCACAATATAGCCCAAATGATACGTCGCGTGACATATAGAAAATTGGGAATGCGAGAAGACGATACCCTAAGGCTCGTACAGGCCTTAGGGGTTAGTCGAATCACGTATGGCTTACCTTACTAAATCCTTAACAGGGAGGAGGAAAAGCAGGCTAACACAATAATCCGAACCGCTTTCAAAGCTGCTCTGGCCCTGCCTAAGTGTACTTCAACGGAGCGCATGTTAGCTTTGGGAGTGCACAATACTTTCGTCGAACTGAGGCAGGCCACCCTGATGCGACAGAGGGAGCGCCTCAGCTTCACAAAAACTGGCAGGGCAATATTGGCTAGACTCAATATCCCAGCATACCCCATTTACCCCACAGAGCAGGCCGTACCTCTCCCTCCTTCGATGAGATCCAAAATTACAGTAGCCCCAATTCCAAAGAATATGCGTCCCGAGTACAACAAAGAAAGGGGCAAAGCACGCGCACAACACATTCAATCAGTGTACTCTAATAACCGTAGGTACAACACGTACTACACGGACGCAGCTATGTATGCAGAAGCGACCGGACAGCGCTACCAAAGGAGGTACGCCGTGGCAGTCGTGAACGCGATCAGCCAACAGCAAATAACTGCGTCGGCCATGGCGGGATCCCCCACCTCGGCTGAAATATTAGCAGTGGCGATCGCACTCGCTAACGCGGAGAGTTCGCAAAGGGACTCGGTCATGGTCACGGACTCCCAGAAGACATGTCGCGTGTTTCGCAAGGGGCACGTGACTGCGGCTAGCCTCGCGATAATCCCCAAATCCTTCAACCACCATCATCGCCTACTGTGGTGCCCGGGCCACGCGGGGGTACAGGGGAACAAAAAGGCTAACGCGTTAGCTCGAGCGTTCACTAACCGAGCGATGGCGTCCTCTTCTAATCCCAACTACCTGCACTATCCCTCACAAAATTACGCTAATCTAAATGCCAAAGACATCCTTGCTCATCAGCGTGGAGTCCGCAGAAAATACCCGCCGCCTCACCCACAACTTAGCGGGGAAGAGGCCGCCGATTGACGTAAAATAGAGACCGGGGTATTCCCCTGTTTAAAATTGCTAAACGCCATGTACCCCGCTCGTTATAGGGCCAACTGTCCTTGGTACGGTGGCATACCTACCCTAATACATATAACCTGGGAGTGCACTAAGCACCCTCATAGGCCGAATACCAACAACAGAATTGAGCAGTGGGAGGCACAGCTCGCCCGCTCCAACCTGGCAGGACAAAAGTCCTTAGTTAGCCAGGTCAGGCAGGCGGCAGAGGCCAGTGGGGTCCTGGGCTGAGAGGCTCTGACCACCCCTCCTTCATATCTTTTCCATTGCAATAAAGTTTCTATTTATATATTGAACGATTTCATTTTTCTTAACACTTTCAGCGCTACTATATAAGTCCTTGGTACCTGTGAATATTGTAAGCCAATGTGTGAACCACGTGGTGTTGTCGTTGCGACGTCATGGTTGCATCGACAATGTGGATGCCTTCATAGTTGTTTTAAATAAAAAAAAGACTTTTCTCGGCTCATCCTCCATTGTGGGTATGTGCCGTGTTTCAGGCTTATCTTCATAACTGTCTTGTACGCCTATTTATGCTCCCGCACGCCGGTTTCGCGAGCACGATATCGAATTGCTCGAAAAGACAGCGCCATCTTGTCCACGGCAATTTCTATTCAATGCAAGCAGTGTAACTCACTTCCAGTACAGTCTTGCTCTTTATGGCCTCCAACATTCATGCAAAGATGCCACTACTCTCAGTGTACGTCTAAAGCGAAACGCCTTGCCTTCATTGCGCAGGTCCATTCTCGGGCCATAGTTCTGTAGTTACTGAACTTGTCTCCCAATTTCATATTGCTCCACTAACACGAATTCAAATCGCAATGAAGCCGGGTTTAGAGAAGTTTTTCTTTTTTTGACGCTAGGGCAATGACTATGGTGGCGTTGACGAGGTCGCCTGACGAGGGAGAAACGTTTTCATTGCGTGTCGTAAACAACCACAGCAGTCGTCAGTGCAAAAGAATAGACGGATGAACGGGAGAGGACGGACGGACAACGCAAATTGAAGCTTGAGTTTTCAAGTGCTGCCGCAGTAAAATGGGCGCCGAAGCCGAAGGTAGTGCAGTCTAAGGAACAAATGACATGGTAAATTAATGCGCCAAAGAAGACGTTCTCAACCATCTCAAACGCTATTGAATCACCAGCGTTTTTATTAGCGAATCTATTACGTCGGATCTTCTTTTAAATGATGACCACTTCGGTAGATAATTTACTTGCAGTGACATGAATGAAGTGAAAGTTTCATGACTCTGAAGAAGTGTTGAAAAAAAGGAAAAAAATTCAAAACGAAACACAAGCACTGAATGGTGCATTTACTGCCGGTTATAAAGCATTGTAATTCAACGTTTGCTTTGTTTAGTTTTAAAATGAGTATGGTATCCTTAGGACTTCATCTTGAAGTACCAATTAAATGAATAATATTGGTAACGATTTCTGAAGGACTCCATTTTAAATTTCTTACAACCATATGAAGAAAGCTAACTTTCGAACATTGGGCCTTCAAACAAGCTCACATGTTAATCGCAGGTTATTGGTCAATTCGGGAACGATATACGTTCTTTGACTTCGTTGTCCGTTTTTTTAAGCACATAGGTTTATCTGGCTGTTGCTCGTGTTTTCACAGCAAAGCGCCGTTGCGCAACATTCCCGAACGTTCATTCCAGTTCACCCACGGCGCTTGCCCAGTGGCTATGATGTTTTGCTACCGAGCTCTAGGCCATGGCTTCAATCCCTATCACGGCGGGCACATTCCGCTGGTGTTGGACTGCGAAAACGCTCATGCACTTAGCTTTAGGTGTATGTTAAAGATACCCAGGTCGTCGAAAAACTGCACCTTCACCTGTAGCAGATCGTAGTTCAGCCACGGGAAATTGCAAAAATAATTTTTTGCGTGTAAGGAAACGTCGATTTACAGATATTACAGAACCTGGCTGTATTTCATAATTTGACAAAATGAATAGCTTCAAGGTTCTGCGCGTTTAATAGCTGCGTACAGTCTACAATACAGCACTTTTGGACCTATTAGACGCACCACAATGGGGTTAAGTAACCCTGTAAAGGATGCACCGCCACAATAAGAGACGACTTGCAACGAAGTACCTCCAGCCAAAAGTAGCACATTGGTGCCAGCAAAAGATGCAAAGGTCAATAGCACCACCATCATTTTTGTTCAATTATGTCTAGCGCTATTGAATAAAATTTAAAACATGGAAGGTGTATTTTCTTTATGTAAAAACCTCTACGGACCGCAACCCCCCCCCGTCCAAAAAAAAGAGACTTAGACACAAGAACCACGCTTTCTAAAGGCAGGCCAGCCATAGTGACTATTGTTAGTCGCGTACATTTAGAGTATTGTTGCGAAAGCGTCAAAGGCCCTTTAGCTAAAAAACAGGCGTCTGTAACCTGCATCAGCGAAATGCCCCTCCCCCCCCTCTAATCTGGCATATATATATATATATATATATATGAGGAAAGCTTGGCAAAAACAAATTGTGGCATATTGTGGCTATTGTGGCATATTCTCCAATTTATTTCTTGTAAATAGGTCTCCGCTAATTTTAGCAAAATTCTGCAAAATTATAGTCGCGTACCCTGTCTACGACATCATCATGGTGTCACCTGTTTGGTAGTTAAGCGTATGAAACGGATCACAATAAAAGCCCCCACTGTTTACCACGACCGTCGGTCTCTTTCACAATTCACCCGGCTCCGCGCCAGCCTCTGGCCGCTTAGGCCTGCCTCCAAGCCTGTTCGATGCTCGTCCCGACACAGCGCCCTCCTTCTCTCCCGCCGCGCACTCACCATGTTACTAATGCAGGAGGGCTCCAGTACAGAGGTGCTGGTTAAGGCTCTGCTCTCCACTGGATGGCGCAACGAAACAACACAATCTACCTAAATGTCTCCACTGTAGCACATGTAGGACTTACAAGCACATCGTTTTTTTATCATCGTTGGTAGTTCCTTTAAGATATTTATATTTTCCTAAATTCCAATAATCCGCCTGGTATGAGCCTTGTCAAAGGCTATGGCATCAACAAGTAAATAAAATCTACCAACCAATAAATAAATAGGTAAATATATACAAAACTAAAGAAATAAATAAACTAATGAATTAATACGTTTATGTCGTGTGCAATATTTCTTGCTGTTGTCTTAGTGTGCTTGTCGGTGCTCTTCTCTCCACGCTGCCGGTGCGCCTTGGGAGCGAATTCACAACTTCGTAGCGCAAGACTTTATGGCGAGGAGGCTTATGCTACTCACGTCCGGGGTTCTTTCCTTCACTCGCCGTAGTGCTGGCATGTACGTTGTCCCCAGTATTTTTGACCGCAGCCATCGCAGTCCGAAATCTTGTAGTATTTTCATTTTTAGCGGTGCCTCCCCGCCATACGATACACACGGATATTGCCTTGCGCGACGCACGCATTGCCCCTCTACGTTTATATAAACCTCAAAGCAGGGTCTTAAATTTTAAATTATCTAAACGAGCTTTATCTTCTTTTAGTGTTGTCGTAACAACGAACCCTTTCTATATTCCCAGATAGGCACCTCACAGTTCTGTCTAAGCGGCACGTTAACCCCCACGGTGACTTAGAGGCTATGGTGTCGTCCTGCTAAGCACGAGGTCACGGGATCGAATCTTGCCCGCGGCGGCAGCATTTAGTTGGGGGCGAAATGCGGAAACACCCGCATCTCGGGCATTGTGGGCATGTTAAAGATGCCCTGGCGTTCAAAACTAATCCGGATTCCCTACTACGGCGTGCCTGATAATCAAACCGGAGTTTTGGCACGTAAAAATCCAAAATTAAATTAAAGCAAACGACAAGAATATTAAATTAAAAATAAAAGTATGAGGAAGAGCTGCACAATGTTGAATAAAATTAATTCTAGAAAATGCATACGGAACACGCACGCTTGGAATGTGCTATTCCTGGTTACCGTCTGTGCAATCTGCTTTTCTAAGACACTGTGGCTCCAGCAAGCTTAGCAGCATTGTGACATACATATTTCGGAGAAAATAGTTACATCACCACTCTAGAAAAATAAAAGCGTCAATTTTTCTCGCACTGACCATCCCTCGAGAGAGAGCGAGAGAGAAACAATTTTATTTGCCACTGTAGGGTAGGAAGTTAGGGCAGGTAGGCCTAGTGTGGCTCCCAGGTGGGGGCGACTTCTTGGACCCACGAGACGAGTGCGAGTTGAGTTTTATTGTCTGCTCTTGTCAGCAGCTGGTTCCAACCCTCCTCCGAGGGAGCTGGCAGTAATGATTGTGGGGGAGGGTTACCCTCGCATCCCCAGAGAATGTGTGCCCGGGTGGCGAACACTCCATTGTCGCACTTAGTACAGACGGGGTCGTAATCCCCTCCAGTGAAAAAACCCACTTTGTCTCTCCACCGCACACATCCTCCGCGGTTGCGCTCTCGACAGAACTGTAAGCTTAGTGTGGGTACCTGCTCACGCGGGTAACTATGGGAACGAAGGGGTCGACCGTTTAGCCCGAGGCCTAACTTACCGGGAGGCCGGCCCCTCGAACCCAGATGCGCTCGCAGAGGCTCCCAAATCCTATGCTGACATTACCAACTTCTACAAGGAGACGAGACGCGTGTACCCGCCTCCTCCCCCCCCCCCCCGACCTCTAACGAGTGCAAGCCACCATGCTTCGCAGACTGCAGACGGATTCAATTCTCAGTCATTCTAGGCTTTATATAATCACCATCCCTTGAGATGGTCATCATTAAAAGGTTTTTTATCCCAACTGTGTTGCTTGCTCCATAAATATATCTTCAGGAATAATAATTATAATAATATTTGGGGTTTTACGTGCCAAAACCACTTTCTGATTATGAGGCACGCCGTAGTGGAGGACTCCGGAAATTTTGACCACCTGGGGTTCTTTAACGTGCACCTAAATCTAAGCACACGGGTGTTTTCGCATTTCCCCCCATCGAAATGCGGCCGCCGTGGCCGGGATTCGATCCCGCGACCTCGTGCTCAGCAGCCCAACACCGTAGCCACTGAGCAACCACGGCGGTTTATATCTTCAGGAAGACGACACAGACAAACCATGAATTTGAGTGCCGCGTTTTGCTTTGTACTTACCCCATTTTCATAAATAAACTTTATGTCGGAAACGCATTCTAAATCAAGCACGTGCCTACTTCACGTGTACAAGGGTTTGCCAGATATCACGTCTTTTCGCATTAAGGCGCTTCTCTGCGTAGGCGACCCTCGAATTCACCGTAACGTTAACATACTGGTTTTCTTCATTCATAAGCTCACAAAATGTAAGGTTCCCCTGCCAGCCCTTTGCTTTAACATTTAAAATGTTTTCACTGGTTAATGTTCACTTGGTGCGAATGTGGAGGTCTTTCATACAAGATGATCAATTTGAGGGCCGGCAGCGCTTCTTTTTGTTGCGCGGTATCAAAGTACCTGTCCAGGTTTGGTTTACGAAACCTTTGTTTGAGTAGGATGGAGGGGGCCCTTGCAAAAGAAAACAAAATACAAAACAAAACACAAACAGATAGGTGCGCTCGCTGAAGCCTTTATTTTTTCATGATGCATATATTTGCAGAGAGTTCAGGATTTCTAGAAAACAACAGATGCTTAGTCGAATAAGCTTTGCTGGTTTCTATAATTACACTGCAGAACAATAACGAGTCCAAAAAAAGGTTATATAAATGTTGAACTCTTTCAAACAAGCATTCTTTGTTAACAACCTACGCAAATTTAAACGAGACCACGGTTTTTAGGCGTTCGGAATAAAATAACTTTCTGAAGGAAAACCACACGCAATGCAAACGAACAAGCTTAAATTCCTTACAAACACACACAAAACGGAAACACCGTGCAGGATTTCGTGATAAACAATCCATCGAAGGGAAATAGCCTAGGCTGTTCAGAGTCTCGTCGATGTAAACAAGCTTACATTGTTTGTCAAGGCACTTTAAGGCTGCGCAAACAACCCCAGAAAATCTCCTTAGGTCGTCAAAAGCTACTTCTTCAGGCACCTACTTTTCCGCAAATTACGAAGTGCTGTCACTTTTTTTAATGTTTATGCCGAATGTACAGCACACTACAAGCAGCTTGAAACTCTGGAAACACTAGCTCGATAGAGCTAACAAGGTATGTTGATATTGAAGCGGTGAACAAAAAATTTTCGGCAACTTAAGAGGTATTCTTTTTTTTCTACACCACGGGACATGAGAAGGATCGATATTTGGGCGAGTTGGCACTGGTTGAACATCTTGAAGGGGCAGCGCAATATGACGAAGACAGAAGGCAGGAACACACAGTACAGCGCGTTCCTGCCTTCTGTCTTCGACATATTGCGCTGCCCCTTCAAGATGTTCACGGGACATGAACCGGGTTCTAATATTTTGTCCTGAATTCATTGGAAAGTTTTAAGTACTGCGCATCCTACACTGTATACTTGGTTGACATAATTGAAAAGCCCAGCATATTTGCCCTGAAAACAGTTAACTCCAACAATTTCTTGAAGGGAATTGTGCTAGCAGTCTGTTGAAGCTGTGTATTCTTGAAACAATGCACTGCTGTTGCACACACACACACATATATATATATATATATATATATATATATATATATTATAACCAACAGTTACAACAGCCGTTTCTAGGAAAACTAATTTATTCTGGGTGAACCTGTGCCCGTCAACAGAACCCGACTGAATACTCAACAGCAACAACAAAACGTTCCTAGAGCTTCGCTCCTTCGAACGTCGTTCTCCTCTTTGTCGCCTCCTGTCGCGTGCCAATCGTCCGATTCTCGCGCACGAGCCGCCGGCCTGTCAGCACCGGCCGAGCGTTGCCTTGCGGTGCTTTGCTTGCTGCTCGCGGTGTGGCGGCTCCGCAGTTGGGATATGTCGGTCGTCTTTTTCTTCTCGAAATGCTGGCGGCATTAGCCCCCTCCGAAGAAGCATCGTCCCGATGCGTAGGAAAGGCCTAGAGAGGCCAGCTGCTTTAAAAGGACAGTGGTCAGAGGATGGTCGGTGCTAGACTTGACCGTATGTGCAACTTCTGTTAATCAATGCCTTTCATAGTATGGCTTCATTCGTACTACGTGAACGACCTCTGGGCGAGTCCTACGTCGTGTGGAGCAGACTTGGCCTTCAGGAGTTACCTCGTAATTTAAGGGACTTAACCGGCGAAGTACCTTGTAGGGGCCAAAGTAATGGCGCAGTAGCTTCTCCGAAAGACCGCGCGTACGTATAGGCGTGCATGCCCACACTTTGTCTCCGCGGTTGTACTGTACCGGTCTTCGCCCTAGGTTGTACCTGTTTGCGTCGACGTATTGCTGTTGTATGATACGGTGCCTTGCCAACTGCCGTGCTTCTTCTGCCCTTTCTATGTACTCACTAACGTCAGGGTCGTCCTCGGTGCTGTTGTCTACAGGTAACATCGCGTCTAGTGTCGTTGTTACTGTCCGACCGTAAACAAGTTCAAGTGGCGTGAAATGTGTCGTTTCTTGTACTGCAGTATTATACGCGAAGGTGGCGTATGGTAGAATACTGTCCCATGTCCGATGCTCGACGTCCACGCACATTGAGATCATATCAGCGAGCGTTCTATTGAGCCGTTCAGTCAGGCCCTTTGTTTGTGGATGGTACACTGTGGTTTTTCTATGAGCAGTATGTGTTAGTTTCATAACAGACTGCATCAAACGGGCCAGAAAAGCTGTTCCTTTGTCTGTTATGAGTACCTTAGGTGCGCCATGTCGTAATACTATGTGTGTGACAAAAAACTCAGCCACTTCAATGGCGGTTACTTTTGTAAGAGAAGAGGTCTCAGCATACCGGGTCCGATAATCGGTTGCTACCACAATCCACCCCGTTTCTGAGGTTGAAACGGGAAATGGTCCAAGTAAATCCACTCCTATTTGTTCAAATGGCGCTGTTGGTGGCTGTATCGGTTGCAGAAAACCTGCTGGTTTGAGTGGCGGTGTTTTTCGTCTTTGACAATATCGGTAAGATTTGGCATAGTGCTGCAATGAATTCATCAACTTCGGCCAGTAATATTTCTGGCGGATTCTCGCCAGAGTCCTACTAACGCCTAAGTGGCCAGCTGCAGGGTCATCATGGCAAGCTTTTAAGATCTCAGCTCGCAGCGATGATGGTACGAGAAGTAGAAACGTCTCACCACTGTGCTCGAAGTTTCGTTTGTAGAGGACGTTGTTCCGGAGGACATACGAACACAATCTGCGAACGAAAACTCGAGGCACTTTCACTTGTAGACCCTCCAGGTACTCGATGAGCTGCAGTAATTCCGGATCAGTACGCTGATGATGAGCCATTTCCGTCGTATTCACAGCCCCAAGAAATGGGAAATCTTGCTCGTATTCAGGTGACGTAGCCTCGATTGGTGCGCGTGATAAGCAATCAGCATCATTGTGCTTGAGATCGGACTTGTAAATGACCGTGTTGTCATACTCCTGTAGACGCAAACTCCATCTAGCGAGTCTTCCAGAAGGGTCCTTGAGGTTCGCCAGCCAGCACAATGAGTGATGGTCGCTGATGGCTCGAAACGGTCTGCCATATAAGTATGGCCGGAACTTACTGATGGCCCATATAACCGCCAGGCATTCTTTTTCTGTAGTTGAGTAATTTGTCTCGGGTTTCGATAAGGTACGGCTTGCGTACGCAATGACTTTTCTTCTCCATTCTGCCACTGAATTAGTATGGCACCGAGACCAACGTTACTCGCGTCGGTGTGGATGTCCGTTTCGGCATTTTCATCAAAATGGGCAAGTATAGAGAACTCTGCAAACGCCGTCGTAGTTCAGAGAAGGCGTCTTCTTGTTCTTTCTCCCACACAAAAGGGACATCTTCTTTTGTCAGTCATGTGAATGGCTCAGCAATTTTAGAAAAATTTTCTACGAAACGCCTGTAGTAGGCACACAGTCCGAGGAAACGTCTAATAGCTTTCTTGTCTCTTGGCTTAGGAAACAGTTCTACTGCAGTGATCTTCTCAGGATCGGGGTGGACGCCTTCAGCACTTCAGCCTTCAGACAGTGTGTCCGAGAAAGCGGAGCTCGCGAAAGCCGAAGTGGCATTTTTCGGGTTTTATGGTCAATCCAGCCGTGCGAATAGCATCCAGAACTGCTCTCAGTCGCTGCACGTGCTGCTCGAATGTAGTGGAGAAGACCACCACATCATCAAGGTAGACGAGGCACGACTGCCATTTCAGTCCGGAGAGAACAGTGTCCATCATCCGCTGGAATGTGGCTGGCGCAGAACACAGACCAAATGGAAGCACCTTAAACTCGTATAAACCATCCGGTGTCACAAATGCCGTTTTTTCGCGATCTCGCTCGTCCACTTCCATCTGCCAGTATCCGCTTTTGAGATCCACAGAAGAAGTAAGCATTGCGTAGTTTGTCCAAGGTGTCGCCGATGCGGGGGAGTGGATAAACATCCCGCTTCGTGACGAGGTTGAGTTTCCTGTAGTCAACACAAGATCGTAGGGTGTTATCCTTCTTTTTGACTAGGACTACTGGAGATGCCCACGGACTATTGGATGGCTGTATTACATCGTCCTTGAGCATTTCCTGTACTTGACTTCTTATCGCTTCTCTTTCCTTTGGAGCTACTCGGTACGGGTGTTGGCGAACTGGTCTTGCAGGTTCTTCGACCACAATGCGGTGTTTTGCGACGGGAGTACGATGGACTTTCGATGAAGTCTGAAGTCACAGAGTCTGCATTCTGCAAACTCTGTGACCAAGTTCACAATCTCATCTCATTGTAGTGATGACAGCTCTCGGTCAATGTCGATAGAGGTAAGGACACTGTCTAAAGTGGCAGAAGCTGGTGATGCTGCATCGAGGGTGGACACATCCGCAAATTGTGCATAGTCATGAAGAGACGCTATGGCTGTTTCCTTCGCCACTTTTTGTGCCTCATTGCCAAAGTTAGTCAAAAGGACGTCCGCATATCCGTTACGCAGGTGAACTAGGCCTCTTGCCACGCATATTTGCTTTTCCAGTAGCAGCGCGATATTTCCGTCTGCTAGTCCCTCATAGTCAAGAAATACGTCGCTCCTTACAACGACAGTCATACTGCATCGTGCCGGCACCGTCACGTCTTCATCCACAATACGGAGAGAGGAAATATGTGGCTGTTCTGTATCAGAAATGGTAACAGAATTTTCTGTGGAAAACAACACGCGTGATTCTTGCAAATCGATAATTGCGCCATTCGTTCGCAAAAAGTCCATGCCCAGTATCAGATCACGGGAACACTCAGGGAGAGCAATAAAGCTGCTGACGTATGTAAAGCCTCTAATTCCGATTCTTGCTGTGCACATTCCTACGGGGTCGACTAAGTGTCCCCCCGCTGTACGTATTGGAGATGCGGTCCAATGGGTCAATACCTTTTTCAATTTTCTGGCGAGTCCACTGCTAATAACTGAATAGTCCGCACCAATGTCTATCAACGCTGTCACTTCGAAGTCGTCGATGATGACGCGCAACTCGGAAGTAACGGCGTCATCACTGCACTTGTCCGTCGTTTCGCCACTGCCGTCGTCTTGTCGGATTGGCGATGGAGGGCCTTCAGTGTTCCGGGTGTCAGCGGCCTTGCCTCCACAAGTCGCAGGCTCTAGTTTTCCCGTCGCGGACTTTGGGAGCGACGCCTTGGTGAAATGGAAGCGGGACGCGGACTGGGCGACCTATAACGCACAGGCGCTGCTGATCGAGGTTCGTGTTGCGGGGAGTTCCGAACAGTTTGGCGCGTAGATAAAAATGCCTCAATCTCATAAGGGCGCTCACCGTTTCGAGGGCAAGGCGCATTCACAGAGAAGCCACGCAGTCCTACTCGGTGATACTGGCATTCCCGGTATAGGTGACCAGCCTCTCCACAGTGGTAGCAGAGGGGACGCCGGTCTGCAGTGCGCCATACATCGCTTTTACGTGGGCTTCCTTCTGGCATGAGCTGCACATTGCGAGGGAGTACCTGGGGTATTGTGGTCGTTCGTCCAAAGTCGGCGCGTCCTAGGTCCTGACGTAAAGCTTGGGCGTACGACATCCGCGGCTGACGCTCTGGCTGTGCGTGGGGCCGTACCTGAGGCTCTGGCTCACAAATTACTTGCCGGACTTCTTCGCGTATGACATCAGCAAGTGAGGACACCGTAGGAGGGCTTTGGGCCAGCTGCAGTTTCGGCAGCTCTTCCCTGACGACAGACCTCACCATTTCGCGTAGGATGTCCATGTTCTTGGGGAGGGCTCCTGACCCAACGTCAAATGATGCGACGCATACATCTCTGTTGTACTGCCTCGCACGCTGCTGCAGCGTCTTCTCCATCGTCGTCGCCTCTGATCGAAATTCGGCTACAGTGCGGGGCGGATTACGAACCAGGCCGGCAAAGAGTTCGTGTTTCACACCGCGCATTAGGTGCCGCAATTTCTGGTCCTCAGCCATGTTTAGGTCGGCTCGGCGGAAGAAGTGGGCCATGTCTTCAATGTACATGGTCACACTTTCGTTGTTCCGCTGGTTCCTCGCCTGAAGAGCGGCTCTGCCCTCTCTCTGCGGTCCGTGCTTGGGTACGTAGCTAACAGCTCTCGTTGGAAGTCGTTCCATGATGATAACGACGCTTCGTGGTTTTGAAACCACGTGCGTGCAGATTCCTCCAGCGCGAAGTACACATACCCGAGTTTCTTTGTCTCGTCCCAACCGTTACACTTGGCGACAGCTCGAAGTTTTCGAGCCAGTCCTCGGCATCCTCGAATGTTTCTCCGTGAAAGGATTCTGGCGTCCGAGGCGAGTCAACGACGACGTAAGGAGAGATTACTTGGGTAGCCATCGCACTGGTACCTAGGCTGACTGCCGCCGCTGCCCTTGGTGAATCGGCGAGAGGACCAAACTCGGGGGCCTCACCTCGTATGCGGCGGCTCGTGCGTTGGTGGACAGGCGTTAATTCCGTTGGCTCCAAACTTCGGGGATCTGGGCTACCTGCCCTGGCTAGTGTGGGGCTTGGAATCATACCCCGCACCTCCACCAGATATGTAACCAACAGTTACAACAGCTGTTTCTAGGAAAACTGATTTATTCTGGGTGAACCTGTGCCCGTCAACAGAACCCGACTGAATACTCAACACCAACAACAAAACGTTCCTCGAGCTACGCTCCTTCGAACGTCGTTCTCCTCTTTGTCGCCTCCTGTCGCGTGCCAATCGTCCGATTCTCGCGCACGAGCCGCCGGCCTGTCAGCACCGGCCGAGCGTTGCCTTGCGGTGCTTTGCTTGCTGCTCGCGGTGTGGCGGCTCCGCAGTTGGGATATGTCGGTCGTCTTTTTCTTCTCGAAATTCTGGCGGCAATATATATATATATATATATATATTTCCCTGCTCGTCTTTTTTTTAGTTATTGGCCGAGACAAACTTCTTTAAATATAGCTTGAAAGATTCAGGCGTCAATAGGAAAGTTGTGGAGCTCCACAAATATTGCCCGACCCGGGCACTTCCAACGAGACAGGCTTACCGTGGCCGTTTTTATCCGGGAAAAACCAAAGCCCGTTGAGTTTAAAAAATACCACGTGACAGTGCGCTCTGTGCGCCCGAATGCGCCGCGATTACAGCGCTCTCATGAGTGATTTGTAAAAACATGGCCAGCGCCACCCCTTCCCTTCACTTTCGAGAAAGAGCTTGAACTTTTGCTCGGCTCTGACATTACCGGCCGCGGAAGGCGACGGCGCTCCGAAAATGCGCTTCGTCAGCAGCCATTTATTCCGATATGACGAGAAGAGCAATTTTCCAGCGTTCAAGTCGATGCGGAATAGAAAAAGCACACACAAAGCATGCATCATACATCTGGAACGTGTGCGAGAGAGAGTATCATTTGTTACAACACCGCTTTTGTTCGAAGCAGTGCCAGCGGCTTGATGCATGCTAGCTTGACTGTATATTACTGTCGTGCCACGCAGCCGTACCGAAGAATTTGTTTGCAGTGCCTAAAGCATGCGGTACTCAAGGGAGCAGAATGCGAACATGGTCTCAGCCTTGGGAGCGGCACGGGGCGACAAGAGGAAAGCTGCGAAGGTATACCGAAATTGCCAATGTGGGGGAAGATCTAACGCGAACACAAATATGAGTAGCTACTTGACGCTGACAAAAACCGGTAGCATCAGCAAGGCGCGGCACACAAAAGGGACCATCACTGAAGAGGCTGAAGGGGACATTTTGGCATTCATGACTGCAAACCCTCATTCCAGCGTGCGTGATGTGAGTGGTGAGGTCGGCATTTCAAAGTCTTCAGTGTCAAGAGTTCTTAGAAAGGCTGAAATGCATACGTATCACCTCCAACTGCACCAAAAGCTGCAAGAAAGAGACTTTCAATGGCGGCTTGATTTATCGAATTGGTTCCTTGTGAACAGTGACGAAATACCGGATTTTGCTTGCAAAGTGCTGTGGACAGATGAGGCAACCTTCTCCAGAAATTCTCAAGTCAACATCCATAATGCGCACTACTGGAGCGATATGAACCCGCATAGGGTGCCGCAGACCAGACACAACTACCTATGGTCATTCAGTGTGTGGTGCGGTATCTTTGACAGAAGAGAAATTGGTCCCATAATTTTTGACCACATGCTCACGGCTCAGCGGCACGGGAACGACATCTTGGAAGGCCCAGTCGAAGATTTTCACTGTGATCTTCCTCTTCCGTTTTTAAAGCGAACTTGGTATCAGCACGAGGGTGAATCAGCTCACAGCATTTGCCTTGCCCGAGCCTGTCTTGACGAAGCCTTCATATGCCAGTGGGTTGGGCGGCAGGGACCAATGGCATGGCCTGCAAGGTCACCGGACTTGACACTTCTTGACTTCTTTTTGTGGGGACATGTGAAAGACCGAGTGTAGCACAAACCTACAACTACACCAGAAGCGCTAAAGGCAGAGATTGCTGAGGCCTGCCTCGAGATGCCGTCTGGCGTCGTCAAGAAAGCTACATCGGACGTGCTGAAAAGGTGCCAATACTGCATGGCAGAGGGTGACTTCTTTGAACACATTCTTTAGACAGACATCAAAGCGAATAAATCTATACAACCGTTATCCGTCAAAAGAGCCATCTGTGTGAAACTTTTGTGCGACGTGCAAAGGCACGTAAGTAATATGAAATTACAAATTCTCTGCCGACGAGGAATGGACAGGAAGATAAAAAAGCAACCTTCCTTGTCAGTTTACAATTTCTCATTTTCTGGCAACCAGCGTAATTCACACGACGTTATCAAGCTTGTCATAATGAGTGTTTTCTTTTTGGGGGTCTTGCTCCCAAATTCGAACTCACGAGCTTGTCATTTTTCTTCCGCATGCATTCTGCTAGCGTGAGAGTGCAATTATCGCCGCGGAAACAGGAGCCGCGCTGTATTTCCACTGCCGCCCGAATCTACTGGCGTTTATCTCGGAACCAAGCATAACGCGAAGCTCTGTCGTGGGCAGCACGACAGGCGCGAAGCGATCAATGTTTTTTACAAAGCACATTTGAGAGCGCTGTAATCGTGGCGCATTTGGGCGCACACAGGACGCGGTCCTGCGTGTTTTTTTAACTCGGCGGGCTTTCGTGTTTCCTGAATTAAAACGGCCACGCTAAGTCTATCCCGTTGAAATTGCATGGGTTGGGCAATAATTGTGGAGCGCAGGAGCTTTCCTGTTGACGCCTGAATGTTTCAAGCTATATTTAAAAAGGTAGTTAATATATTTCGGCTAATTACTCAAAAAGAAAGACGAGCAAAAATGGCACTGTAAGCTTAGATAAACGCTAACAACATCCACGCGATTTCTTTTCTGAAGAACGAATAGATTGTTTCCAAATCTTGGTCCAGGATAGCTGGGACACCCTGTGTACACACACACACACACACACACACACACACACACACACACACATATATATATATATATAAATAAATATATATATATATATATATATATATATATATATATATATATATATATATATATATATATATATATATATATATTGCATCAGGGAAGTTCGTAGCAAACCGAATTTTGCCTGGGTCCCGCTGTACTCTCAAATAGATGGCCAAGTACGGTAATATAGCGACGGTCAACGTGGCACTGTCATGTGTTGACTTGCAGATCGTCTGGACGAAGAACGTTGCAGAATTCTGGGAGGCGCTCGAGGTGCGTTTTAGAGGTTGGAGGTGGGGGGATGCTATAACACCCTTTAAGTAACATATGCATGTGGACCATTTGATAACTTGAAATAGGCAGTCTATCATGCGCTCAAATGTGAATTGAGCGGTACATAGACCACATGGCAACACTTTGAATTGATAAGGACGATATGGTGTTACGAAGGTGGTCTTCTCACTGTCTAAGTCATTCACGTCAATCTGCTAGTAGCCAGAGTGAAGTCACAAGTAACGAAATAGCCAGCACCGTGGAGGCAGTCAAGGGCACCATCGATGCGATGTAGTGGATACATGTCCTTTCTTTACCAGCAGGTAATGTCCGCTTAATCCACACGGACTCGTCAAGGCCTTCTTTCTTCCTCTACCAAAACTATTACGTGGAAATATGCAGACGAAAAGTTATATACAAGTATATTTACAAATACTTACACCACACTTGGCCGAATGGCAACATCCCGCGCTATCTTCAGATCGGCGCGGTCTTGCTCACACCACTGGCCTCTTTGTCGTCGGGAATACTGGTGAGAAGCACTATTAAACAAATCCAAGTAGTAATGTTCGTAAACCAAAAATTATTCGAGCAATATCTCCAGAGAGAAAGAAGCATAAATACTCCATTGAAAGAATTACACCCACCCACCTACCGCAACGTCCTCAATCTGGCCATACCTGCATAAGATAAAATTTTCAGCCACTGTTTTAAGCCGCGCTGGGCGCGGAAATTCCGATTACATGGGTGTTTTGTGCGCTTTGGCGAACAAGTTGTCGAGAACAAATACAGCAAATAAATCGATATATACCGAACATTTGGGACATGGCTTTTTTTAAGCATGCCAATCATGGCATGCGTTTAAGTGCATGGCGTGTGCCCAAAGGATTCGGGGACACTCTAGTACAAAGAGGGTCTTTGTATCCTCAGTCATATTTATTATGCAGCATTCTTTGCCTTCTACAAGGCATTTTGCATAAGTAAGTACGTAGGTAGGCAGTTAGGTTGTAGGTTAGCTGCGCTTGGGACCCTTTCAATGAAAATAATAATATGCTTTTTTAGGTAATTCTGCGGCACTGAAGCACATATTTTAATATCGGAGTAACTTCCTTATAGCATATATATGTAAAGGAAATAAGAAGGTACACGCACATTTTCTCTGTGGAAGTATCATCTAGAACCAACTCAAACGAAGGCATCAAGGCACATTTCCTGCGTGAAATTCAAGAACGGTTGGCAAGGCGTATGGGCAGCGGCAGCTATCCAGATGGCGCTGCGGCTGTTTCCTGCAACATCTACCAACGATCGCCACTCGCGCTACGGCGGTAACCAGACTGTTTTCTGAACTGCAACAGACGCGCTCCTGTTTAACGCCTTGCCTGTACTCCACGATAGCTCGAACCTGATAAACAAAGCATTGCTCGATTCACGCCGGCGTTCGACGCGTACGGCCACGACCGGTCTGGAGTGTGCGCCTTCCCAGAAGGCCAGACGCGAGCTCCAGACTCGTCATTATACGGCATGCAACAGTTGTACAGCGTGCATGTAACACGTGGAAACGCTTGCACCAAGACATACGCTGGCTAGGGGCCATTGTGAATGCGCTACGTTTCCCTGCGAGATGTGATTCTCTCGTTCGCTTGGCTGTGTGATCTGGTGCTGCTCTCGCAACGGAAAGCTTGTGCATCCAGTGCCTATATCCACCCTTGAGGATGAAGTTTTGTAGGTGACAGCACGGGTCATCCCAAAGCCGAGACGCGGTCCCTGTAGGTGGTGGAGTGCTGTCTTCCCAGCAGATTCCGTGGTTGTTGCTGAGCCGATTTCTGGGTAGAGGCGGCTAAGGGTGTCGCGTGCGACGCTCCGCAAGAGCAGCGCACGCGTAATGCGAGAAGGTGGGATCGTTCCCTACCTGCGGCAAGTTGTTGTTCCATCCACTTTCATTTGCATTAACTTAAATTTGTTTAATTCCCTTAATAAGTAGAAGTAATTTCCCCTATATTGTCCTTGGTGCCTTTGTTTGTTGGCTTCTTATAGTACGACTAATAAAAAATCGGGCACCTCGGTTAACCCCCGTTCTTGTCGGTCATATATATATATATATATATATATATATATATATATATATATATATATATATAAATATATATATATATATATGACGTCTTTGCTGAGTGAACAGTAGCGGCGCGGGGTAACAATAAGGTTTATGCCAACACATAAAGTGCGATATTCTACCTTCTTATCAAGTTCAGTTTACAATATCAGATGAATGCCGAAGAAGTACAGAAGTATACGATACGCTAATTTTGTACGAGTTACTTCATATTTTTGTCTCTAGTAATTACCGGGCAACCGTGGCGACGCATATGGGTGTCTGCCAGCTAAATGACATAACATATGGTCGATCTTTTTTTCTTTCGAAACGCATAAGCCATATTGACTTCCTCTGCTCCATCAGGCACCACTGTAGATTACTCTTTCCCTTGCTTGGATAACAGTTGCCACACAAACACTTATTAATGCACACTTCCAAAAGCGAGGCCTCTACTTCGCAACAGGACAAAACAGAGCATCCCTGTGACAGGGGGGTCCATTAAAGTGAAGACACGTCCAATAAAAATCACAGCAGCTGGACTCCTTGCTTGAGCTGACACTAGGGGTCTTCTATCACCACATACGTTTTGTAATTCCATCACTTACGCAACGCACTCTCTCTTTTAACCCTCTTGTAAAGTTTCTTCTTTTACGTAACGTCCGCGTTCAAAGGGGATTTGCTTAACCGACAATCAAGGCCGCTTGTGGCAATTCATTCGGCGTCGTGAGTAATCCCCGCAGGAAAATACATGCCTGCACATAAAACGGCCGCCCTCTACGATAGACAGCAAACAGAGCACGTAATTCAGTTTACGACACGGGTTTCTTTGTGTCGTATACTGGAAAGGCTTGTTTCGTAATGCGAACATGCATTGAATAGGCGCCTTTTAATGTTTCATTTGCGCAAGAACATAAAGTGGTACTTTGGTGGGGTACAGTTTTTGTGTATGTTGAAATGACACGTCTCACGAGTCGGTAGTTCATCAGCCATAAGGTTGCGCTGCTGAGCACGAGTTTCCCGTGTTCGATCCCGGCCACTGTGCCTGCATTCGCTTGGGGGCAAAGTGGGCCGATTCGTATACCATATATCGTATATACCATCGTTTGGGTGCAACTTAATAAACCGCACGTGAACGAAAATTGTTCCCCATTTGGGTGTGTCTTTATTGGCCCGCAAAACCCCTACATTTATTTTCGACACGCGCTACTGAGCCTCGAGAACGCGCGACAAAAATAAGAAACCTGATTCGCGTGTCACGTGTGTCCCTGTCGTCGTGCCTTCTCGGGGCTTCAGTAGCAGGCTTCACGGCAACGTGACAAGCAGGGCAGTGGCAGAGAGTAAAATGCGCATGTGCGCTCCCAGTTGGAAATGTCACCCGATTCAGTTCGGGACAATGACGGCTTCTCTTCACAATTACATAACGGGCTTTAGACGTTCCACGCAAAGGAACTGCTGCGCGGCTCGGTGACGCGTCAGGCGAGCGCACGTCGAGGACGTTTTATAACGCGAATATGGCGCTGACAAATGCTACGAAAAGAATCATTATAAGACGTCAGTTCCGGACGGCTTTAGTAAAAGCGACATTTTGCTTGTTGTCACTTGTCGGTGGTAAAAAGTATGTCGTAAATATTGCTCGCCGAGCCATAATAGAAATATTCGTATGAAATTCAGCGGGTAGGCCTTTCGGGTACCATCGACACCTGAAACAGGGGCCAAGGCTTTCAAGCGAGAAAAAGGTTTTATTCGTGGGAATTGCCACCGGGCTCTCGGATGGGGCCTCCTGAATAAATCCCCTCTAATCCGCAGAGCGCAGAATGCTTTTGTAGTGTTATCGTCGGGGGATCGCAAAAGATGTGCACAGATGGGTCTGAAGTGGTTCGTCATACGTGCGCATAGACCTGCCTGGTCTGGTGCGGGTTCCTGCGATTTGGACTTCTGCGTGTATCATACGATAATGTGTGATGACAAGTGATTGCGAGCCCTTTGCGACGCCACCAGTCATAATCGCGTTGAGAATTTAAGACGGAGCATTTAATACTACGAGCATTTTATGCCGTTGGCATCGAACCAGCCGTTCTACCATCACATCAAGATAGCACACCTGGGTCATTCAGGGATAGCGGTCATTCAGAGTGCTATACATATATGGGCACATATATCAGGCAAAAAGAGGTCTCATGATCAAACACCGTAGAGGAACCTCTTATAATACGTTACAAATTATAACGTTACTATAAAGAGCAAAAGAAAAGAGGCGCTTCGGAATGACGATGAGTAGAGCAGGACCGTCCGGGAGAACGTTGTGAGGATATAATTCACTATCACGCAGGATAACCAAGTGAAAGGACGAATCAAAATGCGAAGATCCCAAGCGATCAATGATGGCGCACAGGGTGGCATCACGGCGTTGGTTAGTTGTCGACGTGAAGCAGTTCAGAAACCGACAAAACAAAAGCGTCGGCATCGGTGACAGAGAGAGCGGGGGGTTAAACCACTGGATATCATCACAAACAGTCTGCATCTTGATTTAGGCCGCCCACGTAGTAGACCACTGTATAGGAATATTCTTGTAGCAGCAGAGACCCGCGACCAAGCTGGCCGGCATGATCCTTGAGTGAAGAAAGCCAGCAGAGCGCGTGATGGTCTGTGATTACGGAGAAGTGCGTGCCATACAAATATAATATATACCATGGCATACGAAATTCTGCTATTTTATCTTTTTGAGCTAACTTGGCAAGATAGCAGGAGTCTGCAAAATCTACCAGGGTTGGTCGGATAAAAAGCATCGCATTAGAAAGAAAATTTTGTGTGTCCCTACGCTTAGCCGGGGACTCAGTGGCCTTCAATGAACAGCAGACACCTATCTGCTCTACATACATACTTCATTGGGCTCCCAGGAATTCGCGAAGGCATTGGGCCCAAGGGCTCAGCGCTCGGGGAGAAAGCTCTGTGAATACAGCTTAGAAAACAACTTTGTGGAACAGACGTTTTCTCCCACGCGGACGACGTAACTTGCTCATTTAGTGTGGGCTTTAGTGCCATTCAGACTGACCTAAGATGTCATTTCTGTGACCGTCCGATTGCACAATAGTGTCGAATTCCGCCATTTTGGCGCATTGAGCCAAACAGAACGGCTGGGGCCACCCTGTAAGCTTATAAAAGCCAAGACGATGGCAGATTTGATGTGTGGAATAATTTGATAATTACCAGACTGGAAACCAAAGTAGCAGCATTTGAAAGGGCTATTTCTTAATAATTTGGGCAGAAATAGTTCATTTACTACTGAATGAAGCTAATGTTAAGAATTCCTTTTAATTTAATTCGTAGTGGAGGGTTATCATGGGTGAGAGGGTGAGCATCGTTTCGTTGCGCTCAAGCCACAAATACCGGCTATATTTCAGTCGATTCTTCAATGTTAGCATTCAATAGTAAGCAATGAGCTTATTTAGAACTTTTCTGCGAATAGGGTAATAACGCACGTACGCTTTCTACGGTCCCTCTGCCCTTCATCAAAACGTGGCTGCCACTTGAAGGATTCGCTTGTTGAATTGGGATGAAGTCTAGCGCAACACCAACAGCTTTCATCCGTCACCCAGGTGTGTCACAGACCAAATCATCACATTTAGCATACCTCGCAAACACGCCCACAACGCCACCCTCGGCGAAGAACCACAGCCGCGACTGTGTTCTCATCCGCCAAAACACGGCCTATGCTAAACAACAGCGATGGACGAAATTTAGGTTTCACGTGAATGCCAAGCAAACCTGCCCAAGCGTAGACAGCTCGATAAGAAAACGCAGTGCGTAAAAGGAGCGAGCCTCCTGGTGAATGCACAAAGGCCGAGGCCATACGTATCGCGGCAGCTGCTGGGACCCAGGGGCCAATTTCCGCTCGCAAAAAGCGCACGTCCTCTTTCTGAAGTTCTTTCCACTTCCAAGCTCACAGCTCGCGCATGCATCCTCTTCCTCTTTCTTGTGCTCTTTTAATTCAATTTCTTTTTTTTTACTTTTTGCTCCATTTTCTCTGCAGCACGTCTTCTATGCCCGCTCTGGAGCTGCAGTGCAGCTTGTTTTCGCCGCCGGCGGCTTTAAAACCCAGTCTCCGGGCGCGCCCTTGACGACTGCAGCGCCATATAACCTCTCTTTTTTGTTGTTTTAACGTACTTTTTTAGTCTTGGCTCACGAAAGCTTTTTCTACATTTGATTACGCGCCTCTACATCCTCCCTCGTCCGCTGGTATTTCTCTCTCTCTCTACGGGGCAAGGTCTTCGCTAAGCGCTTGAACCATACGTTCTCTGTTATCGTGTTTCGCTGGCGGGCCGCCGGAAAGCATGCCGGTAATACAACGATGTGTACGTAGCAATAAAATAAAATAAAATAAGGAGTTGCGTGGCCTGAACAGGGATGCAAGTAGTCACGTGTGCGGCAATGAGATCATTTGACGACCAGTGTAGCTGCTCGAGGTGGAGTTTGGGCCAGGGATACGCCTAGCCGATTGAAGGGCACGTCCGGTAGTAGGGATAAAGGAAAAGGGGTTTGTTTTGCAATATAGACGCTGGCCCCATCCAGATACGGAAGCCCGCTCCATGTTGGAGCATACTAAACTCCGCATTCACATCAGGACACATCAGCACACCCCTCTCCCTGAACCAAAGGCTCCGCATTTTGAAGAGTCGTCTTCCCTGGGATACTAGACTAGGGAATCTGATGACTGCATCTCGGCAAATCAGAATCCGCTTTTTTTCATTTTCCTATGCTGCCATTTGCCGCACGGTGTTGGAAACGTTTTCGAAAGGTGCCGTGGCGTTTCCCGGTTGATTTGTGTACCTGCACCCATGTTGAGTGCGCGTCGGTTGTGCGTTTCGTGGATCGCGAATAATTATTGATGGCTTCTTCGGGGCAACATATTATTTCTGGAAACCATGTAGCACTCACAGACTACTGCGTGAGTCAGTGTAAGTCAGGGTAAAACAGTGAAAGTCAGTGCAAGTGTCAGTGTAAGTCTTCGAGCGCAGCCTTCCGCGTCGGTTGTACCAAAGCGGTGCACTTGCTTACATCGAAATCTGCAGCCACATATCGTTGTTACCGTCAAATATTGCGAAAATGTACACTATAGACAGGAAATAATGTGAAAACGTGGCAGGGCATACATATCTGCGCATATGAGCTGTGTTCTTTCACCCTGAGATGTGTTAATATTAGCGGCCTAACCATTTTAACAACATCAGCTGCGAACCAGACACATGAATTACTGGGGGTTAATTTGTTACTGATTCTCGCTCTCCTTTAACTTCGTCGTGCTTACAGTTTCCGCATGCTATAAAGCAATCTTAGAGAAAACTGCGCCCATATAAGCACTCATTCATAGGCCGTGTTGTTCTCTCGCAAAAACTCGGACGTCATCGCTGACACTGTTGGTATAACTGAGCGAAACGGTTGTTTATGCTGCTGTAGCAAGTGCACCCTCTCTTTTGTCCCGTTTGACGCAGAGGTAAACAGTGCATCTTTAGAATTGAGAAATGGGTTAGCATAGCAACACGGACAGAGCTACCCATCTACGGAGCTAATGCGAGCGGCAGCCTACGGGTACGGGGACGTACATATGCTGGCACAGAGCTGTGTCGCCAGTTGCCTCTTATTGGGTACGCGACATGTGAAGTGAAGGGCGGTTGACTTCAAATTGCTAAGGCTAGAACTGAACTGTAATAGCAGTGTCCTTCGACCTAACTGCTCACATTTCCTTTAGGGTCCGCCGGTAGCGGGCGGCACGAACTCGACGGCGCCAGGCCTAACCTTCGCTGAACACAATTAGCATTGACTCAAACTTCATGTGAATGGCTTCAAATGGCTGATGCTTGTAGCAGGCACGTTTGACTCATTTTGAGCGTCATTAATTATATATGCAAGCGAAGGCGTTGTGGCTATTGAGCTGCCGTTTCGACGGACGATCGCTCGTGGTTCGGTCGAGCGATCATGGTCGGTATTTTCTCGCTGCCGTCGACAAAGCCCGTCACAGTACAACTCGCGCTCGGCGGTTGCCTCGTTGTCGGCCTGGTATGAGAAGATAGTCTCAGCGACGCATTGTGCCAACTAGTCAGCCAATCGTTTGCATGAACCTCTTGTAGGTCCCGTATCGATCCAGCGAAGTGCTGCCACCACCAGCAAGTGAGAACCGACGCTGCAAGACGACTTCGTCAGCAACGTGGTGTTTTTTAAAGTGTCACCCAAGTGTAACGCAGGGGTTATCATTGAATTGGTTAGCCATCAATGAATGGCGGCAGCTACGTGGCTCACGCTTGAGTCCGGACTACTGAGCCCCGAATGCTTTCTGTTTTGGAGTGGAGTTGCAGTTTTGCTACGCATGTTTTCGGTACCGACACCGACACCAAGCTATCAGTGGAGTTTCAACGCTGTGCGCCGCACAAGTGTTTCCAACAGCGCGTGTCCGAGCGCTTTTTTTTTCTAGGGCTTTCCCTCGAGCTGGGGACGCGCGGCCACGTTCGCGACCCTTCAATGATGCTTCGCGACTAATCCCTTATACGGCAGGGTGCATGCGCCGTCGCGCTCTGAAAAAAAAAAGCTGATTATCGAATCTCTCGCAATATCGCTTCCAGGACGTCGCATCGTTCCGCCGATCTCCGCCTCCTCTGTTGCGCCGTCGCCCCCGCATGTGGCGCAAGCGCGCCGCAATCTGAGGAACCGAGGTGGACGTGTTTTTGCAACGGTAGCCTTCGACGTTGGCCCACTTCATCAATTAGTGCGGGTTGTCAAGGCCAGGTTCAGGTAGAGCAATCTTCGCAGTAGTTGTCAGCTCGAAGCGAGCTCCTCTGTTTGCGCGTCACAGCCTATATCGTGCCCCGGAGTCGGCTGGGCGGGCGCTGATGAGAGGACTACCTCGTTGAAAACGCCTAAAGAGTGCTCATCGACGTATTGAGACGTAACACCGGGCGGGTTATCAAAGTCAGTTTTTTTTTCAAGCATAATGATGCAAAAGCAGTCAAAAGCAGTGCTGAGCGCACTGCTTTTGACGCGTTTTATACTTCTGAAAAACAGCGCATCTTCCGCAGCTGTGCGCGCATATCTTTATTTTTTTTGCAAACAAACTCGAAACAGAAAAATGTTACCGACTGAATATTTGTTTTTTCCGCAGCAATATCAGCAGTAAGAAGATGGAAATAGTAGACACCCAGAGACGCGGATGTCTACCATGTCCATCTTCTCACTGCTAGTGTGCTATTCAATTCACAACTTAATGATAATAAACTCTTAGCAATTCGAAGTCGCCATCTATACAATGCCGAATGTTTTATGAATACATTAAGAAGCAAACCATATCTCCTGCCACGTCCAGCTTTGTCCAATACCAAAATGTGCGAACATATAAGCATTATGCGTGCTTGAGTCTACTTTAAAGAAATATTCAAAATTAATCGGTGTGTAAACAGTTGTGAGAGTAATTTTAGGGGAATGCTCTTACCTTATATGCAACATTTCTAATTGTAATTCAAACATTTTATTACGGCTATTTTATGTTAACTTTCTTACTTTTGATATGAACGTTTTTGTTTAGGCTATCAGTTAAAGTGTGGCACTAAGTGTTACGCACAGTTATTTGTATGATCAACTGGTACCTTGTAAGTATAGCTATCAAGAGAGAAGAGCAAGAAACTACACGAAACAGAGGTAAGGTGTGTCCCAAGTCTAGCACAAAGCAAGTGAACAGTCTTTCTACATGAAGTGAGTGGTGACGTTTACCGAATAGTGATAAACGCCATTACACTTGCTGAAAAAAATACGCGTCATTGCGAAACGTGAAGAAGAGGCCCAATACATCCCTCTTAATTATCCAGTGTCTCCGCGCAGCGCTAAAAAATTGTGCCCTGGATTTCACGAACAACCTTTCGTATATCTCGCACCTCTTCGTCTTGCTTCCCAGGGTACTTAATAAATTTCTTTTTCAAATTATTTTCATTCATAATGCCTTTCTCCCTATCATAGAATTTGCGCATTCAATTTTATCTTGAGTAGGCAAATTTACGCTATTCGAGTTGCTGTTATCACCTAAAGGTTCCGTACTTCTCTTTGACACATATCTCTGATTCATCTCAAGCCACATGGTACGAGAGAAAGAGAGAGAGAGAAAGCAAAAGATGAAAGGCAGAGAGGTTAAAGTAACTGTCCGGTTGGCTTGCCTGCATTCCGTGAAGGAAAAAGTTGGGGGTGCCTTAATTGCTGAAATAAAGGGTGAAGCTCACCCGTCACTGCCGTTCTTTTCCACACAAATAAAATAACACTTTCAATTGGCTGCCTCGGTATTGCGGCATTTCCAGGAATTACCTTGCTGATGAAGGCGCTAGATCCGGCCAGCACAACGTCCAGAGAATGCTCATGCGCCTCTGTAGAACGGACTCAGCCAGGCAACTTGAACGAATTGTTCGCAATATCACGCTTGCCCTTTCGAAGACAAACGGAATATTGAACCACTGTTTGTGGAAGCTTCATCCATCACTGCAACAGCGATTGCTATCAGATTTCTTCCGGTATTACACTGCACTACTGTGCCGGCCACGATTGGGTGTAGCTTTCACAAACTCATGCTCATTTCTAATTGGAGTGTCTGACTCTCCCTTATGCGACCACTGGGCCAATTAGGCGACTACAGAGCGCCTCCTCTTCCATGGCACACTCCACTTTGACGTCCAGCGTCTTCGGCTCGCAACCAGCCAACTGGACAGTCTATCATTTACAGGGTGCTTCATTTAAAGGGTGCTTCAAGGGTGCTATCATTTACAGGGTGCAGGGGACAGTCTATCATTCTGGGTGCTTGGCCTGGTCCATCATTTACGCAGAAATTGCTCGTATCACTTTCTTTTTAAATCAACGGACCTGAAAGGTTGTTTGTAGACAGCCTATGCCTACTGCGGTGCTAGTGAGCTCTCTCTTACTTCACCTTCTACTTTCTTCTTTATATGCCTAATCCCCCTCCCGCGTGCCGGGCAGCGAACCTCCGTGAGGGTAACCTCCATGCTTTGCCCTGTTTCCTTCTTTTAACACATATGTTTGATGGTTATATGGGCGGAACAGAAGCTGCACCTTGTACATGCTCACGATAAACCTCTTTGAGTAAATAAAATGACGAGAACTTTAAAACACGAATTTAGGCCAGCAATAGGATAAATATAAAAATACCAATAAAACATATTTTGATGCGCCAATTTGCACATACGCGCCCCTCTTGGAAAAAAACTTGTTTGACGCCGATGTGGGTAATTGTAGATGCAGGACAGGGAAGGCGCCGCTGTTCGAACAAACTCTTTGAGAAGGACTTAAGAGTACTAGGCATGTGCAATTCGGGCTGTGTTAGACTTGAATGAGCCCCTTAAATGCCAGCTCCGGTCGCTGAGTATGTGCCACAATAGTTGTGCACCGCTCTACGACGAACGTCCTTGACGACAACTTGAGTAACTCCGTATGCGCCTCTGGGATCGCTCCCCTAGCGTGACGAAGAAGAACCCTGAAATTTATCCATTGCTAAGTGGAATCAAACCCACGTCACAGTGGTTCCTCGAGGAAAGTAACCCGACGCATTAGTGGGCTCCGCCACAAATGCACTGGGTGTGTAATGCTATTAATGAACGCCTTCCACTCCAAAGATTTAGCGAGCTATATAAGCCATGAATGCACTGCGTATCTTCCGCTTTTCAATGACCCTGCCCATAACTTGGGTCATCAGGTTTGGGCCAGTGAATGTGAGGCAAGCGAGGGGGCAGTTCTCTGTGTTTGCAGGCATCAGAGCACCACGGTTCTCTTCACGGACACCACGCGCGATCTTCTCGGCATTGGCACTAGATGGTGCAGCGTGTCCACAAAGAGAGAGCAGTCCGGTTGCCGCATGACCTGCTACTCAGATTTCGCACGCACCGGCGCGCCAAGCATTACGGACACCGCACGCAAGCTTTGCGGCGGTGTCACTAGATGGCGCCGAGGGATCTTGAGGGTAGCGCAAAAGAGGAATCGCGCTGCAGTAGGCGCTTTATACATACCTTGTCATGGGGGTGGCAATGTGTAGTGTCATTCATCATCACAATCACCATCATCAGCATCAGCATGTCTTCTGTCCACTGACGGATGAGGGCCTCTCTCTGCGGTCTCCAGTTACCCCTGTCCTGCGCCGACCGATTCCAACTAGCGCCCGCAAATTTCCTAATTTCATCGCTCCGCCTTGTCTTCGGCCATCCTCAACTGTGTTTCCCTTCTCTCGGTACCCATTCTGTAACCTTAATGGTCCAACGGCTATCTAACAGGCGCATTACATGACCTGCCCAGCTGCACTTTTTTCTCTTGATGTCAATTAGAATATTGTCTGTGCCCATTTGCTCTCTGATCCAAACCGCTCTTTTTCTGTCTCTCAACGTTATGCCTAGCAATATTCATTCGGTTGTTCTTTGCATGGTCCTTAACTTGTCGTGAAGCTTCTTTGTCAGTCTCCAAGTCTCTGCCCCGGCGTATGTCAGCACTGGTAAAATGCACTGCTTGTACGCCTTCCTTTTCAATTATAATGGTAAGCTTCCAGTCAGGAGCTGACAATGTCTACCGTATGCGATCCAACCCGTTTTTATTCTTCTATGAATTTCCTTCTCATGATCAGGGTTGCCTGTGATTAATTGACCTATGTAAACGTACTCCTTCACAGATTCTAGAGGCTGACTGGCGATCTTGAACTTCTGTTTCCTTGCCTGGATATTCATCATTACCTTTGTCCTCTGCATAATAATTTCCAACCCCACTCTCACACACTCTCTTTTAAGGTCCCCAGTCATTAGGTGTGACTCGTCTGCATTCTTGCTGGATAGAACGACGTCATCGGCAAACGGAAGGTTGCTGAGATATTCGTCACCGATCCTTACTCGTTAGGCTTCCCAGTTTATTAGCTTGAATAGTTCTTCCGAACACGCAGTGAATAGCATTGGAGACATTGTGTCTCCCTGTCTGACCCCTTTCTTTATAGGTATGTTCCTGCTTTTCTTGTGTAGAATTAAGGTAGCTGTAGATTGTGCTATTATATTGATTTAACGCTACCGCCTTACCCTTCACAATCCTTGTTCTTGTTGTTGCTTCAAAACGTCGACAGTTATCGTGAGATGGGCTCTGCCACACATTTTTCTCTTCCTTTCTCCTTCAGCATGACTGTGTAGGGGCCTCATTGACGAGCTTCGTGTTTCGATTCCATGCTTCGAGCCACCGTTATTGTCGTCGTGGTCGAATTATTTCTTCGGTTCGCTTCTGCAACTATTACAGCGTCTCGTCGTCGTCTTCGCAGGACTGACCCATTTCCCTCACGTCATTCGCACATTGGACACATTCCTACATCTTCCGATGCACCGGCTGCTTCTCTATTTCATTCAGGTTACAATACATTGACAATCGTTTGAGTTTAACGAAAAGCCGTACTCGCGTAGTGTGTCATCCTTCAGAACCAAGTAATACACCAGCAGCAATGCGCATGTAAAAAAGGCGAACTGTGCACTGGGCCATAAGGAAACACTGGCGTTTGACATATTGTGCTACGCTTTGTTCGTCACGCAATTTCCGAAAGTCGTTGCGCATGTGCATCTTTTTGAACGCTACAACAAGCAAATCCTTAGCTGGCGAAGGGCACATGGCTAGCAAGGCAAGTAAGCCACGTCTTTTGGCAGCAGACCAGCAAGAACAACACAACACAAATAATAATTTGTTCGCAAGAAGATGGCACTATTCACTGCGAAAGGCTGCTGCTGTTGATGATAACACATTCAATGCTCTAGAAATCTCAAAAGACATCGTTTTTTTTTTTTTGCCATAGAGTTTGTTATGACGCAGCTTGTGCACTTCAGTGCCGTTTTGTGCTTCAGTAGGTTCCTTGTATAGCGGCCACTTGAAAACAACTACTTTTTGATACCTGTTAAGTGGTCAAATTCTCTCGAAAGCGATCGTCTTTGGAATTCGTTGGACCGGACGAGAAAGCATTTCCTACGTGCGCTCTCCACAGATCTTCCGAACTACGTGTTGCGCATCAACGACAACCTCACAGGAGCATTAGCGGAATAATAGCAGCTCATACTTCCTGAGGACACATTTTATCCCACCGTGCTTGCTACGCTTACATCTAAGTCTCATTTTCGCCACCGTGGGATCTCTGTAATGTAATAGTATATGATGCGGTGTGGTGGCTGCTCGGTAAAGATAGCCGTACGAAGCCTGATGTGTATTATTGATGTGTTAAACCGTAAATCTGTCGTCGGCTGCCATGGCAGCCGAACTCGGCATGAAGACTGCATTACATACTAATCTACTCACGCGCGATAGAGTGGTTAACTAGCGAAACAGTGTCGCAGAAATTTCTATGCAGCAAGACAGGTAAATGAGTTTTGCCATTAGCTATGCTGCGTGAGTCTGTAATTTTACTCCAAATGGTCACGAGGACAGGCACAGGTGGTCATAATTGTTTTAGGGATGAGCACGGCAACGAAATACTTTTTTTTCCACAGAATCTTCTGGTGCTACAGCCAGAATGCAGATGTGCCGTGCTTACACCGCACTCAGACCGCATCCCTGAATGAAATAAAAAGAGAACGAGAGAAGAGAAAGAGAAAAAATTCATGAAAGCCCTACTGATAGCTTGGCGAAATGTTTCATATGATTTTCTACATGGTTAGGTAGAAGGCTAAAACTTTAAAAAATTGCTACGAATTGTAAAATTTTACCAGGCTTGGCGCTTTATTGCAATCCGCACTGCCATAGACGATCTCCATGGGGCCCTGCTTAAAGGATACCCGGAAAGCAATGAATAATGCCCCAGTCTTCATCACACCTGACACATGCATGCCAGAACAAAGAGGTCAGAATTTGGGGCACGAACACTCAAGAAGGGCGCCAGTGCAAGTGTTTTTTTCATGCACAGCGAAGGAACATCGATTGCCATTGGCATCGGTGTTTCTCGGCTAGCGACATACTTGTTAAATTGAGGACTAAAGGCCACGGGAAAAGGTGTGTCACTCAGTATTCAGTACTCGTTTAGAAATTGCTTGCTTAGGATTTCGTTCCAGGAGAATGAGAAGGATTGGGACTTACTAAACAGAACACATTGCAAAAAACTTTGTTGTGTGTTGAATTCCCGTTGTAGGTGCATTCTTATTAGATCTTCAAATAAACCAATGTATTTTCTGGCATGCATGTTAGAAAACCAGTAAGGTCTAAATAAAAAAGGAAGTATTGTATAGATTTTTTGCCACATCAGCTTTCGATGGAGAAAGCAGCAGGTCACAATTCATAACACGTTCGTCGCCTGCTCTGTTCCCGATTCATATCATGTCTTAAATGATATTGCGCGACACTAAAAAACGACACGGACGTGAGAGAAGACGACACACCAAGCGCTTGGTGTGTAGTCTTCTCTCACGTCCGTGTCGTTTTTAGTGTCGCGCAATATCATTTAAGTAATGGAATACCAACTTGCCCGGAATGCTGCTCTCATATCATGCCTCTTGCCAATTAACGTCGTCCGATCTAACGTCGTCAACTCAGACTCCCTGTCCGAGTTTACTTAAACATTGCGCATTTACCAATTTCGATAAAAAACTGGCACGGCTGATACAGGAATGCCAAAGATTCCAATAACTGTGGCTGTCGGCTATACATTTTTACTAGCCACTTAAAGAAAGTCTGAAAAAAATCTGAAATACATATTCGTTTATGTGAATAATTAGTGTGGGTTTTTCATAGTGAATGATGTCGCCTACTCCTTGACACATCAGCAAACATATTCCGCGCAGGTTCATAACAGCTTGGAAAATGTTAGTAGAGCAATAAATATTTAAAATATGCCTGCCTCTACATCTTCAACAACGTCGCAGCTTGAAGCACCCATCTCTAGCTATACCGGACTTTTTATATTGCATAGCGCAGCTTGCCCGAACATAGTTTATATTCTTTCGTTTTTGGCATTCTGGAATTTTCACATTTCTTCTTACCTCGTACTACTTTGTTTATATCAATGCTATCTGAAACGTAATAGCCACCACTATAGTAAAATAATGAAATATATCTTACTTGAAGATATTCCACGCCGCAGTGCATAGATGACCACGAATATGAAGCATTAACAAAATGTACAAGTAATATAAAGTACCACTGCCGATAAATGTTCACAGAGAAAGAGACATAAGATGGTTGCTGCTGCCCAGTCCACCTGTAATAAGGGCAACTTGCCTCTCTGTAAATAGACTGCAAATTATTGTGCTTGGATAGCTCCCCTACATTCGGTGAAATAGCATCCAACACTGTTCGACACTGCCACATTTTGTTGCTGGGAAATACGATCAGATCACAAAAACAACTGTACATAACCAGCGCACTTTTAAAGGGGCTATTGTAATACAGAAACACGAATCGAGAAGAAAGCATACAAACAGGAAAACGTTACACTTTTTTGTAGGTGTTGTTTCGCTCAGGCAAATCTTTCCACGCTAGGTTCAGATAAGGGACACACCCCGTCGTCGTTTCGAACTAAAAGAGAGCGCCAATTATTTTTTGGCTGACTTAAACTTAAGCGTCACGTTTTGCAACTCCAGTTCGTGCATAGTTCTTTGATGGCATTCAAATGCTCTTGTAAGCTGGCTGTCTACATAGTCCAATATTTCTACTTTCCTCGACTACACGCACAGCAAAAATCATCTTCAAAATGGCTCACGAACAAAACGAAGTATTTGCTAGCGAAAATCCTTTCTGCGACCGATCATGCTGGAAAGGCGTGGATATGACAGCAAGGATATCGTAGTTCACTGTGGCGAATCGGCTGGAAAAGAAAACCGTGGGCTTACAAATAGTCTCATTCAAGAAGCCCGACAACGCGGTTACATTTCCGTCCTTCTGAATTTCGAAGCACCGTTTCGAAGACAAAATAGAGCTCCCCGCCGGCTTTATTTATTGCCACAATCACTCTAAACAAATCTTATTTCTTCTCGTTCACTCTTATTTTTGCGGCTGACCTTTCTTTTCCAATCTCACGTTCCATGCAGCAGCCATAGCCTCCTTACAATGCATTTTTGCTTAACACGATGGTAGCATTGAATGATTCTTTTGCAAGGAGGTCAGCGTAATCATTTGTGGATAACGGGTATCGCATACTCACTAATTATTTGTTGAACCAATATTTTTACTGAGAGAAAAAGTAAGACGGTGGTGCAGAAAGCTATTTCACAAACCTAACAGGTGACGTCGAATTGCAATGACGGCATAAGACCGTAAGTGATCGCAATTACTATGACGATGGAAACCGAAGCACGCACGCACGCAAGCACGCACTCACGCACACGCACACACACACACACACACACACACACACACACACACACACACACACACACACACACACACACACACGCACGCACGCACACACACACACACACACACACACACACACACACACAAACACAAACACGCACACACGCACACACGCACGCACGCACGAACGCACACACACACACACACACACACACAGGTCGCTACATTCAATGTGCTAGCGCCTGGAACGTTTGCTCACGCATGCGTCATTGAGCTTTCATACTTCAGACGCCTCGCCGATTTGTCCTCGTGGACAAGGAGCCGCTAGCACAGCCCGGCACAGCTATGCTATCGAAAATATCGCAGGCCCATCCACAATCACGCCAGTGTATGCCCAAATGACAACCAGGAGACCGGCTACAGCGGAGCAGTGAATTTAGCTTGTTTTCCTGCTGGTCAGATCCGTGCAAATTGACATTTCTTTTTCATGTATATAATTCACGAGTGTAGCGCATTTGTAAAGAGATACATAGTCCTGGAAATACTGGCACTACACATATTTACTAAGCACTGCTTGAAACGATTTCCGATAAATAATAAATATCATGTGGTTTTCTTTTTTTTTCTTTTTTTTTTGAAGTGGCGCCATCTGTGAAAAAAAAATATCAAGCTGCTTCACGTCAGTTCCAGCATTTGTCAAATGGGGCGCCACAAAGCGTCACAACGTGGGCAAAATGCGGATGGATTCTTTCTCGAGATTTGAGTGTTTGGTTCAGTCTAGTCGTCGCGCCTACCCGACATTCGTTCAAGCACCCGCGTCTGCAACCCCGCTAACTGCAACCGCGCCTTCAAGGTGGTCTTACGGTAGCCCACTCAGTTGTGACTGCTGGAAGCAAAAGAATGAAGAAAGAGAACGCCGTGCACTGTACATCATGAGTGCATGCCAGCTAACGAGCAGGTTAGGCTATTGTGCCATTGAACCCACGTGAATTGCACATGAAGTGAGTTTCCGGGAATGTGATGGGCGCCCACTTTTATTCATGTGGAAGCGTTCTGAAGCGTGCACAGAACTTGTCCTCTCCTCCTCCTCGTTCCCAGGATCGTATGCCGGTATCCGGAAATTTGCTTCCCCACCACGGGGTGAGGTGGGATGTGGTTGCAGAGTACTGTGTTGCCTTCCTCGCACCCCCCTCCCCACCCCCTTCCTCCGTGTTGTTGCAGAACTAATCCGACGTACTATATCGCAAAGCAAGAAACCCTCCGAAGAAGGAGACAGACAAAATGTCATGGTGGCCAAAAAGAATGTTAGTACATTTTCTTTATTACGAAGAGTACTATGCTCCAAGCTATTTCTTTTGCGCACACAAGAGACGAGGGGGAAATTGAAGAAATTACCAACGAAATGTTCCGTCTAAAACGCAGAGAAGGCGCGTGGAAACACCCTGACACGTGCGATTATTCTAATTTACTTCACTGCCTGCGGTATATCTTGTGTTCCAAGTAGTGCAATACTTGTCCAGATGTAATGAGTTCTGCTCGGCTTCAACCCGAGATGCGCGCGATCGTTATATTTACGAGCATACAGCACGAAGATCACCGCACGAAGGTGAAGACCTCGGTCTTGGGAAAAAAGGGCCCGCTTGGCGTGACATTCCAAATACATGGCAAAGTGGCCTGTGGGATCACGTTCCAGATGCACAGTTATGCGAGAAAACGAGACCGCAAAAATACGACACAAAATCAAGGGTATTCGGTGCTCGAGCGTTTCCTCATTACAGCGAAACAGAAAAATTTCTCGAAACGGTGAAACTTAAGCCCCGAACGAATCGAGAGCCACAAAAGTCTTTCAGATTTTTTAAAATTATGTATTGCCGACCGCGACACTGCATAAGGTTGACAGATTATCGACGTGCAATTACAATTTGTCCTGTAGGAGGTGATAGCACATGTTAATTGCTAATAAAAAAAAACTTTCTTTTACAAGTTGTCCAACATATTGAAGTTTATAAACACCAAGCGACTTATCAAGCGATGTCAACAAAATACTAAAGAAAAACACTTTGAACGCGGTGGCCTTGGTGCCCGACATTTATTTAGCTCCTTCTTATTGCAGTTCAGCGCACACGCGTTATAAATCTTAGTGCGTGGCTTTGGAACTCGCCAAACTTAAGCCTCACATGACTGCATCGATTAATCCCCTCACTGCAACTCCGACCTCCATTCGGACTTCCTCGACGTGAAGCTACGCTTCCCTGTCGCCATTGGTTAGGAGTCGCCTTCACAAATGCATACTCTACATTAATTGGAGCGACCGATAGTGCAGCATGCGAGCTCTACGGACCGAAGAAGATATCGGCCAGCTGCTGTGCCACTGTCCACGATATGCCCCAGAAAGACAAGAACTTGCTAGCGCTCTCCTAAAACTGGACAATCGGCCGCTTTCCGTGCAGGTGCTGCTCGAACAACGCCCCATCGCTCGTCGGCCCATAAAGCGGTGAAGGCACTTTTGTGCTTCTTGAAGACGACGGGCTTGCGCGAACGACTGTGACTATTAGTGCAATTACAATAAAACCACAGGCGTCAGCGAACTCATCGATAGCTTCCTTCTTTCCTTCCCTCCTTTCTCTCCCTGTCATCTTTGTTCTCCGCTTTCCCAGTCCCCCGGTGTAGGGTAGCCAACCGGCGGTTGTTCTGGTCAACCTTTCTGCCCTTCGGCTTTTCTCTTTCCGTCCTTCCTTCCTAGTGCGTGGCTTATTATCTGGCATCCCTCACAAGTGTAAACTCCGTCATAACTGCGACACATTAAAGGCGCGAACATTTACCCAGCAGCCAAGTGCCGTAGCTTATGAGCCGCCACGGCCGGTCATCCCCGGTTCGTTAGCACGCAAGAGTTACGAGTGCCTCTCTTCTGCACACAGGCACCTAACGGACGTACAAACATATAAAATCACAAATACGCAGGCACGCATGCAGAAGTACAAGCAGACGCGCTCGCACACTGAGAAACGCTACGTAATAACGAGGGGAGTCGAGTCGTCTTCCTTTACGAAAGGAAACATCATGGTTCAAGGCGCGTGCATAAAGTGCCGCAGCTGCCGGTAGAAGCTACGGCTAGCAATTTCGAGTCATGGCAATAAGCAAACACGCTTCTGTTTCTCGCTTCTTGTTTCTGCGCTGCCAGACCCGTCATTCGCAAGGCGTCTTGCTCTCGGCTTGCTAGCAACCAAGTGCCCGTGGCAGTGCTGGTTGCTTCAGCGCTGATAGCAGCTTTGAAAGCAGACTGGCGTGTCGCTCCTCCATGCCCCAGCGCGATCTGTCTCTCGCGAATGCTCCTTGTTTCTTTTTCTTTTTTTGGTGTTGTTTTGTTGTTATTATTCCTCAGTATAACGTTCGCCGCAGGCAATTTCCATAATACCTGAATTTATGTGTAATGGGACCGAGGCAGTCGGCGCTGCCTTTGCGAGCGTGCTTGCGTTTATGTGAAACATCGCATTTTTCTCCTTCTTTTGTTAGCCCTCGCACCAGCTCAGACCTTCACCCGGAGGTTGTTTGTCAGAGAAGCTTCTCTTTACCACAGAACCCTCTACGGTGTGCTATCTAAAAAATACAGCGGGTAAAAACGTACCTCCCCCCCCGCACTGTCACCGGTGACGAAAGAGAAATTTATTCTTGCCGCTTTTAATTTATTCGTCATTGTGTTTGCCTTTGTACTCCAACGGCCCTCTGTGTAATTGGGTGGTCTTTTTGTTAATGCTTTTCATCGGGTTCCGAGAATAAGGCTCCCTATAGACGCGTTTTGCGTGCCAATTAAGCCCAGGCGCAAAACTTCTTTGTATACACGTTTTTTTTTTGTCCTTCATCATATTTTTATTTCTATTTCTTCAGATTGTTTATTTAGATACACATTAGGATGACGGGGCTAAAAGCAGATGCCACAGCCTGATGAAGCTTCCACCATCCGTGCTTTGGTCAGAGGCGGAACGCAACGAGAAAACAGGGAAAGCACACCGAAACATAAAGAAAGTAAAGGTCACTGCAAGTCGCAACTAAAATATATATATATACAAGAAGCTATTACTTGAGCACCATACATAGATGCATTATATGGAGTAATGCGAAACAATCACGAATAATTCTCAGAAAGAACATCGGTAAATGATGTAAAACCTCATACAATAAGTATAAAATATGGAAAGAAACTAACACGACCACATCATCAACCTGTTTTATGTCCACTGCAGGACGGAGGCCTCTCCCTGAGACCTCCAATTAACCCTGCCCTCCGCCGACCGATTCCAACTAGCGCCCACGAATTTCCTAATTTTATCGCTCCACCTTGTGTTCTGTCGTCCTCGATTGCGTTTCCCTTCTCTTGGTATACATTCTGTAACCCTAATGGTCCAACGGTTACCTAACCGCGCATCACATGACCTGCCCACCTCCATTTTTTGTTCTCTTGGTGTCAATTAGAATATTGTCTATACCCGCTTGCTCTCTAATCGAAACCGCTCTCTTTCTGTATCTTAACGTTATGCCTAGCATTCTTCGTTCCATAGCTCTTTGCGCGGTCCTTAACTTGTTATCAAGCTTCTTTGTGAGTCTCCAAGCCTCTGCCCCATATGTCAGAACTGGTAAAATGCACTGTTTGTACACCTTCCTTTTCAATGATAATGGTAAACTTCCAGTCAGGAGCAGGCAATGTCTGTCGTATGCCATCCAGCCTATTTTTATTCCTATGTGAATCTCCTTCTCTTAATTACCATCGCTTTAATTAACAAGAAACGTCATGTGTTCGACTATCACCAAAGGTCCTTGGCTTGAGTGTCCTAATTAACTCTATCTTTATTACATGTGCCTTAATTCGCCTTACTTAACACCAAAGATCGAGGGGGTCACTGCCGCCAAAGGTCGTGGGTTCCTGTGCCTAAGTTCACTCTATGTAATTACTTGGGACTTAATTAGCTTCGCAGTGATTAACACCAAGGATCATCGGTCCGACTCCAACCAAAGCTCGTGTGTTCGAAGGCCATAATTAGCTTTATCTTTATTACCTATGTCTTAATTAGGTTTGCCTTAATTAATTTCACCTTAGTTAACACAACAGGTGGCGGGTTCGACTACGACCAAAGGTCAAGGGTTCGTAGCCTTTTTGAACCGGCGGTGGTCACGCCAACGCCGAAAACTATATACGCCGCATTTTCCACCTCATGAGTCATATAATGCCTTCTCATTAATAACTATGCGTCGGATACCTTAATGAGGACGCTTGCGAAACAAAATATCATGCTTCAAGGAATCAAACGCCTTTTTAAAATCCTAAAATAATCCGTAGGTGTATTGCTTGTTATCAATGTTATTATCTACGTTCTCTTTACTATTCAGTAGTGTCATATCAGTTGAGGTCTTCTCACGGAAACCGAAGTGCTGCCTTGCATACATTACCCTCTGATTCGTGGCATATCGCTCATGTTGGACTTGTTCTATTGCACAAGGAACCATCATCATCATCTGTCATGTTAGGAACGCGATACGTGAGACACATTTTTAGGCGCTCGACTTTGAATAGTGCACTTTCTTGCAGAACTTCCGAAGATGCAGTCATTGTGTTATCACCACCGTACCATTTTATGGAATGAATCGTAAGAGGGTCACGTGGTCGAGCACGTCGAATTGTTCACAAAGGGCGGATATCAATTTCGAATGCGAATTGAATGCGCGTACAAAGTGTAGAATCGAATCGAATATTGAATAGTTCAACGCTGGCGCATATATTCACAGCAGGACCATTTTTTTCGGCGTAGCTGGATATCATGCCTTTAGTGATTAGTGCAAAAATACAGCTAACCATCAGGAAGAAATTATCAGTTTTAAATACTAGATCACTAACTATAATAAAAGAAATTATCATAGAAGAATGAGTAGTCTGTGACAACCTTGAAAGCTTGGTTGAAAGCAACTTTCAGAGTGAACGTATGCTGTATGGCTAAATTTTGAGAACATTAAATAAATGGTTGCCCCCTAAAAAAGAGAATTCTTGAGGAAAAAAACGAAACCTGCTAAAATATTTGTGCGCCGTGAAAGCATGTAAAATGATCTGTTGTACTCAAACCCTCAATGGTTGTAGTGCAACAGATAAAATTGCATATGCCGTGACTGCCAAAAGCACGACTTGTCATATTACAACAAAAGATCGGCGGTTGTCATGTAGACTTATTTCCACCGCCAAAAAAAAGCAAAAGTTTGCAATGCCAATTTTGTTTCCGCATTATTTCGAAAAGTGTTGTCGTTGTCGGATTTTTGATTACTTACTATTCTTTGTTCGGGAACTGAGAACAGTCACACTATTTTTATATTCGGTGGTCGCGAAATATCTGATTAGTTTCGAATAACCCACAATACCGAATGCTGTAGTTTATTTCTGAATAGGAACTTAAATATTTAGCCTGTAATATTCGACCCACATTTGCAACTTGAAATTTCCCCCCACCCCTAGCTAGCTAATATCTTACATAGTGTATTATGGTCGATGGTTCCTGCACGTTCATGACTGTTTTGCGCTTAATGTTGCACTGACGGGAGAACTAATTGACGAAGGTAAATTACGAAAATCATGGGGTTTGTGTGCCAAAACCTCTTTTTGATTATGAGGAACGCAGTAGTGGGGGATCCAAGAAATTTCGACCAGCTGGGGTTCTTTAACGTGCACCTAAATCTAAGTACACGGGTGTTCTCGCATTTCGCCTGCACGAACATACAGCGTCAAAACATGACGTAAGTGGCGAAAACTGCCAACTCCTTTAATGCTGTCAGAGAATAAGAGGATAGGGGGGGGGGGGCGATGGGGTGAAATATAATATATGACAAGGTGATGACACGTGATCACACGGTGGGCAGGAACAACAGCTCTCACTTGCGCCCGTTTGCCCTGGCAAACTCGGCCTCAGCTTCGATAAGCATGACGGGCGGAGTGCCTGTGCACTTTTTTTTTTTGCTATTGCAAGTGCTTCGCATATTTCTCGCTCCGTTTTCGTTTTTAGCCGTACCAATGACTGTGATGCTTTCTAGTTGTAGAGAACATTTGCACTGTTTGCAGTGCGCAGCCAAGTGGCTCGGTGCTGTCAAGAGATGGCACATGCATTTGCGCTCCCGTAATCTGTCGTTTAAACAGCATTCGGTTTGCCCAATATTCACATGCCCGAAATCTAGTGGGATGTGGTAAACCACAGAACTAGCGCATTCCACGTACTTTTTCACGCGCTTAGTTTGGCAGAATGTAGCACTTGCTTTTTTTTTCTTTTGTTCGTGCGCTCACCCTCTTGCACATGCATTTTAGTTTTTTGCGGAGCGGAGAACAGTACCTGAACGTCACAGCCTTGAGCTCTCTTTTTTATTCTATATGACACCCCATGTACGTAAGGCGACATCCCGCGTTTTGTGACTTTTACTTTATCGGCTGTTTTGTGTATTTTTCTTTTCGGCCAGATTTCCAACAATGTTTTCACAGATTTGCACCACCATGCCTTCGGTGCACCTACTGTTCTTTAAGTGACTTACTTGCAAATAAATGCTCTCCCCCAAACCATGGTGGCATGATTTTTCAACCGCTTGACTGATGCAAGCCTTCGCAATGCCTCTTTTTTATTATTTTTGAATGACAATAGTCGTCCCAGGAGTTGTTTCACTCGTCTAGTTCTACCACCGCTTTTCCTTCCTCAGCAGAATGTTTCTAGTACGCCCCACTGGCAATATGGGTTCCGCACTTACAACACCAAATACAGTGTCATTAGGTGCGTGCACATTAGGCACAAGTGGGGTGGTGTATTATTACTGCTATACCCGAAGATAATTGAAGCGCCCAGAAGATCACGCTGCTGAGTACTGACTGTGGTGTAGTTTTCCCCTTTACCTTTTTTTAGCAAATCAATGTTTATTTGTCAGTACAACATATAGATACATTAACTGACCTGCCTAAGCACATTGGGCCTGTTGGCTGGTCAGGTAGCAAGTAGGGAATTAAAAAAAATTCATATACATGCATTTTTTGCCTAAATGTACAGGACATCGTCGATAAAACTGACAACACAAAATTACCCACTCAGTAGAAGTCAAGCTATACTTAAGGCAATAAGTTTACGCACCAATATTGCATATCAGTAATGGTATTTCTATTGTTATTTCCAAGACATAAGTCATCAGGAAGAAGAAGAAGAAGAAACTTTATTAAAGACTAGTCCGGCAGTTTTTGTTGTGGTGGCCTCAGGTGGCGGCTCGAAGTCCTTGCACTCGGGCGGCATCTTCGTCTTCCCGGACGGCCCAGAGCTGGTGTACCAGCTCTGAACTTTTTAGAGCCACCTTCCAGCGGCGTCAGGAAGAAGCGAGCTCGAGCCTTCCCGTGCCCTGGCAACGGACGCTATTATGGACGCGTCGCGAACGGAGCTGGTTTGATTACCGTTGTTGCCGGCACATTCCCAGAGCATGTGTCGCAGCGTTGCTCTCTGTCCGCAAGTTTTACACGCATCTGTTGGATAGAAACGCGGATAGCAGTGATGTAGGACAGCGGGGCTAGGGTAGGTGTGTGTCTGGAGCAAGCTTAAAGTTACAGGCTCGTTCTTGTTCAATTTATCGTGCGGTGGCGGGAATGTGCGTTTCTCAAGTCTTTAGTGTTGGGTGAGGTCTCTGAACGTGGTAAGGCGATCGCCCCACGCCCACAGCGTTTCTTGTTGTTGCCTTTCTGTCGAAGTATCCCGATCTGGTAGACCCGATGCCCCGCTCTCGGGGGCGGAGGTGGCGGCCACATAATCAGCGGCGGCTCGGCGTGTGAGACCTCGACCCTCTTTGCCCGCGAGCGGAACATCGGTGTGTGCCGCGATCCAGAAGAGGATGGCCGTAGAATTTTGGAGTTGCGAGGGCGATGACGAGTCGCTTTCGTCAGAAATTTGGAGCATGCGGGTCAGTTCCTGCGAGACGTGTACATGTGATGAACAAGCCCTACGAAAATGTTTAATGCCTAAGTAACGTCGTGTATTATTTTTTTATTGCTTGCTTTTTAGACATCTTTATGTTATGATGGGTACACTTTTTATCATGTCCAGCGTGGCGTATGCCCCTAGGGGATACGAACTGTGTTCTAAGGCTACAGCAACAACAACAACAACTACGACTGCGCGAATGCTTTGCCCTTTTTTTTTGCATTGTGTAGCATTCCCAACAGTACTGTGTCAATGCGTGACGCAATCCGTCATTTTAAATGCGTGTCCTTTTACACAGTCATTGTATATTTATCACCACGCACAGTTACCGTGTTTCCAAGAAAACAAGTAATTCCGGTTTACACTTTAGTAAATATCGTATTCTCCAGAGTATGGTTTGCGCCCATTATATATCCTCAGAGGCCAACGCGGGCTCAAAATGGAAAGTTTTCTATTGGACATTTCGCACCGACTGCATAGTCCGTAGAAGCCAACTTCGACCTAAATAAGACTATTCAGCTTGTCTACAGCCAGTAAGAGGCAGCTAAGCAAAACGTGTTGTGCCAACCAGTAGAAGGCCGGATATGTTATTTAGCTGTATACAGCAGACTATATTAAACCACGTTAAGATAATTTTTGTCGCAGCCGACAGAACAAAACTAAAAATGGTGCTTTCCCTGCCGTTTCCCCTCTGTGAGCCACCGATGCCAAACATGGAGAAGTGACGAAAAAGCTTTGTCCATGTGCTACGTCCTCGCCAATATAGGTAGCACGATCGGCTCAGCTACACCTTTGATATTCATCGTCATCATCATCAGCCTGGTTGCGCCCACTGCAGGGCAAACGCATTTCCCATACTACTCCAACTACCCCGGTCATGTACTAATTGTGGCCATGTCGTCCCTGCAAACTTCTTAATCTCATCCGGCCACGCTACCCTTCCCTTGGAATCCATTTCGTAACCTTTATACCCGTAACCTTTGATATTAGTGCCTCCCGAATGGATTTGTGCCAGAAACCACACTTAGACCGTGCACTGGTGTTAGGATTTTCCACCAATTCACCACTTTTGATTCCATAATTGGCGAGATTTGTCCGGTTTTTTTTTTCGTCGTTTCGGGTATCGGGCCTTTTCTTATTTTACTCGGATACTCGGATAGAGACTCGCTGTAATCTCATGTGAAGACGCAAAGTAACCTTTGTTTTGAAAATTGTCGTTATAAGTTGTGTGCGGCAACCCTTTGATGCCCAGCATTGCCTAGGAGGAACAGCTCAAAAGTAATTTTATTCCTTGTTAGCTACTCTAAATTGATAAAAATGAAGCCGTTTGGTCACACGCCTGAATGCTCTCAACCTTGCGAAAGGAAAGAGGGATCGCGCTTCCTTTTCGTTGTACTAGGAGAACAAAGGAAGCACGGAGGTTTCCTCTCACTGCAACATGCGGGAACACTGCGTAAGTAAACAGTCCCAACAAAAACTGTTTCTTTTTATAAATGAATTTTAAATTTAGTCTTCCTGAGGCAACACCAGTGGTGCACGTTCATATTGTTTGCTTTATGGTCAGTGAACACGGAATAAATAGTGTTAACTCTGCAGCAACACTGGGCATCTGAGGGCATGTGCATGGTATCAGGCGTGCAGGCGCCTTTCGTGCTGCGCGGGCAATAAAGGATGCACGTGCGTATTGTTATATTGGGGTAGCCGTGTGCCGTATTGCGCGGGTGCTTTCTCATAGGCGCGTATGCGTGTATCACGACTTTGGTAGCTGTCGCTGCTCTACAAAAGGAACCAGATGGTTTAAATTTCTTCCTTCTTTTGGTTTAGCAAAAGAAAGATAGAGCTAGTTATTATCGTCAATTTGTATTCTATTTATTTGGAGAAGACATGAAGAAGTAGATCGCAAACAATATTTTCTAAACATTTGTTATTTGTTTTGGAGAGATACTTAGAGAGGAGAAAGAGGAAGAGGGGAGGAAGCAGATACCTAAGGGATGAGACACTGAAATTGTAGAGACGATTATTTCCACAAATGGAAAAAAAAATATCGGACGTAAATCTCGACAGCAACTCGGAGGATCACTGATCCAGTAGCCCCGAGATAGTCCATTTGAGAAACGACGGCGTAAACCGCTGGTCTAAATTCACGCAGATCCAAGGTGCTGCACACCTCGACACACTTTTGTTCATTGCGCGAAATACATCTGCCAAACCGCCATTCCTCCAGGGCGTTCGTCCAGCAGCGCCGCCGGAAGCGCTCAGTGAGGCTCAGGGGCAACAGCTCCTCTTTCCAGATGACGATAACTTATTTCTAACACCGGATACCCGAGGTACTAGGTGCTCTAAAACAGTGCCAGTGTTTTCATTTATCCATCTCATCCAACAAAATTACGGGAATCAAAGGGTGAGGTAGACGACCAAGAGTAGTGTTGTAGAATGACGGCGGACCTAGGCCCGCTAAACCTGCTGGCAGTCCCGCAGCCCAAGGGCCACCTGACGAGTGAGGCACAGCCTGAAGGCCCTCACAACGCATACACTGAAAATTATATGGCCAGGGCAGATTCTTATTTTTGCGTCTGACATGGCTCCTTATGTCTAGCGTGGTTTTTCACAGCGAATGCTTAACTGAGAGTGGTAAATTTAGTTGAAATTATTTGAACGCTCTAGGTGACCCTGTCGATCGTTAGCACAGCGCTACGTTTGAACCTCCTCTGGCAATTAGCTACCATTGAATGAATGGCAGATGCCTCTGCACAGCATTCCCATAAATTTGGCATAGGAGCAAGCGGATTGTCTCCCAAAAATTCAGGAATCGGATTTGAGGATTTCGTCAGCCTTAGTGTGTTGTCTAAAGTTATTTCCTGTTGTCAGAGACAACTTGATGTTGAAGAAATGAAGCCTACAGGCGATGAAGCCAGGAAAAGTGTCCGCCCCCAAAGCCGTGAATTTCATTGGCTAATACCCTGAGGGCTACTTCTAGTACATATACGCAAGTACCAAAGAAAGAAGCATGAAACGTGTCTGCTGCCGTAACACGTGGTAAAGCGGCGAAAATGTAGGCCAGATTGTGGTACACGTCGAAGTCAAACGCGTTACTGCGCTAACGGAGGACATCACACGTGTAACGAGGAACGCACGGGTACGGCTCCTGTTTACAGTGTGTCGTCTTTCTGTCCACTCTCATTTCCATAGGATAGGATAGGGATAACTTTAATAAAGTGGTGGCAAACGACGGTTTAACGCGTCGTGACGCTGGCCAAGCGTCGACCCGTGGTTATGCCCTACTCTGCACTAGCCCAGTTGGGCCCGTTTGTAGTGGGTCATGAGGCTTGTGCTTTTCGAGCGCACCATGCCTGCTGGACGGCCCATAGTTGTGAGTCCTTGTCTCGAGAGTGCAGTGCACCTAGAAGTTCGGGCGGGTAAGTCCTGGAGGTAGCTGCCGTCGGGAACCTGGCACAGTCCCACTTGATGCGCCATTGGTCCGCCGGACCCGCTGCACAAACACCGCACAGCCCACTCGGATAGAGCTCTAGGTGAAGCACGTGCAGCATTGCGGCGGCGAGGAGTGACGCGGTCTGTATTTGCCTTAGGATTACGGCCTCCTCCCGACTGAGTGCCGGGTGGGGAGGCGGCATTGTCCGTCGAGCTAAGCGGTAACACTCGGTAACTTCGGCATAATTAGTCAATATGTCTTTGGTTTCGAACCACCACACGGAACGGTCCCTCTCGGGGGCGAGGAATGTAAGGGCTCGCGCCTCCGGATGGGCCGTCTCGTTGTGGTTCGGTGAGGATGCACACTCGTCGGCGTGGGCCGGGAACCACTTGATACGGACGGTGCTGCCGCGGTCTTGAAGTTGGAGCTTGACGATGATGGCAGCCGCCGGCGCGCATATTCGCCCCTTGGCAAAGTTGCGCACGGCATTCCTCGAGTCGCTGAGCACGGTGCGACACTCGGCCTCGGTGATCGCCAGAGCGATGGCAACCTCCTCAGCGTCTGTGGCGTTCGTGCACCGCACGCTCGCTGCCATTGTCTTGGTGCCGGTAGCCACCGCAGTGACCACTGCCGCGAAACCTTCCCGCTTGTATTCCGCGGCGTCCACGTACCGGGCGTGCGGGTCTTGGGCGTGTTGTTCGGTGAGGGCCTTGGCCCGCGCCTGCCGCCGTTCTCTGGGTGCATGTTCTTCGGGATGGGGTTCACGTCAATGTGAGCCCGCGCCTCATCTCTGATCTCGCACGGTTGCCGGCTGGAAGCATGGGGATTGTGACCCAGGGACGTCAGTGTACTGCGGCCCGTCTTGGTGGTAGAGAGGCGCTCGAATTGCGCGGTGAGCTGCGCCTCGGCTATTTCTTCTAGGGTGTTATGGACGCCGAGCTGCGATAGCCGAGCCGTACTCGTGGTCTCCATAAAACCCAGCGCCGTCTTGTAAGCCCGTCTGATCAGCGTGTTGATCTTGGTCCTGTCAGTGACGTGCCACTTGAGGTAGGCCGCAACGTAGTCGATGTGACTGATCACGAACGACTGGACAAGGCGCACGAGACTGTCTTCACGTATCCCCGCCAGTAGTGTATAGACTCGGTGTATGAGCCGGATGGCGTCGATTGCCTTGGTGGTAAGCTTGTTGATGGTCTCGTCGTTGCGGCCGCTCTTGTTGAGCAGCAGGCCCAGGACCCTGATCTTGGGAACTTCGGGGATTCGTTGCCCCGATGCAGTCATAATCTTGATGTGATCACACTTCCGAAGAGGAGCGCGCTTCCGTCCCGGTCGAAGCGGTGTGAGGACGAACTGCTCGGATTTGGCGGGCGAGCACATTAGGCCTGTGTCGTCAAGGTGCTGCTCGATGGCGGTAACCGCCGCTTGCAGCTGTTGCTCTATGCTGGCGTCAGTGCCGCCGGCCGCCCACAGGGTAATGTCATCGGCGTAGATCGTATGCCGGACGCCGGTCCCCGCTACTGCCCTCGCTACCCCGATCATGACGAGGTTAAAGAGCAACGGCGAGATGACCGAACCCTGTGGAGTACCCGTACTTCCGAGCTTGTGTTCGGGGAGCTTGAGGTCTCCGGCGTACATTTCCACCGTGCGGTTGGTCAAGAAGTCTTGAATATAATTGTAGCTCGTTACGCCCATGTTGAGTCTTGATACTTGTGCTGATATGGCTGAGTGTTTGACTTTGTCGAATGCACTCTGTAAATCGAGACCCAGAATTACTTTGCTGTTTTGTGTCTTGTTGTCGATGATTTCTTGTTTGAGTTCTAACATGGCATCTTGTGTGCTGAGTCTGCACCGGAAGCCGATCATCGTGTCAGGATAGAGGCCTTCCTTCTCTAGGTATTCCTGCCACCAGTTGGCGACCACGTGCTCCAGCACCTTGCCCACGCAGGACGTCAGCGAGATGGGACGCAGGTTGCCGATGTCCAGTGGTTTGCCCGGTTTCGGAATAAGGATCGTTCTTGCCGTTTTCCACTGTCGGGGGAGCTTGCTCGAGTGCCAGCATTCATTGAAGTAATGGGTTAGGGCCTCTATCGAAGCGTCGTCCAAGTGGCGTAGCATCTTGTTTGTAACGAGATCTGGGCCGGCTGCTGAGCGGGTGTTGAGCTCGTGCAGCGCTACCAATACCTCTGATATGGTAATGTCTCAGTCGAGCCACGCGTTGGGCAGCCTCCCGTACGGCGGGTGGGTTTCCGTCGGCGTGGCTGGCAGATACTTTGTTTCCAGGCTCCTGATAACAGCGTCTTTTCCTTGTTGTTGTGTGATGGTGTGCATGAGGCGGGCCAGGCGGTGGCGCTGGTATGACTTGATTTTTGTTTCGTCTAGGAGATGCCGAAATAGATTCCATGTACAACTGCGATGCAGTTCCCTGTCAGCTAGGTTGCAGATTTCGTTCCATTGTTGACGGCACAGGAGCATGCAATGTTGTTCAATGGCCCTGTATAAGTGAGCCACCTTCCTCCTCAATTTGCGATTCAGCCGGTGATGCTTCCAACGCGCCTGTATCGAACGTTTGGCCTCTATCAAGTGGGCCAGGCGGCTGTCCATGATGATGACGTCCTCGTCTGTTTCTATGGTCTTTGTGGCTGAGCGCACTGCATCGCGGAGCTACGCCGTCCAGGTTTCGATCTCTGTGATGTCTTGTGCTGTGGTGAGGCGCCTCTTACGGGATTCGTCCCAGTCTGTCCACTTGTGTATAATGGTATTGCTCCGTAATTGGTTGGGTATCGTTATTTCGAGGATGTGGTGGTCACTGCCCATGTCGACGCCCGTGTTGTGCCATGTTACTTTGCCCGTGTGGTCATTTTTGATGAATGCAAGGTCTGGTGTGGTGTCTCGTGCTACGGAGTTGCCGATGCGCATAGGATGCACGTGGTCCGTGATTAGGACACAGTTGTGGTCCAGGGTATCGTGTAATAAGTCCCGTCCCTTGACCGTGTCCTTCACATAACCCCACGCTCGATGGGCGGCGTTGAAGTCCCCTCCGATCAGCAACGTGTTGTCTCTGGCTTGGGTGCTGGCTGTGTGCAGTAGCGTCTTGAATTTCTCTGTTTGGTGCTTGGGGTTACTGTAGATGTTGGCGATGAACAGGCTGCCTTTCCGTTATTTGCTTGGAATGATTTCGGTGAAGGCGTATTCCACCCGGCTGTGGCCGTGCTTGAGTTGGTGCTCGATGAACGTGAGCCCTTTGCGGACGAACGTGCAGACGCCCCGTCCCTCCGCTTGGCTAACGTGAGCGCGATACCCAGGGAGGGTGGGGGTCACCGTCGCCGTTTCTTGCAGCAAGAGAAACAAGAATCTCTTGCAGAGTTTCTTGTTTACTGTGGTAATATGTTGTTGCAGCACTGCTTTCTTGTTGTTGTGACGGAGGCAGTCCCACTGCCAGGTCGTAAGGCCTGGTAGCGATCCTATTGTGGATTGGGATTGGGACATAGTTGTGGCGATGGTGGGGCTTGCGTCTGTTCTTGGAGGTATGGGTGGTTGGAGAATTTCGCTGAAAAGATGGGGGGGGATGCAAATGAGAGAAAGGCAGGGAGGTTAACCAGACTTAAAACCTCCGGTTTGCTACCCTGCACTAGGGGAAGGGAAAGGGGAAGTAAAGACGGAAAGAAGAGCGTGACAAAAATAAAAGCGTGAGAAAAAAAATATGAAAAGGGATGAAATGGGGTCCTTATAGTCTTTCTAATAGGCCACTGTCACGTAGAAAAGTCAACAAAGCCTTGACCGACTTTTGCTGCGACGACAGTTCACGTCGGCATTCCAAAACTGACTGTTCTGAAAGTGGCCTGTCGTCAAGGCGTGCCAACGTGGTCGCTAGTGACAGCCGGTGCGCGCTGTATTGAGGACAGTGGCAGAGCACGTGTTCGATGGTCTCCTCGCCGCCGCAGTGTCTGCAAGCCGCGCTGTCGTCCATACCGGCTTGAGGGTGTGTTCAATGAATTTAAAACGCTCTTGTATGGTGCGGAAAGACGTGGTGATCAGTTCCTCCAGCCGTGCCAGTCATTGGTCGGTCACGGCAGCCGTGCTGGCGTAGGTGTTGGCGAGCGCTTCAATTTTGGCTTCGAGCTGAGTTTCCAATTGGGTCAGGTCCTTGTAATGTCGTGATGAAGTGCGTGTTCGTTTCTTGGTGGTTGGGTCAGTGCTCTTCTCCTGGGGCGCGTCTTGGGTTTTGTCCTTTGATTCTGTGCCTTGGTGCGATAGCGTGTCGGTGTTCTGCTCGGGGACAACGGTGGGTGTAGGTTCGGTGCGTGCTCGTTTCTTGGGGGCTGGATCAGTGGTCTTCTCCTGCTGGGGCTCGTCTTGGGTTGTGTCCATTGATTGTATGCCTCGGTGTGATGGCGTGTCGGTGGCGGGTGTAGGTGTCTCGGGTGACTGAGCTGGGTCTGTCCTTGGATGGACTTGCTGTGCTTGAAGTTCTTTCTTGACCTCGGCTAGCTCTTCGGCGCGTGGTTTCTACCAGCGTCGCATTGGTTGCGCGGAGTTGTTCGCGTTCCTTGTAGTAGGGGCTGGTAATCCATCCCTGCCAGCTGCTCGGAGTCCTTCGGCCACTAGTGGCGCTGCTGCCTTTAACTTCGCCCTTGGCTACCTCGGCCCAGCTGACTTTGTCACGGGGGCGCGATCGCTTTGCGCCGCAGCTGTTCCTGTCCGACGAGTCACGGCCGCGGGATGCGCTGCGCGAGGCATGACGGGAAGCGTAACGTGATGCGTGGCGTGAGGCATGGCGCGACGCGCTGCGGGATCCGCCACGGGAAGCGCTGCGCGAGCGGGAGCGTCCTAGGCGTGGAAAGGCGCTTGATTCGAGTGCTTGCTTTCGCTGTTGTTCGGCGTTACAGCGTTCCCATCGCCGTCGCCACACGACGTACGGAACCTTGTATTTGGCTCTGCAGAGGCTGTCCCCAGTGGGGTGTTCTTCGCCACAGAACTTGCACTTGGGGACACACTTGTGGCCCTCTCTAGGATTAGAAACACCGCATGAAAGACAAACACGTACGTTCGGTGTGGGGCACACGTCGCGCCTGTGGCCGACCTTGCCGCCTACTTTCCAAACTTCTATTTGCTTCCTGTAGAGACTGCACGGATAGAGCGTGGATCCGTAACGCACATACCTGGGAACCTTGATACCGTTGAAAACAACGATTATTGTCGTCGTGTTCCCGATACGCTTCGCCCCCACGGTGAGGGGTTTGTACTTTGTAACGATCTGCTGCATTATTTCGGCTTCGCTGTTCTCGAGCGCGATGCCCCTGATCACGCCCTTGACTGTATCGTGGGTGGTGGTTCCGTCAGCCCTCACTTCGTATATTTTGCGTTCGACGTTGATAGCTTGTTTTCGACCATACTTTCTTCGCTCGCTCCTCACACGGAGTGCTGAGCACCATAATGTTCTGATGGGTATTGGGACACGCCATATCCTCAGCTCGATCTGCCCTCTCAATTCCCGCTGCCGCCATGATGGCAGTAGCCACGCATGCAGCTCCCGTCTTGGAAATATCGAGCCCTCCGCGGGGCCGCACGACGATCTTAATTTCTTCCGCAGGCGTTGCGGGCATGCGAGCCGCCCGAATAACTGCGGTCCTAACGTTCTTGTTGAATTTAGTCTTCTGCTGAGAGCTCGGCGTATCGGCACGAGAATTCGACTCACCCTGCGTTGCATGCAGGCGTGTTCGGCTCGTGTGCCCACCGTTGTGCAGCCATCCGGGCGTGCGATGAAATTCCTCGGGCACAATTTCTTTTCCCTCTACTTGCACGCACATTTGGGAAACCTGGGAACCGTGCGTGGAAGCGGTGGGGAAAACCTCCATGTTGTCGTGGCAGTAGTACGGCTGGCTAGGCCTAGCAAGCCTTGGCTTCGCTTAGGCCTAGCAATGCCTATTGGCGGTGAACCAGGTAAAGTCCGATAAATCGATGAAAAACGCACGTTTGATGGAAAGTCGGGTACCGGAGGATAGCGGATACCTTCACGATCACACAGGTAAGAAAATCTTCGGGATCCAAACTAATTAGCACTGCGAAAGCGGGCATTAACGACGGAGCCAATATGAGCACTTCTTTGCCAGCAATGCCTCATACCCTCATCCCCCTCATTTCCATTTTTTTTCTTGTTAATTCTACATTGCAATTAACTAGTGTAGCCAACTATGTCTATTCGTTCCTTGACATCCATGTCGGACGGCTTCGTCTGGGTCACTCATAAAAGATGGAGCCATTCTGTTTTCCTTATTGTTCTCTCTGATTTCATGGCCTGTAATGAAACGCACGCATCTCGTCGCCAGGACAGTAGTGCAGCCGTGTACTGTTGTGCGGGAATGAATAGCAGCTGCAGCACCAGGCAGTAGATGCAACAAAAACGCAGCGAGAGACCACGCCTGTGCATGTCCTTCGACGAGTGGCGAGAGGGCGGTGTTAACTGTGATTGCGTGACGACACGCTCAGAACGGCCAGGGACAGTCTGACGCCCAACGCGCCGCAAACGCTAAAGCTCGAGAACAGGGTCTCGTACGCTGCTGTCACGGTTCGTTTGCCATCCGCGCTTTGCTCTGCCGACCTGCAGTGACTCGGTTGCACTTACTCTGGCACCACACAACCGTTAGCTGAAAGCCTACGCCTTTGTGGGCCGCGAGCCAATACTGACGTGCAGAAGAATGATGAGGTGAGGTTGGTACCATTTCGGACTCACTTGCCCTGCTTTATTGCGCGTGATACGGAAGTGGTGACGAATGAATGAGAAGTAGGTGACGACATGCACTTGCCCTCTTTTGAGCCAGGTGCCTCCGTTCTTTCAGCAGAAGTGATTGATGGGTAAAGTAGCATGGCATAGGCGTCAAGATGTCAAGATGTAGTAGGTGTCGTAGATGTCATACAACCTGACGGAATCAGCGTCAGTCTAATTAAGACATACATGCGCAGTTTTAAACATATGACACACTGTGAGGAAGGGTCAAATGCTTTGAGCACCTGTGCTCTGTCAGGGGACCTTATACATATTTCTGTTTGTAAAAAATAATAACTGATTTAATTAATAGCTGGGCCGCCGCCCATGGAAGGTGCGCATACAATATTCGTATTGAATCGGCACTTTTGTGAGTTGGTTGTTTCCTTCCTGTCCTGCTATAATTTAACTGTCACAACTATTAGTATGTCTGCGTCGTCCTGCGTTTGCGTGCGTCCGTACTTCTTCTCTGTGTTCTCTAATTCGAAGCAGCGCAGCACAAACTTGAATAGCAGTCACACTGACAGCTGATTGTAGAGCCTTTGTGAAAGAAATCTTTGACGCTTACGTATAATTCACAATGGAGCTTCTCAAATTTGAAATAACCAACCTGTTAGATAAGTGCGAGCCAACCACATGTTTTTCTGAATACGTATGTGACAGGCAGTCTACCTCCGTCCGCATTAGAATCAGGAAGGGGGCGTGTATCGACCTCACTTGCATCTTCTTTCCTTTAAGCAAATATCTGTTACCGCTCTTGTGTGCTCCTTTACTCGATAGTTTTTGACGAGAAGAAAATCAAAAATATGGTTTAGGAAAGGAAAAAAGATTCGCAGCTAGGTCTATCGGTATTACTGGTTTAGGCAGGAGTCAACTTCAATACAAAAAGGAAAAGAAATAGTATGCAGGTCTATGCAAAGTATTAGCTATGCAAAGCAAAGAGTAAGTGAAGATGTTATCGGGAGCTATGAAACTAAACGCGGCGCACATATCTGTTTTTATTTCATTCTGGAATTCTGCAGCTTTATAGAAAGTTTGTAGTTATCCACCGCACAATTGCGCAACAGTATTGTCATGCAATAGTTATGTTTATGGAGTACACCATTCACGAGCCGTGCAGAAATACGAACAGCAGTTGGGGCAAATGAACATCGTGAGCTGTTGACGCACAGATATCAAGAGCGCGATGGCGATATTTGTCGAAGAAAAAAGGGCGAAGAGAGGTACACGCTTGGGGAGGGGGAGTCGCAGAGAAGCATGACACTAATGGTAAATACATTGAAGTCGCTGTGCTCACACACTCGCGAGTGGCTTGCAGAAGTTTCGCTAAAGGAAGAAACTCATTGGTACAGCTTTCTTTCCTGCGAAAGTATACCCTACCGAAAGCAGGCACGATCATCTGGACCCCCACGGTCACCAATCTCTCGCAGGTAATCTGAGGGCCCCAGTCTCCGTTCGAGCAGATGTGGACCGAGCATCTCGGTGAAACATTCGTCAACGGGAAAACTAGAACTCATCCAAAAGAGTCTCGCAACATACTGCACCACTTTAGACTTGAAAGGCGGAAATTTCCCCCGCCTCATGGATCAGTCACGCCCGATGAAGCAGTCCCGTGGAGGCAATTCACAAAAAAGAACACTATCTTACACCGTATGCTACATCACGCGGTATTTCCCAGGCAACGTGCACCCACTTGTACCGATTGAAACGCACCGGTGACGCATTATTTATTTATTTATTTATTTACAATACTGCCAGTCTCATATCGAGACCATAGCAGGTGGGCATATGATTATACATACATTTCATGGTTTATATACCGAACGGTAAGAACATGAAAACACGTAAATGGAAATACATAAAACAGGTTCAATGCACAATTTTACAACACTAATAATATGAATAACAAGAGAAACTCACAGAAATAGTGCACTTCAGGTTTCATGTACGTAAGGATTATTACAGTGTTATAAAAACAAAGAAAGAAACAAAGGGGGTAAATGTTTAGCTACAGTCCAAAAAAAAAAATAAGTGTCACATGGGCGCAGCAATCAATTTCATCAATACAACGTAACACACGTCCCACATCACAACAGTGGGAAGCTTGCTGCTCAGCGTTGACCCCGTCAACCACGTGTGGCAAATGATATCATCTTCGGGGCTGCCTTGTGGTGCGCGTGAATATGTGCGTGGATTGGATTTCTGAAGCCACTCGGGGGGGGGGGGGGAGGCTAGATTTTTATTGGCCATCTAGTGCACTATAAAACGAAACGACCCTAACTTCCATGCACTTCAGTTAGATTGTCTGAGTGTCTGAATTAAGTACGCGATCTCCGTACTCTACACACGTCTGCGATGCGTAAACGCGGGCGCCGGTTCGTCACGCTGCGACAATCATCTGAGGCAGGAGACCGGAGGGCCGATTTCGCTCATTGTGAAACGGGGCGGGGAAAACTGCGCCGGCTGGTTACGGGATTGGTGGTCTGTGTACCTATAAATCTCGTGCCCATCTATATTTCCAATGCGCCTTCCTTCATTATCATAGTACTGCTACGATTATCTATAGCTTCCGACATGAACAAATAAGTAAACCTGCCGATGGGCAGAATAAATCTAGCAAAAATTTCTGGAATAACATCAATCTAAGTAGTGGAAATACGCAGCAGGAGTGCTTCCTCGCGACTGCAGTGCACATAAACAATGATTGATTTCTTTCTATGAAACCTATGCCTGCCGTCTTCAAGGTTATATTATGCCGCCTTCACACCACTCATTGACTACAGATGTCGTGACGTATTCATGTTGAGTCTGTCCCTTCGTGAACTTCAGCTATTGTTTCATGCCTCGCTCATGTACACCAATGCTGTGAATGAGACAAGGCTTTATTGGGATAAATCGCCATTTTTTGTAATCAACAAAGCTATGACAGTGACCCTAAGGTATTAATGTAATACACGAGTTAATTGTGCTAGATCTATGGGTAGTATATATTGCAGTAAACATTAGCTTAATAAATAAATATACATGGGGAGCTATGATGTAAAGCTAATCCAAACTTTTTTATTCTAATTCTGGAATCAGCCCTCCAAGACTCGTCCACAAATTTTCGGGCGACACCCACTGCACTCGTCTATCAGCGGACATCAACAAATCAGCAAAAGCACCTCATATAATATGATATATGCAAACTGATTTGCATGAGTAGACCAAAGGAAATAAAAATTATTATTTATGAATCGACGCGTTTTTCGCCGTTAGCCCCACGCTATTGGCCGAGCTTTTTCGTGCTGCGCCCACTTCTCCTGTCTGCCACGCGACATCATTAAAGCGCGAAAGGTTACCTGTAAAGTGACGTCTACGCTTTAAACACGCACAAATATGCCGGGCAAAACTAATTTAAATTTTTCTGAATAGCCGGGCACTGCCCCATTTTGAAAGGAATAGGAGATGGCCACCCGCCGATGGCTCTGGCACTGGCACCTCGGAACTGCCGAGGAGCGTAGCTTTATTTGCGTATATTAAAGCTTATTGCGTGGCAATATAACGTTATCGAACCCTTTCGGCAGATATACGACATGGCTCTGCCAACTCTTCTTTGATGAGGATCCGTTTTAGCGGTATTTTTAACCTTCTGTTGCATGCCGCTGCAATTTTCGACCGGCCACAACGAGCTAAGTAAGGGGAAGCGGACCAATGGCAGACGATGGCGCCACCTTTCTCATCCGATTATTTATATTCCCTGTGCTGGCTCGGCCCCATTGAAGCCCTCTCCATTTGAGCGTGGACCTCGCCTCGTGTCAGCCAATTAGATCAGAAAAACTACTCAATGTAGGCAATGCTATTCACTTGGAAAGCAAAAAGAAAGTGACCTCCTATAAAGGAGAAGCGCGTTTGGACAACACTGCGTCACCGACCGATGCTTGCGTCGATGGTTACGTAAATGTAACTTAAAGCGATTGACATAAAAACAGATTGGAATAGTCTTACGCCCTACGCCTATTGTGTCAAAGAAACTAACGGAGGGATTTAAAGTAACCACGTCCTAACGCGCGCCCCCCCCCCACACACACGCACGCACACACACACACGCACGCTCGCACACACACACACGCGCACACGCTCACACGCGCACACGCACACTCGCACACACACACGCACACGCACACACACGAACGTCGTTTTATGTTTACAGTTTCGAGAGTAAAACTCTCTTCGTCGGTGCAGTTTGAAAGCTTGTGTGTCCTTTCGTCGTGAAAACATGGTGCCTTTTCTGCTGTGACTCCGCTCAGCCTCGAGAGCAGTTGATGAAGAAGGTGTCCCGCTCGCCCGGCCGCTTTTCGTGCCGTTATAATGGAGGCCGTTATGGAAACTTGAACGCGGGACATAAGTGTTTGGGCGCAGTGCTCGCGTCCGCGTGAGCATGCGCGGTGGTGGACCGTAGATGATGAAGAGCCAGGAGGGGGGGGGGATGTCCGAGCACGCCATGGCACCGAGTGATATCGAGTTAGCGTAACAAAAAACTATCGAGGAAACCCGGAATCGGCGCTGAAGCTGTCGGTGGTCGCGGATAGCGTCGCCTGGATTCCTTGCACAGTGCAGTTCAGCGATGGGTTACTGCTGGCCTATAATGGCGGCAGTGAAGATAATGAACTCGTACTATATGTGCGAAGGTCCGGCAGTTCTCAGCCACCACACAGGCGCTAAGCGGTGGGCGCCTGCACCGCCTCCTCCCCCGCGAGGTTTGTACGCGAAGAATGGCCGTAAACGGGAAACGCAAGGTCGCCTGGGGGTGGCATAGACGCATCTTCTATTTAAGCTTCCTAATGAATGTTTTGTAAATCAATGCACGCCATGCGTGTAAGTATAAAGGATGAACCCAATAATCTTCATATGTAAAAAAGGAATTGAACACTCTTTACGACTACCACCCTCTCCATTGTACTCTGCAGCCGCTTCTCCTATGTGTTACTGGAGCAGGAGAGCCTTACAGAGTCATCAGTGATGGCAGTTGCTGATGTCTGGAATTTAAACACAAAGTAGGCTGTTCTGAACCTGTCCTATGTTCTCGAAACTGCTGTTTCATGCTAGTGTCATGGGGCCACATGAGCTCAAATCACATTCATTTTTGTGAATTTCTAAAAGTGACAGAACATGATTACGTGGACGTAACGCCCACATGGCAGTTCGATAGCTGAGCTGCGGATATGTGCTCTCAATTCTTTCAACTTTTGTAAGAATTTTAAAATATACGGATAGAATGGATAAAACTATATTTCAAGGTAAACGTTTTGTTCTCTAACGCGCAGCCCCTATCTTTTCAAATTATTTTTGCAGCAATTTTAGGATTACTTGTTAAAATTATTAAAATTATTTTAAAGCAATATTACAGCAGAACGCTTCTCCCGATGACTGACGACGGCGAGGCGTGAGGATTCAATCAATACAGCTACACAACGGATTGCATTCGTTGAAACGAGATATATGTGAGGCGCGCATTGCAGCAGGGCTCCTCCGTCGCGCTTCCCAGGGAACCTTTGGCGCCATCTAACGCCGCCGTCGCGAAGCCTGCGCATGGCCTCCGAAATACATGGCACGCACTTGCGCGCGAACGCTGAGAAACGAGCCATGCGTCAACCGGGCTCCGCTCTGGGGCTTTCTTTCTTTATGGACTTGCTGCGCCATCTGGTGGCACTGCAGGGAAGTCCGCAAGTTGCCCAAGTTGGCACCTAAGACATTCATTGAAGAGCCAAACACACCTACTGGCACATATCCCGTAACCCATGTTCCCATCCAAGAGCTTAATCGAAGACCAGCACAGACCGAGTGGTACAAACCAAGTTCTCCAAGTCGGCGTCAAGGAGATTCTTCGAACAGAGGTACCTACATAGTCCCGCATGCTCGGTGACCCATGTCGGCGTGAAAGAAGTTTGTGTAAGAGCGGCAAGTGTGTAGACATCGCCACATGCTCAGTGACCCAACTTAATCTGATGGTTGGTTCGGAACCCTGTTCATCCAGCAGAGCAGCCTGATACGATATCCATTCGGCCGCGGAGTGCGCAGTGGTCCAGATAGGCAGGAAAACGATTAGATGCAAACATACATAGGTAGCCCCGGAAAGTGCGTGAAGTGCCCATGAAATGATGATGGAGTGAAATGTTATTGTATAGCCTGAAAGGCGAAATATTGATTGTGAAAACAAAATATTTCACTTGTACAATATAAGGTGAGTAGTTTTACCAGCAGTATGAACCACTGTAAACATTCACTTGCTTAATAAATTCACAAAAATAGTGTCACGTTCGCACAGGCGAACATGAACACATCTCACTCAGTGACCGGGGGCACGCCATATCATAACGCTGACGTAATAAAGAGCGGCCGCAGCGGCGAACGAATTCTCCTTCGTGCTGTCTCTCGGTTCAGTGCAAACTAGGCGAGCAACGAACACTGTCCATACGAAACCGTCATCTATATCGGCTCGCCTAGTCTTCTATTCCACCGTAGACTAGCTACAATATAGAGCTCTCGCGGCCGCATTCAGCAACGACACACGCAGCCACAGCCTCTGTAGAAAAGGAAAGGTATAATTGAAAGTGTCATTGTTCTAGCGCCTTCTGCTCACTGAAAATCAAACCGATTTTACGGCTTGCCGCTGCCACTGTAGTCCTGCTGCGTCAAGACAAGCAGCTAATCACAGTAAGAATGACAATATATACCTAATGCTACGCCCTCAGCGTGAGACGAGAGCAAGCGATGACAAATGCTACCATTTATGTCTCGCTGTCACGACAGAGAGCCGGCAAAAATTGCCTATTCGCACTGTTGCGAGCGGTCTGGGCTGTGTGAGCGCAGCCATGTTGCCGCGGTTACTGTGGCTTTTACGGAGACCGGTGGTAACCGCCAGTTATTCGATGTATCAGCCATTGCTGTGTGCATTCGCATATAGCCTAAGATGTCACCTGTCACTGTAACCTCTAATGTTCCACGAAGAAATGAACTGTTTAATCTTGCCTATAATCTGATAGTTACGCCAGGTACTATATTTTTCGACGCAAGGATTTTGGTTGTGTACATCTCGTACCTTTGGTAGTGCTGAAAGTTACTTGTGGGATAGAGTATAGTTGTTGCTGGGATAAGAGGAACCTATACCATCAATCCTGACCGACTGGTTAAAGACTCTGTGTTCTGTGCTCGGCGTCAATATTTTGACGCTGCAAACAAACACTTTTAAGTACTCGTTTCACGAAAATGGACCAGAGAGAAACACACTTAGTGGAATGTGCCTGGGATGAGTCAGTGAATACTTCTAGTTAAAGCAAGATGAAAGGCTTAGCGACGCATGTACTGTGAGCTATGAATTTAACAATTTATTGCTGCGGTAGCACATGTCAATTTTAAAAAATAACGGTTCCCCTGACTTGCGGGTAAAGATTTCTGCAGGAATAAATCAGCCGCTAGATTAACCCTTTCTATTCGTGCAGCCTGCTACAGTAGGCTGCGTCATCGTTCACTATTCTTGAGGAACACTGTTGCTACTCTGCGATACATATTAAACGCATTTCTTTTTCAGTTTCCTTCCACTGATTGGCTACCGGCATCTTGTGGCCGATACATATATGTTTACACGTGTACGTATGCTATTACTGTGTGTCATTCAAGCTTATGGTCTCGCTTTATCGCTGCGTTGAATTGTACAGGTCACGGTGGAAGGCACTGTCTTTACAAGTGTTCACTACAAGCTGCCACGTGTAAATGCAACTAAAAATATTAATGTCATTATTGTTCAATTTACTAGAAAAACAGGTATTTTATTTTTCACTTTGTCAAACGTTTTTTTTTTTTTAATATGCATTCGCTGACTGAGAAGGCAACCAGTTGCTCGAACTTTTGATGGAGCGTTAGCGATAAATTTCAAAGCCATGCTACAGACACGAGAAAACAAGAACAAAACAAAAATAAAGCAAGCGGAATGTGCAAAACCAAGAGAAAGTGGAAAAACCAAACACACAGGAAACGTTGTGGATGCCTGTGGCAGGAATAGAAGCGGGCGCGCACAATTCCACTGGCTTGAAGCCCCGAATCGGCACGTTCTCTTTGAATGGCAAATGGTCTGGCAAGTCTCCACGGGCGCCAAGGCCATCTATGTGCGTGTCGTGCGCATGCTGCTTTCCTATCGCCAAGGATCGGGAAAACGTTGCAGGAAGCAGTATTTCGTGTCCCACTTTATGCTCGACCGAGGCGCAACCTGTGAACTTCACGCTCGGCCCTACGAAAGCGCCGAACTCAGGGAACTTGACTGCGCTGAAATGACTTGCATGTCGGGAACATAAACAAAAAAAATTACCGACGATTACGTTACTTCCTAATGCGAAATTTGAGCGCAGCAAATAAGCTGTTTCACCTTTTCGATAGATTGAGGCAAAGAAATCGAGCAACACATGTATGCGCTATCACAGAATTTTTTTTTTATTTTCACACGTATTCCTTTAACAAAGACTCCACTAGGTAAGCTTCTGCTTCGGCGGCACGCACCTCTGGATTCTGACGGCGACGGCGCTGGGCCTCTGCTCTGGCAGCTCGTTTAGCAGCAGCAGCAGCAGCAGCAGACGGAGGACTTCCATCGGTCGTCTCGCTCATGGCTCAGAAAGAACTGGCAGATAATTTCGCAGTGGCGAACGGCAGCGGCAATTTCGGCTCGGGCGGTGCACATATACAGATCCGCCGCCACCGATCTGGCTCTCTGATTGCCACCGCACAGGGGTTGTATTGGAGGAGGAGCGAAGAAAGGAATTAAGTTCGAGCCGGCGCTTTGACAACCGGAGACTCGCAGGAAGAGGGGGGAGGGGGGCGGCGTGTACACCCAGCGGCAAACGATGGGGGCAGAAGCGCGCGCAGCAAGCGGACAACACGATAAAGGGAGGAGGGAAGAGATAGCAGCGACTGACTGATGCCGCTGACGCCGATAGTGAGTCAACCCCAGCTGCGGAGTTGGTTTCAGGGACAACGCCGCCGATGCCGACACAAACAATATGATACCCTCGCTTCCGCAGCGCTAAGTACCAGGTCTAGCCGTGGGAAGGTGGTCACGTATTCGTCGACGTGCCGGGGCCTACGTGAAATAACCGGCGCGTCGGCAACTGAAGAGCACCCTATCCGCCACACAAGAACAGGGGGGGGGGGGACCCTTTCCTCCTCTTTCTGCATGGCGGCGACGGTGTTCTATGCAGTCACGTTATCTTGACTCTCTAGCGGCCGGCGTCAGCGGCATCCAGCGGTATCAGTCGGTCGCTGCTAGCGCTGGGGGGATGAAAGGGGGGCGGAGCTGGTTACGAGGCCGACGACAACGCCGACGACGACGCGAAACCCAGGAACGGACGCCAAAGAGCTGCGCTCTAAAATAGTGGAAGTAAAGCGGTAGATGGAAAGCACGCACGGCTGCACAATTTTAAGTGCGGATTTTGTGCGAGTGCCTTATCGCGTCAAACTGCCGCTCGTTCTGAAAAAGCCGCCACATTTCTTTATTTCGTTTAGGATCGCAAGGTGTTGACATCCCCTTTTCTAAGCCAACCATCGCTATAAATCATTTTATTTTAACTTCAACAACTCAAAACTATGTTGCAAGGGCCTCGGAATGGCCATTACTTCGTGCACGTTGTATAGACAGCAAAGTACATTTACACGTCGGGTCAGACAGAAGCTTTTGGTGAAGACCCATATATAGATTTATTGCAATAAACAAGAAATGTGTTGACATGAACGCGCTGTCATTTTTTTTTACTGAGCTTCGGACTTTTACACGGGTTTAGTTCTTGCAAATGCGCTGATAGTTATTAAGATATATTATGATGTCGCTTTTTATTACAATGAGAGGAAACGAACCTGGAGTGAAATTAATGAACAAATATTGAATAACATTTAGACTACGTGTTTTTGTTTTTGTTATCTTTAGCACAGGTCATGATATCTTCACGTATTTAAAGGCTTTTTCCAACAGGAGTGTTCAAGAGCGACTGCTAAAAGAAAGTTATAGTGAGGACGATAATCTCGTAGCGCGTGTGCGCATATTTTAGCGACTGCCAATGTACAGCAACGAAATAATTAGCCTTTTCCCAAATTAACGCAGCTTCGAATAAGGATGTCTGAGAAGGACCGTACCGGCAAAGAAATTCAGTGGCGATTTAGTGCTAAATGCGAGTGAAATTCGTCAGCATTACATGGCAACTTTCTGAAGTCCCGGATCTAGCTATCATCCAAACCATGTTCGTAACATTACAAATTGTTGCTCAGGAGCTCGCTGGATACACGTCCTGCCTCTTCGTGGAGCGAAGTGCAACGGACAGTGTTCCGAACCTGTGACCTACCTTTCCCTATGTTCTCACTTCCCCTTTCTCCACTGAGGAGCAGCAGGCTAGCAACACGCTCTCCAGGCCGACTGCGATTTTGCGATTTTGGGCTGTATTTTGGGCTGCCTTATATACGTTAAGAAGATTGTTATTACCCGCCGTGCTTGCTTAGTGGCTATGGTGTTGGGCTGTTAAGCACGAAGGCTCGGGATCGATCCCAGCCACGGGTCCGCATTTGAAATGGGGGAGAAATGCCAAAAACAGCCGTGTGCTTAGAGATTTAGGCGCCTGTTAAGGGAACCCAGATGGTCCAAACTTCCGGAGTCTCACACTACGGCGTGCCTCATAATAAGATCGGGGTTTTGGCACGTCCCATAATTGAATGCCTTGAAGATTGTTATTTAGGAGCTGACAAGAACGCCCCAAAACCTAGTCTTGCTCTGCAATAGTGCATATAACGTCTTTATTCAGCCACTGACAACAAGCTTCTCGCTGGTTTTTCAATGTCATATTTTTTGCTTTTGCTTGACAGACCCCCAAATACAGCAAGAAAATGTGTATATAGGGCTTCTCCAGACGTGTCCAAATTGCAGCATTTGGACAAGATGTGAAAGTTTTGGCGCCGATTGTGCGACCGCGTCTATAAAGCAAGCGTTCTTCCAGTTGAGTTTGTCGTTGCAAGCAAACAGCGTAGAAATCTGAGGAAGACGAAGAGAGGCACAACAAATACCGTGCTACGTCCGTCTTTTTGTGCCTTTCTTGAGCTTTGTCAGATTTTCTGTGCTGTTTCCTTGCAGCGTCTAAAAGCAGCTAAAAGGCACTCATTTCAACCATCTGGTGCAGTTGGCGTTGCGCATGTATCTTTTTCTTTTTTATTTTTCCGATTGTGCTGAGATTATCCACACCATTTGTGTTTATTTAGCAGTTGCTCGGTCGATGGTACACGCGACAGGCGGCGTTTTCCGAACAAAGCGCAGTCCTGCCCGTTGTATTTGCACTCACTTCGCATTGAGGGCTCAGGTGCCAGTGGGAAGGAGCCGTTAATGTACCCGTTAAGGAGGGAGTGGGAACAATGCGCCTTCCTCGCTATCCCTCTTGAAGTTCGCAGCCGATCGATGCTGCCCAATGGGCTAGCCACTCGGCTTCTTGCTTAAGAAGTCTTGCTAGGCAATCAATCACTCCTACAAGCCTGCCTCTCTTTGCGAGGAAGTGATGAGGAGCGGAAATCTGAGGGTCGCCAGGTGCGGCCTTGGTCGATAATCATCCAGAACAGTAGCGGTGGTGCGCTGCTTGCAGTAGTTTCACATTATTTTTGTGTCTCTTTTTACGCCTGGTTACATCTTAAGCTTACCCCAGCGGCTTGTGAGTCTCCGAGATAATTACTGCAGTTGTAACCTTGACATGCCCATTATTACAACCCAATTATTTTGCATTTAATGGGAAAGCCAGGGTGCAGTGTTGCCATACTGTAACTTCTCCTTTGAGGTTTCTAATCCTAGCAGCTACGAATAATTTTCCCTGGAAAAGGTGCAGTTTTAGGCTCACAATCGCATACTCTCGTATTCTTAGCAACTGAAGGTCTTCTTGAAACTTGGGGAGCTTCCTTGGTATCTTCTCAGATAGTTTATGTCAACTTGAGCGCGTCGTTTATTTGTCATGCACGCGTCACCCTTGACTGGCTGCATAGCGGAGAGTTCATGGATGGTACCTACAGGGATTCGGTTGGATACTTCTGAGGAAGCGGAGATAGTTAAGGTCCCTCAGTGAAGGCTCGCGATTGAAACCTGTGCCTGAAAGAGTGACATATACCCCTCAATATGAACTTGCGCGTCGAGTGGCTAACGTTTTGGCCCTCAACAACCTGAATACGATATATAAAAACGCTAACACCATTGAATTTTCGTACTCGATGTCAGTGTCAATGGCCAAAATGAGACCTGAATTGAGGCGACATCATGATGCGAGAAAGTTAAGCTAACCGAACACGACAACCAGCGCTGAGGGGGCATAGCCTGTTTAAATTTAATCCAAAAAACAATGTACCTAATCCAAACAATAACCAAGATAATCAAAACGCCAGCCAATTTAATCGAAACAGAGCATCCTCGATAGCAATCTAATATCACGGCGGCGCAAATCTTTCTAAACTATTACGGGTTCATATTTTTATTCAAAACATATAGGCAAGGTGGGGGACTAATAGCGTTCCTCTCACGTTCCTACTGATAACCTTTGAACGCTTTTCTTATTTTTCTGCTTTCAGAGCGACTCAGAAGACCACAATTTCTGTCAGACATGCGCGCGACAAGCGCGTATCATCTGAAACACCAAAAAGGGAGCCAAAGATGATCACTAGGCACTCGTTGGCTTTGATCAGCAGTGAACACGAGCCACTTTTATTGCGGTTGCTATTGGTAGCCTTCAATCGAATGTGTCGTCGTCAACGCCACTTAAATGATTGTGAAATAAGTAATAATAAGTTCATGGTACGCCTAATTCATAGGGCCAAATCACTAGTGATCTAAAGTTACTTACTATGGTCAGTTCAGTGTTCTCGCAGCTTGAAACAACAAAACGCCATAGATATCAACTCAAATTACATAAAACGAGTGACTTCACCAAGCCTATTAGGAATTGGTGTGCTCAAGTCACTTGTGATTATTAATTACTTGTTTACTAATAGAGTGTCAGCTTTTATTTGTGCATGTTGTCATCGGTATTCATCGAACTGTCATAAAATTAACATATTTGGGTGTTAATTACCGCTAGTGAAGCTCGGTTTGGTGCTACCCTACTTTCATGTAGCACAGAGTCATAGATATCAAATGAAAATGTTTCCAACGACAATACAGTTATGACGCTCCGGAGACGCTGGGATTGAGTCACTAGTGATCATGAATCCAAATTTTCAGCATCACAGTGATATGTTTAATCGGTGCACGCCTTCATTAGTACCAATCAAACCACCATAAAATACGGATTTTCTTTTATCGTGAACTAAGGTCGAGTCATCATGTATCACTTGTGATGTGCTCGGTTCGGTGTCATTGTACTTTCATGCAACAGCGTCATGGATGTCAAATGAAAATTCTTTTAAACAGCAATTCACTTATGATCAATTGGAGGTGTTAGGCGGAAGTTTCTAGTGACCACAGATCACTTTTGTTATGTGTGACGATGGTAGCCATCATTCGGACATGTCATTGGTATGTATAAAAATGCCAATAAATAAGCATTTTTTACTTATACCAAAGGTAGCTGATGATGCAGAGTCATTATTTATCACTTGTGATAAGCTCAATCCGGCGTTATTGTTCTTCAGTAGAGCATAGTGACGCATGTACTTGTTTGTCTTTACCGAGTGACATGTTTCGCCGCCTAACAAATGTTATCGCACAGCGCAGGGACGCTTGCATGTATCGAAAGTTTCTGGAATGTTATCAATGGTTCCATCCGCTCTCTGTGACCGAACCTTGCGTAAACTGCTTGCATGTGTGTGCGACGCGAATAATGTAGAACTTTGTGGAAGACACGCGGGTCCCAGCGATTAGTCTGGAACATTCGACGATTGATGTATAAAAGCCGACGCGCTTGACCCGTTGATCAGATTTTCGCCGATCGCCGACTGTGTTCGCCGCTATCGTTGTGCTTTAAGTGTAGCCTGTCTTTGTGGGCACAGGTTCGCCCAATAAAGGCTAGTTTTGTCTTTCACAGTATTGCTACTGTGTTCTTTAACATCACTACCACGTGACATCTGGTGGAAGTGCTTTTCGTCCATATTTTTCGTCCATAAATTAAAGGAGCCTTCAGGACGGCTGGCGCGGTGGAGCCTCAGATTGCAAGAATATGACGTCACGGTAATCTACAGGTCCGGGCGAAAACAATCTGCCAGACTCTGCCGCCGACTGCCTTTCACGCGCCCCCATCGATCCCCCGCCGCAAGACGACGAGGACGACGACGCTATCCTCGGCATAATAAGCGCGGAAGACTTCACTAAACAGCAACGAGCAGACCCGGAGCTAAAAGGCCTTGTCGAGTATTTGGAAGGGCCCACCGATGTCGTCCCTAGGGCATTTAAGCGCGGATTGTCTTCGTTCACGCTACAAAACAACCTGTTCGTGAAAAATAACTTCTCGCCAGTCCGCGCCAGCTACCTTCTTATTGTTCCGTCAGCGCTGCGTACAGAAGTACCCCACGCCCTACATGACGATCCAACCGCTGGGCAGCTCGGATTCTCCCGGACGCTGTCGAGGATACAGGAAAGGTATTACCAGCCGCGTCCGACCGTCAACGTCGCCCGTTACGTCAAGACATACAGAGACTGTCAGCGACGCAAGACACCACCGACAAGCCCTGCAGGATTACTACACCCGATCGAACCCCCTTAGCGACCATTGCAGCAGATCGGGATAGATTTATTGGTACCGTTCCCGACGTCAACATCCGGAAATAAATGGATCGTCGTGGCGACGGACTATCTCACTCACTTCGCTGAAACAAAAGCTCTACCGAAAGGCAGCGCAGCCGAAGTGGTGAAATTTTTCGTCGAGAACATCCGGCTGCTGCGACATGGTGCCCCAGAAGTCCTCATCACCGACAGAGGAACGGCTTTTACAGCAGAGCTCACCCAAGCCATTCTGCAATACAGCCAGACAAGCCACAGGAGGACAACTGCCTACCACCCGCAGACGAAAGGTTTCACGGAGCGCCCAAACAAAACCTTCGCCGACATGCTAGCTATGTACGTCGACGTCGAGCACAAGACGTGGGACGCGGTCCTGCCCTACGTAACCTTTGCTTACAACACGGCGGTGCAAGAAACAACACAGGCCACGCCGTTCAAGCTGGTTTACGGCAGGAATCCGACGACTTACAAAAACCAAATGAAAAGTAATTCAAACCATGATTGAAGTTTATTAAAGGGACCCTCAAACGATTTCTACAAACGCACTGCGTCGTTAGGGTAGGTCGTTCTGATAATTAATTGACGCAGGTACAGGTGCTTCACGCGCAGCGTGTAATTTATTATAAGCTTTTAAATATGTACATCGCTGCCGACCGCAGCACGCCGCTGCACCAGAGTTTCCAGCCGTCCCTTACCCAGGTGACGCGAGGTGACCATGTGACGCCAGTAGTACGAGCTATCAAATTGGCTGCCCAGGGCGCGTCACAGATAGATTTTCCAACTTTATGGCGAAGAAACGTTGTTTCTAGTAGTCGAAATGTTAGCTAATTTGTTGCGATAAATAAAGAATGTAACAGAAAGGGAATGCATAAAGAAAATTTATCACTACAGTCGAGACTTCCTCAAGCATGCAGCAAGTGTCGTCTGCTCACAACGCACGCACTCCGTGTCGACGAGAGCTCCGCGGTCAGTGGTGCTATCGATCCTTCTTTTCGCGACTATCATGGTTCGTCCTTGGTACGTTGTGGGCTGCTAACGCAGCGACTGACAATATATCGAGTGGCAACATCGTGTCCCTCAGCAAGACTGCAGCTTATCGGACTGTCAGTATCCGATTGGCGCCATGATTTGCTAGTTTGTAGCCATGACTTTACGCCGGAGGATTACTACCACAATAGTCTTTCGCGTGTCCGGTTTTGGCGGAAATGCAAGCGCAAGCGGACTGGCCTTGGGGGTTTCATGGCGGAAGCGTGAACTGTCCGCATGGTGCAGCCACCTGGTGGTGTAGAGCTCAGCCAAACAACAAATTATTCTAGCATTAGAGAAGTGTAATCTACTCTGCTGCTGTCAATTAACAACAACTTTATTGAAGTGTCCTTAGAAACTTGACTGGGGCGAGCCTAAGGCTTCCCAATCAAGTTGGCGGCTCCGCCCACGACGGGACTGGGAGGCGGTGACTCTCTGCGACGTCGCGGGCCCTCTAGACGGCCTGTAGTTGGTGCTGGCGTAAATTTTTCGCAGAAGCGTAATCATGAACACGTTGTTTCTCTAAATGATTAAAACATTTTACACTTGGTTAAAGCACTATTAGCTCTCTGTTTTGCTTGTTATGCTCTGCGACACCAAGTTCCTGGACCGTTCTGACCGATCAGGCTGCTCACGTACGTCTACGCTAAAGCTGTTTCATCACAGCAATAGTACTTTACGCCTCCAGCCATCCATCCGAATTCCCAGCTCACCGTGGTCACCGCTTGTTTCGGATCGCGACACTGGAGCGATCGGATGGGAACTCGGCGCTGACGCCCGTGGTTGTACCTGGGTCGCAAGCCCCAAGGGTAGCGTTGGCCTGGCGGCCTGGGGTACAACTGCAAGCATCCGAAGGTCCCGGCAAAGCATGAGTCGACAGGTAACAACGAAACAACTTGTTTATTTTAACATCGCAAAGAGTTGGCGGTCAGGTTTTACCGAAGTAGAGAGACGGGAGAGCACTTCACTCAACGGAAGAAATCGGAGCCCTCCTCTGGCGTCCGGGGGCAGCTGTTTTTATACTCTCGCAGTTGAGGGCAAGAAGGAACCCCTCAAAAGACGAGCACGTGAATGTACAATGGGCTAATGGTGACGCACACTGTCGTAGCGATGCCGTAGCACCATGTCGTGGCGCTGCGCAAGATCTCGTAGCAACTGGTCGTGGCGCTGCGCAGCACACTGTCGTGGCGCTGCGCAGCACACTGTCGTGGCGCTGCCGGTCGGACACAATGACTGTAACGAGAAGATGGTCCCTGCTTTGGCTTCGCCTGTTTCGGGCACAATGACTGGAACGAGATCCCTGCTTTGGCATCGCCTGTTTCGGGCCCAATAACTGGAATGAGATCCCTGCTTTGGCATCGCCTGTTTCGGGCACAATGACTGGAACGAAATCCCTAGGCGGTCGCATCGCCGCAGACGCGCCTGGAAACACCTGGCGATGAGTGTTGCGGTGACGACGATCGGGCCAAAATGTCCGCCGCCCCGCCGCCGTCGCGCCGGCAAAACCACGTGTCGCAGGCGAAACGCAACAGACCGCCCCGCCGGGGAAAGGAGATCCCGATGGACAGGGGACTGCATCCGCTGTCCGGAGGGATGTCGCTCGATGATGCTCATAACCGAAGTCGGGCGTCCCTTGACGTTTCTTGAGCGCAGCGTACAGAGAAGGCCTCGTTCTCTCGTTCAGGTTCGCACGGGACACTGCAAAGTGACTTCGGGAGAGTTCACATTTTTGTTCTCGTTCCCGGCAAGCGTTAGAACTACGCTGAAAACTCAACCGCTCAGTCAGCAAGCACGGCACAACCCTCACTAAGCCCTGCCAGGCTCTTTCCCCTTGTTATACCACTGCCTAGTTCCTTACAGTAGTCTAGCATCACTCAGAACGCGTCCACAAATTGAAAAATTGCACTAGAAAGCATATCATCACTTTGAAACACTAAACAAAAGCAATATGTTAAAAAAAATCCTGCCTCAGGAAGAAAAACATCAGTAACAAACAATTTTGAGGCTGATTCCTACGTTAGGGGCTTCGACTTAAGCCATCGGCGTTACCGTTGAGACTCCCCTTTTTGTAACGCACCTCAAAGGAATATTGTTGTAAAGCGAGGCTCCAGCGCAGGAGGCGACCATTTTTGGGAGAGATGGTCTGCAGCCATTGGAGAGGGCAGTGATCTGTCTCAATGATAAACCTCGAGCCGGCTAGATAGCATGACAATTTCTGAACGGCCCACACGAGACATGCACACTCTTTCTCGGTGGCGCTATACGCCTGCTCACGACTGGTCAGCTTACGACTAGCATACAGGACGGGGTGTTCTACTTCTCCATTTTCCCGTTGGCACAGTACAACGCCCATGCCTCGCTCACTAGCATCGCACTGAACAATGAACCCTTTTGTATAGTCTGGCGATCGTAGCACAGGCTGGCTTGTTAGGGCACTCTTTAGGGCGCTAAAAGCTCTTTCCTTTGTCTCGTCCCAGACGACTGTTTGAGGCTCTGTCTTTCTTAGAGCATCCGTCAGGGGAGCCGCGATATCAGAGTACCTAGGGATGTACCTCTGATAGTAGCCGGCGACACCTAAGAACGACCGAATATCGGTCTTTGTGCGCGGTTGCGGAAAGTCTCGCACAGCGGCCACTTTTATTTCAGAGGGGCGGCGACGACCCTGACCAATCACGTGACCGAGGTAGACAACCTCGGCCTGTGCTAACTGGCACTTAGGAGCCTTTACTGTCAAGCCTGCTTCGCGCAGGCGGGTTAGCACTGCCCGCAAGTGTGTCATATGCTCAGACCAGGATGCGGAGAATATCGCTACGTCGTCTAGATACGGTAAAGCGAATTCTAGCTGTCCCCGCAACACTTTATCCATGAGACTTGAAAAACAGTATGGCGCGTTCTTCAAACCAAAACTCAACACTTTAGGACGGAATGTTCCCATTGGTGAAATGAACGCCGCATACCTACTAGCCTCTTCTGTAAGTGGAACCTGCCAATAACCCCTGACAAGATCTAGGGTGGAAATAAACTGAGCGCTACTAACTTTCTCAAGGCGCTCCTCGATGTTAGGGATCGGATAAATTTGATCCTTAGTGATGGAATTAAGCCTGCGGTAGTCGACGCAAGGACGAGGTTCCTTGCCCGGTACCTCAACTAAAATCAAAGGGGAGGTATAATCACTCTCACCTGCCTCAATAACACTGAGCTGTAGCATTTTCTTTACCTCAGCCTCCATAATATCGCTCTGGCGGGGTGACACCCGATACGCCTTGGATCGTACTGGCTCTGTGGAGGTAAGTTCTATATCATGAGTAAGTACAGAAGTCCTACCAGGCCTCTCAGAGAACAGACCTTGAAACTCTTGTAATAGCTGGTGTAGTTCGGTTTTCTGCTCAGGCGACAGCGGTGCTTTACTGATAAGGTCACTAATGACTTGACCGGTGTCTTCCCTGTTCGTCACTGAGCCTAGTCCCGGAAGCTCGACCGGAAGCTCTTCAGGAACGTTTACCATCATGCACACCACTGCTTCCCTTTGTCTATAAGGTTTGAGCAGATTACAGTGGTAAACTTGCTGTGCTTTCCGCTTTCCTGGCAGACTTACCACGTAGTTAACGTCCGACAGTTTCTGAACAATTCGTGCTGGGCCCTCCCACTGCACGTCTAGTTTGTTGTTTAGCGATGTGCGCAATATCATGACCTCATCGCCAACCTCAAAACGACGGGCCCTGGCTGTCCGATCATAATAAACCTTGGCCCTCTGCTGGGCCTTTGTCATTGCTTCACCTGACAACTCCTGTGCCCTTCTTAAGCGTTCGAGGAGCTTAAGCACGTACTCCACCACGACTGGGTCGTCGCCCCTACCTTCCCATGATTCTCGAAGCATGCGAAGCGGAGATCGAAGCGAGCGACCGTACACCAGTTCAGCTGGCGAAAACCCCGTAGCCGCATGCGGCGCGGTCCTTAAAGCAAACATCACCCCAGGCAGACACAGCTCCCAGTCAGTTTGATGTTCAAAACACAAGGCTCTCAACACGCGCTTCATGACGGAGTGGAGCTTCTCAACGGAATTCGACTGTGGGTGGTACACTGAGCTGTGTAGCAGCTTTACCCCACACCTTTCGAGAAAAGTTGTCGTCAAAGCGCTAGTAAACACTGTGCCCTGATCTGATTGAATTTCTGCAGGAAAACCAACTCGCGCAAATATGGACAGTAGTGCATTGACTATCTCAACTGAGCTGAGTTCTTTAAGCGGCACTGCTTCAGGGAACTTTGTCGCTGGGCAGATCACAGTCAAAATGTGTCTGTACCCCGTGGCTGTTACCGGCAGAGGTCCCACTGTATCAATAACGAGCCGTCTAAAAGGCTCCGTAATGATAGGTACCAATTTCAACGGCGCCCTCGATTTGTCCCCTGGTTTGCCCACCCGCTGACAAGTGTCACATGTCCTCACGAAATGGTCTGCGTCCCGAAAACACCCTGGCCAATAGTACTCTTGCAAGAGACGGTCCTTAGTTTTCTTAACTCCTAGGTGTCCGGACCACGAACCCCCATGTGACAAGCGCAACAGATCCTGACGATAGCATTGAGGCACGACCAGCTGGTCGAACTCCACTCCTCGGCGGTCTAGATACTTCCGGTACAGGACTCCACCTCTTTCCACAAAACGCGCAGTTTTCCTGGCGATACCTTCTTTGACATTGCAGCGCACGTTTTCCAGGCTGCCATCCTTTTTTTGCTCGGCTATCAAAGCCGTCCGGCTGACTTTTAGCAACCTATCAAGTCCGTCTGACGTAGGCGCGATGAGCAAATCAGTAGATAGCTCTTCTAACTTTCCCGCGTCGGGCGTTTCCTCTCCAGTATCTGGCGCCTTTAACGTTACAGACTCAAGTTTATTCAGTTCGGGCGTGCTCGGAATATCAGCTTGCTGCGCCTCTGACCCTTTTTCGTTGTTTGATAACGTCGGCCCCGCAACTACCGCCTTTGCAGCGAGCTCCCGAACCTTCGATCTGGTTAAGGCCTGAACACTAGCTTCACCAAACAAAAGCCCCTTCTCGCGCAGGAGGTGATCGGACCTGTTTGAAAATAGGTACGGGTACTGGGGTGGCAGCATAGATGACACTGCCGCCTCCGTCTCAAGCGCTCCGAAAGGTCCTTCAATAAGCACTTTTGCTACCGGCAGACACACGCTATGAGCTTCCACGGCTTGCTTGATCCACGCGCACTCGCCCGTGAACATATGGGGTTCTACGTAAGACGGGTGAACTACATCCATCGTAGCTGCGGAATCGCGAAGCACTCGGCACTCTTTCCCGTTTACGAGGAGGTCTCGCATGTAAGGCTCAAGAAGCTTCATGTTCTCGTCAGTGCTGCCTATTGAAAAAAACACAACTTTTGGTGTTGTTTCCGGACACTGCGCCGAAAAGTGACCCGGCTTCTGGCACGTATAACACAAGCGCGCTCGCCTCATCTCGAACCGCTTTCTGCGTTTGGCTGCCGCCGTCTCTTTACGTTTGGTCGGACTGCTTTCGCTCGCATCCGCACTACGCGTGTCCCCCTTAAATCTCATGGGCGTGAACCTTGGCCTCTCAGACTTGGAGCCAAATTCACCCTTTTGACCGTCCTTAGCTCCGCGAGCTCGACGCGTCACAAACTCCTCGGCTAGCTCAGCGGCTCTAGCCACCGTACTCACGTCTGGCCTATCCAAGACCCAGTATCGCACGTTCTCAGGTAACCGACTATAAAACTGTTCTAGCCCGAAACACTGCAGAACTTTATCGTGGTCACCAAACGCTTTCTCTTCTTTGAGCCACTCCTGCATGTTCGACATAAGCCTATACGCAAACTCTGTATATGACTCACTTCTGCCTTTCTCATTTTCCCGAAACTTCCGACGGAACGCTTCCGCAGACAGCCGGTACTTTTTTAGCAGACTCGATTTTACTTTGTCGAAATCCTCTGCTTCCTCTCTATCCAAGCGAGCGACTACGTCGGCCGCCTCGCCGGGTAACAAAGTGAGCAAGCGCTGTGGCCACGTTTCCCGAGAGAACCCCTGCTTCTCGCACGTTCGCTCAAAGTTAACCAGGAACAAACCAATGTCCTCTCCAAGCTTAAACGGCCGCATTAGGTCAGTCATTTTGAACAATACGCGTTCTCCTGCACCGTGTGCCTGACTTCCATTACGAGCGCGTTCCATCTCTACCTCGAGACGCTTCATTTCCAAAGCGTGTTCGCGCTCTTCTTTTTCTTTCTGCTCTTTAAGTTCGCGCTCCTGTTTCTCTTTTTGCTCTTTAAGTTCGCGCTCATATTTCTCTTTTTGCTCTTTAAGTTCGCGCTCATGTTTCTCTTTTTGCTCTTTAAGTTCGCGCTCCTGTCTTTTTGACCTCTCCTCAATAGTCTCAAGGCATTCCGACAGCTCGTCATCCTCAGCCTCTAACTCAAGAATAGCCTTTAGCAGTTCAGGTTTTCTTAGTTTGTCTGAGACATCCAGACCCAACTCTCTTGCAAGCTCCAACAATTTCGGTTTGCGCAACGACTTCAAATCCATGGCTGCTCTGAATGCTGCTTTTTCTACTGCTTACTATTGTCTTGCCGCAAACTAACCCGGCAGCAACGACAACCACAATTACCAGCTCTGTTTCTGACACTAACAAAAGCCTGGCAAAGCTCAGTAGAAGAAAGTCCCGCACTCACCAAACCTCGCAGGCAGGAATTCCGCGCAGTCGTTCCGCTGCAGGCAACCAGTCATCACACAGGGCTCGTTGCACTGCTCCCGGATCGTCGTTGAGCTGCTCAGCATACCGTCAACTGCATCTCTTTGCTGCTGGCCTCCGTTGTCGCGATCTCGCCGCTGGCAGACAGTTGTTTGAAGTCGTAGGCGATCTCACCGCTGGCAACCAGATGTTTGGGATCGCGACACTGGAGCGATCCGTTGGGAACTCGGCGCTGACGCCCGTGGTTGTACCTGGGTCGCAAGCCCCAAGGGTAGCGTTGGCCTGGCGGCCTGGGGTACAACTGCAAGCATCCGAAGGTCCCGGCAAAGCATGAGTCGACAGGTAACAACGAAACAACTTGTTTATTTTAACATCGCAAAGAGTTGGCGGTCAGGTTTTACCGAAGTAGAGAGACGGGAGAGCACTTCACTCAACGGAAGAAATCGGAGCCCTCCTCTGGCGTCCGGGGGCAGCTGTTTTTATACTCTCGCAGTTGAGGGCAAGAAGGAACCCCTCAAAAGACGAGCACGTGAATGTACAATGGGCTAATGGTGACGCACACTGTCGTAGCGATGCCGTAGCACCATGTCGTGGCGCTGCGCAAGATCTCGTAGCAACTGGTCGTGGCGCTGCGCAGCACACTGTCGTGGCGCTGCGCAGCACACTGTCGTGGCGCTGCCGGTCGGACACAATGACTGTAACGAGAAGATGGTCCCTGCTTTGGCTTCGCCTGTTTCGGGCACAATGACTGGAACGAGATCCCTGCTTTGGCATCGCCTGTTTCGGGCCCAATAACTGGAATGAGATCCCTGCTTTGGCATCGCCTGTTTCGGGCACAATGACTGGAACGAAATCCCTAGGCGGTCGCATCGCCGCAGACGCGCCTGGAAACACCTGGCGATGAGTGTTGCGGTGACGACGATCGGGCCAAAATGTCCGCCGCCCCGCCGCCGTCGCGCCGGCAAAACCACGTGTCGCAGGCGAAACGCAACACGCTATACCACACACTCTCGGCACGAATGCTCGCAACGCACGTTGCTTTCGCTTGGGACGGAGTGCCAGGGGGCTGGCGCAGAGGTTGGAGATGATTCGTGCGCGGGCTCTAAGAAAACCGGAAGTACACGACACGACGTCCAATCATGACGGAGAGTCCGTGAGGGCGGAGCTTAGCCCCGATCATTCGGCGAACGAGCTGAGGAGAAAACGGTCTGCTGTGGAGGAGGGCAACCTGTAATCGTACGTATCTCTTTCAATATGAGACGCTTCACGCAAATTTTGATGGGAATCGTTTACTGTAGCTCTACGCTACAAGCCTTCAAAATTTGACCGAGCCGTTTTAGGGACCTTTTAACAAATATATGCAGAAAATGAGTTTAGTAATCACGAATCACTTTGATTGGCGTGACAGCGACAGCTATGATCGTGCAGATCGTCGCTGATATCTGTCAAAATAACATTAAATGAGCATTTTTCCCGGCCATTGCCAACTGATAATGCATAGTGAGTAGGAACCACAGGGGACTCATTCCCAACATGTCCTAATTAAAAAACTTGAATTGCCGTTTGAATTACTTTTCATTGTAACTCTGACTGTATGCTGTATGAAAATGCGATGACACCGAACTGAGCTTATCACTATTCATAAATATTGCCTCTGCATTATCAATTACCATGAGCAGCAGCAGAATTAATGCTAATTCAATATCTTGATACCCATCACGACATGCCCGCATTAAAGCTACCACTGTCATGTAGTAATCCGTGATCACTAGTGATTTTCTCGTAGCACCTCCTAGTTAACATTAATGAATCGCTGTTTAAAAGAGTTTTCATTTGACATCCACGACGGTATTCTGCATAAAAGACGGAACTGACCGCATCACTATAGCGATTCCTATTAATTCGGTGTTATGATTCATTATGACGTAAAAAGTGCTTATTTTATGATAATTTGATTTAAAACTTTGCTGTTGTATCCTGCATATCCTACCTATTACTGCAACTTTGCTACTGAAGTATCGCCGTGTGGCTTCACACGCGTGTTCTTTTGTGGTAACCCTAAAAACGTTAAAGTTTAACACGAACGATGTTTATGAGTTATTACGTGCCCGAGAATGATGTGAACAATTTTTCATTACTTTAAGAGGCAACCTCAATACGCTGTTCTCCTTGTATAAGAAAATATAGGCCGCTAGTGTTGTTTCAGCCAACAACACCACACTAAGGAGATCATTTATTAGATTCCAGTAACTGACATTCACAACGTCCTGAGACGTGCCACTAGAATGTTACAAACGATGTGCTTGTAATATTGAATTTCCGCTTCCCTTTTGTAGCAGGTGATGCAAGTACCAAAGCGCTAAAATTCACTTGCGAGGCAAAATTATTTCTGCGTAGTGAGATATCTATCTTATAAAACGGTACGTCAGGAACCACTTAGTCGCAGAGCCACTAAGTAGCAGTCATGCAACTGAACGTTCAAGATCTATTGTATGCTGAAAACATGAGCGCTGAAGATTTCCTTTTCTTTTGCTGAGTGCTCTCGCGCCGCCTCATTCAGGTGTCGTGATATCACAAAGATTGCGTAATGATCAACACATCACCACAAAGAATCGCTAAAGCTCAGGTAGTGCAGCGACCACTTGATTTACTTATAATGACGCTAAACATTTTATAATCTTTCATGTGCTTAAATCGCAACGTGACAATACAATTTATATGACTGTGACGAAAAGAGAGCGCGACAATCACACATCGGGCACTCGTAGTCACCAATTTTATTGGAGTGCAAGAGCGCACAAAGTCAAATGAACTTCTACATCCTAAAAAATTCGTATTACCGCTTACGATTGCTATACAACCACGGAATAGAGAAATTTTAAAGGATACGTGTGACGTGCGCCCACATGTAAACAAGTAACGGGAGCAGACGACGCGATGCGCAATCCACACAATCCTCGTTCAGCTGCTGTCCGCCAGGCTGCGACTGCGCTCAATCGCGCGCACATCTTCCATTTCGCCCATTCGACTTTAAGTAGCGAGCAGGAAGGTTTGGTTGCAACGACGGTGTAAGGAAGGAAGGAAGGAAAAAGTGGAGAAGGAAAGGCAGGGAGGTTAACCAGTTTAGCTCAACTGGTTTGCTACCCTACACATGGGAGCGGGATGGGGGGGATGAAAGATGGAGAGGAGAGAGAGAGAGAGAGAGAGAGCACATAGCACAGCACACACATCGTCAGTTGCAGTCCTTCACTCTTGCATGGTACGTGACATCACTGTCACAGCCACTTGTCCAAGCCCGTTTCGTTCAAAAACCGAAGTAGTCCCTTCGTCGCCTTCAGCTGCGACGTCTTCTGTCGGCGATATGTGAAAATCGTTTCGGCTGACAATGGTCTATTGTCAAGGTGCGCTAGAACGGACGCCAGGCACTGTCTCTGAACATTATATTCAGGACATTCGCACAGAATGTCTTCTAGAGTCTCCTCGCGAAGACAGGCATCGCAGAGAGCGTTGTCGGCCATTCCAATGCGAAATGAGTAAGATTTCGTGAATGCCACCCCTAGCCATAAGCGATAAAGCAGAGTAGCCTCTTATCGGCGGAGTCCAGTTGGCATACAGAGATGCATCAAAGAGGGCAGGTCATATTGAAGATTGCTCTGGTTGGTCTGGCTGCTTGCTGTGCACCATGGAGAGAGTGTGATCTCCTGCGCAAGCACTCGAAGTCTGTTGGCTGCGTCAGACCGTGAAAGTGGTATGGTCTCTTCCTGTGTGTCTTCAAGAGCTGCCCGAGCGGCATTATCAGCGTCTTCCTTTCCTATGACGCTGCAGTTACTTGGCAGCCACTGAAACGTCACGTGGTGTCCTTTCTCATGTTATGTATGGAGTAGGCATCTAATATCGAATACGAGCTGTTGGAATGGCCCACGACGCAGAGCTGATAGCACAGATTGTAGGTCTGCCTTTGAGCCACTGAAGATTGACTACTGTCGAGGTGGTTCCCGATTGACGAAACAAAGTGCAGCGCGAAGAGCAGTTATTTTCGCTGATGTCGATGTCGTTGGGTGGTCAGTTTTAAGCTGATGGTAATAGCTCTTGCTGGGACAACCACTGCATCGGACGAATACTGGATGTTTGTGGAACCATCAGTATAAATATGTGCACTGTCCGCGCAACTCTCGTGCGGAAGAAGCACAGTTGTTTCAGCACAGGCGACGCCAGCTCACACTTTTTCCCGATTCCTGGTACACTGAGATGTACTGCAGGGCTGATAAGACACCAGGGGGTATCGATGGTTTAGATGCAGCGGTGAAGCCCGAGGGAAGTTTGTCGTTGTACTTGACGATAGTTTTATAGAATGATGCTTGGTGCCTGTCTGATGGTGATAGGGGGCACGTGCAAAATGTCTGATGTGCGTTCTCAGGGCTTCCACCGTACTATGAGTTTGCATTGAATGGTCCCGAGCAATCGCAATAGTGGCCTCTGTTGACGTGCATCTGGGCAAACCAAGGCAAACTCTGAGTGCTTGAGCTTGCGCTGCCTGCAGAACACGAATATTTGTCTTGCAGGAGTTGTTCCGTACAGGTAGACTATATCTTAACGAACCTAGAAAGAGAGCTCCGCAGAGTTTCAGCATTGAGTCTACTAACATCCCCTACGTCTTTCCTGTCAAGTATTTAAACAACTCGGAAGTTTCTGTCAGGCGCCGTTTCATGTAGGCCACGTGCGGGCTCCAAGAGAGGCCTCGCTTGATAATCAAGCCAGGAAATCAGTGGGTTCTGACATCGTGAAATGGTCCGCCCATTGATTGAGATGACATAAGGCGTCATTGGTGTGCGAGTAAATGCCACTAGTGCGCATTTTTCTGGTGGTATGCTGAGGCCTTGTTTAAACAAGTAGCTCGCTGTCAAAGTTGCCGCTCCTTGAAGCGGCGCACGTATCTGAGGACGTGTGACTGCTGAAGTTCAGACACAGATGTCCTCTGCGTATATTGAAATCTTGATGGTAGTTGGCAAGTATTCAGCAAGTCCAGCAAGAGCGAGGTTGAATAGCGTCGGCCTGAAAGCGCCGCCTTGAGGAATGCTCCTGCTGGTATAGCGTCGCGTAGTTGTGCCATCATCAGTTAATACAAAGAATGATCTTGCAGATAGGTAACTTGCAATCCACAAAAACTGGCAGTGGCTTAGCTCAGCTATGACAGGATATACGTAGCGAAAGCTAAGGCATATCATGGTTAGCCTTGGTTAATCTTGATTGCAAGTCCAGGTTAGTTTCGTTGTCTACCTATGTTACGGCGTTTAGCCAGTCGTTCGGCGCGCTATTCGTCTGTTTCCTGGGCAATTTATTTCCTCTTCATCTCGTACCGATGTCGATTCCAGGCCTCCTCCTGCTTATCAAAATTGTCGCCGTCCATACTGCCACCTCAACAGTGGCGTAGCCAGAAATTTCGTTCAAGGGGGGGGGGGGGGGGGGGCTCACGTTGGAGCGGTGCCTCCTCACAGAATTTGTCGAGGGATCAAATAGATGAATAACTGTATTGCCATTGCCAAAGATGGTGCAAACGAATTCTTAGACGCTACGCACTGTCAAGACTAGGAAAATACGTATATTTTTATAAAAGAATACATTCTTGTGTCCCAAAAATTGTGCAGCAATAACTGATATATCAATGCTTCCATGCTTTTCGTCTATTTAATAATAAAGAAAATATCACACGAACTTTAGAACAACCTCAGTATGAAACCAGCAAAGCAGTTCATGCCGCTGACATGATAAATGTAAAGGCCGTGAAATGAACAAGTTGAGGACAAATATTTTAATGAAACTTTGTCATTCAAGAACCTTGTTTACATTTTTGTACATATGCAACTGCCAGGGAAAATTCTCTGTGACGCTGTCCATTCCAATGCACTGCGCAGCAGAAGCTGTCAGCGGTCGTGTATTGTAATTGCACCGAAATTATAGTCGCGAAATAGATCACATATAAAAAGCCGCAGTTCTGCAAAATATACGTTAGAAATTCAAAGTACAATAGCATACACAAATGCGAAGATGCAGCTTGATAAAAACCAAAACCTGTCTCTGGAAACAAAGTTCACTGCATGTATCCACAAAACCACGCAACAAGATATTTAAATATACGTATAGGTATCCAATGTATCTACGTGTCTAAGCAATAGTCACTGTATACAAGGTGCTTCAGCTAACTTTAGCCAGAGTTTATAAACATGCCGATGCACTCTAAGACGACGCGACCAAGTGCATGTTGCTCACTTTTGTACGTAGTGTGTCACGCTATTTCTTGTATTGTTGCTTAGCTAGGTTTTTAGTCAAGATTATTAAACCAATTTCTGAAGTAACGAACCATAGAAAAAATTCCATTTCGAAAATTGCAGGACGGTTCGCAAAACGTCCGAATAAACAGTTTCGGTCTTTGTGTACATAAAAATAAGTATTAGTGTATTTCAGCTTACTGATGATGCCCGCGGAAATACAAAACACCAAGTGACATGCCCGTTGCGCGTCGTGATTGCATAGCTCCCCTACGTTTCGCGCACAAACAGCCATAGGGGCGCTGCCGCTTGAAAGGCGATAGGGCAACCACGTAGGCGTTGGCAGTGCCATTTACACCGGTGATGTGTTCCCCTCGCGAAAGTTTGTTATAGCGGTAAGCAGACGCAGCGGTTATCGTTTGTGCTGCTGGAAGCAACAGGTCCGTCATTTCGCGATAACTGTGAGCAAATTTAACATCCCTAAATAAAAAAAAACAGTTTTCAGAAGGCTGAAAATGGTAGAACAAGAGTATCCTAAATGACCAGACGCAGTCTTTCACTGAATATACGTTTATTTTTCATGCACTTTCACAGCAAGCGCTCGAAGAGGTCACATTCTGCAGCGATACAAGACTGGGATCTTTTGAGAACGCTTGTTGTCTCTGCCTTGAGCACCATCGGTGAAATGTTGTGAAAGACTTGAGTTATATTCTTCTGTAACGCTTCTGGAGACTTCGTTTACGTCGTGTATGCGTGATCCTTAATATAACCCCACAAGAAAAAGTCAAGAGGGTTGAGGTCGGCTGACCTTGCCGGCCACAGGACAGGCCCATTTCTCCCTATCCATTGCCCTGAGAAGGTAACATCAAGCCATGCTCGTGCTTGACTGCAGCTGTGGGCAGGGGCCCCATCGTGGTCATACCAATTTCCGTCAAGCCGGGCTAGTGGCATGTTGCAGCAGAAGTCTTCAACCGGCCCTTTGAAGAACTCACATACCTCTTGCCGGTCAGAAGGTTGATAAAAAACACTGGGCCAATGACTGTACTGTCATATATTCCGCACCAAACGTTAAAAGACCACTGATATTGGTGGCGGTATCTTCCCAGCCAGTGGGGATTTCGCTCACTCCAATAGTATCCGTTGTGGATATTTACTTGGCATCTTCGGGAGAAGTTCTCCTCGTCAGTCCGGATACTTTGGTGAGGAAGTCAGAATCCTGTTCCTCCTGAATCAAAATCCGATTCGCGAAATCGAATCTCTTTTGAAGATCCCTTGACTCCAGGCATTGCTGCAACTGCAGGTGATAAGGATGCAGTCCAGCTGTTTTCAATATCATCCAGGTAGTTCTGTGGGACGCACCGAGCTGCGCGTGCTAGCGTGTGGATTAGTCGCCATGAAAGACAAAACGTTTGAGCGAACTTCATTATTTATGACTGAAACTATCTGCCTCTTTCTTGTGAAGCTGCCGGTTTGCTTCAGCGACTCGTAGGTGTTGAATATTGTCATCGGGCTTGGTCGCGTACCCGGGTGTCAGCTTCGAAATATTCTTGCAGCCTGCCGTCTCTGTCCGCCTGCAGCTCCTAAGGCCAGGATCATGTCTGCTTTTTCCTCGTTGGAAAAAGGCATCACGAAATTGCTCGCGCTTGAACAGCCGATGCACTAGGGTCTGTTTTATCGCTGTCTGGAACTACCACTACCACCCCGTCCGACAGTCGCTTTACGCAGCGCAGGAGATAACGGTTGCTAGCTTAAATCGAACAGCCAACGCTCGCGTCGCTGCCCTGTCGCTTTTCAAGCGGTGGCGCACCTATGGCTGCTTGTGCGCGGAACGCTTGGGAGCAGTGCAATCACGACGCGCAAGCGGGCATGTCACGTTGTGTTTTTTGTATTTCGCGGGCATCCGCCGTCACCTGAAAAACACTAATATTTAATAGATAGACAGAAACTGTTTATTCGGACGTTTTGCAAACCGCGCTGCAACTTTCTAATTGAAAATTTTTTCCTAGCTTCGTTGCTCCAGAAGTTAATTAATTTTGACTAATTATCTGATTAAACAAAATACAAAAATAGCATGACACTGCATACAGAAGTGAGCAACATGCATTTGGTCGCGTCGCCTTAGAGTGCATCGGCACATTTTTGAACTCCGTTTAAAGTTAGCTGAAACACCCTGTATAATGCGTCAAACAAGGCAAATAAACATGTTACGCAATCACAGATTCACAGGTCACAGAATCCTAAGACACGCCCCCCCCCCTCCCTCCGCTCCCCCAATGCATCGCGCGCGTCGGAAGGCGGCGCGATTCCTCCTCGCTTTTCTCCGTTGTGCGCATAAGACTGACACACCATCGTCGGCTCACCCCTCCCCCCCCCTCTACGCTTTCACTCGCACATACAGTATGCGGCGCGCGCTGACGATGTTATCCCACTTGGACTTCATACGGAACATGACGGCGACGACAGGAATGCGCCTTGAGTGTCCGTATAATTGCTATCGCAATAATAAAATAAGAGTATCCAGCAACTGAAGAGTGCCGTGACCCATTACTTTCGCAAAAGTAATACAAAATCAAACTTACAGTATGCGACAATTCACTGTGCCGCAACAATGTCTATTTGCGTGGGAGGGGGGGGGGGCACTGAAATGAATAAACGCAAAGGAAAGCATGTTGGCCACAATCGAATGCCTACTTGGGGCACCTAATGTAGCTACCTACGGAAATTGAAGAAAACCTGAGACGCTTTATCCCCAAAGAACCATATGCCTGCTGCTCTTTATCCTGCACTGGTAAGATAAAATACTTTCCGTAGACGTCTGCTAGCCAGAAAGCGTCAAAAGCTCTCTGAGGCCAAAATACGCTCGGCCAGAGAAAAACGAACGCACACCGCAGTGCGCCGCGTGGTTGTCAGGGCAACACGTGAAAAACGCATGACCTCTGGCTGGCTGTGACAGCTTACGGGTAGCGAGAACAAGAGAATTCAAGAGGCTCAATCTGTCCTCGCGAATAAAAATCAAAGTAGAAAAAAATAAATAAGAACGCAGTTATCTTTGCTGGCTTTAGTGCCTTGACATGAATGCTTTGGTGCGCAGGTGAAAAAAAATGTTCATATTCTTTTCTTTGACATGATGGCACAAGTTAACCCTCACGACGCTTAGTCTCATCGGACATCGCTACGTGTTCGGTCAACTTGTCTGAAAGTGTGTTGATTTGGCCTGTTTCGTTGTATGGTCGGATGTACGACTTAAGAAAAGTCAATGCAGCTTTGGCGTCAAATGTTTATAAGAACATTAAACCCACAAGGATCCGCAATTGAAAATGTAAAGCACGACTTTTGAAATGTCAATGCAGCTTTCGCACCAAAACTTTGTGTGATCTTTATACCCATAAAGCTTCGGAATTGAAATCCATGCGCTCCGTACATCCCGCGGCCTCTGCGAGATGCCGCGACGAGCCCGCTCGCCATCAAAGCGCCCTTGCAACTTTGTGCTCGGATGGGGTTCTTTGTGTCATGTGACTCAAGGTGCATGGGCTTTGCCATAAAATTCAGCCTGAGTTCACAATCTTCACGGCAAAATGTCTTTTCGAGCGTAAAAATACATTCGAGAGAAAATCCAGAATGATTTCCGGCGCCCGGGGTTTGTTTTGATCGGCGGTGCATCACAGCACGAAAACATTTCGGGGGGGGGGGGGCTGAAGCCCCATAAGTACCCCCCCCCCCCCTGGCTGCGCCCCTGCACTTCAACTATGGTTGCGGCGCACGCGAGCTCTCCTTTTCAATCCTCCCACACGTTATCAGCCTTGCGACTGACTGAGCTGGCGAAGCGAACGGAGGCGAGCACGACGACGATGAACGCGTTGTAGGAACGCGTTGTTACGAGGAATGCGGTGTGACGTCATGTGCCTCCTCGGAGCACGGCCACAGCGAAATCGCAAGTTTGCGGTCAGTAAAGCTATCGCTTTAAAAAACTCGACCACCTAGGCCAACCGCCACAGGAGCGTCGAGAATGACCTCATGTAACCACGGTGTAAGAATATTGTTGCGACTATAGTCTAAAGGGTATGCTTGTCTCTGTCTTTGTTGATATCCCCCGTTTCTTCGCACTGTTACTTTATAAGAATTGAGCCCAACCAACTTGCTCAATTACGCACAAGGTTAAAAGGCAGAAGCTACTGGTGGTTTGTATCTTTAAAAAAATGGCGCGAACGTTCACATGTTTACGAGTTCTAAAATATATTAAATCAATTTGAAACTTTGCCCGAGCACCTTTCGTGGCCCTGTGACATGACAATTTCGGAGTTGAAGCTATATATTTAGCTTAGCTCACAACGTTCGTAAAGTGCCCTGGAGATGTATCAGTTGGAGATTCGACACCTCCGATCGCCTCACGCCCGTTGTGATTCTTGTTGCCGCATTTCTGTTGTAGTGTCCCGATCAGGCGGATCCGATGCTGCGCTATCGTGGGCGGGCGGGGGCGGCGGCCACATAATCTGCGGCAGCTCGGCGTGTGATGCCTGGAGCCGTGGCGTGGGCCGCCTCGTTGCCCGCGAGCGGGACATCGGTGTGTGCCGGGGTCCAGAGGAGGAAGACCGTAGAATTTTGGGGTTGCGAGGGCGATGACGAGTCACCGTCGTCGCAAATTTGGAGTATGTGGACCGCTTCCCGCGAGACGCGACCGCGCGCGAAGCCGCGGATTGCCGCCTGCGAGTCGCTGATCACGATCGCAGCGCTAGGCACCGTGGCCTGTGCTAGGGCTATTGCGGCTTCTTCGGCCGCCTCCATGTGTCCCATGGTCACCGTGGCGCTCGCGAGGCACTTACCCGTGCGGTCTACAACCGCGATCGCGTGTGCGCTTCTCTCTCCTTCATATCGCGCAGCGTCTACGTACACCGCCTCGCTGCTGTTGCCAGACTTCTTCTGAAGGTCTCTTGCTCGTTTGTTGCGTCTCGCGGCGTGGTGCGTCGGGTGCATGTTTTTGAGAAGCGGCGGGATGATCAGGCGGTCGCGGACCGAGGCCTGGACCACCATATTTTCTTCAGGCGGAGAGTGGTACGCGATGTCGAGTGACTCGAGGATGCATCGACCTGTCTTTGAATTAGATAATCGATCGTATTGGGGGGGGGGGGCGCAATGTCGTGCGCCTCGATTAACTCGTCAAGTGAGTTGTGAAGCCCGAGCTCCAGAAACTTGTCAGTGCTCGCGTTGAGTGGAACGCCGACCGCCCTCTTAAAAGCCTTTCGTATCATGCATTCGACCTTGTTTTTTTCGCACCCTATCCACTTAAGGTAGGGGGCAACATACGTTATGCGGCTTATCGCGTACGATTGCACGAGACGGATCGCGCAGTCTTCACGCATACCATTGCGTCAATTCATGATGCGACGCAAGATTCGGATTGTGTCATCTACCGAACGACGAAGTCTTCGCACCGTCTCTCCGTTATGGCCATTTGCCTGCAGGTGTAACCCCAGGATCCTAATTTTGTCTAGGTGCGGTACGGGAGCACCATCTGCCAATATAATACGTATTTTGGAGTATTCCCGTTCTACGTCGCGCAGGGTTTTACGACCTCTCCTTGTGGGTTTGTAGATTAACAGTTCAGACTTGGTAGCCGAGCACTCGAGGCCCGTTCCACGCAAGTAATTCTAAACCGCATCTACTCCTGCCTGTAGCGTTCGCTAGACGTGACCGTCACATCCTCTCCCGGGAACCCAGAGGGTGATGTAATCCGCGTATAGACTGTGATGCAATCCTTCTACTTCTGTTCATTTGTCGGGTAGACCTAGTAGAACTAAATTAAAGAGTAATGGTGAGATGACGGATCCTTTCGGCGTGCCAGACGGAGCCGTCTCAAATTCCGGCGATTCCTCGTCGCCAACGACGATGCGTACACGCCTGCACGCGAGGAAATCTCTAACGTAATTACACATTCTTTGGCCTAGTCCTAATGTTCTAATTGTTTTTAAGATTGCTTCCTGTTTAACGTTGTCAAAGGCCATTATAATATCTAGGCCGAGTATTGCATTAGTGGAGCTGGTAGTGTCGTCTACGATCTGGTGTTTAAGCTGAAGCAATACGTCCTGTGAGGAGAGGTTGCGGCGGAATCCTAGCGTGGGGTGCGGGAACGCGTCACGGTCTTCGAGAAAGTCGGTCACGCGGGCGAGAACTGCGTGTTCCATGAATTTGCCGACGCAAGACGTAAGCGAAATCGGTCTTAGATTATCGAGCGCAACTTGCTTGCCGGGCTTTGGAATCATGATAACACGGGCCCGTTTCCACCCTTCGGGAACAGAGCCCCTTCGCCAGCACTCGTTGACGTAGGTCCCGAGGCGGGAGATCGACTCGTCGTCTAGGTTACGGAGAGTCTTGTTGGTAACACGGTCCGGGCCGGGCGCCGGACGAGTGTTTAGTTCGATCAGTACTATCCGAATTTCTGCCTTGCTAAATTCCGCTTCCAATTTCTCATTTGCGACGCCGTCGTATTCGGCATGTTGGATGCTTTCGGCATTCTTAAAGTAACGATCACGTATTGCGTCGAAGAAGTTATCACCTTTGTAATCTCTTACTAGTCTACGAGTATTGTGGCCTTGAGCGGCCCTAGTCTCCTCCGGATCTAATAGGTGTCGAAAGAAGCACCAAGCGCTCGCCCCGGCCATCTGCCTCTCGAGGCGGTTGCACGTGTCTTCCCACTGTGCCCTGGATACCTGGAGTGCGTGTTCTTCGATCTCTCTGTCTAATTGTGCTATGCGTTTGCGCAAAGCCTTATTATGTCTTTGACATTCCCATCTCTTTAGAAGTGCTCGCTTTGCTTCCCACATGTGCAGCAGCCTGCTGTCGATTATTTCGAGGTACGCCTCAGCTTGAACTTCGTTTGTTGCCGCGTCTACATCCCTTCTGAGCGTCTTGGTCCACTCGTCTATGTCCGTAATCGGCTCGTCGCCTCGCCCCGCTTCTTCTCGTTTCTTGCGGAAGGTGTCCCACTTCACGAGTTTGAGTTTACGGCCTTTGCTTACAGGGTTAGTCCCACGATCGCTCGGGCCCGTGCGTATCGTCATCTCGATCAGCATGTGGTCACTTCCTAAATCTTCTTGCGTATTTTGCCCGTGCGCTGTGGGTAAATTCGAAACGAACGCGAGGTCTGGTAGTGTGTCGTCACTCACGCTGTTCCCTCTGCGTGTAGGATCGGCTGGATTCGCGATCAGTTCAAGCCTTTGATCTTGCGAGTCTTCCCAAAGGTGTTTGCCTTTGGGTGTTTCTCGGGCGTAGCCCCAGGCTCCGTGGGGCGCATTAAAGTCGCCCGCAACAAGCAGAGGCTCGCCGCCGGAAGCCGCGCGCGCGCCCCGGAACAGGTCCCCGAAGCGGTGCTGAAGCGTGGATTTATTGCGCACGTTAAGGGCGAAGAGTCCGCGGTCACTCTCAGGAATTAATTCTACGAATACGTGAGGTATCTTTGCGCAGGGAAGTTCGGGGTGCGCTACAGTAACGTTACGCCGAACGACCGCGGCGGCGACCGGCAACGGGCGCGCAACCACCGCCCTCGGCCCCGCGCCATCTGCCACGCGGGGTGTAGACCGTTTCCTTCTTTGTCTGTTGTCCGTCGCGGTCGCGTCTATGACTTCGTAGCCAGCTAGTTTGACCGGATGGTTTGTCTCCTGTAAAAGAACCACGTCCGGTTTGGTCTCGCGGTTGCGTATGAATTGCTGAGGATTAGCGTGCTTCCTCCTGTAGCCCCGGTAGTTCCACTGACAGATTGTGTATTGTTGTTGTTTCCCAGTGTTAGCGTGGTTCGTTGCGTGTGTAGCCATGGCGATGAATGGATCGATGGATGGATGGATGAAAAACTTTATTACGGTCCTTTAGGACGCGCCCTAGCGCGTAGCGGGCCACTCCCACGTCGGGACAAAAAGGCCGAACCTCTTCGCCGCGTCGCGGGCTAGCCATAGTGATGTCTGTTTAATTTAACTCGCCGCCGTCGAGGCGACTTAGTTGCTGCTGCGGTTGCGTCTCTACGTCTGTGAGCTTGTTTTGCTGCGGCTGATTGTGTTGTCACTGTCTAGAGTACGGCTTGCTCATCGTTCTTATTGGTCCACCCGCAGCTGGCGGCAGCCTCGCTTCTATGTCGTCTATGCGCGCCAAGTGCGCGGCGAACATTTGTGCGATTTGCTCAGAGAGCTTAGCTACCGCGTTATTAAACAAATCGTTCACATGTGCCGTCTGTTTTGCAAAACGTTCCTCGAGGCTCTTCTCGATGCTGTCTACTCGTTTCTCCACTTTCTCGTAACGGCCGCATCGCTGTTTGTGTCGGGTCTTGCGGGATCTAGTGCGATCCGTGAATAGAACAAAAAATTTCAATAACATTGCTGAGATATAAAAAATCGCGAGACTGCCTGGCGTATCAGGGCTTTTGCATATTGCTTGCTGTGTTGAATACTATGTCCTCAGTAGGCATTATGTGATAGGTGCAAGGGGGAGAACGCCTCACAGCCAAATCAGATTGACAAGGAAATTTATTCACCCGTAGGCACACTTACAGCTGTGGCAGGAACGAAAAGTACAATATGAGGTACATCACATGTAATACATCATACTTGTTGTCAACAAAAAAGATTAACAAATGAAATAATAAATGGTGTCTTCTTGACACTGGCTTTATCACACACAACAACAACAACAACAACAAAACTCATTACCGCATCCACGCAAAAGCATTATTGTCGGCCTCGAATTTATGAAAGGTACTCGGGGCACATACAGACACAGTTTGAACTAGGGCAACCGAATTGAGCATTATTCTGGCTGTAGAAAGACTTTGCCTCGGGAGACGGTTATGTACCGCGTAGACCAGCGGCGAAGAAACTCGACTTCACCGAGTTTGAACAACTGTTCTTCAAGATGACCCCATATTAACACCCGTAGTTTCAGCATTCTGGGGTACATTGCTCTATTTGTCTGTCGAGATCGTTCTGCGATGTTACGGAAGCACCACAAAATGTAGCTAGCGCTGTAGTACACGAGACTCGAAAACCGATCTCGGCGCTGTGGTGGCCGCACGATGGATATTCCGAACATTCTTGCAACTAGCTTCCAGAAGGTGCGTGCTACAACGCAGTCCTTAACTACATGCGCGTTGGTCTCTGTTTGTGCGCAATATATGCATTTATCATTCGCTACCATATGCCAGCGTTCAAGCCTGTCTTTTGTAGGTAGAATGCCCCACTGATATTGCCAATGAAAGTCCTTCACTTGAGAGGGCAAATCAGGTGAAAGCACAGCTGTCCATGTTTGTGTAGTAGCTGTCCGTGGAGGTACAGCTGTCTCACACAACATTTCACAAAGCCTGGAAACTGGTGTCGCACGCCACTTTGTAATTCTTAGTTGTACAAGCTGGCTTTGCAAGCGCGCAGCCGCCGCATACTGCGGTGCTGGCGTTACTGCCGTCGGAAGCAAGTTGCCTGTACTCTGCGGCATAAGCGTTCGACGGTAATGGCCCAGCCAATAAAGGAGCAGTGGCCTACCAGGGTACTCATCATCATCAAGTAGATCACATGTACACTTAGTGCACAACAGCCTACCGAATGTAACTATGCACGGCAAGCTCCATCCTCCGCTGGATTTTGGCAGACGCAAAAATTGCTGCGCTACGTATTGCGACTTGTTTAGCCAGAAACATGAGAAAATAAGTGAGTTTACTACTCGAACTGTTGGTGACGGCGGGAGAGCTACCCTTGCAGCAAACCATAGTTTACTGCACAATACGTTTTTGATGAAGAAAGCCCTTTCTGCCAGCGGCAGTGGCGACGCAGTCACTGCTTCTGACTGTTCTTTAATGGAGCTGACAATTTCTCGCCACGTGTGAGGTGAAACACCACTTGTACAAAATTTGATACCTAGTATTTGCATATGCTCGGTCTGTTTAATGTCCCATGGTAGCGTTATTTCGCCGCGACCTAAATTTAATGCTTCACATTTTCTCATATTTATTTTGCCGCCTGACATTGAAGCATATTGATTATAAATACGAAGTACCTCTACAAGACTGTCCCCATCCCGTAAAAACAAAGTGATGTCATCTGCATACGCCGATACTTTTATGCACCCGGATCCCGGCATAGGAAGACCTCTTATGAGCGGGCTCTCGCTAAACCGCCTCAACAACGGGTCAATCGCAAGCACAAACAATATGGGTGACAAAGGACAACCCTGCCGCACTCCCCTTGTCACATCAAATCTAGGTGTTAAAATGCCGTTAAGCAGTAGCTCAGCTGTTGTTCGCGAATACAACATCCGCAGGATGTCTACGAACTCTTCGGGGAAGTTATAGCATCGTAAAACCGCAAATAAGTACTGCCGTTCTAAGCGGTCGAACGCTTTGGCTTGGTCCAAGCTTACTAATACTCCTGAAGCTTCACGCGCTGTTGTGTATTGTATGATATCACGTTTTAAGTTGAGAGACGAAAATATACTCCGACCCGGCACGGAACATGTTTGATGTACACTGACTATTTTCGGCAATAATATCTTCATGCGATTTACAAGAAGGGTTGTCAATATTTTATAGTCTGTGTTGAGCAGCGTTATAGGCCTCCAGGATGAGGGTTCTGCAAGGTTGGAGTCTGGCTTTGGCAAGAGCATTACGCGACCCCGATTAAACGATGTAGGAGTACCTTCCCGTGCAAGAATGCCGATAAGGAGCGACACTAAGGCAGTGCCAACTTCCGCCCAGCAAGATCGGTAAAATTCGACTGGTAAGCCATCTGGACCGGGTGTTGATCCGCTGTTCATAGATCGTATAACATCAAAAACTTCTTGCAGATCTGTTGGAGACAATAAATTCTGGCCTTCTGTATCTTCTATTTGAGGTAGGTTAACGCAGAAGTCCAAAATTTCTTCACTCAATAGCTCTGCATTATAAATCTTTTCCGATGAAAATGCGTCTGAGAACCAGTTCCAAAAAATTCTTTCGATATCTCGCCTCGCACCACTCTCTGTGCCATCTTCTATAATAACTCTTTCAATGAAAGAGCTGCCATTCTGCCTCCTGCTGGACGCACGAGCCAGCCGCAGTACCTCAGGGTCGGAAATTGGCCTGTTGGTCATCCACGCCTTTGCAGAGGTGCGAGAGTACCAGCTCATAAGTCTATGGTAGCGTTCACGCTGATGATCTAGATATTCGCGCATTAACTGTGTTTGTGAAGTACCGTCTCGTACTATTCTTATCCTTCTCAGGCACTCACAAAGCTGCTCGGTCTCTTTCCTTTTTCTTTTCCTGCTAGCTGCTATGCATACTGACCTCCACCTTTCCTTTAAAGTATCCCACGCTTCGATATTGCATTCATAATCGCAAACTGCTGTAGCCACTGACGCCTTTAGTTCGGTTAGAGTCGCCTGGTCACGCAAAGAAGCAATGTCTAGTCTCCACATGTCAGTGCGTTCACCTGGCCTTCCCTCGAGGTTCAATATGACAGCGAAAGGGCGATGATCTGAAATGTGCCCGGCGTCCGCGGGGAGATCGAGGATGCTGCACTGGACAATTTGCGTTGTTAATTCAGGGGGGAAATACATTCGATCCAGACGACATTGTGATTGCCTTTGCTGCCATGTGGCGCCAAAGCTTCTGCCATGCATATGGACCCAGGCATCCGATAAATTGTATTCTTTCACTATACGAGATAATTCAGCTGCGTGCGCATTGGAAGCGTATTGTCGTGGCCCTCGTGAGTCGCGCATGGGGTCGAGCACACAGTTAAAATCGCCAACGATAAAGAATGGGTGGTTGTCTAACAAAAAAGGGGAGAGTCTCGCGAAGAAGTCATTGCGGTCTGACCTTACGGCGGGTCCATAGACATTCAATGCCCGAACTTTCCTCTCACCCCAGAAAAAATCAAAAGCTATTACACGACCTTCCAAGTCAAAAAGGCGGTGACTTCCATGTAGAAGCACCCTACGAAAAACCACCACTCCTACACCTCGACATCTCCCGGGGCTATATGAAAAATAAGCTTTAACAGAAAATTCATCGCAAAATCTTTTAACTTCCTGATTGTTTCTCAAGTTACACTCCTGAAGAAACAGGAGGTCGACTTTTTTCTCGCGAGCGAAATGGATTACTTCCCTTTGCTTATCTATGCTACGAAATCCTTGTGCGTTAAGTGTCATTAAGTGCAAATACATGGTGAGTTGGTTGCGTACAGAAATAGACTAATACAAATGGCTTACCACAAGCTAGTTGCGAACTGAATCGGCGTCGTACACCAGTGCAACAGCCAAAACACGGCAAAGTCAGCAATGACTTAGGAGTATCACAGCGGCGAAAGCGAAACGGGCACTGTTCACGTTCTTCACACAAGTTAGCCGGAAGCAAGCTGAGTACTAAAATACCGAGGTTGCAGACGTTCGCACAGGGACGGAAACGCGATGTCTGCGCCAAACACCGTTCCGTCAACGCCGCGTGAGCTTCGTAGCGGGGAGGAAAGGAAAAGCAGCCCTTACGGGCAGCAGATGCAGTGTCAGGCGCCATTGTTAGTACGTCTCCGAATCGGAGACAACGTCCATGGTAGTGGTGTCCCGTGGCATTTTCTTGCATTTCTTGGAGGGTGTTGCCATTGGTTCTGATGACGTAGAACTCTCTGAAGAGAGCACTCTCTTGGCTTCTTCAGACACTATTTGCGAGCGCGTGCGTCTCTCATTCATCGCTGTACTAGTACCACTCGCAAGTGCGCTCGTTGTCTTGCCAACCGGTGTGATCCTCGACGGACCGGCCGCGACTTCGGGGAGGCCGCGATGGCGTCCAGCCGCGTTCCCGCTAGCGTTCGGTGTTGGAGCACATGCAAGGAGCCGTTCCCGCTGTGATAGCGTAGACTGGGCGTCTAATGTAGGCTCTTCATCGTCTTCCGTGGCAGACGACGCCATTGTGGCAGGTGGCGTCTCGTTGCTCTCTTCGTCAGTAGAGGGAGAAGACGCAGCGTCGCTGGCATCGGGGGACGCTGGCGTCGGCGCCTCTGGGGCACGCTCTTTTCCTGGTTGATCGGTGGCTTGCGTCTGTGCTGCCTCTTCAGAAGTATTCTCGCCCAGTCCTGGCTGGGCGGGCGTCACTGGTGTCACTGCAGCAGCATACGAACGTGGCAACACACAGTCAACAGTGGCGTGCTCGCCATTACAACGTCTGCATGGCGCGTTGCACGTTGCAGTCGCATGGCCGAAAATGGCACATCGGGCGCATCGAGCTGATGTGCAGGTGGCCCCAAAATGACCTTCTGCTCCGCACTTGGAGCACACTCTCTTCATACCTTTGTATTCCAGCATTACCCAAAAGCCAGTCACCATGATGAAATTCGGTGGAGGTTTGACCATCTCGAGCTTGACCAGTCGGCTGCCATTGCTGATGTCCGTCCTGTCCTTGAAAACGACGTCGGAAATGCCTCGGCACTTCCCATATGGTGCAAGTGCAGCAATCAGTGCGTCGTCACTGACACAGGGTGGGAGACGGTAGACCGTCACATAAACCACTGGAGTGCCCATGCGTTCCAGCGGTACGACCTTGTTGGCGAGCAGCAGGGAACCTTTTGCCGCCATCTTGGCTGCCTGAGCCGCGGAGCGGACAGCTGCCAAGAACTTGTTGCCGCCGTGATGTTGCAGATACTGCAACCCTCCGGCACCTACGACTTCTTCGATGGAGTCGATGATGGCATCAACCGGCGTCGAAACCGGTACATTGAAGATAAAGCACTGGGCTTTCGTTGGGCGTTGGGCAGGCGCTGGTCTGTCCATGGCTGATTCACCTAAGCAACCACGACGCAATGCGTGGTGCCCAGGCTGATGATACAACGTGAAAAGCACTTGATATACTACACTTTGATCTCAGCCGATAGGCCAAATCAGATACTTCGCGCGAGTGCATAAGTGCTCACGCACGGCCGCTACGCGACCAAGCGGAGTCCCTATGCTTCAGGACCTCAGACCTTGTACAAGTGTATTATTGAATTATCTCACATTTTATGATTAAAATCGACGCGGAAATAGAAGAGCAGATGAAAACTTATGACATGCAAATATGATAGTCATGAACTATAATTTCAACAAGTGAAAAACATGTTTCTCATAGGTAAATCGAAAAAACAACGCCTCTGGGAGGACAACCATTCATGTCTGAAGTTTTTTATTCATGTCGAAGAAGTTTCGTCAGGACCTTACAATCATATATATATATATATATATATATATATATATATATATATATATATATATATATATATATATATATATATATATATATATATATGTATTTATATGACATTTAATGTATTTTGTTTGTAAGGTTCTCACGAAACTTCTTCGACATGAATAAAAAATTTCAGACGTGAATAGTTGTCCTCCCAGAGGCGTTGTTCTTTCAATTTCCCTATGAGAAACATGTTTTTTACTTGTACAAATTATAGTTCATGACTATCATGTTTGCATGTCATAACCTTTCATATATATATATATATATATATGTGTGTGTGTGTGTAAACCCTGATGAAGATCGGTCCACCGATCGAACCTGTTGAAATTAAATACTGGTTCTGTTTCCCTTGTAGCACCGCTCAAGTTATACATATATATATATATGGTTGAAGAAACGATGGAGCACACTTATTAAAATTGCATTTTTACTGTTTCAACGTGTCGGCACGGCCGAAACGTTAAAACAGTCAAAATGCAATTTTTATAAGTGCGCTCCATCGTTTCTTCAACTGCCTATGCACCGGACCTACAGAACGTTTTCTTGAATTATGTATATATATATATATATATATATATATATATATATATATATATATATATATATATATATATATATATATATATATATATATATATATATATATATATGAGGGAAGCTTGGCAAAAACAAATTAATGCAAGAAATATTCATTAATTTTTAAATACAAAATTGTTTTCAACGTGGCCGGCCGAACACCGGCGTTGATCAAAATTTCTTTTGATATTTTTCCAGTTGCACACGAAAAACTTATTTTTCAACTGTGCACACACACACACACACACACACACACATATATATATATATTGACGAACTTCAGGTGATATGGTTCAAACGGTGTGCACCAATAAAATATACCTACCAAATGATGCTTGAATTATATCCTATGTACATCATCCACAATACGTTGTCTATTAGCCTAACAATCATGTAGGTAGTACGTCCTATAAACAGCCAAGCTTTTTTTAGAAACAATCGGCACGTACGCGCGACGTAACATGTACGTGACTTCAAGACGTTCACGTTTCGATCAATTATAGACGTTGAAGAGATGATCGTGGTGCACAGGGTGGGCGCGTCGTTTATACTGACGTCCAGGCGTGTCTCACGTCGTGCGCGTCCACCTCTCATGCCATGTCACCTACAGTGCCGCGGACTCCTTTGAAAGCCCAGGTCCTCGATGTTGTTGTCCCTGTGGGGAATGGTCCAGAGACCATCGTCGACGTGACAGCCGCACTAGCTGGCCTCTCTGAGGTGGATTGAGTCCGGAACAAGCGAGGCGTAAACTTCCAAGTCACAGTCAAGGGCATGGCTTCCATCGCTCTAATCGTCGTTGCTGGCTGCATTGTCATCGGTGGCGAGCGTTGTCCTGTCGTTCCCGTGGGTCCGCAGGTCACCAACGTAGCCGGCCTCTTCTTGCCGTCCTTCGTTCCGAACGAAGTCCTTGTCCCGGCACTCTCACCATACAGCAAGGTTCTGTGTATGAGCGCTGGTGTTACGAGCGGACGACGTGGCGTGCTCTGGTCATCGTGTGACTTTTGAGTACCGTTGTTTGTAACGCGTGTGTCGTCGGTGCTGCTCCAGTAGCCCCTACCGTGCACAGTGCGTCGCAGCGTTCTGAGGCCGTTGTGGTATGCATGGTAATGAAAGCGACGGATGTAACCGTCCTCGGCGTTGCGGGAATGGTCACCATACAGTAGGGTGCCCTGTGCGGCGTTCATACTCGGATGCTACTGCTGAAGCCTTTCCTGCCTTGCCGCCGGCGTCAGCTGTGGTCGCGATCGCCCGTGACTCCGTAACCAAAGAGAGAGAGAGAGAGAAAACCCTTTAATGAAAGGCAGAGATTTTAACCGGCGTACAGACATCGCAGATATGCTACTCTGAGTGGGAAAGGGAATCGGGGAGAGAGAGAGAGAAGAGAGACGTACAAGAAAAAGGAATAAGTTAAAGAAATGGGCACTGAGTTTTCTGACTCACGGGCAACGGCGTGCCGTGGTAAAGTCCTTCAGTACGCACCATCCCACAATGTGGCGACAGAATTCGCTGCCTGAGAGGTACATGAAGGTGACAGAGAAACCAAAGAGATTGCCTTGACACCGCATCGACCACCGTCGGCAGATAACAAAGAAGAGGCATACAGCTTGAGCAATCACAATACGTCATGTTCACTGGCCTCCCAAGCAGCGAAGGACAACCCTGCTGTGGCCGAAAGCACCTCCACTTCGGCTGCTACCATCAGTCCTGATCCCACCGAAATTTTAAAGATGGCTAAAACACTTGATCCAGCGATTTGTGCGCTCGATACACCAACGAAATATGCGGTGGCTTCATCTTCCTCAGTTGCGTCACTGACAACGCCACATCTGATTTGTGGGTCTTCTGCAAAAGCCACTGCGTCGTTGCATCTGAATGAGCCCCCGCCTTCCGCAGTTGTCAACGGCGATCCCGCAGCCCAACCGCTACCAACATCATCATCATCTAAAAAGAGGTTCGGGCTCGGAGTTGATAGTAGTGTTCGACTATCACCAAGCCTGGATGAACTTGACGCAACAATGGCAGTCCCACGAGACGTAAAGCGTGCCCGCGCGTCAGCCTCTGACTCGGACGATGCCCCGGATTGCCACGTCGAGTTACAACGGCCAAAGAAACCTCGGCCTACATCGAGAAAGTCGAGTAAGTGTTGTGTGTACTGCATGTCCCCTGGATTTCTTCTCGGGACGTCGACTTGGACAACAGGACCAGGTCACTTCGGTGACACTTTTAATTAAATAAAGCTGACATCTTGAATATTATTTTATTGAACGCACTTATAGTCTTATAGTACGAACCAAAATTATCAGCGTGGCCCACGCTAAAAATTGTGACATTCTGTGTTCACAACAAATTTTTTTCACCATTGGACATGTTCTTGCTTTCAAACGCACTTTCAACCTAGATTGTTTTTTTTTTCTCTTTCGCGACATCACACTCTAGTGGAGTCGGTATTCGTATATTTAATAGCGTTTTACTTCGAGATCATCGTGTTTTTTCATGGGACAGGGCGGATTTAGCATTTGATTTTGTGCTATCTTCATTTGGTTATGTATTTTGTGTTTCTATGAACCCGCAAGCTACAAGGTCCAGTGAATTTTTTTTCGTGACCTAGACGTGTATTTCATTGACGGTCATCACGTGGTGCTTGTTGGGTATTTTAATTGCGTTTCAAACATGCGAGGACATGTGCAAGGCCCGGGCTGGGGTCACCCTGATTGAAACTCAGAGGCGTTGCGTCGCCTCCTCCAGCACTTTTCGTTGTTGGATACATATCGACTTTTTCATGGTTCATCATTTCTCTGGACATATCGACTCGTCACGTCATCAAGCAGGTTAGACCGTTCCTATGTGCCAAGCAATTTACCTCAGTATTGTCTCCCAATCTGATGTGATAACTTTACCTTCATCTCATTTTATATTTCCGATCGCAGACCAGTTATGCTTGAAGTTTGCTTCCCTGCTTCTTCATCGGGAAAACCTTGGCGCCTCGACATCCGCATTCTACATGACGCGCACTCGCACTCTAATTTGCTAAGGGACTTGCGCACTTCTCTTTGTAGATCTGACCCACAGTCACGGGACGCGCTCGAGGTGCAGTGGCGTCTGCATTGTGGTCGTGCACTCACACGACGCACGTAGGAAGAACTGGCGGATGCTGCCACGAAGCTCCGTATTGCCCTTCGGATCAATCAACGGACTCGGCTGATGCGGTCATGGCAGCGTGAGCTGTACGGAGGTGTTACTAACGCCTCATCGCAGTGTCGTCTTTGTCAGCTGCTGCTGGGCGATGCAGACGTAATCCGCGTGCACACCCTCAAATTCTGCACTTTGCAAGAAACTGACCTTTTATACAGCCGAATGCAGTCCGCTCTGCAGCCCGAAGAGGGCTTCCTGTTATGCCGCCTGCCGCGCGTGAATATTGCCTCTTTGTATCGCATTTTAAAAACATGGTGCGTACGAATATGCGAATGGATCATGGCAACGCCGGAATGCTTAGGTTTCACCTGGGGTCGCTGAAGATCTTTGCGCATGACCGTCAGCTGACGAGGTGAAGCAGCATTATCTTCCATGAAGCGTGGCTCGGTCCCAGAGCCGGACGGATTAGCCGCAGAGTTTTATCTAACATTCTGGGAAGATATCGGTGCCACTTTCGTGTCGTTTATCTGCCGCTGCTTTGAGAACTATGGATTACCGTGTAGTTTTTTGCGACGGTCGTATTGTGCTGACACTTAAGCGCGATCTATAATCAGTTCTTCCAGAAGAATGGAGGCCAATCACACTTCTCAACGTTGACTGCAAAACCTTTACAGCTGTTCTCACCCGACGCTTCGGAAGTCTGATACCTTCTTTAATAGGACACCATCAGGCACGCTCAGTCCCTGGCAGAGAGATACACAATTTCTCGTTCGTTACGCGTGACATACTGACATACACGCTGACCAGGTCAGCACGTGGTCTCTCAGTTTCATTAGATCAAGAAAAAGCATTTGATTGCCTTGAACATAGCTACATATTTTATGTACTGATCTTGTTAGGCTGTTTATCAAAGTGTGTTGAACTTATCAGGGCTGCCTATACAGATATCCGAAGTATAGTGTTTCTAGATGGCCGTGAAAGTGCGCCTTTTCCAGTTATTCCCGGTGTTCGTCAAGGGTGCCCTCTATCCCCAGTACGCTTTGTGCTCAACCTTCCGGCATTCCTGCACTCAGTAGTGAGAGACCCTTACGTATACGGTTTCCCACTGCCCGGTAGCGCTGTTGTGAAGGTGAGCGACTTCGCCGATGACATCACATTGCATCTCAGGAATGAATATAGGTTATCACGTACCCTTCGAATTTTCGCTCAGTAAGAAAATATTTCAGGTGCTGGGCTAAATTTTCAATGTGTCATTATTTGTTCATTGATTTACCAGAGACATGCCCGAGTCCCTTTTAGCGTCTTCAAAAGAGCGATTCTCTTTGTATTTTAAGTGTTGATTACAGATATGATACCATATCAGACTCGGTGTGGCTCTCAATTCTTGCAGATGTAAGGCGAAATATTCAAGATGCTCAAGGGTATGACTTAGCTCTATTAAAAAGAAGCTACTTAGGCCAATCTGTATTTTGCGGCCGAGTGTGGTACGTTTGTCACGTGGTAAGGCGCCTGGTGGTGGTCTCGTGCTGACGATGCCCTCTCGGTGAGCGCATATTCCCCCCCCCCCCATCTTTTAAGAGATTCAATACATACAAGCATTTGTCTCGCAAACCAGATTTATTTCAAGGGAATTTTCCACGTCTCAATAATTTCTCTCGTCGTATACGAGTGCTGATTGCCGTGTTATAGTTTGTTAACGAAGCTTCCCCTCAAGTCTAAATATTTTAAGGCAGTTTTCCTAGTCTATAAAGTCGCTCGAGTTCACGCTGCTCCTCTGGCGGCCATTTTTCCAAGAAATTATGCCTTCCAACCACTCAGAATGCCGGTGACAACTTCACGTTTGATCAATTCTGGATATTGTAAATAGTAAACAGCTACTTTTGCTTACATGATCGGCCATGACATTGAAATTGCTGATACAACGGAAAGCATTGCACCGGATGCACGTATATAGAACTGTGTATGTTGAGTGAGATAAGAGCTGCACAATAGGCATCGCAGGCAGTTTTAATTGGAGGCAAACTTGGCAAGTGCGCCTCGAATGATAAATTGTTTTGTCTAAACCGAAACAGCGCGAATTGGTAGGCTGCATGAAAGAGAGACATTCTTATTGAATGACAGGAAGTTATTCGGCATATATCTGGCGATCACTCAGGAAATGGTTGTTGTGGAACGACGAGTCGGTTCTGATGCACTTCGCTATAAAAACGCGCGAGATAGTGTCGAGCAGCCTATATTGGCTTTTGTGTGTGTATATATATATCAATTCTAAATATTGTAAGGCAGTTTGTCGTGTGCGCATCATGGACACGCATGCTTATATCGCCTTCCGTTTCCCTACCACGGTTGCGCTTTAAAACCAACAGCGCGCGCATGCGATCCCATAGATGAGATGAATACATATATATAAAAAAGTATCAGTCATAGCTCTCGTAGTATAGCCTTCTGAGCCGTTTCCCTTTTCTTTTTCTTCTCTTTTTTTTTTCTTTGAAAGAAGTCCTATTAGGGTTATTATAATTACACGAAGGTATTTCGCCCTCGCCAGCAGCAGTACTTGAGATAGCTATTCCGGCGGCTAGCTTCCCACGCTATGCGTGCCGCCCCCGCACCTGTTTAAGCTTTTTCCTAGACGCTAGAGCTATACAATGTCCGCGCAACCTTGAGCGATCGGAAAGCGCGTTTTCCACCCTGGGCCGGCGGAAAGGGGAGACTTTGTTCCGGCCGCGAAGCTCTCTACATCTCAGTAAGGCGCCTGATGGTGGTCTCGTGCTGACGATGCCCTCTCGGTGAGCGCATATTTCCCCCCTCATCTTTTAAGGGATTCAATACATACAAGCATTTGTCTCGCAAACCAGATTTATTTCAAGGGAATTTTCCACGTCTCAATAATTTCTCTCGTCGTATACGAGTGCTGATTGCCGTGTTATAGTTTGTTAACGAAGCTTCCCCTCAAGTCTAAATATTTTAAGGCAGTTTTCCTAGTCTATAAAGTCGCTCGAGTTCACGCTGCTCCTCTGGCGGCCATTTTTCCAAGAAATTATGCCTTCCAACCACTCAGAATGCCGGTGACAACTTCACGTTTGATCAATTCTGGATATTGTATATAGTAAACAGCTACTTTTGCTTACATAATCGGCCATGACATTGAAATTGCTGATACAACGGAAAGCATTGCACCGGATGCACGTATATAGAACTGTGTATGTTGAGTGAGATAAGAGCTGCACTATAGGCATCGCAGGCAGTTTTAATTGGAGGCAAACTTGGCAAGTGCGCCTCGAATGATAAATTGTTTTGTCTAAACCGAAACAGCGCGAATTGGTAGGCTGCATGAAAGAGAGACATTCTTATTGAATGACAGGAAGTTATTCGGCATATATCTGGCGATCACTCAGGAAATGGTTGTTGTGGAACGACGAGTCGGTTCTGATGTACTTCGCTATAAAAACGCGCGAGATAGTGTCGAGCAGCCTATATTGGCTTTTGTGTGTGTATATATATATATCAATTCTAAATATTGTAAGGCAGTTTGTCGTGTGCGTATCATGGACACGCATGCTTATATCGCCTTCCGTTTCCCTACCACGGTTGCGCTTTAAAACCAACAGCGCGCGCATGCGATCCCATAGATGAGAAAATACATATATATAAAAAAGTATCAGTCATAGCTCTCGTAGTATAGCCTTCTGAGCCGTTTCCCTTTTCTTTTTCTTCTCTTTTTTTTTCTTTGAAAGAAGTCCTATTAGGGTTATTATAATTACACGAAGGTATTTCGCCCTCGCCAGCAGCAGTACTTGAGATAGCTATTCCGGCGGCTAGCTTCCCACGCTATGCGTGCCGCCCCCGCACCTGTTTAAGCTTTTTCCTAGACGCTAGAGCTATACAATGTCCGCGCAACCTTGAGCGATCGGAAAGCGCGTTTTCCACCCTGGGCCGGCGGAGAGGGGAGACTTTGTTCCGGCCGCGAAGCTCTCTACATCTCAGTAAGGCGCCTGGTGGTGGGCTCGTGCTGACGATGCCCTCTCGGTGAGCGCATATTTCCCCCCTCATCTTTTAAGGGATTCAATACATACAAGCATTTGTCTCGCAAACCAGATTTATTTCAAGGGAATTTTCCACGTCTCAATAATTTCTCTCGTCGTATACGAGTGCTGATTGCCGTGTTATAGTTTGTTAACGAAGCTTCCCCTCAAGTCTAAATATTTTAATGCAGTTTTCCTAGTCTATAAAGTCGCTCGAGTTCACGCTGCTCCTCTGGCGGCCATTTTTCCAAGAAATTATGCCTTCCAACCACTCAGAATGCCGGTGACAACTTCACGTTTGATCAATTCTGGATATTGTAAATAGTAAACAGCTACTTTTGCTTACATGATCGGCCATGACATTGAAATTGCTGATACAACGGAAAGCATTGCACCGGATGCACGTATATAGAACTGTGTATGTTGAGTGAGATAAGAGCTGCACTATAGGCATCGCAGGCAGTTTTAATTGGAGGCAAACTTGGCAAGTGCGCCTCGAATGATAAATTGTTTTGTCTAAACCGAAACAGCGCGAATTGGTAGGCTGCATGAAAGAGAGACATTCTTATTGAATGACAGGAAGTTATTCGGCATATATCTGGCGATCACTCAGGAAATGGTTGTTGTGGAACAACGAGTCGGTTCTGATGTACTTCGCTATAAAAACGCGCGAGATAGTGTCGAGCAGCCTATATTGGCTTCGACTGCCGCGGACAACATCGACAATCGACTGCCGCGGACAACATCAGTCCCTTTCCACATAAGTATGAGGCTCGGAGCAGGAGCTTTGGCGCTTGAAAGTAACCGTTGGCTTGACGAACCAACCGACTGAGCTACCTTTCCGGGCAACATTGAAGGATCACGAGTTCAAATCGCATGTTAGGTTCCTTTTTTTCCTTTTTTTTCTTTCTTTTAATGTATTTTCCTTCCTTTTATCACTGTACGGAAACCCTCCTAAAAAAAGAAAGATTATATCTCCTCAGTTATGTGTGGCCACACATGTGCAGGTCATAAATACCAGGTTCTCTAGCCGAGTGCCATCCATGCGGTATAACCGAGCTCAGATTGGTCCACCTTGACTGATCAAATAGGGCACCACTGTAGGTTAAATGAGGCGTACAACTCCTGCGGGACCCGCCGTGGTTGCTCAGTGGTCATGGTGTTAGACTGCTGAGCACGAGGTCGCGGGATCGGACGCCGGCCACGGCGGCCGCATTTCGATGGGGGCGAAATGCGAAAACACCCGTGTACTTAGAATTAGGTGCACGTTAAAGAACCCCAGGTGGTCGAAATTTTCGGAGTCCTCCACTACGGCGTGCATAATCAGAAAGTGGTTTTTGTCACGCAAAACACCATAATTCAATTTTTAATTTAACTCCTGCGGGGACGGTAGAGTATCCGTCTCCTGTGCAAGAGGACCGTGATTCAAATCCCGGTGCCGCGCAATTCTCCACCAGAAAATACAAAAAAAAACCGTGTGTTGAGAAAATTGCACAAACAGGCCTGGAGTGCGGCCTGATCCCGCTGACCAGAACCGGTAACGCACTCTCTCACCACAGCAGGATTGGCCACCCTGGTGCAGTACTTGGCCACAACCTCCTATGAACACAACAATCAAACCCCGGCCCTCAGTCCCCAGCAGCTGCGAAGCAACTGACCACGGCGGCGGTCAGACCTGCGACGCAGCAGAGGGTGCTAAGAATCACTGGCTCCGGACAGGCCGCCATTGGAATCTGAACCTGGCAACGTTTAACGTTAGAACGCTATCTAGTGAGGCGAGTCTAGCAGTGTTATTGGAGGAATTAGAGGGTAGTAAATGGGATATAATAGGGCTCAGTGAGGTTAGGAGGACAAAAGAAGCATATACAGTGCTAAAAAGCGGGCATGTACTGTGTTACCGGGACTTAGCGGAGAGACGAGAACTAGGAGTCGGATTCCTGATTAATAAGGAAATAGCTGGTAACATACAGGAATTCTATAGCATTAACGAGAGGGTGGCAGGTCTTGTTGTGAAACTTAATAAGAGGTACAAATTGAAGGTGGTACAAGTCTATGCCCCTACATGCAGTCATGATGACCAGGAAGTCGAAAGCTTTTATGAAGACGTGGAATCAGCGATGGGTAAAGTCAAAACAAAATACACTATACTGATGGGCGACTTCAATGCCAGAGTAGGCAAGAAGCAGGCTGGAGACAAGTCAGTGGGGGAATATGGCATAGGCTCTAGGAATAGCAGAGGAAAATTATTAGTAGAGTTTGCAGAACAGAATAATATGCGGATAATGAACACCTTTTTCCGCAAGCGGGTTAGTCGAAAGTGGACGTGGAGGAGCCCGAATGGTGAGACTAGAAATGAAATCGACTTCATACTCTGCGCGAACCCTAGCATCATACAAGATGTAGACGTACTCGGCAAGGTACGCTGCAGTGATAGAATGGTAAGAACTCGAATTAGCCTAGACTTGAGGAGGGAACGGAAGAAACTGGTACACAAGAAGCCAATCAATGAGTTAGCGGTAAGAGGGAAACTAGAGGAATTCCGGATCAAGCTACAGAACAGGTATTCGGCTTTAACTCAGGAAGAGGACCTTAGTGTTGAAGCAATGAACGACTATCTCATGGGAACTATTAAGGAGTGCGCAATTGAAGTCGGTGGTAACTCCGTTAGACAGGAAACCAGTAAGCTATCGCAGGAGACGAAAGATCTGATCAAGAAACGCCAATGTATGAAAGCCTCTAACCCTACAGGTAGAATAGAACTGGCAGAACTTTCTAAGTTAATCAACAAGCGTAAGACAGCGGACATCAGGAACTATAATATGGATAGAATTGAACAGGCTCTCAGGAACGGAGGAAGCCTAAAAACAGTGAAGAAGAAACTAGGAATAGGCAAGAATCAGATGTGTGCGTTAAGAGACAAAGCCGGCAATATCGTTACTAATATGGATGAGATAGTTCAAGTAGCTGAGGAGTTCTATAGAGGTTGATACAGTAGCAGTGGCACCCACGACGATAGTGGAAGAGAGAATAGCCTAGAGGAATTCGAAATCCCACAGGTAACGCCAGACGAAGTAAAGAAAGCCTTAGGAGCTATGCAAAGGGGGAAGGCAGCTGGGGAGGATCAGGTAACAGCAGATTTGTTGAAGGATGGTGGTCAGATTGTTCTAGAGAAACTGGCCACCCTGTATACGCAATGCCTCATAACCTCGAGCATACCGGAATCTTGGAAGAACGCTAACATAATCCTAATCCATAAGAAAGGGGACGCCAAAGACTTGAAAAATTATAGACCGATCAGCTTACTGTCCGTTGCCTACAAAGTATTTACTAAGGTAATCGCAAATAGAATCAGGAACACCTTAGACTTCTGTCAACCAAAGGACCAGGCAGGATTCCGTAAAGGCTACTCAACAATAGACCATATTCACACTATCAATCAAGTGATAGAGAAATGTGCAGAATATAACCAACCGTTATATATAGCTTTCATTGATTACGAGAAAGCGTTTGATTCAGTCGAAACCTCAGCAGTCATGGAGGCATTACGGAATCAGGGTGTAGATGAGCCATATGTAAAGATACTGGAAGATATCTATAGCGGCTCCACAGCCACCGTAGTCCTCCACAATGAAAGCAACAAAATCCCTATAAAGAAAGGCGTCAGACAGAGAGATACGATATCTCCAATGCTATTCACAGCATGTTTACAGGAGGTATTCAGAGGCCTGGAGTGGGAAGAATTGGGGATAAAAGTTGATGGAGAATACCTTAGCAACTTGCGATTCGCTGATGATATTGCCTTGCTTAGTAACTCAGGAGACCAATTGCAATGCATGCTCACTGACCTGGAGAGGCAAAGCAGAAGGGTGGGTCTGAAAATTAATCTGCAGAAAACTAAAGTAATGTTTAACAGGCTCGGAAGAGAACAGCAGTTTACGATAGGTAGCGAAGCACTGGAAGGGGTAAGGGACTACACCTACTTAGGGCAGGTAGTGACCACGGATCCGGATCATGAGACTGAAATAACCAGAAGAATAACAATGGGCTGGGGTGCGTTTGGCAGGCATTCTCAAATCATGAACAGCAGGTTGCCACTATCCTTCAAAAGGAAAGTGTATAACAGCTGTGTGTTACCAGTACTCACATATGGGGCAGAAACCTGGAGACTTACGAAAAGGGTTCTGCTGAAATTGAGGACGACGCAACGAGCTATGGAAAGAAGAATGATGGGTGTGACGTTAAGGGATAAGAAAAGAGCAGATTGGGTGAGGCAACAAACGCGGGTAAACGACATCTTAGTTGAAATCAAGAAAAAGAAATGGGCATGGGCCGGACATGTAATGAGGAGGGAAGATAACCGATGGTCACTAAGGGTTACGGACTGGATTCCAAGGGAAGGGATGCGTAGCAGGGGGCGGCAGAAAGTTAGGTGGGCGGATGACATTAAGACGTTTGCTGGGACAACATGGCCACAATTAGTACATGACCGGGGTAGTTGGAGAAGTATGGGAGAGGCCTTTGCCCTGCAGTGGGCGTAACTAGGCTGATGATGATGATGACTGCCGCCATTACGGGTTACTAGGTCCTTGCAGTCCCTTCTGGTTCTGTCTTCTTGTCGGGCAGCACAGAACTGGTCTATCGCGCGGCGCTTGGGCAACCACGCTCTGGCGGTGGGTTCGCGTTCCCATCCGTGTGTGCCCGCTGCCGGCTGCTTGCCCTGTGATTTCTGCTCCGTCTTTTACAACGTGATCACTGTCCTGCACGGGAAGCCGCCTGCTATTTCTTGGCACAAAAAATTTGTTACATTTTACAGGGCATGCACTTAAATCGCGGACCACAAATGTATTTCGCTAAAATAGCAGCTTGGGCTTGTTGGTTTTCCATCCTGCTAGTAACAGCGCAAAATGTAGACAAGAGACGAGACAAGAAGACACCACAAGCGCTGACTTTCAACAACGTTTATTCCGAAAGAAACATGATTCACATGATGTGCGACCACGTGACTGCGACACGTGTGGGCAATGGTTATAAGAAGCCGTGTTTCTTTCGGAATAAACGTTGTTGAAAGTCAGCGCTTGTGGTGTCTTCTTGTCTCGTCTCTTGCCAACATTTTGCGCTGTTACTAGCAGGGCGGACCACAAGTCTTAAACGAACTTTTGTTTTACTCTAAGGCCGCGGCAGTTTATCGCCACATACAACAGGTATGTCCTGATGTAGGCGTTCTCGAAAACCATGTTTTAGATACTATGCCAGCCTTACTGCTGCTTCTATTTCTCCCAGCACACCGTGCGCGTTCCAATAATGTGTCGTGGGACGCGATAACGGCTACATTTCTGCCTGGCCACCTACGCGACTTCATGTGGCGTGTAGGGTGGCAAGTGCTCAAACGCGTGGCAGACTAGAGTGGTGGGGCATAGTCTAATCTTCACTGCGTCCTAATTGCCCCCTTCAAGAATCCAATAAACATGTGTTGTTGCTATGCGTCGTTGCCAGGGCATTTTGGAGAGCCGTCCATACCGTGGCCTTGGAGGCATTTTGGAGGGCCGTCCATACTAACTTCCGTGGCCTTGGAGTTAACCACTTTATTACATATGGTCGCTGCTCACGTGTACACTTTGCGCGACCTTTAATTGCTGCGGGGTTTTTTATCTATGACGTAACCGGTGCGAAGAAGTCGCAGCGGAGCATCGTCGCCGCGCTCTGTTTCGAATTGTGGGGAGGCTCTACTCTCAGCTACTGTCGTTTCTGTCAGAGGAGTTCTTCCTCGGGGAAAAATTGGAAGTGGCTTAGCTCGGCTATCCCAGGATATACGTTGCGAAGGCTAAGGCATAGCATAGTTAGCCTTGGTTAATCTTGAACCGGAGCGTTGGCGTAGAGGTAGACCATCCGCCTCGCGTGCAAGAGGACCGTGGTTCGAATCCCAGTGCCGCGCAATTTTCCACCGGATTAAAAAAAAGCCCGCGTGTTGATAAAATTGCATAAACAGGCCTGGAGTGCGCCCTGATCCCGCTGACCAGAACCGGTAACGCACTCCCTCACCAGAGTAGGATTGGCCACCCTGGTGCAGTACGGAGCCACAACCTCCTATATGAATACAACAATCAAACCCCGGCCCTCAGTCTCCAGCAGCTGCAAAGCAACTAAACGTTTGTTTAGGTTTCATTGATTACGAGAAAGTGTTTGATTCAGTCGAAACCTCAGCAGACATGGAGGCATTACAGAATCAGGGTGTAGACGAGCCGTACGTAAAAATACTGAAAATATCTATTGCGGCTCCCAGGCACCGTAGTCCTCCATGAAGAAAGCAACAAAATCCGAATAAAGAAAGGCGTCAGGCAGGGAGATGCGATCTCTCCAATGCTGTTCACAGCTTGTTTACAGGAAGTATTCAGAAACCTGGATTGGGAAGAATTCTGGATAAGAGTTAATGGAGATTACCTTATTAACTTTCGATTCGCTGATGATATTGCCTTGCTTAGTAACTCAGGGGACCAATTGCAATGCATGCCCACTGACCTTGAGAGGCGAAGCAGAAGGATGGGTCTAAAAATTAATTTACATAAAACTAAAGTAATGTTTAACAGTCTCGGAAGAGAACAGCAGTTTACTATAGGTAGCGAGGCACTGGAAGTGGTAAGGGAATACATCTATTTAGAACAGGTAGTGACTGCCGATCCGGATCATGAGACAAATAATCAAAAGAATAAGAATGGGCTGGAGTGCATTTGGAAGGCATTCTCAGATCATGAACAGCAGGTTGCCATTATTCCTCAAGAGAAAAGTGTATAACAGCTGCGTCTTACCATTACTCACGTACGGGGCAGAAACTTGGAGGCTTACGAAAATGGTTCTACTTAAATTGAGGACGACGCAACGAGCTATGGAAAGAAGACTGATAGGTGTAACGTTAAGGTATAAGAAAAGAGCAGATTGGGTAAGGGAACAAAGGCGAGTTAATGACATCTTAGTTGAAATCAAGAAAAAGAAATGGGCATGGGCAGGACATTTAATGAGGAAGGAAGATAACTGATGGTTATTAAGGGTTACGGACTGGATTCCAAGGGAAGGGAAGCGTAGCAGGGGGCGGCAGAAAGGTGGGCGGATGAGATTGAGAAGTTTGCAGGCATCGTATGGCCACAGGTAGTACATGACCGGGGTAGTTGGGGAAGTATGGGAGAGGCCTTTGCCCCGCAGTGGGCGTAACCAGGCTGATGATGATGATGAATCTTGATAGCAAGTCCAGGTTAGTCTGGTTGCCTAGCTATGTTCCGGCGTTTAGCCAGCCTGGTTCGTGTAGCCAGGTCATCAGAACTATTAATTGAATATGCATAGAATGTAGGTGCCTGTGATTTCTGTATGTGCGTGCTCTCGTATACATGATCATTTGTGTATAAACACGTATCATAGCATCACTTCAATATTATGTAAAGTGTCGCTATCACATCATCAAAGTACATAACCATTGTTTACGCTCTATATATTGAACATCATTTTAACATGTGACAACTAATTGATGTGTAACTGTGCTTTTCTCTGGGTCTATGTGGTTATATGTTAGTGAGTGAGGACTTGCGCACTACTTTGAAAACGTACCGTGTATGCAATGCTTGGTTTTTTTTATACGCTATCGCCCTGGTGGAATTGTGCCGTGATTGTGACCTAGTATTCGTACCGTCTGTTGCTGAACTAAACTTTTTGTAAACACACGGTAATAGTGGGGTCCTTCAATGCTCAACTTCCGGTCACAAAACTCCCGGGTACCGCTACGGCGGCGCTTCATATAGCGCCCAACTGGACGCACCGATGCTCTGGCGCACGTAGACGTAGTACATCGGAACCGACGCCCGACGACGCTGGTGGCGTTCCGTGCATACGTCGCTTTCGCGCAAGTGTTGGCTGCCATTAGCGCCATGCGAGTGTAGTCGGCGCAACACGCCAATCGCCACACCGCGTCTGCACAGTGTTCGAAGAATCTAAACGCGTACCCTTCCGAAACAACTACAGCGCCTTGTTCAATTTCTAGATTCCCGTGCGCTTATAACAGTGGCTCCCAACAGTGCCATCTAAACACAAACGCAGAGCACGCTGAAATATTTTGTTAAACGTTCCCGTTGCATGTTCACTCTGCAAACGTGTTGAAATAAATGTGGCAGAGGCACCTTTCCTCGAGAAAGCTTTCTGCGATAGCGCAGGCCGGCCATCTGGCACGGCAGATTGACCCCCGTATACCTAAGCCAGCGTTTCTGGTGCTAACTTCAGTCGCCATATGAAATTTTCGGGAATTTTTAGCGTCCAGAAAGGAATTATAGAAGGACGCTGGCAATAGTACAGTACTATTACCCCTAAGAATATCCGCCGTGGTGGCATAATGGCTGATGCGTTGCGTTTCTAAGCCCGCGTGAGTGATATCAAATACTGGTTGCAGCGGCCGCATTTTAACGGAGGCGAAATTCAAGAAGGCCTTTGCATGGGGTGCACATTAAAGGCACCTAGGCGGTCAAAATTATTTGGGAGTCACCCACTACGATATGCCTCATGATAACGACGGTGTTAGGGCGCGTAAAACGCCAAAAATACTAGGATAATAATACATTTTTGTGCAATAATGAGTGCCGAAACTTACTAACCTACAGGGAAAAAAGCACTTGAAGCGAAGCTTTCCTTGCGAAGCCTAAGGTGCATGTTCCTGGCCTTGGGTGCAAGGTGCGGCTGCTGTCTTGTCGAATACATCATACTTGTAAAAATTTGAACTACGTGCCCGATGGTTCGATCCCACGATGCAGCCTGATGATCTGACTATTACGCCACAATCTTTGGGTCTTTATTGCCCGATTTCCGCAGGCCAGAAAGTGAATAACGTCTACAGGAGAGTTTTAATGGAGACAGCCTAATACATAGCACAAAGTAGGGCAACAACCCATCATTAACCTTACGAATAGCATAATAAGTTACAATTATTTTATGGTTACCAGAGGTTCCACTCTGGTCAGCAACATCGGAGGAAATTACATGTTTTAGTTACACCTATGAAAATTCCCAGGTATCCTTAGCAATCGTGTCAGACGCGACGGCGAAAGCCTTGTAGAGCCTACTGTAATTCACCTTAATCCTCCTAATTCCAATGTAATCCACCCTACTTCACCTTAGTCCTCCCTAATATTGCTTAAGCACCCTAATCCACCTTAATCTTTCTTCAATCATATTAACACACCTTAAGCGACTTTAATCCTCATTCGGCCACCTTGAGCCACCCTGATCAACCTTAATTTACGTTAATCCACCTTAATCTATAGCTCTCAAAGTACATACGGTTCCGTCTTAATATTAAGATGGCAACGGAAGCCTGTAACCCGCTACTGTATGTGCCGCTCTCACACGGGAGCGCCACATAGAGTAGCAGCCAGAGTCAATATCTGGTTAAGGGGTATTTGCTCTTCATTATCCACGGCTAAATTCGAGGTGCGCTGAAAATCTAAAGAAAAAAATTTCCTTACTCCACTTTTCAAGAGCGTCCCAGAAATAAACCACTTCCAAACAATGAAGGAAATTGTGATGTATTGTTTCTGCACGGTTGGCCTACATAGGAAGCAGTGTGAATCCCCTGGGAAAAATCCTCTGGCGAAAAAGTTACGTAAGCGTTCTAGTGTGTAATTTATCAAGAAAGCTTTCATACCTGGTGGAACCTGCATTCCCTTGACACATTTTAATGCGTTCTGACCCTGGCCTGCACTGTATGAGGCTCTGAACAGTGGGATGAGAAGTACATAATCTATTATCCCGCTTGCGAACCAAAAATTCTAGCAACAGTCATTTAAGCCTTGCTTGATAAACGGATCATGAAAAGAAAGGCCACTCTTTTGGCGAAACAATGTTTGCTGAAAACGCAGCTCTTTCAGTATCTGCTTATACGTGACTTCCTCTGCCATGATAACAGCAAACTTAAGTGTACTCGGGGACAACCTTCTGTGGCAATAGAGAGAAAGTTACAGGAGGAGGGGCGGGGAAGGAGTAACTTCTGTGTTACTGCGCCAAAGTCGTTCCCGATAAACTGCTTTCGGTTTCAGTTTCGGCGTGACAGGTACGCATTTGCTACAGTTGATTTCTTCGCTTGTGCTTCGTGGTTGAGTGCGTGGAACCACGATTACCGAGCATGCAGGCGTATTGGCGTCTCCTCCCCTACGTTTCATTTGTTTCTAACCACAAGTAAGCAAACGGTTCTGGCATAATAAACTATATCGTGGACAACACCGTCCGACTTTACATCGTCCAGAAATGACGTGAATTTTGTCGGCGTTGCAGTTTCGAGGGCATTCACTGCTGTGTAAACTCTTATGGAGCTGAAAACTGGGCAGCACCACGAGCACACTTACACAGCGCGGATGCGGTATACCGAAAGAGCAGCACGCACACACTGCGCCACGAAGTGAAATCCCGTTTGGATCGCGTTGAGCTACGCCGGCGTCAAGGAGTATCGGTGGCCCACTGCCCATACGCTTTGCTGCACAGAAAACGTATAGCGTAAGCTCGCGCTGCAAAACCCATGAATCCTGTGCTCGATAGAGCCCCTCCCCCCCCCCGGCCTGTTCCGATCTCTTTGATGAACATCCTACTGGCGTGCGGTCGTATCTCACGATTCGGCGTAGCGCAGGTTATATACATCGGGATAGCAGTCATACTGCACTCGCTAAGTTGCTTATATACAGCATGAAGGTGTGTAAAGCCCTGGACGGCTGCAAAACGTCACCTACACAATCAGCGCTGGTGTTAAAGTTTAAAAATGAATGGTGACCTAGAGTTTCGTTAGCAATCAGTGGTTCCTTAGGTTGTAAAACACATTGCATTAGCTAACTTTGTAAGACGCCAACATTCCGAGCAGTACTCATACTGGCGGTTGCGCCATCCCCCGGCCTTCCGCTTTCAAATGTGCATTTTTGTGACTATGGGCGGGATTCACACACACCGTTCCGGAACCAGCAAGAGACCTCTTGGACACGCAGGGCTGCCACGGCCAGTTGCCGACAGTTTGACACCTGGACACGGCGATTATTTGTCCGCAGGTATAATTTGTGCTACGCGAAAAATTGAAGCAGACGAAACAAGGTATTTTGTCACACATTTTCTGCATGATCAGCTCGCTAAAATCTGGAAGTCACTCAGTCGTAACGCACGCACGCACACCAGTCACAGGAGTATACCTTTAAAACTGTAGCCCCATCTTTGAAGCGAACTTTAGCAATCAAAGCTAGACAGCCACGTATTTCAAGGACATACATTTATGACTAAGTTAGCAGTTATTTTCAGTCACTGAGTACCCCGTACAGTAAAATCTTCATCATAAGTGTTAAACAACATATACGTACCAGACGTTGCACAATAAACACGACAAAGTGGCGCTGTCCATCCCTACACACTGGAATGTCCGTGAACGCTTCTGTAAATCCTGTTGCATGAGCGTGTGCCTTTCCCTTTCGACTATTCGACTTGCGAGTCTTCGAGAGGGATCAAACTCATTTTTTTTACAAAGACTAATGGTGGTAGCTGCGAAAAGTACAGCGTTTCGACATTAAAAAGTGAGAAATTGACGATTCGCATTACCACTCGTCATTTACGCCTGTAAAACGCACTTGAAGATTATTTGAGTTCGACGTGCCCGTTTACTTTAGCAATCTGCCCTGTGTAGTCGAAAAAAAAAACATGTACAAGTGGGTACAAATGAGTATTTGTATACAAAATAAAAGTGATGGTTGATTTTTTTTTTTTTTTGCAAGGTGACTGAAACAGTTATGAATGATGAGACTGCAATGAATTTCTGGGAGTCACTACTACCCAGCATTTCTTGACATATAATTTTTCCAGTCTTGTCGTTTCATACACCCGTAACAGCTATTTGCAAAGGGTTTTTTTACAGTATGTTGGGTTGTACTCAAACTCTCCCTTTGCATTTATTATAGATGAAACAAGAGTTGTGATGTACCACACAATACTCCTTGCTCTCAGCTTTGGTGCTCAGCTTCCCTTTTATGTATGACAAAGGGACGACAAACGACAAGGAACGGGTTAACCGAGGGGTCCGATTTTCATTAGTGATATCATAAGAAGCCAACAGACACTGACACCAAGGACAACATAGGGAAAGTTACTTGTGCTTAATAAATGAAACAAAGAAACCATAAATAAAGGGAAATTAAAGTGGCTGAAAAAATAACTTACCGCAGGTGGGGAAACGATCAGAGCATCAGAGCATCGCACGCGAAATGCGAAGGTTGTGGGATCGTTCGCCACCTTCGGCAAGTTGTTTTTTCATCCACTTTCATTTCCATTAGTTATCGTTTCGTTGTCTCATTTGTTAAGCACAAGTAATTTCCCCTATGTTGTCCTTGGTGTCAGTGTTTGTTGGCTTCCTATCATATGACTAATAAAATTTGGGCCCCTCGGTAAACCCCCTTTCTTCTCATTTATTACGTAACGTGGATCTCGAATTCCGCAACAATGATGCCTTCAGGTAGCATGTGTGGATTTATTGACCAAAAAAAGATCACGTTCTCGTGACGCCTGCGGCAGAAAGGACGTTCAACATCCGCCGCCAATGTCTGTGAGCGGTGGCGCTGGCTAACACTTCCAGGGTTCTACTATGAAACATCAGTACCTAAGTAAGTGGATGGGGAAACGGCGCCGCGGTAGCTAAATTGGTAGAGCATCGCACGCGAAATGCGAAGGTTGTGGGATCGTTCCCCACCTGCGGCAAGTTGTTTTTTCATCCACTTTCATTTCCATTAATTTATCGTTTCTTTGTTTCATTCTTTAACTACAAGTAATTTCCCCTATGTCTTCCTTAGTGTCAGTGTTTGTTGGCTTCTTATGAAAGGGACAACAAGTGCTTCTTAAGCTGTCACCGACAACCAACAATCACAAGTCTAATTCAGATGCTGACAACAAATACACCTAATCATTGCCTGGTGCTGCACCCTACCAGAACCACATGAGCTGACAGAGCTAACTCCCAAGCTGCTGGGCCAAGAAAGGTGCACAAAGGGTCCTGTCATGTGCCGTACATAACCACCACAACACAAGCTGACAGAGCGTACTTCCAAGCTGCTGGGCATCAGAGAGGTGAACAAAGTATCTCGTCACTCTCCACACAGAATCGCCATCACATGAGACAACGCGCACCGGGTTCATCAGAGTTCCTCTACACCGCTCATTTCTCTGACACTACTGTCTCTGCAGCTGCTGGAGTCGGCACCTAGAGGAATTATGATGCTGTCAAGTCTGGTGTCGACTGCACCACCCTGCTCACAGGCCTCTTTCTAAAGACGTTCCGCATGAGGGCAGTCCCGCACCATCGTCTTTTGCTTGAGTGATTGATGAACGGGGTGTGGTTCTAAAGCCCCAGAAATGCATTTTCGGAGTTGAATTCCTGGATTTTCTCGGCCATCGCATTTCACCAAAAGCAGTCAAGCCACTGGAATCACGGGCGCGGGCAAACAAGGACTTTCCCTCTCTAACCTCCTTCCGAAAGTTGCGCGAGTTTCTGAGGCTTATCAGTTTTCACGGGCGCTTCATACCATTCCTTGTGCAAGTTCTCCAGCCTCTTATCGACCTGCTGCGTCCCAAATTAAAAAAAAACGTTTACCTTCCACTAGTCTTCGGAGCACAATCACACCTGCCAGGAAGCCAAAACGTGGTTGGCGACTGCAGTACTGCTGATTCATCCGTCGCCCTACGCGCCAGCTCGTCTTATGGTAGAGGCGTCGACCACTGTAGTGGGTGCAGTATTGCAGCAGCGCGATGGCAAAGACTACAGTAAACTGTCAGTTGTACGAACATCGGTTTATCGAATATTTCAGAATAACGAACTTTTTTAAAAATCCCTGGCGGTTTTCTTATAGCTTCTATGCAAAAATGTTAAACTTAAACGAATTTTGGAACAGTCAATATTTCAGTTTAACGAATTCGCTCAGAGGACTAAAGCTTATTTTTACGATCAGAACCGATGCCCGCCCTCATCAAACCGCCGCTCCAGCGGCAATGTAACGTCGCTGGCGCTACAGCGCCCCTGGGGCTAAGCGGCGGCGCGGAAAATGAACGGCAACGAGGCATGGCCTCCGATATCACCCGCACAAAACGATCAAGCATGTAATCTCGGAGGCCATGAACAAAGTGACATCGCTGGCGCTTACGACGCCGCCAGAGCAAAGCGGCGATCTGTCACACCACAATCCACCTGGTGCGTGTTTTTTCCGACCGGCATGTCGTGGCATGGTCGTCGTCTCTTTCTTTCGAAGAAGGGGTGAAGAAGACGAAGAAGAAGCCACTGCCGAGCCAGTTTCAAGCCCTATAACTCTAGTTGAGGTTGTAAGGTACATTGGAAAGTTGAGAGACTTTGTGTCTCAACAGTAAGCTGTGCCAGAAGAAGTGCACAAAAATATTGACGCCTTGGACAGTTTTGTTACTTCCTGTGCTGTAAAAGTACAAGTGCAGAACAAGATTACAAATTTTTTTTTCCAAGTGAGAAAGGCAGCATTATAACTGTTATGAACCTTGTACTTGTTGATATGTACAAATTTCATTTCGCACATTTCTAACACAATGTATGCCATGTCTTTTGCTCCATGAATTGCATTTCAAACTTTTGACTCTGTATGCCATGTCTTATGTTGGTCTAGTGAATATTCAGTTTAGTGAACTTTCAGTTAAGTGACCTGTTTCCTTCGGTCCCTTGAAGTTCACTCAAGTGAGAGTTCACTGTATATGCCGCTGTGATATATATGCCGCTGTATATGCCGCTCAAAGCGCCTAAAACGTACAGAAGCTCAAAAAAGATGTTTGAAGCTGCACAAGAAGCCGCCAAGCCTTTCAAGCCGCGAAAGTGATCCGGAACACCCGTTCACCGGTGCAGCTGTTTCGACAACCAGAGAGCGGTTTCAATCACGTGTATTAGGACTTGGTGGGACCTCTTCCGCCCTTCCAAGGTTTCAGATACCTCTTCACCTGTGTCGACCGGTACTCAAGGTGGCCTGAGGCGACGCCGTTACTAGGCATCACTGCCGAAACGTGCGTTTCGCGGTATGGTTGCCCCTTGCGCATAGCTACTGACCGAGGCCGACAATTCCAAAGTTCGCTTTTTTCTGCCCATGGCGAGGCTGCTCGGCACACGCCTTCGTAACACCACGGCTTACCACCCACCGAGCAACGGCATGGTCGAGCGTCTCCACCGACGGCTGAAGACGTCGTTGACCGCAACGCTCGACTGGCAGCACTGGGTGGAAGGGCTACGTATAGTACTACTGGGGCTGCGAACAACAATGGCAAAAAATGGGCAACCGCAAAACTGAAGCATGATGTTTACAAATCCACACCCTAGTACGACAGCGTATTTAGCACTTCTGTAAACTGTTTATGCGAAAGGATTTTGAGCGTACAAATGTTGTATGCGAGCTGCGGTGAAATTTTTGCAATGTTTATGTACGATTTCGAAACCTGATATTCTCAAATTTCCGGTATATTTTACACTCCTGTATAATGCATAAAATTCGATCGCATTAGATGTGTCAATGGAAACAATGTAAAATGGTCAGGCCGTTTTAATGACACCCATTCTTTTCCGAGTCCACCTCTTTTTTGTCCAATGAACCTCTCTCGCCGCTTTCTGGGGCCCATCCCGGTGATGGCGCGGTCACGCAGACATTTTTTGCCGCAGACGCGTTTGCGAATGTAAACTTTGTATGCGCCCGTTGTTCACTGGGAATGTGCCAATCTGTATGTGCATTGGGGCCATTGGCTTTGTGTCACTTACTCATACTTGTTGCATTTAAGGACAAATTCATATCTTTCTGGGTGAATGAAGCTTAATCTTCGTATTGACACGTGCAAATATTTATCTTTTTCGCGGTGACTGCGTATCATTCGCTATAATTCTTATACTTATTATTACTTATAATGTTTGCCATTGCAAACATTCTGCCTTACGTATAAATACACAGACTGCAGCCTATAATCTCTTACAAACTCGCTCGCTACACCAGAATTCATACAAACATTCTCTACGAACCAAGAATACTCCTAATTAGGTAGGCGGCTGCTGCAGTTGAGTAGGCCAATTTTTTAGCGCTGTTTCCATATTTCAATACTTGATGCGTTACTTGTTTGAAAGTTAGCGATATACATATATCTTTCTAAAAGAAATTCATGGCCTAAACTGCATATATATTTTGTACATTCAACAATCAATCAATCACCTGAGCGGAATTACTCCATCACGGAGCATGAATGTTTAGCACTCGCTAGATCATAACGATATTTCGCGCCTATTATAAGGCAAGCATCGCTCGATAATTACCGACCACAACTCGCTATACTAGTTGTCGTCCTTGAAAACACCACAGGACACCTTGACATCTGGGAATTACGGCTGTAGGAGTACACGTTCAACATCACCTACAAATAGGGACGCCTACATAAGGATGTAGATTGCGTATCGTGACAATATCTGCAAGGGTGGGCTTCAGAGCGTTGGTGATCCATTTTAACTTGCTCAAGTGCTCTAAAGACGGGACTTACACGAAGAAACATCTAAAACAAACTGGGCGCTTCGTTCATGTTGCGTTTCCTCGTCTAAATCATCTTTGTAACGTGCTTTATCAAGTTAAAAAAGCGTATATTTATTAGGCAAACTTTAATGCTTATAATGGCGCATAAGTTGCAGCAAGCACCAAAAACACTGAATATGCCAGGAAAACTACTAAGCGGCTAATCAGAGAAGGTATAATCCATGCTTAATGAATTGAAGTCAAGAATGTAGCAGTAAGAAAAGAAGCGTCGAACTAAAGTACGTTTACGAACCCTGTAAATTGTGAAACCACACTACCGCATGATACTTGCCTTTGTGTTACAGCCTTCACGACTGTAACTCTCGTCACTCAAATAAGCTTCTCTAGGCTGAAAACGAGCGATCAACATCGACATCGGCGAATGGAGCGTGTTGAAATTGGGCTTCTCCTTCTGGTCCTTGAGTGTTCACATGTAGAGCTTCCGAAACTTCCTTGAGCTGAAAATATCTGTGCGGCTTGTTTAAGACTGAGTGCCCTTTACCGAAACTTTTCTGAGAATATCTGCCAGCAACATGGACTTCATTAAAGTTGCATTATAGTGCAACAGCTCTGTCACGACTTCTGAGCTGTTAACAAGAACTCTTTCTTACGAGAAACCTTCAGCTCGGGGCCAACTCTGATGCCAGCTATTCAAACACGTGTAAAGCGCAGAACTGCTGTTGGCAAACAACCCCTAGACCAACCTGCATGAATATGTTGCATTTTTGAAGTAACGTTGAATTTCAGTGACTGTATGAAGCCGAATTTTGATTTAATAGCTAATTTCTTTAGAACGGTTGCCAGAAAGTAGCATGTAAAAGAAAAACAGAAGCACGTAGTGTACAAATCCGTAGTTCTCCACCAAAAACAGATATGACAATTCTGTAAAAGAAATATTTTATACCATTAAAACTTAATATATTTTATATAAAAATTTGCACCTTAAGTGCATTGGTTGCAATGTTTAGAAAGAATTGGCGAAAGTGCTACTCACATTCCAGTGCTATACCTATGAGAGGTTTATACTAGGTAAGTTTTGTCCGCTCTCGAAGTACTGCTAAGTACAGTTCGAAGAATTGGTATATCCTTTTTCTTCAGTGAGCTATGAAGCTGTAGACGTGATAGTTTCCTTTTTCAAGCTTGGAACTTTTCACCTATTCTTTATGAAAAAACCACCTAAATAAATATTAAATTTTTGTGCAATCAGGACGTTTTATTGTTTCCTCCTAAATGCAACAAACATAATCAAATTCAGTGCAGTTGTTGCGGAGAACAACGTTTTCTCCTTTCCCATGTGTTGAGATAAGGGCCCCCTTGCTGACGCGTCCTCTTAAGCGATGTTTGCATATCCCCATGACTTAATTCTTTACAAAGTGCTTCTCTCCTTACCGCATGCTTGAGAACGGTAGTAGGTAGCTTTTTACATGTGCCTACTTATTAACGGGGGACGGCGGATTGTTGGACAGAGCGGCACCTGTGGCGGAGTTCTAAATTCGCTCTGTGGACCGGTACCACTGCAAAAATAGTGGAGGCAACAAAAAAGGCCTCGCAACTACAGTCGACAGTAATTCCAGCAGAGTTTGCGCGCTTCCGTCTAACCCACGCGCAGCGCAATCTAGAATCACCAATATTTCCAAGCTACCGTCTGCAGGGCGCCTTTCTCTCTCTATCGCGCGCCTGCAGTTCGACACGGCTTAGCCTGTCTAGTGGTGAGGAAGAAGACTTTGGGGATCTTTTTCTCTAGGACTGCTAACTAGTGCCAAGCAGATGGTGAACGGTCCTCAAAGTTCCCTTGTCGTTGAAAACGCAAAAACTTATTTGTCGAGCTGTAGCCAGGGAAAACTGGGTACGTGCCCCGCACCCACAAAATTTGTGTGCGCCAGGACGCCACCTGCCCAGATTCCCTCCCGCCGACGTAATCGTCACTTACCAGAAATGTTTGTCCCCTCCTACAACACCACCCCTGAAAAGAAATATTGTTGCACCAGTGCTTATTTGTTTTGTCACTTTGCCAGATACCTTTCTATAGCAACAGCATCTGCGAATGGTGCCAGGTCATGGGAAAAAAGTACCTGATTGTGCTTCCATAACATAATGAGCACATAAAAAAGATTTTTCAAGTGGTAAAAGCAAACAAATTCATGCACGAGGCGTTCATGCGAAGATGTTGAGTAGTTGTTTTAAAAAATCGCATGTGCCAGAAGGCAAATTATCAGACCCTTTAGCTGGTCGTGCCGCTTAGGAGGACATTACTTGCACGAGAAATCAAAGCGCATAACCGATAAATCTGAAAAATGTCAGGGATATCCACCTAAAAAGAATTCCGTGGATGAGTAAGTGAGTGAGAAAACTTTATTTCGAATCACAACGATTCGCGTCCGGCGAGTTAGTGGGCTGGGGCACCCGCCGTGGTTACGGCCAAGAGTTGTTGTCTCCCGGCGGCTTCCTTGGCCCACAAGACTGCCTGAGTTGGTCTTCCAGGTTCGAGCTGAGCAGCGTAGCCTGCCATCGCGCGCGGAGGCTGTCGATTGAGGTCTCGCTCTCGTTGTCGTGTATTAGGTAGTCCCTAGCATTCCAATTGCATGTGATTGGCCCTGGTGCCACACACTTTGCATCTATCTGTTGTTTATATGTCTGGATAAATAGCGTGCCTCAGTATCAGACTCTCGTATGATTTGGTTTGTAGTTGTCGCCACTGGACACCTCGCGATCTACTGAGTTGCGGATGGGGTGGTGGATAAGTGCATCTTTGCATCTTGTAATGGTTGGTGATGTCCTTGAACCTGGTCATTCTCTTTTCCCACTTCCATACTTCGGAGGGCCCTGCCGATGGGCCTACGTTCGTCGCTACGTTGTGTGCCGCCGCGTTAGGGTTGTCCTCCCCCGTTGAGTCGGGGTTGTGGGTTGGTATATATAGGATTTGGTCGAATCTGTATTCCCTTGTTGTTTTGCCTTTTCTGAGTATGTTTACCGCCTCGGATGAAATCCGGCCGTTCGCGAAGTTGTGTACTGATATCTGGGAATCGCTGATTATATAGCATGCGTTGGTTTGTGCTATGGCTAACGCTATAGCCATAGCACACCATTCCAGGTGTATGCGCCATCAAACTTGCGGTAAGAAATGCACTGTCGTTCTACTTACGTGTAAAAAAAAGAAATGCCGTTTCATACATCCAAGCAGAAAAGTAACTGGACCTTCTTCGAAAAATTCGGGAAATAATATATCGAAAGTGGTGTCAGCTTGAGAAATTTTTCCAACTGGATCCACTTTGCCAACTCCGTGGCTACAATATTTAAATTGTAATATGTGCCGCATACGATTCGTTAGAAACCAAACTATTGAATGTTTGTAAATTAATTAATTATGCATTTTGATTTCTCGCGTAACTAATCGTCACCTCTTCGAGTAGGCCAGCTGAAAGAATGGAATTTTGGTAACTGCCACAGATGTTTTCTTTTTTTAATGCTTATTATCTTCGCAGTAGCGCAAGAAAACCTCTAAAAGACTCCAATGTTAATTTGTAGGCAATAAAACGTCCAGGCTAATACACTTCCTAAACCATAATTTGTGTTCATAAATACAAAAAAATGTGGGGCTCTGGCGCGCGGGAACAAATGGGCATTCTTCTACAATCCGGTCCCTAGCCATCACTGTACTTGTCGGTGATGACTACACAAGAGTGATCAAAGGAATCCTACGTTGTTTTTGTTGCTGAGATAAAAAAAGACATACTATAAGTATGAGCATGTTGACACCACAACCCTGATGCTTGCGCTAGTAAGCACACGTCGCGTGACCCTTAAACGTCAATAAAAACACAAGATGACACGCAACAGACTCTTTATTCGGCAACATCGCCAGCAAATCCGGTTCAATATGCGATTACTGCCCCCCCCCCCCAAAAAAAAAAGATCACTTGTGCACATCAAAGCAATGAGCGCCATGCTGCGAATAGGTTCAACGATGACAAGAGCAATGAAATCACTACATGTTACCGCAGCGACCAATTACTGGCACCTTCGCTCTACCGCGGCCAACATTCAACGTTTTATCTCATTTTCGTGGCGCACAACAAGTGTATACATAAGGAAATATGGGTCTTCTTTATCACAGCTACGCTGCGTTGCGACACCCTTGTCAGCGGTGACGTCATCCGGAACAATGTCGACCTACCAACACTGGAATTTCTTTAATGTTATCATGACTAAAACACATTTTCTCTCTCTGAAAGTTAAAGCGACAGGTGAAAAAAGAAAGAGTTTCTTCCTCAGTAGTGCACCGGCACTCAAAGCCACATGCATACCTTTCCGACATTTGTTGAATAAAACAGTGCTTGTTTGTTTTAAGAGAGCTGGCAGTCTTACCAGGAAATCAGTTCGCGATTTCGTGATAATGTTACAAGCCAAGCGTCTACTTGATCTGCCCTCAGATCGGAAGGCATATGAAGGTGTACCGCATCAACAACATGCGGTTTGTTTCCAATATAAATGATATGCGATACGACTTCAACACTTCAAAACGCGCTCAACCCAAAACGCTATTCACTCGCGCAACCGTCGTTACCAGTACACGACGTGCGTACAACTCGTAATTTTCATTCACCACCTAAGCATTCCTTCTCTTAAACATCTTTAATATCATACAACACTCCTTGCTCTCCACGGTTCTTCGAGCCGCCGTTCATGTCACACGTGTCTCACTTATGGCATGACCGAGTAATATTGTCGCATTTGCCAACAAGGTGCAGTGGAAGTCCGACCTTCAGGCTGTAGTGTACTCAAATACGCCATGTTATCTTGTTTCTCACGGCTATAGATCAGATACGGCGATTTGGCAAAGGTCAAAGTACGAGAGTAAAACAAGGAATACGAAGGCCTGACAGCAAGCCTCTATTTTTACGATGGGCACAATGTCGCGGAAGTGACGCTTCCATCGACTCCTTGATTCTAAGATGTCCTTACGCGCGACGACCATGGAATCAGCAAAGCAATGATATGTTCCACGGAGGCGTTTGTGCTCCGTATTGTCCCTGAAACTCACCTATTTTTCACAATACAGAAAATGTTGAAACCCAGTTTTCAAACGAATGCTACATACAGCGTTTCGTATTTTAACTTGAATCTTCTGTTTTATTTTCAAAAAGTTTATAGGTTTATTGCGTTTCAATGTGTGTTTCTTCTTCAGCTACTGAAATTATCTCATAGCTTCTACATGAAACGTTATGCCTCCGTTTCAACAATATTATACAGTTCTTTTCCGAGCTTGCCAGGCGATATGTTTGAGTGTTTATAAACAGCTAGAATATAGTATATTTAATTACTTCGCTTCCAAAAAAAGGCCAGCATTTATTATTCAGGAATCTTAGGGTCACTTCTTAGGGTCACTTTCCTGACGTCAGAACCAAGGATTGCCTAGTCAGCTAACTCTGCCTCTACCAGTTTCGAATTAAAATAGTCGGAGGTAATGATGTTCTCCATCATATAAAGAAGTGAGAAACCATATTTTCCTTCTCACGCGATCTGGGGGGTTTCCGCTCATGCTGTGAGCTGCTCGGGTGACGAATAACTTGTGCGGCAACGTCTGATGGCAAATCACGATTCTTATAGCCTTCTTCGTCGAGAAAATTCGTTTTGCCAACTGGCAAATGCCTTAGCTTGTCATATTGGGAAACAGGTTTGTTAGCACAAATTTTCGTGTATTTTCCCTGCGAGTCAGAACCTGTGCTGCAGAATTTTATTTCAGGCGTACCTCAACGGGCTTGCTCAAGGTCTCTTAATATTGTGTTTCGCTGTGGGCAGTGTCACGACTTAAATGTCGTAGCAAGGCCTCACCCGTAATTTCTGATGTTTCTAGCGCTCGTCTGTACTGAAATGACCTCCGCTCTAAAATATGAGAGAATATTTCTGTACAGACGAATTACGTCTTCTAAAGAGCTAAAATGTGCTCAGTATTGCATGAGGAGTGCGCGATACATAATGAATTTATGAATGTCATGAAATTCGCTTTTTGGCAATTCGTTTTTTTTTTCACAGAATTTTGACCTTTCAGTTTTACAAAACTGATCTTTCATGTACCCTGCAGTTTGTCTTCAGGCTACCTTAACCATTTTCGTCAGGAATGTCTTTTTATATATATTATGCCCACCTCTAAACTTCACAGAGGGAATATGGAAGCAAATATGCCGACACCATCGTGACTTAGTATGCAGCTGAATTGCTGAACCTTTGCGAATACACCTGCGTATGCTATCGCTAAGTTGCAAGTTCAAGTAAGTTGTCCAGTACAATATATAAACAGTACACCGCGTAAAGAGACTACCAAAAACAGTGCTCCAACGGTGTGCACTATGTTGCTGTAGGCAATACTTTCCAGTTCCGTATCTTACAGTCTTCCTGACAATATCATTTTTTTTTCATAAAATGGTAACTTTCACCGTGCAGCAATGAAAGCAGCCCACCTCTATTTCGTAGTAAGGTGTACGGTTGTCCAAATGTTTGCACTGAAAACGAAAAGTTATGGAAGCAGCCATAACAGGCATCAGAAGGGCCTCTTGAAGAATAGTTACCGCTGATGGGATATTGCAAAAGCAATTTATGTGGCAGGGCTGCGGGGAACTTGAGCAGTTCTGAACCACGGGAAGTGAAGACTAGTCTCCACTTGGAGATCCGACATGCAGAACTTGCGACATTGCGTGAAACAAATAGTACGGCTATGTGTCTCCTGGCAGCAGGGCGGCGTTAAAATGATGTGACCGTTTCATAAGAACATGGATATTTCTTTTCTTCGCTGCCTGCCTTTCGTGCTCACCATGCTTCTACCAGTTGATAAGCGTCAACTGGCCTTCATGGACTTATGGAAAGTATAAGCTATAATGTGGATTCCCAGCCAGTCACTATCAGCAAAATTTTGAACTTTTCCACTCAGCAGCTCTGCTAACTCCACCCGTAGTATCTCTGCAGATCAGAAGGTTTGGGTACAATTACCGGCAGAGGAGGCTGTATCTCGTGGATGTACTTTGTCATCAATTGAAGTCTTCGCGCTGGGTTGACACGGACAAGAAAGACGACAGGACATGCGATTTATGAAGTAATGGGTGATGACAAATTCGTTCTAATATTTAGATGCAAGGCTTGGATCTTATAGTTTACTGTAGTTGTTTACTGTGTCCATCATCGAACAATATTAATTTTTGCGAAGGGAAATGACTTGTTTAATAAGGTTGTAGTTCTGTTGCCACGGAATAATAACACATCAGAGGAAAGCACTATGAAATGATAACTAGTGCTTATCACAATAAAATAACTTGTTAGTGGCGCGCTACCTGGAAATACGAGTTTCTGCAGGCGAAGATTCGAATGAGTACTTTTTACGCAAATCGATGGCTCTCCTACACTGAGCAATATCTGTTTGGTCATTGTCACTGGCACAAGCTTACCCAGTTGCAGGGAACGAGCTTTCTAACGTTTGCGAAACACGAGTAATAATTCTAGATCAAACAAATGGTGAACTATGAAACAGTAATCGTGACCACACCAGTGAAATATTTGTACCGTCCTTAACAGGGATTCTGCACATGCAGCGTTAGAGATCTGGCATTGAAGTAAGGTGCTGCTAGTTCCGTTGCTTCTAGGATATCGCGAGATTTCTCACATTTTACGTCGCTATGTGAGTGTGGTCCCTAGGGTACCACTGTTAGCTAGGAATGAATTTGATGGCGTAAAAATTGACGAAATTGGCTCCCCTAGCCTTCAGAAGCCGAGTTCTTACTACACAATGAGTCGAAATCACTGAAAAATTTCTGAGTCGCTGCGTTTGCAGGCGATGGTCCAATTAGTTTATCGCTTTAGCAATGTCAGGTCAATAAAATTAGTTTATTGGCATAGAATGATTGAAACAAAAAAAACATTTTTAGCTGTTGGCAAATATCAAGGAATCGTTCAAGAAGTCATGCATTGTGTCAGCATTAAAAAGTGGACGATTCCATGGAGGGAGACGTTTTCCCGCCTTTTCACGGCAGTCAACTTCCTTTCGCGATTACATGCGCTTGCTAGGAGAATAAACGCCCAAAACTGCAGGTAGCCCACGATTTTGTAGATATTATCGACAAGCAATGTAAGTCCCCTTGTCGAAACTACGCTACAGTGACATTCCTTGTTCAAGCACTGTGAATCATTTCAAGCCTCAATATTTCTGTGAACTTCTGTTTTGTTATAATTGATGCAAGATTGTTAATACATTAAGTACCTATCTGATGAATGCTTAGAGCCTTACACAAGTATCCACTTACGCTTTTTCTGGCTAAATTAATTGCGCTAAACAAATAGACATAAATTATATTTACGTGCTGGCCCACCGCAGCTGCGTCTCAAGAATGGTTGACAATGTACTACGCATTAGACGATGTCCCCGTTTACCCCGCAGCAATATCTTGAAAGAAAAAGAATCAATCTTGACAAAAACAGCTGTCAGTAAAGCGATATGAGTGCGAGTACTTACACAAGACATATTGCACCATTTTGTTTCCCGTCTTGGGTTTTGGATTTGGTAATGAGCAAGAATATCAAGAATACCTATTTCACCAATAATCCTGCTTTCACCAGGCTGCAACTATTATTTCAACCACCCTGCCATCATGGAAGAACGTTGACTTAGCGCTGATGAAGTGTTCCCCCAACAACGACGTGGAAAGCATCGAATTAAGGAGTATTGTTCACAACACTTGCATCATCACTTCCGTTCGTTTCGCTCAAATCTTGGATATTCTATTACACCTATTTTGTCTATGTTTGAACATTTCCTTGTACAGCTTAGCTGCTTCTTGCAAAATTATTGCCAGCCGTATATTGCCTTTATACTTGGCATGGTTACATCTGTGACATAGAGTGCAGATGGAAAATAAAAAGCACCTATCTGTAATATTACACAATAAAAAACACTTCGCAAAAATGAAGATTTCTGCATGTTTTCTCCAACTGATTACATCTTTCCTAGCAGTGCATTTCTCGTGCTTGCGCAGTTCTGATTCCGTGTGATAGTTTGTACACCTTATGAAGCACAAGATGATATCTACACTCTAAGACAAGTTTTCACGCTTTGAGTCGTACCTTGCCACACAGGGATAAACATCATCTGTCTTCTCCACATTTCCTTTCTTTAACGCTGCGAGCCCGGTAGTAACGAATGGCGTGCGCGTTATCAGCATGACATAGCATTGCCAACAGGAAAGTAGCGGGCGCGGCGTCTTCGAGAAAGGAAACGCAAGCAAGACAGATGCCGATTATTGTTGTGTGGCAGATATACACCTCAATGGGTGTAAATTTTTTTAGAGTGTAGGGAAACAGCAACCAAATTTCTAGTGCGGTAACATTCTATTACTTATGTCACTCCTTCGCAGACCCGAATGGCAGAATCTCACAACTTGATCAGGGCATGTATTAGTAAGCGTTCTCCTGACTACTTCGGATATGCCAGTGGTAATCGGCACGGGAGTCATGCCGCTATCAACGCGATAACATCGGGAGTGATACGTGCTTGAGGGCCAGCCGCTGTTGCCCAATCAGAAATACCTTTACATAAGAGATGTTTTGTGAACACGGCCGCAGAAATCCGTAAAGAATAATTCACAAATAAATGTGAAGCGTGTAGAACAGCGGCAGTGCAAGAAACACGTGTGAGCCAAAAAACTAGCGCAAAATTGTTTTGCAAGGTTTCCCGCTCGCACGCTGTGAGTGGCGCAGCGTTCGTTGTCACGCCACAACGCGGTCAATGCTGGCCAACACGTCTTGCTTTAATGTAGCAAATTCAGGCAAAGAATCGCCGAGATAAGCACAAAACAAGGACCAGGGAAGAATCTACTAGAAGCACATAAATTAACAAAGTAAAAACTAGATGTATCGTGCATATTTACATATCCACTGGGAAAAGTAAAGAAATTAAAAACATAGAATTACAATAAAAGTACTTCAGGAATGCAAATAGTGCAACTACAATGTGGTGGCACTTGCGTGCGCATTCGCTTATAAGGATATGACAGAAAAATTGATCAGATTCACAATCAATAGCACCTAAAATGGCGCACTCGCTTTGTTTAGCGTATGTTGACGCAACTGCCCCAAAGCCCTACGCTCCACGCAGTGGCGTAGCTAGGTCGTCTGGCACCCGGGGCCCTTAGCGCTTCTGTCAACCCCCCCCCCCCCCCGAGTGTAGTCGAGGAAGGCCAGGATATCGACAATTTTCGGGTGTCTTGCGACGTATATGACACCCCCCTCCCCCCTACTGGCCCCGTGCACCCGGGGCCCACGGCCCCCCGGCCCCCCCTGTTGCTACGCCACTGGCTCCACGCCATGTCACTCGCACCACTCCACTTTCGTACGATTGGGGAGGCTTACCAGAGAGCCTCTGTAGCTCTGTCATCAGGGCTCGCCAGGGAAATCTATGCGCTGAGTTGCGCTGTAGTCGCGAAACGTAAAAGGCGACGTTGAGTCCGGGAACACGGCTCGTATTCACAAAAACTTTGTGCGCTGGAAATATCCGCAATAAACTACTTCATGCTCTTCTGACACTGGACGCATCATTAACGAAGGTGGTCGGCAAACAGCCCTCGCGAACGCGAAGCTTTGTGAATTCAGCGCCTGTTTCGTTAGCGGCGCATGTTTGCTGAGCTGTAAGAGTAAACAGCTCTATGGCGCTGAGTTTACCGTGTTCTTTGGAATGAGGCTTTTGTTTCTTTGTAGTGTCACTGCAGTTGCAGCTGCGGTGCGGTAACGTAAAGCTGTTCCAATCTGTGTCTATTTTATTTGTGTGCATTGCCCTCCACGATTGGCCACGTCCGCTTGCTTGTCTGACACGAGTCGTCGCGAAATCTGCGAAAACCGTCCGTCTGATATGATGTGCGTACAATGATTATGCATGATTAGACCTAACAAAAGAAAACAAGTTCCTTGCGATTCTACGTCATTTTCGCTATTAGCCGAAAGCTACCTTAGATAAACTTATTCATGCTGCGCCCACTTCCCCTGTTCGTCACAGGACGTTCCAAAACCGCGAAAGTTCGCCATGTTAAACTGTGATGTGAGCAGTAATTACGCATTATTATGACGGACAAAAGTGAATTTAATTCGGAATAGCCGAATACTGCCCCGTTCCGGAAGGAATAGAAGATGGCTGCCGGCCAACCACTGTGGCACTGGCTAGTCGATGTTGTCAGTGAGAATCAATTTCTTTGGACATAATAAATATTTTTGCTTGGCAGTATAGCGTTTTCGAGCACTTTCGGCACGCATGGCTGCGCACTTATGACTGGTTTTAGCGGCAATTTATTCTTCCGGTTGCACACCACTTCGATTTTCGACGAGTGGAAGCTAAGCAAGGGGAAACACATGCCGGTACCACCCTCCTCACTAAGTTACCTACATACAGGGCTAGTCATGCCCCACTGATTCCCTCTACTCTTATGCGAACTCCTCGCCTCTCGTCAGCCAATCAGATAAAGAACGCCTGCCGAGATAGGCAATGCTATTCGCTTTGAAAATAAATAAAACTTACATCCTATAAACGAAGAGGGCGTTTGATTGGGCCGTTCGAACAGCGCTGCTCACCACCGTCCCACGCTCGCATCGGTGGTTCCGTAAATTTAACGTCAGGAGATTGTAGTAAAATAGCAAAGGAATAGGGTTACGTAATAGGTAAACCTGGTCTGATCGCTGTATACGTAATAATAGTGGCGACCTGCTTATCGGTATGCTGACTGTTTCGTCGGTTTTCTTCTGAAGTTTTGAAGTGACAAACTACTCTGCTTGAGTTCCACATGACAGTTTTATATCGTGCGAGCCTCCTCGTTAGCGTCGTTATTTAATACGAGATGATAGGCCCGTTCTTCCCGTAAAATGACAGAATTGCGCTTTCGTAAATGTCACTAACACGCAATGGTTGTTGGTCATTTACGTAGCCGATGTACAATCACCCGATTCTTTGACAGTACCGCGCGACAGTTGAATAGCCGGCCGGTGAGTGGCTAGTAACGTCCACAACGTCTATTATTTTCGGTGGTCATGGTGAAACTGAAACTACCGAGTGGCAAAAGAGGACCACATAGGCACGTACTAAATCCATTGAGTAAAGTCCAGTAAGTGAATAATAGTGAATTAAAGAATTGGCTGCCGCAGAAACGAGACCGACTGATCGCTTGTGTGTAGTCATCCCTTGTCTAATTCGCTGCAGTTCAGCTGTTATTCTAAACCAGCTGGTTGAAATTTTTGGTTTAAGAAACTTAGCGGAAACATATGATTACTTTTTCGAAGATGCGCTTATTTTACGCGTGATTATAAAACGCAGATAACAAGAATTTGTGCATTCGTGGCTTTGACAAAGTGGTTTTGATTACTATCAGTGATGGCTAGCGCTGTTCAGATACAAAACCAAAACGCATCAGATCTCTTTCTTTCTTCTGCTATTCGAGCACACTCATTATCTGAGATGTGGTTCTGCCTACGGACAGTTCAACGTGTCATATTATCTTTGATAAACTACATCTTACCCTTTCATGTCGATTTTTGCGGCAATCTTAAGATTAGTCCTTAGTTCATACATAATCTTGCAGGAAAATTATTCAGTGCGAATCTCTTTTTATATTAAAACAGCGCAAAAAGTATTTCAAATCACATCAAACCGTGAATACAAGCGCTCACTAAAAATTGGAATCTATATGAGAAAAAACCAAAAATATTACAGAAGGACTTGTTCATTTATTTTTCATTTGCTGTTTTCTTTTTTATTCGAAAATAAAATATCGGGGCTTGGCTGACACTTGCCGTGTGTCTTAATTTGCTCATGTTTACTTTCTTTCTTGCCCTACGATCATTATTTATCTTAGCTGATTGATTGAGCCATAAAGATTACTGCATTTGGGATCTCCTTTGCGCTGGAAAAACGGCTGCCGCTACGAGTGGTAAATTTTCTCGTACGTATGAAACCTGAGACGCGTTTTTGTAAAGACACCGCCAAGAGTACGCCGTACCTTAACACAGTCCCACTGAAGCATCGCGGACGTTCAATATATCCAACACGCCCTGATTTGAATTATGCAACGCGCGGAATGACCGGGAGCGACATAAATATTTGGGTATTGAAACTACAGGTCGGAAAAATAATTCACATGTGACCCGCGTAACGAGATGCGCAAAATAGAACTGGTTTCCGAAGTGCCTCAACGTCTTGTTGTCTTCGTTTTCTTTTTTTTCTTTTTTTTTCAGCGGTAGGCTGTGCGCAGCTTCGCCCGAGACTCATGCAACGCGCTTGCAGCTCCCGGTTGCTGAAGTTGCTGTCCCAGGTTGCAGAGGCGTTCGAAGTCGGCCGCTTCCTTCTCTAAAGTCTCTATCAGTGAACGGGCTGACTTCTTTTCGGCTGGAAAGAAAACACGGGCGTTTTCAGCGTTGTTGCGTTAACAACACGGCAAAGTTTGTTAACAGGTTAACTTTCTCGTTATACATGGAAAAAAAAATTTCAAGACGTGCTTATGAGTGGCCCACCAAGGACTCTACATTTTTTTCCCATTCCCGCAGTTAGGCGGACAGCAGCTGCCGAACGGCATGTTTTTCAAGACACGAGAGTACGAAACTTACGTCTATAAGCGCCACTGAACGTATGCTATTCTAGACGGAGCTAGTTCTTTTAAGAATGCAGCTGGATTAACTTATTCCTACTCCACCAAAATTTCTGGCCAGCACTTTTCTCACATAAAAATATGAAATTATTTAGATTAGTTATCTGGTTATCATTGGTTGATCCGCCTGCTTCACATCAATTTATAAAGACGATCACTCTCGCCTGGGGTAGCTCACGTTCACAGGAGACAATCGATGCAACAAACCACATAAGCCATTGCTCATGGGGTCGATGAAGGCACTTCGACAATTCTTAAGAACAACGAAGCTTGAAAAAAAAAATGACTTCAGCCTTATTTCCCGTTAAATGTGTCGTAGTGGTCTTGTGCTTTTGTAGGTTAGGGTGATCATAGCCGGCTGTGTAAGTGTCACTGTGCCCTCGGTTTCTCTCTCTAATTTCTTTACATCTATCTACCTATTCGCCCGCCATCCTCAAGTGCAGGCTAGCCAAGCGCATTTTCCGCTCCGGCTAACCTCCCTGCCTTTCGTATTTGCTTCGACTATGTCTCTCTCTCTTCTCTCTCTCTTCTCTCTCTCTCTCTCTCTGTTCTTTCACTCACACGCAGCCGAACATGAACTTACCTCGGGACAGTCTGGACTGGAGTCTGCAGTTTTCCTTCCGCAAGGCCTGCATGGAGTGCTCCTGTTCCTGCAGCTGAGCGCACCAATAAAAACAATCGCGTAATTATTCCAGAACACAGATGTGGCTTAAGAACGCCGTATTAATATATCAAATCTGTAGCGCAACGAAAGAAAGCACAGCGAGAATAGAGAAAGCATTATTTGAAAAAAAATTTTCCCGAAAGATAAACTTGCTTCTATTTGTAGCTTGCGTTTCTGCTCATACTGTAAAACGAAAATTTGCCTCTTAAGCAGCTGTTTCTCCCAACAGTGCCAATTACAGCAACCTTTCTTTATTTCCACTGCTATACGAAAGCTTCTCCCGGCGAACTTCAGTTACTAGGATTCAGCTCCCTAAGACTGCAACGCATGCCTGCTAATATTTTATTGTCATCAGTTTCTCGAAGTCTCTTCCGCAACGAGTCCGCTCCCCTTACCTTCGAACCAATTCTGCTACTCAATAAAGCACCTGATATCGTCCCAATTTTCGTGTTTGTCCAACCCTACTCTTTCCTCATAATTTAAACTAAGATATCGGCAACTCGATTGTAATGTGCTATTCGTACTCCTTTCTCAGAACATTTACTCTTTCATCTTTGGGTTTATGTCTCATTGAGCGGCCCCCACCTTTCAAGTTTCACGAAGCGTTCGACTTGGGAGGACTCTTTCGACGTAAATCAGCGCATAACAAAAATGTTCCGAACGCTCACCAGGGCATGCAACCGTAGAACCTCGTGCCTCAGTCGGACAAGGCACGTCACTTGGCACTGGTACGATTCCAGGCTCTTCTGTTTCCTGCGTTTAAGAAAGAGGCCCGAGACACGTAAGGAGACTACTTTGTGGAAGCGCTTTAGTAGCGCCATCTTCGGCTGTTGTCACTGCCTCTGCATCTTTTTTATCTGCAGCAACCAACTTTACAGTGCTACAGTAGCTTCATTTCCATGAAAGTGGTCGTACGGATGTTATCGGTCTTTCGAGAAGTCGGTCTCGTAATGGCACCAAGATAACAATGTCCATGAATCGAAAATATTATTTTCTATAAGGAGGCTTTACAGTATGCGCACGTATGGCGAAACAAGTGAAGATTGCGGAGCTGATTTCTGCACACAATTATTTTAAATAAACAATCTAAACGAGTCGCCAGAAATTGCCACTCACAATTACACCATGACTCGCTCGTTTCTCACGGAAGCTTTCGTCGTTTAACTGTATTACGTTAGTTTTTGATAACACGTCTCGGCTGCAAAGTAGACGGCAACAAAGATGATGGCGGAAACCACTATCTTTTTGCACGCTGAACCACGTGAAATTCTCCAATAGGAAATCGATGAATTCTATTTGAAATGAATTAGGTGTACACATAGCAAAAGTAGCAATTTTACGGAGACTTAAGGGCGTGGTCTCGTTTAGCTAGTGATGCTTCGACAATTCCCTTCGTAAACAAAAAAACAGAACTGGCGAAATATCTTCTTACAAATATTTACAGTAAAGAAAACAGTGCACGTACTACGGAATACCGAGTCCGTTGATTACAGTAGCATCATTAACAACAACAGCAACAACAACGACAACAACAACAACAAAAAACGGCGCCGAATAAGTGAATAAGTCATGAGTCGTGCACATAATAATTAGCAGTATGAGAATAAATTTTATAAAACTTTCATCTATATCGTGCGTAGAATACTATTGATATTGGCGGCGTGTCGCGATTTCTCGTAATGGTTTCAGGGGTGGATAGGCACCGACAGCGTCGTAGTGGAAGGCCATCAAGATTGAGTAGCTGATCGATAGATTCATTGATTGGTTGCTTGATTGATTGATTGAACTTTTTAGCGCAAATGAATCTCATAGAAAATGGACCGTGGCAAAGCAAATCAAAACGTCAGACCTTTGGTGTTTTCATAAAGTTCTGTGAATGACACGTTATGAAGCAGTGGCTGCGCTGGTAGCCGAAACAGGCATCGGAGTGAGTGTAACGTTTGAGTAGCCTGTTTTTAGGGACAATTAGCATTCCTGATAGAAGACAACATGGTTAATCAAAAATGACTAGATGAAATGCGATTAGCCCTACGCTTTCATAATCTCGTGTACGCAATAAAGGCTTCTGAAAAAGGCCGGTTCCTGCGCGCAATGTCTTGCTGGTCAGTGGGACAAAAAGAAAGTGAGCCACTGCATCCTCCATGCCAACCAAACGGGTCTGGTGGATCTAATAAACGGCATTTCAGCAAGGGAAGCAATATATTATTGTCACTGACGAAAAAATAAAAAAAGACAGGAAGCGTAATGCATCACATATATGTCACAGTGACACCTCGAATACGTCTTCGAAAAGTAGCTGGCAAGAAGCGCCCAATCGGCCAATGAGGTGAGATTTTTTTTAGTGAGAAAAGAAAGGCTGGATAATGAGGTCACCGCTGCGCAACCTAGCGATGCACTGATTTTCTCTAACGCCTCAATCGCATTAGCTACACCGCACAAAAATGACAGTATGAGTGCCTTTGAGCGCTCGCAACATTAAGAAGAACATTAAGAAGCTTTAAAGTCGAGGGGCCAACTCTAAATTGCCTGTTCAAATACATGAGAAATGCAGGAACAATTTCTTTGGCCCAATACTCATGGGAATTGAACGAAGTTTTTCGCACTCAAGAAAAAAAGAATTTTCAATTATAGTGAAGGAATGAAAAATTTTTTTACTCATCAAATTTTTAGGAAAGTTACCGCAAATCGGCAACTTTAAAAAAACATTAAGCACAAGGTTTAGAAATCCCTAACTCATCGCAAAACCAAAACGGATATTGCAATTGCGCAAGCTGGATCTGTTTGGCCATTTGCAGCGTAGAAATTCCAGGTATGACTTTATAACTTATATGAAATATTTGCAAGCTGAGGCTTTGCAATTGTAGTGCTCAAAAATTAGTGCAATCTTAGAGAGTAATGAATAATTTGTCAATTTGTCCATTTAAAATGTCAAATAAGTGTACTTTTGAACTCCCATTTGTTCTTGTTGCTTTATTAAGAGTTCCACACTTCATAATCGCTCTTATTAGAATTTCCAGATCTACAAGAACAGTTCTAAAGCCTCAATTAAGAACCTGATTCATACGGTCGGCAGGTCTAAACTACTTTTAGAAGCAGCAAACATCACGAAATTTGGTCGTGGAAGCCCACAGTTACTAGTTCTCAGTTCCTATGCATTTAGGTAATAGATAATGATGTAAATCTTCCACCTAAATGACGGTGGCTACATTTATTTAAGCGGGAGTTAATAGAGTGCTTTTCGTGGGCCTTAATACACGTGACAGACACTCTTACGAGGGAGGCAGACTGACGCCAAAATAAAGAGGTGACATAGCTAACAAAGGTACAAGCGGTATAAACGAGCGGTATTATGATTTCCCTTTTTGTGCTATTCTTGCTGTTCGCTTTTTTATATGTATGCCCCTCCACTCTGTAAAGTATTTATACCCCGAGGGTAGTTTAAATAAATAAATAAATAAATAAATAAATAAATAAATAAATAAATAAATAAATAAATAATACATAGCAATTGAAAGCAACATCTGGCTATATAAACGAGACTTGTTCTGAAACGGCAGCGCAAGTGCGTGAAAGAACGCAACAATGACACGCTGAAGCACCAGGACGGCACTTTCGCCCATTCTCACCAGCGTTCCACTTCCTCTTCCATTGCAGCCAAGGCTTCCGGCCGGTTCCACTCCGCTGTGCCGGGTAGGGACGGGTAGTGACCTGTCGACATCACCGAGCCGCAATTACACGCTTAAAAGGACGAGTTAGGACACCGCCACATCACTACGTGTTCTAGCGTGCTATGTTCCTAAAGTCCGATTTACGTTGGCTGACAGCAAGTGAACGATAGATAAGAAATCGCGATGTTTGAAAGCGGAGGTAAAACAACATAGGTCCAAGGTTAACGAAAAAAGCAACACTATCAGATGGGTTCTTCTGTATTTTTTGTCAATGTCTGGCAGGTTTTTACATGATTGTACAGGATGAAGAAGCCATTTAATATAGCTTACTAAATACCACGCGAAAACCTTATCTGAGTGGAGCATTAAATACCAAGTTCTGAAATGTATTTCAGATGCAGTATGTAAGTTCAGAAAAAACTTTCACTACTTCAAAGGTAGAAAATAACTTTTGTTCCGAAGTGTAAACGAAAGTACAATGAACCGGAGTTTCACCAGATAGGGCCTTATTGGCTCGCTGGGGGCGCTGATTTTCAAAGTAGCTATCTGAAACTTGCCTCTGTTTTTCTTAAACGCGTTCCCTCCGACGCTGAGCAGATGTTTCACAGACACGATCGATATCACGGTGGCGCTGTGTCGTATTAGGGGTTCTTGAACCTCGGCGTACCTGTGTACCGAAGTGATATCCTAGGATTGGTGCGACTTCAATTGAGTGTCGCCGATCTAACTAATCAACTTTTGGAACGTGTCCCTCCCCCCCCCCCCTTACTCTAAAGCGACCAACGCATGCTGCAAGCCTGCCGTAGGGAAGGCGTGGTCGGTTTGTTTACTTTTGGCTTGTCACGCTTGTGAGTTCCACTTTCTTTCTCTCTCCCTCTTTTTTGTTTACTGTGTAAGCCTGCCACCCCGAACAGCTTTAAGACACGTAAAATGGATGAGACCGGCTATCTTCGTGGGACATGTCCACTGCGACGAGCTGTTTGCTCACCGACACCGCACCTGACAACTACGAAGCGCCTATCTTAGATGCCGTGTAAAACACACTCTGAAAAGTATTTAAGTTAGAGCAAAACTACCAAGTTGTCAAACATTTTAACATATACGCTAAAGTTACTGTGAAAATTATTTGTGATACACTATATTGAGAAGAGTATTTAAGTGAGGCACAAGCCTGCTCTCGGAATTTCTATTTTGACTGCTGCTTTCCTTTCTTTTTCTTTTAAGTGAAAGCAATAAATGCACCTGAAAGAGTTCTTTCTTTGCCATCAGGGTGCACTTACGCACTTGACTAACAAACCTACGGTCTACACCCTATGAGGAAACTGCAAAAGCTGTCGTTGCTTTCACTGGATTGTACCGGCTCGTGTGTACTGCAACGTTCGCCAGCACTGGCATGCAGCAAATTGGCGGCTAATTCTAACAATAAATAGGGCTTCATTAGCGTAGTAAAAGCCGTGCATAAGATTGAAATTACGTCTACAAGATGTATTTTTTTTAGCCAACGGCGTAGGGGAAGAAGTCAAGGCCCGTATTCACAAAGTGTTCAACTGTTCATGAGACCAAATGTGACCCAAATCGTACTGTCGGACACATTGCCATTGAAGGAGGTCGGCCAGTGGCAGACAGCTGTTAGGAGCGCAACGGTTTGTGAATTCGGCCAAAGGTAAAATGATGCTTTACTGAGGAAATAACAAGCGCAGAACAGCCATCATTGACGCGTACAATCAAAATAATGGAGATTAAAAGAGAGTGCAGGATAGCGAAGGCAAAGGTCGTGCGTGAAGCACGTTTGCCTGCAGCACTTCCCCGAGCGATGCAATTGCCCCACGTGACAGAATATCCGTGTTGCTAGCTTTCACTCGCCAACGCAGGTACGCCCACCAACAGTTCAAAATACAGACCTGGCATTTAAAATTAATTACTATATATACACGGCGAAAACAACTTTAAGCCCATAAACTACGTATAATTACAAGCTTAATCAATGCAAATTAGATTACATCACTTCTGTTTGTATAGCATAAAGAAAGAAGTGCCTTTAGTTAATTAACAATGAGGACATAAAACTTTACATCAGATGTTTCCGTACAGCGCCTACACCCGTTCGTAGGCGAGAAGTTCTACAAGAAGAGCCGCCGATTGTAACCAAGCGGCAGAGCAAGTCGTGGCTACACACTGAGGTGTTCACGCAGGTGGAGAGAAAAACGCATATCGCTGGGACGATTGCAATAAACAAACGTGCGGAGTAAGTGGCTGCTCCGTGCGTCATGCCGTTTCATACACCGTTAGAACAAAAATTGCTCACCATCAAAAGGCGGTAGGTAGCAGAGCAGGCTACCTTCGTATTCCGCTTCGTCCGCTTCCCTGCGTAAAGGATCAAAGTGCACTCTTTACTTTTCTTCGTAGACGCGACATCGCAAAGCATGGAGGTCGTCGAGCGTCAGAATGCTTAAGAGAATTTCGCTTTTCGCAGTGGTGTGTTCCTATATCGTAACCAAAACTATGTCGACACCTACCCCGTAAGTACATATGTTCCTTCGTATTCAACAGCTTCTATGGGCTAATCTGTATTCCGAATATCCTTTAGTATAATTAACGTGTTAAGGTACAGAACTTTCAGTAGAGCAACATCTACCAGCCATGGTTGCTTAGCGTCTATGGCGTTGCGCAGCCAAGCACGAGGCCGCGGAATCAAATCCTGCCCGCGGCGTCGTCATTTCAATGAAGGCGAATTGCCAAAAAAAAAAAAGCCCGTGTACCGCGAATTGGGTGAGCGTTAAAGAATTCCAGGGGGTCGAAGTTAATACTACGGTCTACGGCATGCTCCATATCAAACCCCAGAATTGCGTTGAAATGAAAAATATCTGAATTTGCCCGTCGCATTATTTAAAAATAACTCCACGTTTACCAAAAAGATCCTTAGAGGAACTTAGATGGGCCTATGAACCGTCCTAAACCTCTTTCGTTGCTCAGGCAGTATTTTTTTTCTGTGTTCAAGATTGGTGCGACAATTTTTATCGCCAGCAACAAAGTTGTAATGAAAGACCAGAGGTCCAATGTAAAAGCAATATGAAAATTGTTCCGACACAGGAGCCGTCACTTCTTCATCGTCGATGCGGACTAATACGTTGTTTCCACTGCGAGGTGTTTGAGTGTTTCGTAATCAGAGCGATGACAAAATTCGCGAATTTCTCCAGCGGTTGGTAGCATTTCTTTTAGTTTCATCGCAGCCACTCCATCCCCGTTTGTGCGCTGGATGAATGAAGAGGTTCCCCAGAGAAAGGGCAGCGTTGTAAAAGCGTATTCTTAACAGGAACACTATTCGTCGGTCAATGCGATAAATTCCTTAAAACGAAAGCCTGTAGCATCTCCAGTTTCTCGCAAGAAATTGGGGATTATTTTGTCTGAGCTCTCGCCAAAAGCTGTATAGAGTTTTCTTTGTTTTTCAGTTTTAGTTGTGCTACCCATGGTTGATCCATTTCTCTGTAATTTCTGCTTTTCTCTTTTCTTACTCTCTGTTGAGGTTAACCTGACCATTTTGGTAACCACGAAGATTACAATTTCCAACGTTGGAAGGCACAAATACGAACGCCAAGCAGGCTTGGCGCTACAGAACCCAGGATTACAATGCAAGAAACCAGCGTGAACCCTGTTTTCTGACGCGGCTGCTCAGAAGAATGCTTAACAACAAGCAAAAAAAAGCGTCATTACAGGCTAGCGAACAGGCTCTTCAAACGCCGACTGGGCAGCATGCGTGTATGGGACGAGGAGTTAAAGCGGAAGGGTGCGGAAAGGACAGAACAGCGCCCAAGAGTATGGTGACTAGAGCGTGGTCTGAAGCGGCTGGCGATCCATTATGCATGCGGAACTTTTCAAGCAAAAAATCAAACTTGTTTGAACCGGCGCATCTTAAGTCTTCTATTTTTTTCTTCTTTGTTTTCGTGTTTTGCTTCTCCCTTACTTCGCTTTATCGTGTTGCGAGGCGATCAAGGGACCCGTTTCATGACGCTGTTTTCGGGACGCAGGGTGAAGCCTTCTCTAGCAAGAACGTGTTGTCGACAAAGTTCGCTGGGACTTGTATTAATTTTATTTATCTATAAGCATACCATATCGCCCTCTTGATAAGACATAGCATAATGGGGCTGGAGTGGGATGGAGAGTGGTAGTAAATAAAGTACGTCATAAAGCAACAATCAGGTAAAAAAATGCGTGCAAAGCAAAAATATACGGTATAAAACAAGGGAAAATTGGCGAACCTGGGCGGTAGTTATCGAAGCGTCAATAAAGAAAATCACTAATAAAGAAAACCAATAAATTCTACAAGATCGGTTAAATACTATTAAACAACACCACCTGAATGCAGCGTCAACGTTCTATAAAAACGAAAACCCGCCTGGACGCAACCACTTAGGAAAAAAAGAAAAACAACAATGCCTTATGATTTACGGTCGCGGCCCAAATGAGTGTGGAAATTATAATGAGTGCCCCTTATTTTTTGCTTTTGCTAATGTTTTCTTTCGCATGGAGTTCCCGAAATTCTCTCATTAGTTTTGGCAAACCACATCTGCTGGAAGTATGATTAATTCATTTTAAATTCCGATCATGCGGCATGGCGGATACATAGATGAAATAAAATTGAGAATTACCATCACCTTCTGATCGTAGAAATGCTGCGAGTCCAGCATTCTTAAAAGAGTTATTCTAGAACAGCCCTATTTGACCTCTCTCGTGCAGTGTGGTTGTATGTAGATCAGCAACGTCCTGCATAATTGTGCACGTTGCAGTTAATAGCAGCTAAATTTCGCCACAATTCTCGGCAATGTGGAGCCGTTATCAGCTGAAGAAGAAAGACGCGCATGAAGAAACCCATCGCTGATTTGCAACATGTCTTACTCCATAATAGAGCAGAGAATGCTCTTTATATAATGCTAACTGTAGGCTTGACTTAGTTGATTGAACTGAGAGTGAATACCGTAAGCTTTCGATTGCTACACCTCATCACTTGTTTATGAAACACATCTTTTGACGATTAAGAGAAATATTTATTTTTAATTATAAAGGTGATTTGATGGCCTACGAGTGCAAAGGCAGATTGAATTTTGTACGAGCACATGCGCTGCCAGTAGTAAACTACTGCTAGGCCTAAAATGTGCTCCTACAAACCACTGAACGACGGCAACAATGAAAGTAGGCTTAAAGCCCGATTAGCTAATAAGAGGCCTACAACCTCTCGACACAGCAGTAGATAAACATTAGCACACATAATGAAAAGCACGCACGTATGTGTGAACACGCCAGTACACGTGTGCAGTAGACCTGTGCTATAACATGGGCAGTCTTCTGCTCGATAGTACAAGAGATGCTTTGTCAAAGCCGAACGTGTGTCCTCCTAGCCGTTGGTCGCTGGGCAAAGAACGCGTTCCATTCATCAGGCCCTTCGGGGAATCGCTTTCTTCCGCAGAGCGCCGCAGTTTCCTGGAATCGATGTCCGCTCTCAGGCTTCGCAGTTACGGCCGAATGGAGGATAGCACACGGTCCTTTATAGGCTGAGAATGGCCCGAGAATGGCCGGCCTTTTATTGGGCGACGCCCGAGGCTAATGGCCGGCCTCCCTGCGGCTGTAGGGTGGAGGAACGCGTCTTTGGAAACTACCGGTGGGAGAGGATACGCTGGGAGAGGGGGAAAAATAAGTAAGACCGGGCCTCGCTTGCTGTTGCTAACGGCAACTCTCCAAGAAATCGTATTCGGCGGAACACTTACGACGAACACAAATGCCGATGCAGCCTAGTGTGCCGAAGCACAATACTGGCGCTCTAAATGAAGCTTTACGAGCTCCTGTCGCACCCTCGAAGCAGCAGAACAGCCGGGCACTCCTTGTCGTCGCCAAATTGGCGCGACGAATCTTCACTTAACGGTTCTCGCCCCTAATGAAATGCTCCGACCTGAGCGATTACTACAAGTAAGACTGTAATTATATCGATGATCGTGAAGTTCTTTGTATCTTTCTGTAACTGTAAAAAAAAAATGTTTTATATGCTGGTGGCAGTCTTGAGTTGTGAAAAGTCAAGTGAGCGAATTTCTAAATTGTAAGTTACGATATTATTTAAGCATTGCAATATTTCCATTCTCTCACTTTTCTTTGTAGTTATACGCGCTGTATGGCTGGAAATTACTGCAAGAAGGTTGTGGGGGTAAAAGCATCAGGTGCGTATGTAACGCTGGTGGCTCTTACCTGAAGCGGCTGCTGAGGACGATGTCGTCGGTGAAGCCGTGTTTGATGAAGAAACGTCGGCTAATGGTCGGCGCCCGGACGAGCAGGGCATCGTACGGTCCAACCACTGTGGGACTCTTGATTTGCTGCAGATAGCGCCGCCCAAAAGGTAAATTATGAAGAGAGTATTCATTCGCTCCAATGTTTTCATCACTCCTACATACCTTCTTTTTTTCTTTTGTAAAATTAAGAATAAGAACGGAAACAACACGCAGCTACAAAGGATCATCAAGTGTATCACATATTACCAACTGTATCCAAAGAAGCCAACGGACACTGACACCAAGGACAACATAGGGGACATTACTTGTGCTTAATAAATGAGATAAAGAAAGGATATATTACTGGAAATTAAAGTGGATGAAGAAACAACTTGCCGCAAGTGGGGAACTTTCCCACAACCTTCGCATCTCACGTGCGACGCTCTACCAATTGACTTACCGCGGCGCCGTTTCCCCATCCACTTTCTTGCGTATTTATGTTTACTAGTGGAACCCTGGCAGTGTTGGCCAGCGCCACCATTCACAGACCTTGGCGGCGCATGTGGAACATCCTTTCTGCCGCAGGTGTCACGAGAACGTGACAAGAAATTGTATCCAAGCGTTTCAGTTGACTCGGATTCGTGAACGTTCAATGAAATTTGATATTTATACAAAATTCAGCCCAACTGGAGTTCGCTCACTACATGTAGTTCACTCGTGCTCACTAAATCTGGCGCAGCAATAATCCCCTCAGTATTGAGTTATGCACTCTTCGCAGACTGATGCAGGAGTTATGACGAGAACGATGTTCCGTGGAGATTTCGTTAAAGAACTGCTCCTTGAGGGCATAGACATCCTTTACCTCGTGACGTCACGAGTACGCGGTGGCGCTGCCATCGATCCTGATTTCGCCTCGGAAGTGTTGCGTTTCGCCTGCGACACGTGGTTTTGCCGGCGCGACTGCGGCGGGGCGGCAGACATTTTGGCCCGATCGTCGTCGCCGCAACACTCATCGCCAGGTGTTTCCAGGCGCGACTGCGGCGATGCGACCGCCTAGGGATCATCCTCGCATTCCAGTCATTGTGCCCGAAACAGGCGATGCCAAAGCAGGGATCTCATTCCAGTTATTGGGCCCGAAATAGGCGATGCCAAAGCAGGGATCTCGTTCCAGTCATTGTGCCCGAAACAGGCGATGCCAAAGCAGGGATCTCATTCCAGTTATTGGGCCCGAAACAGGCGATGCCAAAGCAGGGATCTCGTTCCAGTCATTATGCCCGAAACAGGCGATGCCAAAGCAGGGACCATCCTCTCATTACAGTCATTGTGTCCGACCGGCAGCGCCACGACAGGGTGCTACGAGATCGTGCTCGACATGGTGCTACGGCATCGCTACGACAGTGTGCGTCACCATTAGCCCATTGTACATTCACGTGCTCGTCTTTTGAGGGGTTCCTTCTTGCCCTCAACTGCGAGAGTATAAAAAACAGCTGCCCCCGGACGCCAAAAAGGAGGGCTCCGATTTCTTCTGTTGAGTGAAGTGCTCTCCCGTCTCTCTACTTCGGTCAAACCTGACCGCCAACTCTTTGCGATGTTAAAATAAACAAGTTGTTTCGTTGTTACCAGTCGACTCATGCTTTGCCGGGACCTTCGGATGCTTCCAGTTGTACCCCAGGCCGCCAGGCCAACGCTACCCTTGGGGCTTGCGACCCAGGTACAACCACGGGCGTCAGCGCCGAGTTCCCAACAGATCGTACCAGCAGTCAGATCCCAAACATCTGGTTGGCAGCGGTGAGATCGCCTCCGACTTCAAACAACTGTCTGCCAGCGGTGAGATCGCGACAACGGAGGCCAGCAGCGAAGAGATGCAGTTGACGGTATGCTGAGCAGCTCAACGACGATCCGGGAGCAGTGCAACGAGCCCTGTGTGACGACTGGTTGCCTGCAGCGGAACGACTGCGCGGAATTCCTGCCTGCGAGGTTTGGTGAGTGCGGGACTTTCTTCTTCTGAGCTTTGCCAGGCTTTTGTTAGTGTTAGAAACAGAGCTGGTAATTGTGGTTGTCGTTGCTGCCGGGTTAGTTGCGGCAAGACAATAATAGGCAGTAGAGAAAGCAGCATTCAGAGCAGCCATGGATTTGAAGTCGTTGCGCAAACCGAAATTGTTGGAGCTTGCAAGAGAGTTGGGTCTGGATGTCTCAGACAAACTAAGAAAACCGGAACTGATAAAGGCTATTCTTGAGTTAGAGGCTGAGGATGACGAGCTGTCGGAATGCCTTGAGACTATTGAAGAGAGGGAGACTGCAAAAAGACAGGAGCGCGAACTTAAAGAACAAAAAGAGAAAGAAAACGAAGAGCGTGACCATCAACACGCTTTGGAAATGAAGCGTCTCGAGATAGAGATGGAACGCGCTCGTAATGGAAGTCAGGCACACGGTGCAGGAGAACGCGTATTGTTCAAAATGACTGACCTAATGCGGCCGTTTAAGCTTGGAGAGGACATTGGTTTGTTCCTGGTTAACTTTGAGCGAACGTGCGAGAAGCAGGGGTTCTCTCGGGAAACGTGGCCACAGCGCTTGCTCACTTTGTTACCCGGCGAGGCGGCCGACGTAGTCGCTCGCTTGGATAGAGAGGAAGCAGAGGATTTCGACAAAGTAAAATCGAGTCTGCTAAAAAAGTACCGGCTGTCTGCGGAGGCGTTCCGTCGGAAGTTTCGGGAAAATGAGAAAGGCAGAAGTGAGTCATATACAGAGTTTGCGTATAGGCTTATGTCGAACATGCAGGAGTGGCTCAAAGAAGAGAAAGCGTTTGGTGACCACGATAAAGTTCTGCAGTGTTTCGGGCTAGAACAGTTTTATAGTCGGTTACCGGAGAACGTGCGATACTGGGTCTTGGATAGGCCAGACGTGAGTACGGTGGCTAAAGCCGCTGAGCTAGCCGAGGAGTTTGTGACGCGTCGGGCTCGCGGAGCTAAGGACGGTCAAAAGGGTGAATTTGGCTCGAAGTTTGAGAGGCCGAAGTTCACACCCATGAGATTAAAAGGGGACACGCGTAGTGCGGATGCGAGCGAAAGCAGTCCGACCAAACGTAAAGAGACGGCGGCAGCCAAACGCAGAAAGCGGTTCGAGATGAGGCGAGCGGGCGTTTGTTATACGTGCCAGAAGCCGGGTCACTTTTCGGCGCAGTGTCCGGAAACAACACCAAAAGTTGTGTTTTTTTCAATAGGCAGCACTGACGAGAACATGAAGCTTCTCGAGCCTTACATGCGAGACCTCCTCGTGAACGGGAAAGAGTGCCGAGTGCTTCGCGATTCCGCAGCTACGATGGATGTAGTTCACCCATCTTACGTAGAACCCCATATGTTCACGGGCAAGTACGCGTGGATCAAGCAAGCCGTGGAAGCTCATAGCGTGTGTCTGCCAGTAGCAAAGGTGCTTATTGAAGGACCTTTCGGAGCGCTTGAGACAGAGGCGGCAGTGTCATCTATGCTGCCACCCCAGTACCCGTACCTATTTTCAAACAGGTCCGATCACCTCCTGCGCGAGAAGGGGCTTTTGTTTGGTGAAGCTAGTGTTCAGGCCTTAACCAGATCGAAGGTTCGGGAGCTCGCTGCAAAGGCGGTAGTTGCGGGGCCGACGTTATCAAACAACGAAAAAGGGTCAGAGGCGCAGCAAGCTGATATTCCGAGCACGCCCGAACTGAATAAACTTGAGTCTGTAACGTTAAAGGCGCCAGATACTGGAGAGGAAACGCCCGACGCGGGAAAGTTAGAAGAGCTATCTACGGATTTGCTCATCGCGCCTACGTCAGACGGACTTGATAGGTTGCTAAAAGTCAGCCGGACGGCTTTGATAGCCGAGCAAAAAAAGGATGGCAGCCTGGAAAACGTGCGCTGCAATGTCAATGAAGGTATCGCCAGGAAAACTGCGCGTTTTGTGGAAAGAGGTGGAGTCCTGTACCGGAAGTATCTAGACCGAAGAGGAGTGGAGTTCGATCAGCTGATCGTGCCTCAATGCTATCGCCAGGATCTGTTGCGCTTGTCGCATGGGGGTTCGTGGTCCGGACACCTAGGAGTTAAGAAAACTAAGGACCGTCTCTTGCAAGAGTACTATTGGCCAGGGTGTTTTCGGGACGCAGACCATTTCGTGAGGACATGTGACACTTGTCAGCGGGTGGGCAAACCAGGGGACAAATCGAGGGCGCCGTTGAAATTGGTACCTATCATTACGGAGCCTTTTAGACGGCTCGTTATTGATACTGTGGGACCTCTGCCGGTAACAGCCACGGGGTACAGACACATTTTGACTGTGATCTGCCCAGCGACAAAGTTCCCTGAAGCAGTGCCGCTTAAAGAACTCAGCTCAGTTGAGATAGTTAATGCACTACTGTCCATATTTGCGCGAGTTGGTTTTCCTGCGGAAATCCAATCAGATCAGGGCACAGTGTTTACTAGCGCTTTGACGACAACTTTTCTCGAAAGGTGTGGGGTAAAGCTGTTACACAGCTGAGTGTACCACCCACAGTCGAATTCCGTTGAGAAGCTCCACTCCGTCATGAAGCGCGTGTTGAGAGCCTTGTGTTTTGAACATCAAACTGACTGGGAGCTGTGTCTGCCTGGGGTGATGTTTGCTTTAAGGACCGCGCCGCATGCGGCTACGGGGTTTTCGCCAGCTGAACTGGTGTACGGTCGCTCGCTTCGATCTCCGCTTCGCATGCTTCGAGAATCATGGGAAGGTAGGGGCGACGACCCAGTCGTGGTGGAGTACGTGCTTAAGCTCCTCGAACGCTTAAGAAGGGCACAGGAGTTGTCAGGTGAAGCAATGACAAAGGCCCAGCAGAGGGCCAAGGTTTATTATGATCGGACAGCCAGGGCCCGTCGTTTTGAGGTTGGCGATGAGGTCATGATATTGCGCACATCGCTAAACAACAAACTAGACGTGCAGTGGGAGGGCCCAGCACGAATTGTTCAGAAACTGTCGGACGTTAACTACGTGGTAAGTCTGCCAGGAAAGCGGAAAGCACAGCAAGTTTACCACTGTAATCTGCTCAAACCTTATAGACAAAGGGAAGCAGTGGTGTGCATGATGGTAAACGTTCCTGAAGAGCTTCCGGTCGAGCTTCCGGGACTAGGCTCAGTGACGAACAGGGAAGACACCGGTCAAGTCATTAGTGACCTTATCAGTAAAGCACCGCTGTCGCCTGAGCAGAAAACCGAACTACACCAGCTATTACGAGAGTTTCAAGGTCTGTTCTCTGAGAGGCCTGGTAGGACTTCTGTACTTACTCATGATATAGAACTTACCTCCCCAGAGCCAGTACGATCCAAGGCGTATCGGGTGTCACCCCGCCAGAGCGATATTATGGAGGCTGAGGTAAAGAAAATGCTACAGCTCGGTGTTATTGAGGCAGGTGAGAGTGATTATACCTCCCCTTTGATTTTAGTTGAGGTACCGGGCAAGGAACCTCGTCCTTGCGTCGACTACCGCAGGCTTAATTCCATCACTAAGGATCAAATTTATCCGATCCCTAACATCGAGGAGCGCCTTGAGAAAGTTAGTAGCGCTCAGTTTATTTCCACCCTAGATCTTGTCAGGGGTTATTGGCAGGTTCCACTTACAGAAGAGGCTAGTAGGTATGCGGCGTTCATTTCACCAATGGGAACATTCCGTCCTAAGGTGTTGAGTTTTGGTTTGAAGAACGCGCCATACTGTTTTTCAAGTCTCATGGATAAAGTGTTGCGGGGACAGCAAGAATTCGCTTTACCGTATCTAGACGACGTAGCGATATTCTCCGCATCCTGGTCTGAGCATATGGCACACTTGCGGGCAGTGCTAACCCGCCTGCGCGAAGCGGGCTTGACAGTCAAGGCTCCTAAGTGCCAGTTAGCACAGGCCGAGGTTGTCTACCTCGGTCACGTGATTGGTCAGGGTCGTCGCCGCCCCTCTGAAATAAAAGTGGCCGCTGTGCGAGACTTTCCGCAACCGCGCACAAAGACCGATATTCGGTCGTTCTTGGGTGTCGCCGGCTACTATCAGAGGTACATCCCTAGGTACTCTGATATCGCGGCTCCCCTGACGGATGCTCTAAGAAAGACAGAGCCTCAAACAGTCGTCTGGGACGAGACAAAGGAAAGAGCTTTTAGCGCCCTAAAGAGTGCCCTAACAAGCCAGCCTGTGCTACGATCGCCAGACTATACAAAAGGGTTCATTGTTCAGTGCGATGCTAGTGAGCGAGGCATGGGCGTTGTACTGTGCCAACGGGAAAATGGAGAAGTAGAACACCCCGTCCTGTATGCTAGTCGTAAGCTGACCAGTCGTGAGCAGGCGTATAGCGCCACCGAGAAAGAGTGTGCATGTCTCGTGTGGGCCGTTCAGAAATTTTCATGCTATCTAGCCGGCTCGAGGTTTATCATTGAGACGGATCACTGCCCTCTCCAATGGCTGCAGACCATCTCTCCCAAAAATGGCCGCCTCCTGCGCTGGAGCCTCGCTTTACAACAATATTCCTTTGAGGTGCGTTACAAAAAGGGGAGTCTCAACGGTAACGCCGATGGCTTAAGTCGAAGCCCCTAACGTAGGAATCAGCCTCAAAATTGTTTGTTACTGATGTTTTTCTTCCTGAGGCAGGATTTTTTTTTAACATATTGCTTTTGTTTAGTGTTTCAAAGTGATGATATGCTTTCTAGTGCAATTTTTCAATTTGTGGACGCGTTCTGAGTGATGCTAGACTACTGTAAGGAACTAGGCAGTGGTATAAAAAGGGGAAAGAGCCTGGCAGGGCTTAGTGAGGGTTGTGCCGTGCTTGCTGACTGAGCGGTTGAGTTTCAGCGTAGTTCTAACGCTTGCCGGGAACGAGAACAAAAATGTGAACTCTCCCGAAGTCACTTTGCAGTGTCCCGTGCGAACCTGAACAAGAGAACGAGGCCTTCTCTGTGCGCTGCGCTCAAGAAACGTCGAGGGACGCCCGACTTCGATTATGAGCATCATCGAGCGACATCCCTCCGGACAGCGGATGCAGTCCCCTGTCCATCGGGATCTCCTTCCCCCGGCGGGGCGGTCTGTTGCGTTTCGCCTGCGACACGTGGTTTTGCCGGCGCGACTGCGGCGGGGCGGCAGACATTTTGGCCCGATCGTCGTCGCCGCAACACTCATCGCCAGGTGTTTCCAGGCGCGACTGCGGCGATGCGACCGCCTAGGGATCATCCTCGCATTCCAGTCATTGTGCCCGAAACAGGCGATGCCAAAGCAGGGATCTCATTCCAGTTATTGGGCCCGAAACAGGCGATGCCAAAGCAGGGATCTCGTTCCAGTCATTGTGCCCGAAACAGGCGATGCCAAAGCAGGGATCTCATTCCAGTTATTGGGCCCGAAACAGGCGATGCCAAAGCAGGGATCTCGTTCCAGTCATTATGCCCGAAACAGGCGATGCCAAAGCAGGGACCATCCTCTCATTACAGTCATTGTGTCCGACCGGCAGCGCCACGACAGGGTGCTACGAGATCGTGCTCGACATGGTGCTACGGCATCGCTACGACAGTGTGCGTCACCATTAGCCCATTGTACATTCACGTGCTCGTCTTTTGAGGGGTTCCTTCTTGCCCTCAACTGCGAGAGTATAAAAAACAGCTGCCCCCGGACGCCAAAAAGGAGGGCTCCGATTTCTTCTGTTGAGTGAAGTGCTCTCCCGTCTCTCTACTTCGGTCAAACCTGACCGCCAACTCTTTGCGATGTTAAAATAAACAAGTTGTTTCGTTGTTACCAGTCGACTCATGCTTTGCCGGGACCTTCGGATGCTTCCAGTTGTACCCCAGGCCGCCAGGCCAACGCTACCCTTGGGGCTTGCGACCCAGGTACAACCACGGGCGTCAGCGCCGAGTTCCCAACAGATCGTACCAGCAGTCAGATCCCAAACAGAAGGCACTTAGCCGGCTTTGGCTATCCCCGCAGTATTCTCGCCAGTACGTGCACGGTTAGCAGTGTTGCAACGAAGAAAACAGAGTATGCCGACAAGCTGCGCCGTAGTGGGTTGCGTCGAAAGACGCAAGAAAGAAGGGTTACATTTTATAAGTTTTCGGCTCATAACGGCCACCTGCATTGGGCCACCGCAGTAAAACGAGCATGACTGAAACATTTCGTCACAATTAGACTGCGTTATTGAGCGGTTCGTGGGGCGTGCTCTATCCAGTAGAAGCGAGCATATCCGCGTTTAAAAGCTTCTCAGTAATATTTCCTATACCCGTAGACTAGCTTTCAACGAATAGCTAGAGTATCTACAGCTTTGAGTGTAGATGGAGCCAGCAGTTGCACCTCAACGTACGTCATGCTAGCGATCTGGCTGCCATTGCAGACATTCCCATGCGCAGAAAGCAGCCCGCTAACAGCTCTGTTCGTTGCAGTGTGGGAGTGCTAAACGCGTCTAGACGTGACTGCGAAATTTGGGGCGCGAACTTTAATGTGCCGGGCTATTGAACATTTAGACAAACGCGAAACAAAGCGCGATCCCTGCGATGGTTCCTCCGCGGATACATCATATGCACTGTACGAGCCAGCGTCCGATCTGGCGTCCGACTTGACGTGCCTACAACCGCACCGAACCAATTTCTAAAGAAAAAAATCGCAGTTCCGCCCGAAAGGCAAAGCACCGATTGAGATAGCGCATCAGTAGATAGCTGTACGAAGTAAGGATATTAGTTTTATCGGCCGTGTAAACTTGTAAACATTAGCTTACTAACTAAACTAACAATAATAGAATATGTAATCGTGAGTGACTCAACGAGGATGTAGAAAGAAACAGACACACGGAGACAGCGCTGTCTTTTTGTGTCTGCTTATGTGTCCTTGTTCAGTCGCGCTTACACATTAACTCATGTATTCAAACCAACTAGCCCGCCAACGGGTTTTAAATTTAGTAACCAGCACCGCGGTATCACACGCACACAGGTAAACATGAACACATCTCGCTCGGTGAGCGCGGACACACGCTGTAAAAAATGTGGAGTGAGGACACGCGGCAGCCGCGAGCCAATTGGCCTCCGTGCATCTGTTGCTTCAACGCGAATGAAACGTTGAAAGCACAGCCCACAGGAAGCTACCAGCACTATGCGCACTCGACAAACATCCCAGATCGCTTTGATGATGTGGCCCGCAAGGGCGTGAACTTTAGCCACGTCGCACATCGCTTTCACGACACACGAGCTCCGGCAACGCGTCCCTACGGTGTCCGCCAAAGGCGTCTACTGCGGCCTCCGCGATTCGCGTGGCCAGCGCCGTAGTAGACGCCGCGGTTGTCTCAACTCAGTACGAAGCGTCGGGCGAGGAGGATATCGAGACACCCAAACAGCCGCCGGAAAATAACGCCCCGCCTCCATGCCCCGCCTCCCTGCCCTGACCCCCTTGCCTCGCGAGCGACCGGAGAGTGCACGCATCCGGGCCGCATTCCTCGCTCGCGCACGCGAGATTAACTCTTTCCGTACCGCGCTCATTGAGCATCGTTAGCCCGCTAACTATGGTTTGAAACGCCGGTTTCGAGACTCTCCGCGCCGCTTACGAACAAACTGCGCTTTTGGACGTGAAGGAGGATAACTATTCTTTTGTTTCCTAAACAGCTCGCCTTTTCCCCCAGGCGGTGACTTTTGAACGCGCTCCTAAGTTTTCGCGATCGTTAAAGCAGAAAGCAAAAATTTCCGCCTCCGGGAGTGGCATGCACGCATAGAAAGATCGCAGATCTCGCGATTCCGCTGCGTTTGTGGCTGACTGTATCCATGGAAAGAGCAGCAGCGAGTCTGAGGATGCTAACCTTCCGTGAGACTTCAACTCTGAGACCAACGAAGACGCAAGCCATCCAGGAACATCGAAGGCCGCAGCCTGGCACGCCTAACTGTAGTGCTTGCGCTCAAATTTTTGTAGTAGAATAGCTATTCAATTAAAATTTTTGTTTTTTTCGGAGATGGTGCCAATTAGACGGCAGTACATTTTGTATATGCCATAATTTTTGTTGCATTTTTTCCTAATAGATACTAGCCTTTGCAAGATACGAGTAGATACTAGTCTTTGCAAATTTTGTTCAATTGTTTCCCACAATCATGAATTTGGCAATTTATATCTTTTTATGGCATATATCTGGTAAATGAAAATTTTATCCGTGAAAAGCGCAATCATTCTGCCTTTTGTTTATGTATTACATAGAATATTGAGTGCAGCAATTTATTCAGAAAACAATTTGGCGTAACCTACAGAAAACAGCTATTTTTCCCATGGTAGGGAAAGAGTTAAACAGCGATCGCCGGCTCACCCTCACAGGCTCTCACTCATACGGAACCTCACGGCGACGGCGACGGCAGATATGCGCCTGGAGTGTCCGTATAATTGCTATCGCAATAAAAAGAAGCAAAAACAATCAGAAGGGATGCGCAGTCGGACTAGACGCCAGACGAAAGACCAGCTCATTGTAGGATGGCCGGAGAGATCGGTCGGCCGCAGCAAACAGCGCGGACTGTGTGGGACGTTGCCTGCCGCAGAGTGGTACGCCAGCGGCGAGCCGATGCCTCAAAGGTACCATCATCCCAGCCGATGCGATCGCTTCTATCGCCGCTCAGGGCGACATAAAATACAGCTACAATTTGTGCCTTTCGTCAAATATTTACACCGAGTAAGGTTACGAGGAATGTGCGCCTTTTCCGCAAATCAGCTGCGCCGTGTACTAAACCGCCGGCGTGATCGCGAGTCGCGATGCGAAGGTACTTCGTTTCGCTGCAGGTGCATGGCTAGCGCATGTAGAACGACCGGCTCTGCGAGGCGGCTCTCTGGTTGCTCTTTGCGCCTATGGCACATTGAAAACAAACTGATTTATTTAAGCGCGGTGTAACAGAAAGAGATGCAACTTTTAACGATATCGTCAAAAACCGGCGAATACTACCAGCGAAGATATTGATATCATTAAATACCAGCGATAACGATTGATCAACAAGACCGAATTTCAGCGCTAGTTTATTGATATGCTCAGGACGCAATTGTGCAAATGTTAATCGTGTTTGCAAACTTGAGTGCGCTATGACGATCCGCCGCCGGACCGTAACCACAGTCAGCCGTAACTGCTGCTATCAGAGAGCTGACGCAAGGCCGTCTCGATCGGGGGGATTGCAGGGGGCGCCGTTGTGAAGTGTATATGCCACTCGCTTAGTCATGCACTTGGTAATGCACTTGGTAATGTGTAAGCGCGACTGAACAAGGACACAAAAACAGACACAAAAAGACAGCGCTGTCTCCGTGTGTCCGTTTCTTTCTACGTCCTCGTTGAGTCACGATTACATATTCTATCACTGTTAATTTAGTTAGTAAGCTCATGTTTACAAGTTTGCGCGGCCGATAAAACTAATATCCTTACTTTGTAACAGCTATCTATTCGCGTGAAACGAAGGATAGCTGCGTGAAACATGCTGGCCTTGTCCTTTTTAAGCAGGACGGGAGTTTCGCGGGCGCACGTTGCGGGGGCACCGAATCCCACCGACGGAGCCTACGCGATAGCTCAACCTCACGTTCGCCCCATGTGTCCTCGTATGCGGCAAGTCTGACGGGTACGCGTCACACGAAAGGTAGCAGGGGAAATCGCATTCGGCGTTTCCTGCTGCCATTACCGGTGAAATTATGCAATCAACAAAATCTCAATGTGTCGCCGTCAGCAGGCCTCGCACTTCGCCTCGCCGTGCCGACAACGCACTGTAATGGTGTCTATACGGTGACACGCTAGCGACTGCAGTGCCATCTAGTTTGTTTGCAAACATGGAAGAGGCACACAGACTGTCTGCAAGTATACGAACAAATGAGGAAGCTGGTGCACGCATACTGAATGCTGGGGTGTTTGTGCTACCGTCATCTGCCGCAGTTAAGTTCGGTAATCGCCATCTGTCCCGCGATTTGTCAGCATACCCACAATGCGGAGCACACAGCAGGTTAGTGTCAAACGTAGGCGATAAAAATATGCGTATTCGTTACCTGCAAGCTTTCTTGCACTCAAGATTTAGGTGAAAAAGAAAATGAGCGGTACCAACGCACGAGAACCCATGTTCAACAGCGTACGCTAAAACAAAAGGAGAAACGTTTCAAGACCTCTTTTGGCGGTAATGAATTCTGATCGGATACCTTATTAACTTGGGAAACGGATGCAACACCGCCAAAAGAATTGCCTTTCGCGACCATGGGGACGGATTGATCGAAAATGTCGAAACACGGTTCGACTCTACGGTTGCGATGGTGAGCCCATAAAATGAGAATTTGCTTTGCTTTGCGTTCTAGAATACGCTTTCCGCTTCCTCAAACTTCCAGAGGAGTTCACGTCGAGAAAACAAATTTTTCTAGTCATAACGTGATGCGGTTGCTCTCACAAGTAAGACGAAGCTACGACAAAAAAAAAGGAGGGGGCGATTGGGGGAGGATGGGGGGGAGGGGGCCGGGAACAAATAAGACCAGCGTACAATTACCGTTTGTGATCAGCTGCTTTAATCCGCGCCGTGTGCTCATCTAACCGGTGAAAACGCGCCAAATAACTCAAGAGTACGCCCGAGTTCCTCCCTCATTGTAGCGAAAGACCCCTCATCATGCGGTGGTCACCGCCATCTCTATAAGTGTACTTCCAGCAGAAACGCTGACGTGTCTGTATTCGGTTTGGCAGTTTCTTTTGGGGCAAACCAAGCGCCGCAGAGCGCGCTTGGTTTGAACCAAGCGCCGCTCTTCGGCTGCTGCCGTAACTATATTGCGCTGCCGCCTAGTGATACATTCGCTAATAAGCAGTATTGACGTTGATATATTGCGAAAGTTGTTGACACACCCGCCGCGCTGCTGTTGCCAAGATGCGTGCATTTGTGCATAGTTGAATTAAATGACGCACCTTGAACTGTTTTCCATTCGCATTCTCATGAAGTGACTTCACTAGAAATATTGCCACTGCCGCTAGCCTTCTATTTTAAAAAATATATTTCTTTCGAAATGACTGTGTATTTCTTTTACGAGCTGTTTAAAATATGAAACAATTTTCTTGAGAAATTCACACCAAGGCTACTGCGCTGTGTAATAAGAAATTAAATTGCGAACATCTCGATCCCATGTGTTCCTATAGGCTTGGAAAAGGGCGGCAACACCAATCAGCCACTGCTTGTGCACGCAGCGCCACTGTACACTGTCTACGTTCGTAGCTGCAGGGGGTTACACTTAGCGATGTTCTCAATCTTATGAAAACAGAATAAAGAAAATGGCGCCTTGCGCTCCCCCTTTCGCCCGCCTGCATGATTCTGCAACATAAAGGTGTTTCGCTCTCTGAACACGGCCCGGAATCGAGAGTTCAAAATCACATCAATCAAAACTCATCTGGCTGGGTTTGCTCATAGACAAAGGTAAAAAGGACGCCGAACAAAAACATAAGAAGAAGAAAACGTGACTTCCCGGCTCCCACATGGGGGCCTTGTTCACAATATGTAACGATAGTTTGGCCACACGCCCAACGAAGATTAATGAAATCAAGAGTTCGAAGAAAACTCGTCTGGTCGGGATTGCGCGTCGTGTTGTCTTATTTCCTTTTTATCTTTTTGGTCGGCGTCCGTCTTACCTTCCACTATAAGCCCGGTGGTACAGAGGGCACAGTAAAATGTCTCACTTACCTTAAGCAGGTAGCTGCCGATGCCATGCTGGCGAAAGCCTTTGCGAACGGCGAGCAGCGACAGGAAGCACGCCCTTGTTCCGGGTATCCTAGAAGAAAGAAATACGGCTTTGCTGTAGCGTGCATATAACAAACGTTAAACAAACATGCATATAACAAACATTAAATTGAAACACGAGGGCCTGTACGCATTACTGGTGGGCCAAACTCTGCTCTGTTGCGATATTCCCGTAGTAGCTATGACGTGCTTCCGCTGAGCACGAGGTTGTGTTTTCGATTCCTAGCCGCGGCCTGGTCACAATCCAATAGGAACAGAACGCAAAAGGAATTATTGTGCTTAGATTAAGGCGCACGTTAAGCAAATCTAGTTGGTCAAATTGAATCCTGAGTCGGCCACTCTGTCGTGCCTCTAACACCATGTCCAGCTTCGGAACGTCAACACACAATTCCCATCCGAGGGCCTATGTTTTTGTTGTGGAACTTGCTGCTTTCCATAGGGCGCCCTTCGTGTCATTCCTGAAAAGCCACCTAGAGAATAGTGTGTTTTGGGTGACTACAACGGAGCTCTATATTGTTGGCTTTGCGTCTTACGCTTAGAACATACGAACAATTAGTTGTAGAAGCCCGAGCGCTTCTTCGTCACTTCGTCGAGCAAGCAAACGGCATCACGTTTCAGCGCCTTGAAAGCGATTACGGCATAATGGCCAACAAGCACGCAGATAAAGCTGCTCCATCGGCGCATAAAGAGGGCGTGCAGGAACATATCCCGCCGTCAAGAATATATACAACAACGAAGCTTTGCGCGCTTGCGAATTATGGCTAACAAACAAACAAACAAACAAACAAACAAAAAACACGAATCCTGCCTCTCGCACGCTTAGATGAATCGATGCTAGGCGAACCTTTCGGTGGTGTTTGCGCAAATGCTAAAGTAAATGTTATGCAAACATAACGCTAATGACCGAAAAGCTTGCAGAAAATTACATAAATCAGGTGTTTCTTTACACAATTAAAATGTCAATGACGCAACGGCAATTGAATGTTTAGGCAAACGTGACGCACTCACGCAAGTGTAACGTGATGAATCAAATGCCTATGTGCATGCGCGGCCTCTATTTGAGGGCTACATGAATGCACAATAAATTCACTCGCGATGTTCCTTCTGCTTTTGAACAATTTTTTTGTGGTGCTTTAATGTACAAAGCCATTATTTTTCTTTTTTTTATTCTAACTGCTTCTGACCAAATGTATGGGTGGAGGGAACTTAGTCAGGCAGAGTTCATCTGCCTTTACTCCTTTCAACCCAGGCAATGTATTTCTGATTAAACTGAAACTGAAACTCCAAAGATGGCTTATGTTGACCAACTTCTTGTGTACCTCTCTCTTGCCGGCTTGTTTAGTTCTTGCGTTTGATAGAGGGATGGCAATGGTTTGACAATGCTATATTGACGACGCAATGATCAGGATGCAACCACTATGGCCTGACAACAGACGGCATGGCGATGATATCATGTCGACGACAGCATACGCTACAAGTGTCGGTTGCATTTGAAGAAGAAATGACGACGAAAGATCTCGAGTGACGACACAATGGAATGACGACATCTAAGTGACGACGACAGAGTGAAGGGAGACGACAGATTGACGGTGATGCACCGATGACGATGGGACCGCGACTACGGGATGACCAGTGCTGCATGACGATGACGGCATGCCAATGGCCGCGTCATTACGAAGTCGTCATGACGACAGGTGACGAAATAATGAAGAACAAGAAATAAGAACAACGTAATCACGACCACTGGATGACGGCGATTGACTGACGACGACTGAGTGACGATGAGACGACAGATTGACGACGGCGGAACCATGGTGATGGAGCCACGACGGAAGGAACAAGCACAGAGTGATCGGCGCTTCTAATGTAACGAAGTGGTTTTAAGAAAGGAAGATCACAGAATTTCAACCTCTAGTAATGTTCATGTATCTTAAATGGAGAGAGAGAGAGAGAGAAAGAATAAAATTTTTATTCTCAGCAAGCGTCGTCTGTTTCTTAGGTGGGCGGCCTCCATATTCCAGGTAGCCGCTCTTCGGGTCCGGGTCTAAAAGCTTGGCCTCCCACTGCTCTTCGGTTAGTGTTTGGGTGTCTACGGTGCCATTCTTTCCGACACATCCCCATACCATATGGCGTAGTGTGTCTGGGACATTACAGTACGTGTACAAGTAGGAAATTGCGGACCAACAGCTACGTTCATGGTATTCTGTTTCACCAAATGTCACCTACTCAGCTTAAGGGGAGACTAAGGAGAAAAATCAGCTGAGCTGTATCACTAAATTACCATTTTACAAGGCCAAAACATAAACTCTTGCTGTGAGATGACGCTTGGTAAAACCGAAACTACAAAGAAAGAAATGAAAGACGGGTGGTCCCACCACCTAGAAGCTCCCGCAGAGGGTTGTCGTGGCGTCATGAAGTTAACGTCGCGGGCTTGGCACAAAGAAATAATTGTTTAATACAAGGTGGACAAAAATTCTTCTCTAAAGAAGCGAAAGACGAAACTTACAACTTTCAAGAAGTTCTACTGCACCACAGCAGCTTAATATGGGGAAAATGCTTCGAAATTCGTGTCGTCATATGGACTTTCCTACGCCCTGGTTCCACATGGAATTCAAAAAATTACGGTTTAGCCTGCATTCTTTTTCTTGTAGCAATGAACCTCTTAGTGCAAAATTAATTATAGTTGATGTGCGAATGCATTATTATTACTACAAATTGATTAAACGTTTCTCTTTATGTACCGTAATACTTGCTACATTTCGGAATCCAAAACACTTCGGCAGTTGCAGTGTGACGCCAGACACGAAGATATTCCCCGAAGTGTTCGGGTAGGCATACCGGATTTAACTATTACTTGCAACCAAACTTATCTTGCGTATTAGCAAGATTTTAGCATGCAGTATCTGCTTAAATACGAATACCTTATCTATCACTAATTTAATGTAACTCCCCTATGTAATGCCCGTATGGGTCTTTAGGGTACTTGAATAAAAAAATCTCTTTGATACGACATCCAAACAATCCGTTTACTGAACAGTTTAGGCAGATTCACTAAAAATATGGGAGTGCGCTGCGATTGCTAATAACCCGGCCCGTTTTAACCAGCCAGCAATGAATCGTCTCCGAGGAAGATAATCAGCTGTAATTATATGTGTGGCTAGCTTTCTGAATGAAACTTGGTTTCGCTAGCTTGCAAACCATGCATGAATGGTCAGAATTCTCACGCCTTTCCATTAAATGCATAAATGTGTAAGAATGCTCATGTTTGACTGAAGTGCAGCAGTTTGCCCCTTTAATACTTCTTTTGGAGAATCGTCGGCAGTGTCATGTTTTACTGAAATAAATAAGAAATCTAATACGGGTCTATTCTTTAGAAACATAAGCGGATTCAACACAGCTCGAATCTTTCATGAAGCGGTATTGTCAGTGTTATAAAACTAAATGAAATGAACAAAATACAGATCCAACGCACTGTGGAAATCGATGTACGCGAAGCTTTCTGTGCTGTTTGCTTTGATTGACGATAACTAGCCGTGATGTTGACGGCGACTGTTTAAGTTCTTCAACGTTTTATCCAACACGAGAGTGGAGTTGATGTTAAACGTTACCTTGCGTGCACCACCGCTATTTGTCTGCGTATTATACATTCCACAAAGGGATAGAGTTGTTTGCCTGAGGCGTTGTTGTGCGCCATATTTCATAACCTCCGAGAGGGTTGAGCATTGTCATTGTCTCACATGGCACATCGCATCGTGGCAGAAGCACGAAACTTTAATTTAAGTATTGGGCTGTACATGCCAAAACTGCGATCGGATAATGAGGCAGGCCGTAGTGGCGCACTCCGAATTAATTTTGGTACCGTGGTGTTCTTTAACGTGTTCCTAAATCAAAGTGTGCGAGCGCTTTTTATTTCACCCTCCTCGAAATGCGGCTGTCTCGATCAAATCCGCGACCTCGAGCAATGCCATAGCCGAAAAGCTATCGTGGCAGGCACAGAAGTGTTGAATTGACGTTCGACCGCTTCCGTTTTGTCACCTAACCCTGCGGTGCGCTTTAATAAATGCTGCTCTGCCGCCCTGCGTAAGTTGTCGGCTAGACATATTTTCATGGTTTTATTTTTCAGAAATAAGAGAAACACACCGTACAATACCTTGGACTTAGGTTTATCCAGCGTTTCCTTGCCTTCTCAGGTCACCCTTTCCTTCCCTCCCCCGCCTTTGTATTCGTATGGGAACTGCGAGCGAACTGTCGCAAGGCTGTTGTTCGTTCGTTTCGCGACTGCGTCGGTTCTACCCGTTCTCTGCCTGCCCTCTCCCCTCCTTTCTTCCATTCTACTGCAGCTTTGCACGATGGTAGAAGAGTAAGCGCTTGCGGTGGGTCACGGGTAATTACAGCTTTCGAGAGGTTAATGTGGCGACTGCCCGGGAGCTTCAGAGGGCATTGCGCACATTCGACGCGGTGAGGTCCAAACGAGTTCTTCGCGTCTCTTTCCTTCGTGCCACGCTCCTTCCATTTATATACTGGCTCTGAACCATCCCCCGACGCGGTGAGCCGGACAGCCGCATTCACAACAGCAGCAGTAGCAGTGGGAAAGTCGAACGAAAAGGCAAAGAAAGCTTCTTTAATGTTGTCTTTATTTTCATTGCTAGCGACAGGTAATATTCCATCATATGCACCTATGCCTAGCTTTAATGTCGAACAATGTTTCCGCACACACGTCATGCAGAAGCTATGCTGAGGTGCAAGTAGCAGTTCACGGCAACGCAGGAATGTCACGACCACATAGACGGTGCTTGATGCTTGTCGAGGGAAGAATGGTCCGTAGAGGCATTTGAGGAGCGATGTACGATGTGACTGACAGTGGTAAGATTGCCTGTTATTCGGCGATTTAAGTCCTGGCTCATGACTCGTTGGAAAATAGCGCCCGCGCACGTGCTACGCGTAGTAACGAACCATGCCAATCGTCTGAAAGAGCTCGCTGACATTGAAACAAGAGAAGAATGCGCGTGATTGTACCCGTGGGTTAGAGCATCGAACCGCTATGCTTCCAGTAGAAGCTTCAATTCCACCGTGGAACACTTAATTATTTTATTTTTTTAAGGCACTAACGAGACGCTGTACTCTCACCGTGGGACCCCTAAATATTTTCATTTTGGTGGGAACTAACGAGACGCCGTACCTCCGAAATGTCATGCACTGATTCCTGGTTTACTCAGCGCCGGACAACCGCTTCTTTCCCGTAAGCAGTCTGGCTTTGCCCTCCCGACAGACGCACAAGAAAAGTGACAGCCTTATGCAAAGCGTCCGGCAGGGGCAAGTGAGCAAGATGTTTACGCAGACGACAACACACGCCGCCCACAACAGCGTGGCCACGCCAGCCCCGACTGCGAAAGGCAAGTACGACCCATCGTCAGACACCTGACGTGGGGATGTCCGGCATTCGAGGCGGTGCGGAGAAAGCATCTTCGCCAGGAAGACACACCGAGCTACGAGGAGTGGACGGGCTAGAGGACCCTCACGCAGCGCTGGAGTCAGCCCTGGCATTTGGCATGGAGCTTTCCCACCGCTCGCACTCCTCGCATCGCGTGTTGCACTCCTGACAAACGTTTTCGTCTTCCCCATTACTCATATTTTGCCAACGGCCAAATGATTATTAAGTAATTTATTGGATCAATAATTTTTTCTTGTTTCAGATGTACTTCAAGGTGGCAGTGGTAACCATGCTCAGAAAATTCCAGGAAGGTTGTTATCGAGGGCGCCATGTGAAAATTAAGTGATCAAAATTCAGTACTAAGTACAGCGACGAATACATTCAATGGAGTTGTTATATGGAGAGACCTCCAACGAAGCCGAATTATCAGCACTTCAGTTGCCACGTGGCCGCCAAAGGAGGATCCTCCCAAATGCATCCCAAATTTTTATCATGGTTTAGCGCCCATGCGAACGTTTGCCTGGTATTTCAGAACAAATCATCAAAAGCCTACGCCGTTTAACTTAACCCCCAACTAAGGGATTGGGGATATCATCAAATTTTCGCTGAAGTGCGGTGAATTGCTCTAGTTTTTTAGGGTTCATTCTTAATGACACAAACAGCGCAAACAAGCGAGCGATATAAATTAAAGCAGACGGGCGCAAGCGAAGACTGGGAAGTGGATTTATTAAGGAAAATGTTCTATATATGGACGAACAGGCTAGTAATTAATTCGTTAAAGAAAAGGTAACTAGAAGCCAATACGTTGTGACAGAACTTTAAGCCACACGTTTCAAAGAAATCCAGGGAAAACACGGGCAATTCTGCAAATGTAAATTCAAGAGGATGCGCCACACGCGAACAAGGTGAAAGCAGGAGCCAATGTTTCGAGAGCTCGACCTGTCATATTCAAGGCCTTGAAAAAGACACGTCCCCTTGTCGAATTGTTGGCTACTGTTCTCAGCTTTTTCTCCTTTTGTTTAACGTTCCAAACAAGTAGTTTCATAAACAAGGTCAGTGCACTCGACATTCAACAATGTAACTCATTTCTCTTTCCTCCAGCTGCAATAGAAGGTTGTTTGACATATGCGTCCAGGCATTTCATAATGGAAGAAGGCATGCTGATATAACGCGCAATTAATTACCCATCTATGAATGAAAGCTGTCGTGAAGTGGGTAATTAAACGCTAAGCAACTGCTCGTCGTCTTCAATGCATGTTGCAGCATAGAAAATGCATGTCTGCTCGGTAAATCATCACGAATCTGTCACTTAAGGCACGACCCATGTGACCGCGTCTTGCGCTGCATCCGTGATAGGCACACCTTTCCTCAAACGTCCCGTGATCAGTCCAATACGCTATTTTATTATCTCTCGGGCCAGCCCACCTTTAGAGACAAGAGCTGGCCGAGCAAGCGCGTCAAACCCTTGAAAAAGAGGCGTGGTGGGCTTCACCTCAATCAAGGAGTTGACTAGCAAGCAGAGGCGGTCCACATGCACATATTTAGGGGCCGTAAATACAGCGCCACATATAAGTCTATTCGTTATTTAAGTGCTGTTCTGTGTACGAGCTACAGGGCACGGCCGCAGCAGCAGCACCTATCAGCAAGAGTTAAAAAGATTAAATTATGGGGTTTTACGTGCCAAAACCACTTTCTGATTATGAGGCACACCGTAGTGGAGGACTCTGGAAATTTCCACCACCTGGGGTTCTTTAACGTGCACCTACATCTAAGTACACGGGTGTTTTTCGCCCCCATCGAAATGCGGCCGCCGTGGCCGGGATTCGATCCCGCGACCTCGTGCTCAGCAGCCCAACACCATAGCCACTGAGCAACCACGGCGGGTTCAGCAACAGTTGCGGTGAGTAAAGTCCACAAGGACTCTACTCCATTTGCTCTTAAAGTTGTGCTGATTACGCAAACTTCTGCAATCGATGTTCTATGGCTCATTTTGCAAGTAGCTACGTATACGGCATCACTCGAAGATTCTGCAAAGCGTTACCCGTGGAAATAAACTGTATGTGTGAGGCATACAATCGTGTGTGGGACGCGAGAGTGTGTATGACGACAGTATCAAGAAGACTACAGCGAACAATGATAGCAATGTTTTTATTTTATTTTGCCTTGTTTTCTGGCTAATAAACTTTACAGCCCATCCTGCTGCTACACTGTAAACGAAAATAAACCCACCTGGGAGTTTTTAAGAGGTGATGTGCCCTAAAACCTCCCCTCTCATATATTTACTCCGATGTATGGGAGCAAAACAGCGCCATCCCCTCGTTTCACTCCGCTGGCTAGCTGCGGGAGTATTAAGGCGACATGACGCGATTTTACTCCGCTTAAAAATCTTGTTCTCCCGTGAAACTCCGACAGGGAGTTTTAAAAAACTCCCCTCCGCCGATACAGGTTGGTCACGTGGCGCTTCCCATGAGGCTGTGCGCCTCGCCAGCGACCGGGCGCGTTCGGCGGAGCGGGCAGTGCTCATGGCTGACGGTTTGTTTACGTCTGTGAAGTGTCGTTCCGTGACAGCGTTTCGTCAATTTGTTTCCCGTATTTCCTTCGAGAAAGTGTTATAGGCATGCCTGAAGCTCACTGTATCTTAGCATCAAGTACATTAGCTGTGATCGCTTTGCTGACAACGATGATTGCAAGAACCACGTTTTCAAGTGAGGAAAAAGGCTTAGGTATACCTCGAAGCTGCTCACTGGCTCGTGATGTCGGCTCACGTTCTGGCTGTGTTTTCGTGCTGCGTCACCCTGTCTTGTGTTCTTCAGTACGTGAAATGCGACTTCTATGTCCTTTTGAGTACATGCTGACACCGTCCAGTGTAGTGTTTGAAAGGACCGCGTAGCAATGGCAACAGTAGCCACTGTTCGAGCGACGACATCCGTGCTAGTCGCGCCTGAATGGCGTAACCCAAGTTCGTTGCGGTGCTGTGTTGCCAGTGAGAAAGACCGGAGTGCAAGCAACTGTTTTTATGTATCTGTGAACGGATATCCTCGCCCGAAGAAAAACGGTAGGACATAAGTATGCGTACTGAAAATAAAGCTTCTTATTGAGCGATGTGAATCGAATTGTTATCGCGTATATATGTTTTGGTCACGTCATTGCTTCCTATATTGCATTAACATTACGCTCTATCCGAGACACTGATTTAGACACATGCCTGCTGGCTCCGAGTTTAGGGATTCACTCGACAGATCAGCGATGTAGCTCCTTTTCGCAACCGAGAGTGATTGCTCGGACGCAGAGCAAGTATAGTGCGGTGTATAAAATGTATGACTGTGCATTTCTCGGTGTTATGTCGGCTGCTGCGGGTCATGCTCAAACGTAATAATTTCTTGCTACGCTACCACTATATCGCAAAAATTTAATTTTGCTATGCAACACATGCACTTACATTTTTCTTGCTTACTGTAACTAACGCGCTACTTTTTGGCCGCGGACGCCGGCAGTGTGCGAAGTCGCTTCAGCACTCACAGAATGGCATGATAATTTTGAAAAATTACGAAATTAACTTTTTTCTCTCACTATTTTGAATTAACAGTTTTGTGTTGCTTAAGGTATTCTGTTAATTTCAGAGAGAGAGATCTCGTATGAACGAGCATGTGAGTCGTAATTCTGAAAACAGCACAGCTGCTCCCTAGGCGGTTTCGAGGCACACAATATCGTGGCTATATATACTGGCACCGTTGCTTCTTGAGTATCGCGTGTACGTGTGATGTCTTTCAAATTTCTGCATTGGGCGTTTCTGAAATGTTTATGTATGTCATGATATATGTGCTTTCATTGACTTGTTCCGTCGAATTCGACGCGGTCTCGTGTGCATATTTCGAAATTTGACCAGCAGCCTCTGCATGTAAAAATGTTCGCGCAAACTCACGCGATGGCTCTTCTTATACTCCCGTTGCACCTCGAAAAAACTCCGTCAATAGCAAAGCAAAAAATAAAGAAAATACAAAAAAAAAACTCCCATAATTCCACGCGAAAATTCCGCTCGTACGGAGTAAAAATTCTACTCCGATCATACGGAGCAAAAAAAAACTCCGAACCGGGGGGTCGCTATAGGACAAGCAGTATACTCCCACCTCGGAGTTATTTCCGTTTACAGTGTACCTTGACTGAGACCGAGGGCAGCACAACGTACCGCAACTTGTATGTACCGCTAGCTGCTAGGAGGAATGAGGCGGAACGTGGGCCGATCTCGAAGGGAAGGCAGTAGACTGACACGGCATCTCAAATCTCCGACTCCCACAATGGAAGGATGGCAGGAACTGGCGCGATTTCCCTTTTCGAAGGAACTTGTTTCTACGCAACACTACGCACGCCACAGACAGTGGTAAGTTCATTAACTCCCACACGTGTCTTTTCTGCGTCTGTTGCCTAATATAGACTTGCGCATGCGCACGTGCTCCCGCTCGTGCCGTCCGTGCTGTCCCACTATCTAATCGTCTCAAAGACATGGTTTGCGTCCGCTCAAGAGAAGCATGCGTGCGATTTATGCGTAATGGTCAGAGCATTGTGCTGGCAGGCTTCTTCAAGCACAATGTCTTCCATCTCTCCATCGGATATATTTTGTAAAGCGAAGCTTTCTTTGCGAGCCCTCCTGTACTTTTCTGACCGTGGGTGTGTGCTGCTTTCTTGCGGAATACAGCAAGAAAGCAGCTTCTTACAGCACGGCCACCTGTACTACCCATGCATATGTGCTGGATGCCGGTCTTGCTTTCTACGAATTACTCAGCGGTAAAAGAAATGAAAGGAAAATATATTTATTGCAACAAACACCGTGAAACATAACCAAACCACATTAAGGAATTATTGTGTACATCAAACAGCTGTAAACTTCCCTTGAAAATTTTTGCGTGGAAATTATATTTGATATACAAGATAACCTAAATACCGACCTTTCTTGTGATTTCCTTCAGACCCGATATATCCGGGTTCCACTATACATTGGCAAGACAAAAAATTTTAATAGAGCAACTCTTTCCGTGCCTACTTTCCCAAGGTTTGGGGTTCGGCGTAAATGCGTCGCCGGTCTTTCACCGAGTAAAGGGCACTTTACTCTTGCACTACATGCAGGACTGGCCCGCTCGAGTCAGCGTGCCGACGCTTGATACAGTTTCGTAGCAAAAGGGGCCAATCCAGGAGACAATATAATGTGCGGTCACGTGGGTCACGTTGGGTGGTCTGCACTTCTTACCGATTTCATTGACAGGCACGTATTCGCTACGGTGTGACACACTCTGCGAAAGAATATCAGTTGCGTGAAATTTATCTAACTGCTTCACGACATATTACCCTCTCTGACTACAGCATCTCGAATATATCTGCATAATTTTGCTTACTAATGAAGTCCTAATTAAGGCAAGGCAGGAACCGCTACAAGCGCCTCGTAGAGGGCAAAGGACGATTCGCACTAAAATTCTTGCACTAAATTTGTTTTGCGTCTAAACATTGTCGCCCAGCCTAATTCCAAGACACACCCACAGGTGTCTAACCCCCTTTACATCGATTGCTCATTTCCGGTGACACCCCCTTTAAGAATGAACCATTCTATTAATGCCTCCCCCCTCTCAGGCCGTGTGAGAACTCTAAGTAGGAAATGACGCATGAGACGCAATGCTAACTGATGACGCCAGATTTGCAGTTCTAATGTTAAATGTAGACGTATTTAGCTTGGTGCCTACTGGCGATATATACTCAATTATAGGCGGCGTATAGTAAAAATGATGGAAATTTTACGATCCTTTTATTGGCTATACCAATTATACGGACACTCCAAACGGACTTCCGCCGTCAACGTCGCCGTCGCCGTGAGGTTCCGTATGAGTAAAAGCGTGTGAGGGTGAGCCGGCGAACGCGTTTCAATCTCGCATGCGCGAGCGATGAACGCGGCCTGGATGCATGCCCTCTCATGTGGCGCGTGAGGCAGGGAGGTGAGGCGAAGTAGGATGGGCGTCCGTCTCCTGCGGCTGCTACGGTGCCTCGATGCCCTCCTCGCCCACCACTTCGCACTGAGTGGAGACAACCGAAGCGTCTACAACGACATTGGCCACGCGAATTGAGAACGCCGTACTCACGGAGGAAGGAAACTAAGGAGAGGCCCTGACGTCACTCTTTGTGAAGCAAAAGTGAAGCCGGAATTTGGCGTTGCTCATGGCGATGCTCCGCCTTTTGGGCCACTCTCCTCTCTTGTTTACATCTTTCGCGAAAACACGCCGCGCTGCGCGTGGTGTCGCGCAACATCTGGCAGAGCACGGTGCAGGTAACACAGCGCAACAAGACACGGTGACTAACGCAAACCCGCCCACTCAGCGCCTTTGCCACGGCCCGAAACCTACCAGAGCAACACGTGTGAGCGCTCAAAAGCATAACAACGCCGCCATTGTGGCCCAAAAGGCGTGGCCATACAACAAAAAAAAAAGCAGCAAAAAAATGAGAACCTACTACGTCATTTCCGCCACACTTTTCTCCTAGCGCGCGGAGGGGGTAGGGCCTCTCCTTAGTTTCCTTCCTCCGTGGCCGTACTAGGCGCGTTTGGGCTGACGCCGCAAGAACGCGTTGCCGGCGCTTGTGCATCTTGAAAGCGGCCTGCGACGTCGCAAAGTGCGCGGCCGCGCAGGCCTCATCTTTAAAGCGATCTGCGATGTTTACAGAGTGCGCGTAGTGCCTCTAGCTTCTTATGCGCTGTGCGTTCGACGTTTCGCACGCGTTGAAGCGACAGATGCTCGGAGGTCAATTGGCTCACGGCTGCTGCCGCCATTTCTAACTCCAGCGTTTTCAGAGACAGTGTCATCAAGCGATGTGTGTTCATGCTTACCTGCGCGCGCGTAACATCGTGCTGGTTAATTTAGTTAAAACACTTTGGTGGGCTAGTTGGTTTGCATTCGTGATAGAATATGTAAGCGGGACTGAACAAGGACGTAGAAAGGAGCAAACACACAGAAACAGCGCTGTCACCGTGTGTGTGTTTTCTTTCCACGTCCTCGTTCAGTCACGGTAGCGCATTCTATGGTTGTTAATTTAGTTACTAAGCGAATGTTTACAAGTCTATATGGCCGATAAAACTGCTATCCACAGTTCGTACAGCTATCTACTAATTTGCTATCGCAATCAGTGCTTGGCCTTTCGGGCTGAAGTGCGAGTTTACCTGTCCGTTCTATATAGTAGCGTAAATTCCAATGCAGACATCAAATGATGGCCTGTTTGACATCGTTTCCTGTATATCCACGTGAAAATGTCAAGTACAGTGCTAGAAGTTTCTGTAATTCGTACAGTTTATTTAGAAGAACTTCACCTTGCTAATATTTGCAAACACGTGTTATAAGAACACTTTATTTTATGGAATCACCCAGGATGATAATTTAGGAAAAAAAATAAGGAACAGCCACCGCGATTTCACACTGCACTGAACGTTCTGATTATAGCACACAAGGCGAACGTAATATTTCAAAGTAAAATTATTTGCGAAATTTGTTTAAACAAAGTTGTGCAGTTTGTTGTTGCAGAATTGACAGCGTTTATATGTCCTATTATTATATCTGTTGCGTATTATTTTTTTGCGTAACAATTTAGCTAGGATTCTTTTAATATTGCCTTGTTGAGTATAAAGTTATCATGGCACAATAACATTTACATTGTCTCGGCTTCCGTTGGCAAACCGAATTCAAAGACTACTCTGGTGCTTGGCGATCCTATTGTTATGAGTTTAACGCAATAGGTTTCTGTTTCTGATTTTTGTAGAAAGCATCCTGTAGCGTTGTTGGAAAGACTTGAATTGCTTCTTTTCTGATTTTTGTCGCCAGCACTGATATTGACGCTAGGAAATTTGAAACCGTGTATACACTACTGTAACTGGACTGAAAATGTTCGTAGACTAAACAGAACGCAGCATATAGTGCCACATATCGACTGGAAACAAGAAGAAATGTTCAATAACGATGCTCTTCAGCTCCCAGCAAGAGTTAGGATTAGGAACGCGCCCAGACTCTAGTTCATACGAGTTGAAGAGCACTGGTGAGAAAGAGGCCTATACGTGAATGAACGTTGCTAAAGAAAGCACTGGCTCCACTGACGATGACAAGCTACCTTTCTCGAAACGCTTGCTGAAGTGAACTTCCTCGTTGAACAGCTACTCGTCAGTGCTCACCGTGTACAGTACTACGTAGGCTTACGCGCGAGCTTGTGGTTTGCCTTGACCAGCGCCAACGGTGAATGTTACTAGGCGACGTATATACATCTGCTCTGACTTTGCAAGTGCTTCACCTGTGGAGCAAGTGAGAGGCGCTTCTGGGGTTATTCCGGTTGAGTAGGTTGTTTCTACGACTTGACCTCCTTTGATGGCATAGCGCGAAGGATGCTTTCAAAATTCATGGGCACTTTTCCAAGGACATTGTTCGGTTAGGTTTTTAACCTAATGCACGGGATTGGTTTCCGAAAATGAAGGTTTCAAAATGTATGCCTACAGAATGACTTATGGATTGTGGATTTGTTGGACACCTCAACCGTTACTGTCCCTGCATTTCGGCAGCCGCTGTATTAGGCCAAAAGCAAGGTTCTTTCCAGAAGAGTTCCTTACCTAATTTTGATGGCCGCACGCTTGGGCTTAATTAGCACATGGTACGGCATTTGTAATACTATTAGTGCTGTACCCTATATACCGCAATGAATCGGTCTCTGAGGGCAAGCAATAGATATAAGAAAATTACAGCAGAACTCACCTCATGGTGATTGTCGTCGTTAATGCAGTTAGCATTCGAGTATGTACCGACCCACCGTATTGCCACCGCCAAAACGCGCCGTGTATAAGGCTTCTATACAACCCCGCGCCTCTCGGCCGCTTTCTTTTTGAATGCGTTGTACCATCTAGGAGCATCAGCGCTAGATGCTTCTGAATATATGTGACTCGGGTTAGTTTCCGTCTAACACAGGATACATTTCAATAAACTGTTTAGTCATTGAAGATCGGCACGTAGCCAGCGGCACATACCCGCTGATTAGAGTTGGCGTCAAAAAGGACCATTGAAAAATTGTGCTTACCCAATCCCCTAAGCTGGCGTCAAAGGCGTTCCTCGCAGAGCGGAACATAACCAGTTGCGTATGCAGTGGGACTCAAGTTGGCGTCTGAGATGTTCATTAGATGACGTACCCAGTTAAGTGTACTACCTAGCGATCCAAGTTGGCGTCAGAGAGGTTTATTGAAGTGCGTCAGGTGTCCGGTGACCCAAGTAGGGGTGAAAAAGGTTCATTGAGGAGGGGCACATAGCCAGTGGCACACACTCGGTGACCCAAGTTGTCATCAAACAGGTTCAATTAAGAGGGGCGCATACCGAATGTCACGTACCGCCAGAGCAAAGTGGGTCCGACGGTTCGCTTCCAACCGGGCTCCATCAGCACAGCAGCCCGACGTTACAACAGTTAGGCCAATGGCTAGCCAGCAACCAAAGTTGGCGGGAAAACGGTTTAGAGACGCAGGCCGACAGATAGGCCCGCAAAAGTGCGCCAAGTTCCGAAAGAATGCTAATCATATTAAAAGGGTTGTAGCTACTTTCTTGGACCATTAGGGTAACAGAATGAGTACCAAGAGAAGGGAAGCGCAGTAGAATACGGCAGAAGACTAGGTGGTGCGACGAAATTGGGAAATTTGCAGGTGCTGGTTGGAATCGGTTGACACAGGACAGGGTTAATTGGAGATCGCAGGGAGAGGCCTTCGTCCTGCAGTGGACATGAATAGATGATGATGATGATGATGATGATGATGATGATGATGATGATGATGATGATGATGATGAGCTACTTTCTTGAAAGAATAATTTGTTTTACTTCGATGAAACTATGCAGAAACGGTCGGAATGCGTATAGTTCTCCGTTTTACGCAAAACACTGCTAGAATAGAAAAATTGCGTTTTGCTGATATACAGTAGTTTCCTCCTTAATACATCTCTGCAAAAAGTCACGTCACTTTCGTGCTTTAGTTACATAGATAAGGAGTCTAAAATGAATCTGTTCTTAAATAGTGCCGTGCCTAGGGAGGTACGAAAATTGTTTACTTGCACAACCGCGAATGATCCACCATAACCGGAAACACGGCACTGTGCTTATTGGAGTAAAGAAAAATTGCTATCCCTAAAGAAAGGAGCAATGAAAAAAATGTCGGTGGTGCAACCATACTCTCGACATGATCAGCGACTTTATTTCAATTAGGAATCTATCTCATTGTTTCTGCATATTCGTTGATTATAAATTTTATACAATGATTATGACGAAAGGCTGTACATACCGAGCGACACATACCCTGGGACTCAAGTTGGCGCATTGAAGAATTTTATTGAAAATCGGCGCATACACTGTGGCAAATACACTCTGACACATGTTCGCGCCAGAGAGGTTTATCGAAAAGCGACACACACAGTGGCGCATACTCCAGCGACCCAAGCTGGTGTCACAAACGTTCACTGAGGAACGCTAAATCCCCAGTATTAAATGCCAAAAGACCCAATTAATGCAACGGTTGTTTTTGAACCCAGATCGCTCAGCCCATGAGCTCGATGCTCTAGCCACTTGACTAGGAACTACCTAGTGACCCCAACTGATCTGAAATAGGTTAGGCGCAGACATACATCGACAGACAGATACGCAGAGGCCTACCGTAAACTAGATGAAGCTCCGAAAAATGCTCAACTCCGGTTGACATCAATGCGTAAATGTTGTTTGTTGTTTTTGTGATACCCACCTGCTCAAGTTGGCGTCAAAGAGGTTCGTGCAAGAGCGGCACATGCCCAGGGTCCCACATCCAGTGACACAAGTGACACATACACAGTGGCACATATTTTTAAAGTGCAGTACCGCGGGATCGGCTCACGAAAGCGCCTAGCTACAGGCGAGAAACTGCGTTCACATGTAGGAGGATGGTTCGCAATAAAATAGGGATGACTATATAGAAATGTGTGAGTTGAGATAAACTCCGCCTGCTTATGTTAGGCCGGGGTGCAATTCTGAAGAGCGCGTCGGACAGTGGTATGTGCCAATACAGGTTCATGCAACACATAACACTCGCCCTCAACTACTACATAAAAGGAGACTTGTCACTAACGGAGCCGAGGTGGCTCACGAGAAGTAGGCGATTTCTATGTCGCATGACTGCCCAAAATGCTCTAGTACCCTTTCATATGTTAAGCAAATTTTTACCAGGCTTTAATGCAACCGCTAACGTTGTCATGACAGTGTCATCGTGAACAATCAGGAGCTTGCGCTCTTTAACCTAATGTCGAATTTCTTTTGGAGATAACATGAATTATTTGTAACGGTGCGGTAAAATGAGCTAGGTGCTTGTGGTTACTAGCTAACAACAGTGAAGCTCTAAAACATTGGAGGGCGCTTGAGAGGAAGCTTTAGCTCGGAACAAACACCGACGCGGCCTATTCAAATGCATGTAAAACGCAAAAACGTTTTTGTGAGATAACCCATGGTCCGATTTTAATGAAATGTATTGCATTTGAAAGAGAAGGTTAAATTCTAGTGTCAGTTGGAAGCGGAATCTTGATTTAGGGCTTGAATTTTCGTAAAGAGATTTTCAAATATTTGACCGTTTGAAAAAAATAGAAGCACGAAGTTTACAAATTCATAGCTGTGCATAAAAAACTGATATCGCAGTTCTGTAAACGCCATCCATTAGATCATTCAAAGCGAACAAATTCGATTTGTCATTTTACATGTTACGTGGTTTTATTACGTTGGTTACAAAGGTTCTGCAAAAGTTGTATTTTCCTATTATAAAAATTTTTTATATTCACATGTAACACATCAATTTCGTGCGCTTTAGATGTACTATTAGATACAATTCACAGAATTGTGTTATCATTTTTCGTTGTTGAGTTACAGAGTTTTAAACTTGATAGTTTCGTTTTCTGAAATTTTTTTATTTTTGCTAATTTATAATACGACCTAACTCGAGAATTCGAAATCAACAGTCCCTAGATTTTAAGTTTTTCTTTTAAATGCAACAAACCTCGTCAAATTTGGTGCAGTGGTTGCCGACAAAAACGAATTCTCCTTTTACTTGTATTTAGATAGGAGCACCCGTGCTAAAGCTTCCTCTTAAGTTACGCTTTTAAGAGTGGAACGCGATAGCATTATTCAAAGATCTCTGAGTGCTTCTCACGCTTCCCGGCAACTGCAGCTTATATAACCGTATTGTTTACGAGGTAACGCTGCCTGCGTACGCCACGCATGAAAGCGAGCTTTCTATTAGAAACGTGGCCCCTGGGGTGAGTCGTGATTCGGCGGAGTCGTGATTCTAGAAGTGCTTGGAAGAAACCGGATGCGCCGCCTTAGAGCCTCTGAAATAGGCGCGCGCAGGCGCGCGCGAATCTCAGAGGTCATAGCTGTTCTGAAAATAGTAGAAATGCTCAAAAGGGGGATAGTGTATAAGCTCCCGCGTAACAAAATTAGGTTTTCTGGTATGTTGAAATTACAATCAGACGCTATCGTTTGTGCAGGTCATGTTCAGGTTGCACTTTACAATTTTTCTGACGCGTGTTCCTTTGAGGAATTCAATTAGACCAGTGACGTCTCTGCACACGCGCAGTGCCTGGGTGGCTGTGGTCCGTAGCGATCTTTTACTAAGCGGCGTCCACCGCCACGGGGCCTTTAATGCGCTTTCAGCGACCCGGGGCCTTTAATGCGTTTTCAGCAACACGGGGCCTTTAGTGTATTCATCGGCCCTTCCACTCTGCGAAGAAGGACGACCACAGAAGCTGTTCTGTGTTCTTCTAAAATGCCAAATTTTTTAAAAATTCATGGCTATATACAGGTTGTCCCACATAGCTTTAACCAAAGTTTCAAAAGGCCAGTGCCAACATTCTGAATTCGGTTCCACACGCGTCCGGAGTGCCTTTCATTTTTAAAACTTTGGCTCAAGTTATGTGGGACAGCCTGCATATGCAATTAAAGCCCCTGTCTCCCCAGTGCTGAATTGCCGCCTTCGGTGGTCACGTGCTGGGTTCTGTTCGCCGGCCCACTCGTTGCGGGCACGCTGCGGATCGTCGTGGCCTTAATAAGGGGATTTAATGGAGTAATGGAGTAACTTGAGTAATGGATAGGGGATTGCTACGACGGGCCTTAGCGGCGTCCAGTGGCCTGCGCTGACATTCCCGTTTCTGCTTGCGCCGCTGTTCTTGGCAGGCACGCTGCGTCTTCGTCGGTGGGCATGCACAACTGTCCAGGCTCGTCGACGGACGCACGATCGGCCTTAGCGACTTCCTACTGCCGGCGCGCCCATTCTCACTGTCGCCCCCGTCGTTGTTCTAGAAGGACATATTGCTCCTCTTGCGTACTCACGATACGCGCCCGCCCCATGCAACCAGTCAAGAACTGCCGATAAGGTCAATAGACGACACCTCTATAGACGACGTACCTCTATAGACGAACACGCATTGGGCCATGCATACGGGTACGTTTATTACGGCCTTGCAACCGAGACAAGATATCCGACTTTAAGCACAAGATGGCATTTGCAATCGTTTGCTGTGGCACCATTACCCCTTTCCAGAGTCCACGCACCGCCTCGTACTTATTGTGGCGCCACAATGCTCTGTGTTTCGTTATTGCCGCATTCCGCTTTCCCTTTACTTTCAGATTCTCTTGGTGGGTGCATTTGTAAGCATTTTAGTCGTTTTTGTATACGCCGAGGTATTCGTATTGCTCGACTACGTGTATGACCTGCTGTGGAATCGACACGCATCTTCATTAATGATTATAATTCCCGATTTCTCTGTGCTAAAATTGAGGCTTTGAAGATTTGTCGCCGCATTGCCACATATGTTCGCAAGTGTCTGTATATCTCATTTATTGTCCGATGGTAGCACTATGTTCTCCGCATGCATCAGTCAAGGGAGCTTCTGTTGCGCCATTTGTACATTACGCATGTAGGATAAATCAAACCCTAATTCGCTGTCTTCCAGTCGTCTTCCTATGCCCTTCACATAAAGAGCGAACAATCACGGAGGCAGAGGACATCCTTGCTTCAGTCGTTGGTGAATTCCCACCAGTTCATTACATTTTCGATCTTCCCCTACAACGTGTGCTCGGCTGTCTCTATACATCTCCCTCAGCAGCTCCACGAAATTGTCCTCTATGGCTTAGTGCTTAAGAACATCCCATAATAATTCCCTGTCTACGTTATCATAGGCTCCCTTAGTGTCTAGAAATGCTATCAATAAAGGTTTACTTTGAACTACTGAAATCTCCATGCACTAAGTTAGTACAAACATATTACCTGATGTGCCTGAAGGGTGCACTATCGCTCCGCCAAGAAAGCAGACGACAGAAAGGAGCTAGCATGCTGATTGCTGGAATAGCAATACCCTTTCCACTTCTGTTCTCGAGAGCTTCATTTTTGCTAGCTGGTACATTAATCTCAAGGCGACGTCGCAATGAGTCTTCTACAGCAGAGCTTCATATGTTTACCCTCCCATACATATTTTTCAATGTCCGTGCCTCAAAACTCCCGCGCCCTCTGAGGAGGCAAAGCAAACGAGTAAGGCATGTGCTGACACCTGGCGTAGAACGAGGAAAGCTAAGAAACCACCCACTACCTAGATTCATGCAATATTTACTAGAGAGAAATATGGTGCTAGCGTCTGCGGGAGCTGGAATTGGGGCAGATCAACCAGCATGGGAATAATTGGAAGTACCCGAATTTTCTTAAACTTCCTCATTTTGACTTTAAACGTCTCTTCTACTTCGCAAATTCGTCATCTTCCACAAAGTACTGTATAATAAGTAATTTAATAATCGTTATTAAAGTCATCTGCCGGCCGGATTCGAAAAGAGCACCTCAAGCACAGAAGCCCGACATTGAAACCACTTCGCCACGCATACATGTATCAACAAGCGGCATAGAACAGCCTTATGAATTTTTTGCGAGCAAGCCAGCGTCTTGAGAAGCTTTGAGCGTAACAATTTGGACACCCCGACAGGTATAACCCCTATTAGCATCGATTGTACGCGGTCGCGGAGTATTTTACGAATGCGGAATGGAAAAGCCTGGTATTCGCAGACGATGCTCGACTGAAGAAGAAGCTTCAGTTCCCAAGAATTTCGGTGGGGTGTCATTGAAGCGTAGCCGTCATTTATGTCGAGAGATGGCGCTTCCAACTGCTTTCTGTAGTGAATGTGAACAGTCACCTAGCACACTATTTGACGATTTGTCTCCGTCGCGTTCCAAAGAGAATTCCAATAAGCACCATCGTCATCACCATCGTCGTTGTCGAGTCAAAGTGCATTGTTTATTCGTGGAGCGTTCTAAAATATCAGGGTGAAGAAGCACGTCACATCAAACGGCGAAAAGACGTTTTTTTCCCCCCTGTATTGTAGAAAGGTACAGCAGCATTAGTACAGCACAACCCAAACGTCCCTCAACTGAGCGGTTAACCTCTTCTGTAGCGAATTTTATCAATAACCTAAGAAATTTATGTTTCATTGATATGAATGAGAATAAATAGACGGGAAAAATTAAAAAAAAATATTGCACTTCTAGAAAAGATCAAATGTTTTTCTAATGAATTGCCAACAAATGAAGGCACTAAAGGCAGAGCATGCTCCTTAGAACTTCTTAGTTCCTAATCATAAAGCTGTGAACTATGGCAAAAAATTATTTGAAAACGAATTTCGTAACTCGCATGACAAGTAACATGCCTCAGGTGGCATGCTCTAGAGATACCACACAGCTGCCAAACTCCAGCTTCTTGCAGCGCGTCGATATTTAGAAAAATCAGAAAGAACCCCGTTTATATGCGGCACGACATGGCCATGTTTCGTAACTGAAGCGCTCCTGAAAGTCAGAATTCTAAGATTAGCATCCCTGCCACCCTTTTTCAGCGTCGGATATGTTTTCGAAAGCGCTAGAAATATTTCGAGAATCACTTGGCCAGAAATGGTTAGGGTGCGCTCTCCTCTCCCCCCTCCTTTTTTTTGCCAGTGGCCACGCGTTCGCACCTGTAGTTCTTGATGAACGTGGCGCATCCGAGGAGGCGGTGCTCGGGTCCCACGTGCCTGGGCGCCAGACTCCACGAGGCGAGCGCACGGGTTCGCTCACGCCGCCGAGAGGCCACGGCGCGCAGAAAACGCTGCAGGCCTTCTTCCTCGGTCTCCTCCTCTTCCTCCTCCATTTCACTGCGGGAAAGGCAGAAGACACGCCAGCATTTCGTTTCGTTTCGGTTTCCCTCACTGACGGCACCTACCCGCTGTGCTTGAGTGGGCAAGATACGGGTAGTGTTAGGAACGAAGATAACTTATTATTCGAAAGAATCGAACATTTCTGGAAGAGATGAATGAAATATACCGCACGAAGAATTGATGGAGAATATCATTTGAAGCAACTAAAAGGTCATCATGTACGGTTGATCAAGCATCGCTATGGAGTGTCCGAAGCAGGCGGTTCCGAATTAAATAATGTCCGGAATGAAAAAAAGAACTAGGCGAATTTGTCTAAACTCTCCTTCTAAAATGTTTTTTTTTCCCTTAAGAACATAGAAGGGCGAGAGGATAAAGAAACCCTCGATCGTCTCATCTTATCCACAGAGTGGCCACAGAAGGGAGCGTGCCACATCAGCCCTGTGACGATAAAGGATTAAAAGAGTGCGGACACCAAATTACCGGCTAATAGCAGTTTTTTCTTGGTTACGACGCAGCATCGATAGGAGACCATAATGATAGCCGGTATGTGCACGATGGCGTCTCCGATAGTTAAACATTACGTGATTTCCATAACACAGTTGGGTAAATCAGCAGTGCCCGGCGACACAGCCTTCACGTGAAGCACCAAAGCGTTGACGGCCACGAACTCGTCCGTCGTCTGCTCGATTTCACCCGTTCGCCTACGTTTGTCTACGCCACAGCCATCGTTGGAGACGCGCGCTAGCACCTGCCGTTTTGAAAACGTTGCGCATTTTACGTGATGGCTATATCGATGAGCTCCTAGAAGGGAGCCATGCTTTGTTGTCGGACATTAAAATTGAAATAAATTACCTTTAACCGTCTGGTATCACTTACACTTCGTCAAAGCGTCTCTCGAATGCATGCAAAGGCTGCGTTACGCTCAATTCAGGCTCTAAAATTGGTGCCTACACTCCTTAAGTTCTGATATCAAACAGCGTAATTGGGTGAAAATTGCTCTTTCTTTTTTCCGGTGCGAATCAGAGCCGGCGGTCTACGTCATCGTGGTCGAGAGCCTTGCACTGATGTAACCCTACGGCGTTTGATTCCGCAGAGATATTCATTATTGTAATAAAATACAAATGGACACTGGAGGCGTATTGGCGCTGCGGCGACACTGACGCTACCATACCGTCCTCGTATCTATGGTGCTAGCGAGGCTCGCGCGTTGACGGTGAAGCGGAAGCTTTAGATCGGGCGTCCCTCCGGCGCCCCCTATTCAAATACATGTAAAACAAAGAAATGCTCTTCTCATATAACTGCTTGGCCAACTTTAATGAAATTTGCAGCATTGGAGAGAAAAAGTTAAATTTAGTGGCTGCTCGTAGCGAAATTTCGATTTGGGGCGTCAATAAAAAATTTAAATATATGTAGATTTGCTCGAAATTGAAGAACTAAGTTTACGATTTCGTAGCTCTGCACAAAAATAGATATCGCAGTTTTGTAAACTCTATGCGCTAGATCATTCAAAGCGGCGAAATGTAGTCTCAATATATGTCTTACTTGAATTAGTTACATTGTTTACAAGGGCTTTGAAACATCTCTACTCAGATAAGAGTGGTTTATTTAGGAACCATGTATAATACATTTGTTAAGTCTGCTTCAGATGTACTATTAGTTGGAATTTACAGAATTGTGATACCCTTAGTCATTGCTGCGTTACAGAGATGTAAACTTGGTAGTATCGTTTTCTCAAAATGTGCGATATTGAACAATTTTTATTAAAACACTGACAACCTAGATCGAAAATTCATTGCAAACAGCCACTAGAATTTAACTTTTCCTTTAAATGCAAGAAACTTCATCACATTTGGTGCCGTGGTTGCCGAGGAAAACGATATCTCCCTTCCCCTGTATCTAGAAAAGAGCCCCCGAACTAAAGCTTCCTCTTAAAGGACTGACAACGAATTTTTACGGTACCTGTTTGTTTTTTAGAATAATAATTTTAGAATAATACCAGTAAGCTTTAAAGGAAAGCTTACTGGTATTATTCTAAAATTCTACAGTGGTAAATCCTAAAACGCCGTGGAACATTTTTTCCAGAATTTTCTCATCTGCATCGAGGGTGCAGTCGTGCACAAGCAGCAAGCTGGAAACCATGATAAGTGAGCGTGATAGCGATTATACGCCAACATTGGTTTGAGCAAGGCGGCAAGTACGGCTCTAGCCGTAAGAGAGCAATATTTTGTTTATCAGGTCCATGTTTCTGTAGTCGATGTTTTATGGAGAGTTTGAAGTATCTTTACAGTAGGTGGTGTCGTAATCTGCGCCTCAGCGACGGCTCTCTCCAAGTAACACAAACTAATGTCGAATGCTGTGTGTTTGCTGGCTGCATGTGCCAGGCTTCTTTTTCTTTTCTAGACAAGCCAACCTAAGTGCTAGAGTATGGCAGTAGTGTTAATATTTCAGTTCTGGCACCCATTCACGGCACAGTTCGCCGATTGCATTTCGCATCGCACAGGGACCACGGAACTTCGGGTACTAAATCGCAAAGTCGCGCGCGTGAAACAGCCCTCATGTGTTCCGCGACGAATTGAACAGCTCTGTCCGCCCTGCCCCTCAACTCGTTACTCCACTCGTTTGCACTTTTTTAATGCGTAAGCACTCTTTGCGAGTGCGCCAGCAAAATATGTTCGTCACACGAAAAGTGTGGTGCCTTTTATATGCACGCAAAAACACGTAATTTGCGAAGTTGAGATATTTAACCGCTATAATAGTCTAAACGTAGATGTTTGGTAGCTTTATAACCGATAAGGAACAGTTTAAGCAAAAAACTGGTCAGAGTGAATATCCGCATGATCAGATTTGTGCGTACCCATAGGGATACTTGGGGAGCAAAGAAAAATGCACGGGAAAGCCCATAGTGGGGGGCGGACAAGTGAAATTTGGGGATGGACAAACTTAAAGTTCGGCGGTGGAGGTGTAGACGTCACGAGCGCCTTGGGAGAGGGCCAAATTAAATTTGAGTTGCCCTAACGTAAATTTGGGGATGGGCCAGCTTCAGTTTGGAGGTGGGCCAAATAGAACTTTGGGGTTGGCCCAAATTGAAATGTGTGGTTGGACCTAGTTAAGCTTGACGGCAAGCCTATTGAAAGTTTGTGGTTGGAGAATTTTAAATGAGTCGGTGGGCCAACGTAAATTTGCAGGAGGGCCAACTTGAAAATTTGGGGTAGGCCAGCTTGAAATTAGACAATGGGCCAAGTGAAATTCTGGGATATGCTTGCACATACTTAGACAACTCCAGTGGAGTTTCTGCATAATGTCTTACTTCGCAATACGCACATAAAGAAGTGCAAAAGCCCAATAATATACAAACTGCAATTTAGGAAATAAGTATGCGGTTCTTAACAACAGCCAACTCACGCACAGCAATCTCATATACTACATCCGAAGTATTAAGACTTCACCGCCAGGCCGCGTCACTTACTGGTTTTTGAGATTGCCTTCGCCAAATTAAAGTTATAATTGCGATTTAAATCGCGAGCGCGCTGACTCTATCACTATAAATCACGGCCATTTCATTTACACCAACGTCTCACAACACATTCTGGCCATTTGTCAGTTGCTTTAAGTCATCAAAGACATTTCGTCTGCCCGCTAAGACGCCGCCGCCAAGTGGAGACACCCTCACACCCTCAAACAGGGCAGCCCTCAGACAGGGTAGCCTCCCCCTAACCCTCAGACAGGGCAGCGTTCTGACCTGAGCTCTTCGTACGATAGTTGTGCGCAGAAACACTATTGTTCGTTCTGTTCATTTGCGTGCGTACAGCGTCGTGGTTCATACTGCGTGCTAAGAGGAAGTGGGACGGTACGCTCCTTGCTACAAACACTCCGTTTCCCTTCTGTCTCATCTCGTACACCACTGAGGCGTGAAACGCCGGTAGCAGCGCTCCCCACAACGCCTGCGTTGTGAGACGCTTAATGGCTAGTTGCCTGAATTCCATCGGAAAAGCATTGAAAGACCCTGGTGCTACGTCTGTTTCGCCGAAAAAATTGTCTCGTATGGTGCGTCATCGCAACGTGTCGGCCCCGTGTATTCTCAGAACACCGACTGAGCAACTTCAGTGCAACGCCTAACCTCGTTTCTTTCAACGTTTCGCCTTTCTGGTGAAACTGCCTTAATTTTTTTTTATACAAAAGATAGGGCGTTATATGTTCTTTCAAATCTTGACGTGTTTTCCTACTCTCGATATGTCGAAATTAGAGCACCAAACGCGAACCTGTGAGAGATGGGACCGAAGCTCACAGTCGCCTGTAATTCAATTTGGGCTCTGTGGTTGCGAAGCGTTCAGAATACTTACTTTCTGCACTGGAAGTTGCTACCGTTTCCTACCATTGCAGCGTGAAATTTAGCCAGATTGCAGATATTTACGCTATCGGGTGGCTTAATGCCACCGGTTGCGCAAAATAACATTATGCCTGTATTCTCGGTAACGTGTATGTGCTGCTATGTGCAGTGGCTGCAGGCAACTATAAGACCACGCCTAATCTTCGAGCCACTTCCGGCCTGAGCCATGGCTTAATCCGATCGGTCCTTGCTGGTTGCTTGGCATTTCTCGTAGGATTAGTGGACGCTTAGGGATAGGAAATAGGAATGCCGTCGCGGATCTGACGACGAATTAAGAGGAACCTATAAATCAGTACAGAACTAGGCCAGTTGCCGTGCCAACATTTTCATGCGCGCCATTTGCTTTAGTAACTACACCGCAAATATGTGCTTTGCGCTGAGTTTCGTAGATGCTGTTTTTTCGTGCATTTCGCGCAGTCCGCACAATATCCTTGCCTCTTCAACATACACAGGCGTGCGTGTCCGTGGCAAGGATAACATCCTTGACCCATTGCAGAGTACCGACTTCATTCATACGCGGCGCAGAGGCTTCGGATATAAAACAGCATACAATTGGAGCGCTGCTTTGTCCGATTGTGGCGAAGACAGCACTTGAAGTAGCTCTGCACGATAAATACCGAGAAACGGCATATTTTATATCTTAGCATTTCGAAAATACAGTGCCATAGATACAGGACCACACGAAGGCGTACAACGTGGGCGCTGCCTATCTACTAGAGGTTTATCACAGAAAGGCCACAGTATCTATGAACACGATGGGAAAACATTAAACATAGCCAAGATCATAAACAAAAACTCCCTATTGCTGTAATGTTGTGTTTGTTGGCACTTCAAAAATTAAAACGCCGGTTTTGTTACATGCCCTCCCCTCCTTGCGCCATCAATATACTGTAAAAATTTCATATAAACGTTTCTTTGAAATCAAAACATAGCCGAGAGTCCCCTCAGAAGGTCGTCATTTAAAGGCACCCATCTGTTAGCTTCTATTTAACATCGATTTCTCTGCCATTGTACGCTAAACTAGCGTAATGCTTGCTGGTTAGTTTCTAGGTTCCCTTACCCGCCGCGAGTCAGCATATTTTCTACAAAGATACAATGGACCGCAAAACATAAAGGACCACGCAAGCCCGTGCCAAATTGCCTTTCCGCGTCACCTAGCGGTAAGTCACCGGCCGCCGAGAACGTCGTAAGGCCGGAAATGGGAATTCTTCTTTTTAGGCGGTGGGTAGATTATCTTTCTATTCACGCCGTCTTCGTACTTCCTCTTTCCCACGCAATTGCGCAACCAAGTGGCACGCAATGATATCATTCCGGCACCACGTTACTGGTATCAGCAATATGAGTTATATATGACACTGCTCTCGAGAAAGAAGCACGTATGTCACCAGTCTGGCGTCAGTCCGTCGAAGCGCACACTGTGTGAGAAAGGGAAAACATGGGAATCCTGCGTCGAGCAGTAAGAGTGACCACTGTGGGGAACAACTAAAGGACACATTCCATGCCTAGAGCTGTTCTTGACAGCTGCTGACGCAGAGGAACTGTCGCATAGAGGCCGTTCGGTACGCGCTCACGTTGTCCGTAAACTGTTGCGGTCGACTGCACATAACTAACCTAGCCGGCCCTCTGTTTTCGTTCAAATTCCGAGATGGTAATTTAAAGTACGCGCTGCCCTGAGCCGCCCACAGGTCGAACAACACCCAGTCCAATTTTCCTTCTATTGCTCGTCTTTCTTCGATCTGCACCCAGCGTTCCCCATCCAATAGCGTTCTAGTCCCGTCTGTTTTGAAAATCTTAAGCCCACGTAAGCCCTGGATCAGTAGTCCCTTTCCATGCACTTCGGGCTAATTCATATTTGATTAACCCCCATAGCGCTCTAAGCTTCTTCGTGGCTTCGTTCCTCTGCCATATCGTTTTGATTACGTGTTCGTGTTTTAGTGCGTACTTGTTTTCCTGCTTGGTCCGGGCTCCCATGCAGGTAACGGTCAATAGATTCATACTCCTCACAGGTAATGACGCGACCACTAGGAGCCGCCTCCAATTGTACAGATGCGAGCGCGTCGGTGCAGCAGTGTTTGCGACGTCGAGAGCCCGCGATCGCCGCATCGCTCCTAATTCAACGTTGACTATTTACCTTTCTTTGTAATGAGTCCCGACCTCGCTTCATTGCAGAGCCCGTTACCACTCATGCGCACGCGCGGTTAATTCCTGCTGGACAGGGCTAGGCTTTTATTTTCTCGAAGCTCGGTGCTCTAATAATTAAGCTTGACCCACATTTTCAGCAGCCCCGCTTTGTAAGGCATGTTGTACTTGAGAGTGGACTGTCCCTATGTTAGCATTTTCGCGCAGCCGCGTCGGTTTTGCGCCAGTTTTGTGTTTGTGGATCGACTTACGCCATCTTATCTGCTGCGCCAAAAATATTGGAAATTTGTCGGCACTACTGTCGTACCGCCCGGCAACCGCAACGTGCCAGTCTGCTGTGGTAGATGTGATAAGGAGGCCGCTATTACGACGTATTTTCTTTTTCTCGTTTGATGGATACGCTTGCAAAATTCAAGTTTTCTTAAGCGAAAATTTGTTCGTATATGAGTTCTGTGAGCTCGGACTCCGCATTTTTTATTGTCATCAGTATGTTGCTAAATAATGTTCACCGGCGGCGGGACGCAGAAAATCGGGCACCATACTCTGCGCCATTGCAGTGTACAAAGAATATCGTAAAAAATGGAGCATCAGAGTTGCTTTCAAAGTTTTCCTTTGTGCACTCGGTTTACGGTAACTGACACTCGTAGCAATAGCGCCGCTCGGGTCCCCTTTATATAGTTCTGTTTTGCCATTTATGGAGGATTACACGTTCTGTTAAACTGCACAAGTTCAGGCCGAACCTTCAGCTCTGGGTGATGTGCGCAGACACCACACTGTCAAAGATAACGTAATCTCCGCACGACTATTGATCCTAAACCGAAGGTCAGCTATGGAATTGAAACCCCGCCATTTTACCGGCTGAACTATCAGTCCATCAGAGCTAGTAATAGCTCACAAAAATTACAACACTGCGATTCAGCCCTTTTGTATTTGGTATGGCTCTGCGAAGTACTCGTAAGCACTGCCTCTTTCGTCATCAAAATTTCCCCGCGTCGAGGCTCCCGGGTACTTATGACGCTGCGCCACTGATGCATAGGAAGGTATGCAGCTACGTTAATTTTCCAATCGCAAACGTATTTACAATATCTGGAATCAGATTGATCTGCCGGGATTTCCTTGTCCATTTTCCGCACACACATAGCCTGACTGTTTTCTATCTCGAGCTAAAATCATCGTTTGGTGCAGGCGCGTTCGCGGATACGTGAGATACTGCAAGGAGGGTCGCGCTCTTCCCAACAGTTGCTAAACGAGCCCGCAAGCACGAGGCAGGTCGTTCGAGCCCGCACCTGTCCGAGTCCGAGAGGTCGCTGAAGACGTCCGAGAAGGGGTCGGTCCGCGAGGCGTCGCGCGCCGTCGCCGAGCACGTGCTGCCGCGGCCGCTGGTCGTCGAGGTCTCGTCGCCGCCGCACAGCGTCAGCTCGACGCCGTCTTCCTCGGCGCTGCCTTCGGCCGATGGGACCCGTCTGTGACACGAACCAACGAAGAACAGCGAGTCAGCAGAATTCAGCGCTCAATGCGTACGCACGTCTCTGCTGTCAGGACTCCGCGCGTTGGTGCATCGTTTTCACCACTGCAGCTCACCTAGAGGCCAGGTTACACGCTTTGTAAGTAGAGAGCCAGCGACTCCACGAAGCGCACTACGTTTGTGTGAATCTTGCGGGAGACAAACAAAGGAAAGGTGGGAACGTTAAACAGAACAAGTACAGTTCGCTACTCGGCGCATTAAAATCAAGAGAAGTGCGGTTTAAGGTGGTAGGCCAGATTCAAAGTAAAATTTCGTTCACAACATTATTTTTTTTTTCTGGTTTACATTTTATGTGCGCCCAAACATTCAGCAACATGTTGCAGAAATTATGTTGTTATCATCATTAGTTTGGGACTTACAGTGATTTTTCCGACCTGTCCCCTCGCATTGCGAAGCCGAAAATCAGCACTACATCTTTACATAAAGATAATTGAAAATAGTTTTTTTCATTTTATGTTGTCGTCGAGCAGCCACACAAACAAAACGAGACTCTAGTGCACCTCATTGGGGTTCCAACTATGAAACTGTGAATACTGTATTGTCTTAAATAAATCTATAAAGAAAGAAAGAAAGAAAGAAAGAAAGAAAGAAAGAAAGAAAGAAAGAAAGAAAGAAAGAAAGAAAGAAAGAAGCTGCGGCATATTAGGCCTCTATGTGTAGTGTTTGACATCTTTCACATGGTTTGAAGATTTGTTTACGTTTTTCTCAAAGCAAGATTTTGCTCCACCTCAAGTTACACGAACTTTGATATATTTATTTCTAATGAACATACTCATATGAAATTTCGTGCACTCATTCCTCGCATATATATGCGTGTAATGAACTCGAAAAAGAAACCTTATGGATTGTTTTCGCATTTACAGCTCATTTCGCAAATAAATTTTGCCGGATTTTGATTGATTTTTCGAACATTACTTGCTTAATACTTATGGCATCGGATTTATCCTAGTTCATTGCACCGAGCCGCTGCTTAGCTGCACAAACGCCAAAGCGTCACTCAATTCATTAGTCAACTGCAGGCACGGCTAGCACATTTACCAAATTTTATTGCAGCAAATTAATTGGCCAAAAAATAAAATGAATCATTTTGCGCACTTTATATTGTTGAATGAACTGAATAAGGGATCTTAAAAACGATTTTAGGTGCAAAAATAAGTAATGGACAACAAAACTAAGGACATCGGACAGGCGCACACTCACAATTTTTATTTTCCCCGATGCTGCAGTCATATACCTTCGCGCATGCGAACAGGAACATACACAATAATAACAATAATATTTGGGGTTTTACGTGCCAAAACCATTTTCTGATTATGAGGAACGCCGTAGTGGAGGATTCCGGAAATTTCGACCACCTGGGGTTCTTTAACGTGCACCTAAATCTAAGCACACGGGTGCTTTCGCATTTCGCCCCCATCGAAATGCAGCCGCCGTGGCCGGGATTTGATCCCGCGACCTCGTGCCCAGCAGCCCAACACCATAGCCACTGAGCAACCACGGCGAGTAGGAACATACACAGGTGAGGTCACACGAGATAGAAACCAAACCTAATCATATCCTATCAGCCATACCATGGCTGATAGGATATGAGATACAAACCAAAACATGAGATGGAAACCAAATATAACGATATCCTATAAGCCATGCTGAGGCTTCCTCCGTAAGAACGGAGGAAGCCTAAAAACAGTGAAGAAGAAACTAGGAATTGGCAAGAATCAGATGTATGCGTCAAGAGACAAAGCCGGCAATAATATCATTACTAATATGGATGAGATAGTGCAAGTAGCTGAGGAGTTCTATAGAGATTTATACAGTACCAGTGGCACCCACGACGATAATGGAAGAGAAAATAGTCTAGAGGAATTCGAAATCCCGCACGTAACGCCGGAAGAAGCAAAGAAAGCCTTGGGAGATATGCAAAGGGGGAAGGCAGCTGGGGAGGATCAGGTAACAGCAGATTTGTTGAAGGATGGTGGGCAGATTGTTCTAGAGAAACTGGCCACCCTGTATACGCAATGCCTCATTACGTCGAGCGTACCGGAATCTTGGAAAAACGCTAACATAATCCTAATCCATAAGAAAGTGGACGCCAAAGACTTGAAAAATTATGGACCGATCCGCTTACTGTCCGTTGCCTACAAAGTGTTTACTAAGGTAATCGCAAATAGAATCAGGAGCACCTTAGACTTCTATCAAGCAAAGGACCAGGCAGGATTCCGTAAAGGCTACTCAACAATAGATCATATTCACACTATCAATCAGGTGATAGAGAAATGTGCGGAATATAACCGACCCTTATATATAGCTTTCATTCATTACGAGAAAGCATTTGATTCTGTCGAAACCTCAGCAGTCATGGAGGCATTACGGAATCAGGGTGTAGACGAGCCGTATGTAAAAATACTGAAAGATATCTTTAGCGGCTCCACAGCCACCGTAGTCCTCCATAAAGCAAGCAACAAAATCCAAATAAAGAAAGGCTTCAGACAGGGAGATACGATCTCTCTAATGCTATTCACAGCGTGTTTACAGGAGGTATTCAGAGACCTGGATTGGGAAGAAATGGGGATAAAAGTTAATGGAGAATACCTTAGTAACTTGCGATTCGCTGATGATATTGCCTTGCTTAGTAACTCAGGGGACCAACTGCAATGCATGCTCAATGACCTGGAGAGGCAAAGCAGAAGAGTGGGTCTAAAGATTAATCTGCAGAAAACTAAAGTAATGTTTAACAGTCTCGGAAGAGAACAGCAATTTACAATAGGCCGCGAGGCACTGGAAGTCGTAAGGGAATACATCTACTTAGGGCAGGTAGTGACTGCGGATCCGGATCATGAGACGGAAATAATCAGAAGAATAAGAATGGGCTGGGGTGCGTTTGGCAGGCATTCTCAGATCATGAACAGCAGATTGCCATTATCCCTCAAGAGGAAAGTGTATAATAGCTGTGTCTTACCAGTACTCACCTACGGGGCAGAAACCTGGAGGCTTACGAAAAGGGTTTTACTCAAATTGAGGACGACGCAACGAGCTATGGAAAGAAGAATGATGGGTGTAACGTTAAGGGATAAGAAAAGAGCAGATTGGGTGAGGGAACAAACGCGAGTTAATGACATCTTAGTTGAAATCAAGAAAAAGAAATGGGCATGGGCAGGACATGTAATGAGGAGGGAAGATAACCGATGGTCATTAAGGGTTACGGACTGGATTCCAAGGGAAGGGAAGCGTAGCAGGGGACGGCAGAAAGTTAGGTGGGCGGATGAGATTAAGAAGTTTGCAGGGACGACATGGCCACAATTAGTACATGACCGGGGTTGTTGCAGAAATATGGGAGAGGCCTTTGCCCTGCAGTGGGCATAACCAGGCTGATGATGATGATGATATCAGCCATGATATGGCTGATAGGACATGATTAGATTTGGTTTCTATATTATGTGACCTCACCTGTGTATGTTACTGTTCGCATGCGCGAAGGTATATGGCTGCAGCATCGGGAAAAATAAAAATCAAATGCGAGCGCGCGCCTGTCCGATGTCTTTTGCTCTGTTGTCCGTGTCTTATTTTTCGCGCCTAAAACAACTTCTAAAGGTCATGTACCAACTAGCGCCGCAGCAGACGTTACTAAATAAACGATGCTTATTCAGGAAAAACAGGTTGTTTAAATCCTGGCTTGCGTTTTAAAGACTTCCTTTTTGTGTGTGTGGCCTACCACCTTAAAGAGATAGCAAAGGAGAAAGAGGGCTATATTAACAGGAACCGGTGCACATATTTCAAGTTGCGCACGGCACTCTAGGGTGCTATAGGGCGCCTCGGTATCGGTCGTCATAATTGTTGTTGCTCTGGGGCGGACCACAAGGCAGTCAGCCGGGTCTTGCTGTGCAGTAATGCAATGCAAAATTTTGGGGCCTGTGTTGACGGCACTTCTGCGGTCGGCCGTCGTGTCATTTTTGTCCGCTCCGTTTCTGCGAGAAAAACGGGAGGCTTTCCAAGGTCACTGTTTGCATACTGCGAAACGGTCTATTTTGAAAAGTGAAAGGAAAGTTACGTGAAAGTGAATTCTTTACGACTGAAGTCGCCTTTCGTTAAGAATTTGCAGCTTCCAGTGCAAAGCATAGGCAACCATGAAGTTACGCTTTCAGTTTCAAGATTCTAACATTATTGATTAGTTTGTGCTATTGCATCGCATTCCTGTTCCTGCAATGTGGCATTTCGAAGCCGCTCTCGATGTTCTTGGGCCTCTCACGTGCAGAACGTAAGTTTCGGCGCCTTCAATATTGAGCTCCGCCTTTTATATTGTGCGCGACGGCGCTTACTTTCCGTGTCTAGGTAAATATCCGGTGCTCTTTCCTTCGGTATAAACCGACTCCCACTATTGCTCTTCAAATGTTACCCGCCTTATTTGCATGCCTTTACACTTTCTTCCAACGCAATTCTAAAACGCTATTCCATTTCCTTCACAGCTCGGCTTGGCTAGCCTTTTGGCCTTTTGGCTAGGCCATTTCTTTTATATGGTATCGTTTATTTTTTTCATTTTCCTTGGAGCAATCATGCATGCGAGGGGTGTTTAGAACACGGATGACGTCACTGTGTGAAATATTGTGCCTGTCGTAGTTGTCACGATTTCTTGGTGCACTGCTTTCAAGAACTGTTGCGAAATGGATTAGAGATGTTCAAACTTTGTGCTCCACTGAAACTTTAACATACTGCTCGGCTAAGAGGGACCAAAACAAATTCGTTACCCGAGATATATCTGGGGATGATGATGTTTATCGGAACCTCCTTTGAAAGTGAATGGGGTCAGTCACCTAGCCTGCTTGATTTAATCAGGTTATACTGCATCCATTGCTATCTAGCCTATTGCCTAGCTAATCTCATCACAACTTTGGCATTTAAAACCATTATCACTATAATGAGCCATTCCCTGCAAATGCAATGAATCCGATGGTATTATTCTTTTCCCTGCTTTTTTAAACCAATACTGTAATCGTGCCTTACTTATTGCGACCGCTGACCAGGTCAACCTGTCTTCCTCTTTGAATCCCACCGCTTATAAAAGGTTACACCTTGGGCGAATAAATTGGGATTTTATGATGACGAGCTGAACCGACTCAGCGTTTTATTTATTTTTTTCTTCAACAGACGCATACGTCATGCAGTGGTGCGTATTTGCTTCGGTATGCTTTTGTCCTCAGGCCGCTAGCTCGTGCTTCAAATATCAAGCGTTATCATGCAGATTTTCCAATTGATTTCCCTCGTGCGTTATTTTTTTGTAAATCTAGCTCCATGGACTTATTTGTTTCAATCCTTTGCATCTGGTTTACCGTCTGTTTTTCTCACTTTCCTTTAGGTGACCCCTGGTTGTCTAATTACGCTTTCGATTACCCTTCACTTGTTCGCCAACTTTCTTGACCCCTTCCTTCATTCTATGTCCAGCCTTTCGAGTCAGAGACGTTCGTGAAGTTTAGCCAGCCACTTCTATTCATGCATGTTGCTTAGTCTTTCTTCAGAAGCAAGCTTGCCCTGAAAATACTGGTGAGAAGGCCCTCGGCGCTTGCGTTCAATGAAAGAACTCTAGCGAAAGAAACATTTTCGCCTCTCAGCTGAAAACACTGCTACGTCAATGCTAGTTGAGGATGATGTTGATTCCTTTTCAGCATGGCTATTGTTTGAATGGAACAGCTGAAAAAAGATGACAGGAGCATTTTCACGCGTCCGCTTCTCCATCGTTCTCATGGTAGGAACGACGAAATGTCATAAGAACATTTAGTCCTTCGTCCTCTTCCGTTTCAACACTTGCTGCGGCAGTCGCATTTTATTGTTATCGATGATGCTGAAAATTTGCTACAGCTATTAAAAAAAAAACTTGCACAGCGGTGGCGCCACTAGTGCATACGGACTCTCCCTATAGAATTGGTATGGATCTAAAACCATCATGTTCTATTAATACAAGTACAAATAGACGACAATTTTTAGTACCACATCGTAGAAAACTAGTACCAATATTCTGTCGTGTCGCCTATATGGAGATAATAAACACGGCGAGAAGAAACACAAGCAGCGTTCCCATTCCTTCAGTAATTACCAAGTATCTTTTATAAGCACAGAGAATAAACAGATGTCAGGACGAGAAATCACGATCATATTTACAAATGACAAGTAAAAAATCACCCTTTACGCGGAAAAGGTTCGTTTTATCGGGTCTCAAGTGAATACGTCACTATAAGTTCATTGCGTCGTATATCTTTCTCTGAAGTTATTTAAGAAAACGAAATTCTATCAGTGTGCCAACGCATGTGCCTTAGGCGCAACATACTGATGACGGCGCTGTCATTACTATTGCTACTGTGATCGCAAGAAATAGATTATCCCCGTTTCACGCTATCGTAATGGTCAACTGGAATGGCAAAAATAACAAGGCGAGTTCTGGGAGAACCATCAAGACCCAATACATTTCGTGAACGGGAGAGCTGCGTGACATCCCACTGAAAAAGGAACTGATTTTAGGCGTAATACTCAAAGCACGGGTTTACAGGTAATAAAATATTCCCGAGGTTATCTAAACGAATAAATAGCATCCGTTATTACACGAGTGCTGCGTACCTGACCGCTGTTTCACACGACTACTGACACATATTTCGAAGACAGGGCAAGTCCAGGGACCAAAGCTGAAGACACACTTGAGAGGAAGCTTTAGCTGAAGCCGATTCTGAATTCCATATTCAGATACATGTAATACGCGGAAGTGCTTTCCTTTTGCAAGTGCTCGATTGATTTGAATTAAATTTGCTGCAATTTGAGACAGAAAGTGAAATTGTAGATTGCGCAGAGCAGAATTTTTATCTAAAGTTTAAGCCTGTTACGTAAATTGCTAACAATTATTAGGTATAGCATGAATATTGACACATAAAATTTATAAGTTTGTAGCTCTACATCAGAAAGAGATGTCGCACTTGTCATCTGCATCTGTCAAAAGCGTATAAATATTACAAATTTCGTGTATGCGTTTATGTATATGTACCTACGAGCGTTTCACTAAAGTTCTGTTCGCAATTTTAATATATATCGGAGAACAGTCTCTATGACATAAATTTTGTCTCATTTGTACAGTGGAAATGGGCCCGATTTGCACACAGGTAAAAAATAATTCTCATTACTGAGGTACAAGTTGAAAACTTGCTACGAGACATTTTTTTATTATTTTGCAATATTTATCTATTTCAGAAAAACGATTCACGGCATAAATAAAAGTCTGTTTCTTACAGTTACTGGAGCATAAAGTTTTTTTTTTCTATTTCATTAAACCTAATCAACTTTGATTCAGTGTAGGCAGACCAATGCGACTTCACTGTTCCCATGCGTTTGCGCGGGAGCTGCCGAGCTAGAGTTTTCTCCTGATTTGGAACTGTGGAGGGTCGCATGAGAATCTTCCACGGTGAGGAATACCTAAAGTGACCTCAAATATATTATTATCAAGTGATAAGGCTAAAGAAAGCAGGCGTTCTATAGAGAAGTAAATGAGGGCGAAGAACAGGCAGTTTAGGCAGTGCAGGGACCGACTCTCTACTAAGGTAAGAAAGTTGAAATGCAGAAATGTAAGAAACGTCGAGGAGAGGCGCTGCAATAAAGTGTGCTTTTTTTCTCTCAAAAGTTAACTCCAACGACACCGAATTTCGCCTGGCACACAAACACAAAAGTTTTAATAGTTCCAAATTCATCCCAAATTGACGTATGTTGCCAACTCAGTGGCTTCAATTCACGCATTGCAACATAAACTTTGTATTAATTAGATAAAAAGGTGATCAATATAGTCTTGCTGACGACAATGTACATACAGCGGCTTCATGTGCCATCGATATGCGCCTCTCTCGAGCAATCTACCTTGGCCAGTGAATATACGTTCTGCTACAACCGGCTTAGGAATTCTGTTCAGCCGAAAGAGACTGCTGAAAATCACTTCCTATCACATTCATCGAAGTCGGCAAGGTTACGGCACTCGCCTTGAAGACCAAGCGATCCATACGCGGTCGTCGCGTTCCCCGTCCTTGTCAGCGCCGCGGCCCCCATCGTCACTGTCTTGCGCAACTTCGTCTTCCTCGGACCCCGGTTGCGTACGACGCTCGCTGTCGGCTGACGCTGTGCGGTCGAGCGGTACGATCCGCTGCCATGGCTTTGAAGCGGGCACTGGCGTCTGGGCCTTTGACCCCAACTCTGGCGGGTTGTTGTTGATCTCTGCGAACAAACCCCCCCACCGCCACGAAATGTTTGAGCAAACGTATCAAAGCTAGAAGTTTACGGTTGGCTCTCGATACAAGGCTACACATTAAACGAGCAAAACCTGCTTGCACTTTCCTGTGTGTTTCATGTTGAACAAATGGCGTCCCCCTGTGCATTTCGACATTACATAATCAAGTTGTGTGCCATGTCGAGAATTTTGCGTGGCAATTAATTAAATTTTATTATAAGTATATTGTGCTTTTGTTGTCAATTAGGTGTTCTATTCTGACGACTTCCCTGGCTTAATGTTGCCCGCATTATGCTATTGCCATCAGGAACAAAATGGAAAAATAGTAGGACATTTGTATAGCAGCTTTCGTAAGCCTGCGTTACACTTCGCTACAGACAGTTTCACATCTGAACGAAAGAAAGAGTTTGCCGAAACGCGAAGGTTTAAAGTGACCAACACAGGCCTAATAAAGGAAGCATGAGCTTGGAAGCATCGTTTTCGTCTTCATGCTCTCCCTTCAGGAGACACGTACCCTTGTAGTGGCTTTGCTCCAGGCTAAGACTACCGTTGTTCTGCCACTGTTTATCATTCACAACGTCACAAGCATAAGTACTTCTTTTACTAGGTGCTTATGTTTTTTCTGCATCGGCAGAAGGCTCTCAGCACGTGTGTTTTGAGGGAAAGCGAAAGAAGTGATGGCAGGAAGTCACTATAAAGACATACGTTATACTTTATGAATGCTGAAGGCGCACCTGAACAAAAGTACAATGCCTGAGTGTATGAACACGATGTATTACGGAAGGAGTGACGGCAACTGAACGCGCGAATCCTGAACGCCTAAAGAATACGTCGTCATAACAACACGCCGGCATAAAGAAAGAAACTATCCTACTCCACAAGCCGAGGTTCAAATTTCGTCTAACTTCTGGAGGCGAATAGGGTAAACGATTGTGCTTTAGCAAAACGGGCCAATTGTGTAAAACGACCAGCAGAAGATTTGACATATATCTCATGTAGAGACCTCTCCAACATGATTATTTGCCAAATAATATTATCGAACCCACGTCTGGTATTTAGCTTCTCCTAGACCTACCAATAAGCCATATTTCGAGGACATTATACCACAGGAAATATTTCTGGAGTTTAGTTTAACGGCCAAGCACGTTTGGCGTTCTCCACTGGTAGCCATCAAGGGGCTTGCAGTACACCGGAAAAGAAAAAAAAGGAGAAGCTTTTCTTTTTTGCCATCAGCACTTGGTCCTGTGAAAGGGACGTCAAACCTAGGAAGGGCTCTGACCTGTGGATGCCGAGCCATTTGGCCCAACTGGTGAAAGCTCAGGGCTGCTTAGAGTCCGGTCGCGGCCACTGGACTCCCACTCATGCACGATCTCTGCAAAGAGCATGTGACCACAGCGGTTGGAATTGAAATTTTGCACCTAAGATAAAAACAAATAGAAATGCTGATCTTTCAACGCACGCACACAAGCACTAAGCAATACATGGGTACTGCGATTTCGACGCTCAATAAAGCTGCTGACATCCACGACGCGCATCTGCTGTGTGACTGTGCCGACGGTACAGCATTGATTATGCCTTTTGACATTAGCTACCTTAAGTGAAAAATTATTAAGTTTAACATAGCTAACTCGGGTGTTTTTCCACGGAGGACATTATGATCACTACGACTGCACTTCCGTTAAATACACTGAAAGAGAACTGAATATAATCTCAGTGCGCAATTGATGTCTGGTAAAAGTAACAAACTTAGTCTTGAAAATTATTGGTAACGGTGCAGGCATATGTGAGCAACGCCTTGTCGCAATACTGACGACTAAGAATCATGGCACAGACTTATCGAACCTGAGGTTGCAGTGGTCACCCTCACGTGGATATCTCCTGCCCCTTTAACGCGCCAGTAAGAACTATCCATCACATGCCCTTCACTGTCTTTGAAGAAAAAATGTGCCTTCCTACAACCTACCACTTCACATTATTCAACTAGTTTTATGCGTTTTTGATTGTCGACAACTACGAGACGCAATAACAAAGGAAGTGCATTATATGATCATGGTGCTAGTGATACGAGAACCATGCTTCGCTAATACTTAAATGGGGTAAAATCGTCAAACCTAACCATGTAGTCAAGCTGCATAGATGCAAATGAAATCATACCTTGGGCGTCCCTGAGTATAAGGAGGGTTCGGGCACCCTCAGCGCAGAGCGCACGGTACAGTGCCTGTGGCTGGACCAGGCAGTCGCCGCTGTTGTTGCCAGGCCGCATGCAGCTGGCGTACAGGGCCGCTGCGGCGTGCATCAGCGCCCCCTGGTCATCGTCGACGGAAGTGCACGACGGCGTCTGCATCGGCGAAGAAGCAAGAAAACCACATTGTTGTTCAGAGCATTCGCTTACGAGTATTTATTGACAAGTAATAGAGATCAGCGTCATACGCAAATGATAGGTAATGAGTGAGTGCCAGTCATGAGCGAGGAACTGCGGCTCAAGTCTCACCAGCTGGTGTCGAAATTGAGCTGCATCGGCGGTGTCATAGCAGACAGAATTGGCCTACCGTGCTTGGTCGGCCATTGTTTCACGTCAGCACCTCATACATTGCTAATACAGATGCGTCACCAAACTTTTCGAAGTTTTTCTGCATTGTGAGCGTCTGCAGGCGATTTCCCTTTATTTGGAATGTTTACTTGCCTTTGTTTACGTATAAGAACACGCATCATAGATGTACAAATGGAGTAATATGAAATAATTTTGAAATTACACGAGGAACATCAATGCTCGCGTAATAGTATACATTCATACTATGGCATGAGACACAGTTGGTGACTGTGGACTACACCTCAAAATGAAGATTTTTTTTTTTGGCCAATACTGAAGTCTGATTGTACGCCTGATCACTCTAGAATGGTGATGGTCACTTTTTTCGCTTTGGTATTCTTTTAAATCATCCTGTACAATGTACTGTACGGCTTCAAAAAGCCTATTTTCGTTCTACTGAACGAGAACGCAGGAACAACAACACGTGTTTCTGACAAAAATTAAACCAACGAACAATCACTCGGAAATTGCCAAACTGAACAATTAGAAACCCGTACAATAAATAGATCGATCGCGTCCTGAAAAAGAGTAAGAGGGCCGGCTCAGCGAAACGTATAAATAAAAAAAATGACAATTTATGAAGAAAAGTATGTGTCCCAACATACGTAGCATCTTCAAGAGACGGCAGGCATGTGCTATATTTCATTTGTCTGCCTCTCGTTTATTTTTTTTTCTTTATCGAGCTAATATTTTTCGAATTTAGATCAGTCAACCCTTTTGTTGTCTTACATCGCTATTCCTCTTTATATTTTAGTCTCAAACACCATTAGAGTATCACACTACCGAACCTCCAGTATTCGAACAATAGGCACAACTCTTCAGTCTTTACTTAGTGTGTGTTATGCGTGAAGCTCCTGCTGTATTTCCTTACACATCATCATCAGAAGAAGAAGCAGCTGCTGCTAATATTATTACTATAAGATTATTGAAAATATTACAGTAACATTGGTTGTACTAAGAAGAATAAAAATAACAATAAGGAGAATCACACTTGGACTATAGTGTTAAATCATTGCAGGAAACTCCCTTAATAAGCTAAGCGCTTGACCGAGACCAGTTCAACAATTTCAGGAATAAGTTTAGAAATTTCGGTTAAAAATTGTCGGCTGACTGCACTCAATGTAAAGCTACTTATAGTCTTCAGAAAACCTCCCTGTTTAAATCCTGAAGCGCACTCGCAGCTACTGTAAGCACGTAGACTCGAAAACCCCCCTAAATTCGCATTCGCACTCTGGTCAGAGCGCGGCCGCAGAGCGCCAGCGAGCCAAGTGGTGCTCCGAGCGACGTATGAGGTTGGACCAAAGTTTGCGAAAGTTTCCTGTGGGCGGGGAGCAAACTTCGTCCGATTAGTGGGCGCGCTTCAGCGGCGATCCATCTCGCCAGACGCCGTCTACCGGCAACAGCCGTCGCCCCAATGTCGGCAAATTTCGCAGCTCTGCGCGAGATGTTTCCGGCAGCACAGGTGGCGGCCCCTTTCTGAACGGTGGCCGGCAACTTGGGAAAATCTTTCTCGGTTCGTCAGTTCTCGACAGGCAAGCACCTTCGCCGGCTGAAAGTAGCACCCGTGTTTCACCTTTCTTTATATTCGGTTTGGGGCTGCTTGGAGCCGGAAAGAATGCTGCTGCTTTTAGCAGAGGCCTTGCCGGCTGTAACAGTTGTTGCGAAGTGCGCCGATCGATGCCTTCCCGGAAATAACATCCCATGACAGGATGTTTGCTGGTTCGTATTTTTCCTGTCTGTCTTCCGACTATTCTACGTGCTCACCATAGCCACTTGCATTGAAAATTTTAATGAGTTTGTTCACGTGAAGCGGCCTTAATTATCATGCGAAGTGTTCCGTCGCAGAAACTAAAAATCAAGAAATTAGCTCATGGTTATGTTCCTTTAAATAGTTTAAGAAGTTATGTATTATGTCACCCCAGCTTGCGACCTTCCTTAGCACACTGTGTACATATTAGTGCAAGCTTTAAATATCGCGGACAGCGCATATACGGTTCTACAAAGCATAGCGTTAGATAGCGTAGCGTGATGACAGTAAAAAGTTTGAAAGGTTGAGTAGAGTCGTTTGAAGCAAGGTAGCGAAAATGGTATATTTACTGGGAGAGACGTCCTGCTGTAGACTTATTATTCAATGATGACGAAGAAGAAGACTATGATAAAGCTGAAAATAAATACAGCATGCACATCATACTCTCATGTTCTATTTGCACGCAAAAAGACAGAAAACATATAATGTTCACAATTGTTACCGACAGTATTGCAGATTATTTAGAACGTTATTGCGATCAGCAATCTTTTTTTATGATGGCAGTGTAATTGGGGATGATACAGTTTATATGTTAAGGTGATTATTATAATGAATATTGTATTCCCATGCTACATGCCCTTGGCACCCATGAATCACTAAACCGTATCAGCCTACACGCAAAGTGCCAATCTCAATACCAAGCGCAATGTCAAATGATACCCCGACGTAGCTTATCTTGTAATCACGGCGCACCAGTTGAAACTCCATAGCAGGCCCCGCTATCTCTAGTATCCTGGATGCAACTTTGTTGCAATGGCTATCTATCAAGCGGCGACGCTGAACGGTGAGGTTTCCCTTGCGTATGCTGTGCTATCAATTTAATAAATTTAAGGCAACATTTTTGTCACATTGGCCACCTATTCTAGGGTATCGGCAAAGAATTGGCACATACGAGCATCCCATAGTGGTGTCAAAGTTGTTTGCTCAGGCGCATGCCCAATTACCCAAGTTGTTTACTAGGCCAGAAAGGAGCCATCACTTACCTAGTGGCCCGAGGTAGTAGACACCTGGGATCACTGTGCATGTGAAAGGGGCTAGATACATACCCCAAAGTCGACGAAGTTCCCAAAAAATGGTAATTGGATAAAATATTCCCGTCGAAATATGACCTGAACTTCTACACACGATGAAATACAAATGCCAATACTGTCGAAACACCGAAGCCTGTTTGGATTACGAACACCCAGAGTAAAGCTGCACAAATGGGACTGTAGTATTAGAGCGAATGTGAATGTACTAACACTTTTACATGGGCTTAATGATGTGCTAGTTGGCCACATAAGAAACCGAAAACCGCCAGGCTACAATTTAGGGAAAGAATACACTTACTTTCTTTTAGGGGGTAACAGTAAAGAAACCTTTATCTCAGAGCGCGCGGCATTCGTTCGGCGAACACGGAGACTTTTACTCATACAGCAGAACGTCAGTTAACTAAACCATGCTGACATCTTTATTAGAACTTACAGGCTTTCACAAAACGGGTCGCTTTATTGCCAGAAACCCAACATACGACATAGCAGGGCAGTTCTGTGTATGAATACCGCAGCTGCGAGCTCATTTTCTAGAGTTCATACAACGGTCATGGTAATCGGAAACTCTAGGACGTAGGAATTGTGTTTCAGAATCTCTAACCCATGGGTGAGGCTGGTGTTATTGAGAATATTTCGCAGGCTGTTCAAAGAAGTGCTATATCTATGCAAGAAGAATAGATGTCCTTAGATTTTCCCGCCGGAGAAAGCTGGCGCATGGTTCTGATCCTCTTAGCGTATTGTTGGGCGGTATGATGATGCAATCACGAGGGCTACTCGGCGGGCTAAACAGCTAATTAGGGAGCGCCAGAAAAGCGCACAATTGCGTATTGCTACGCGAGACATGGGTTGGAGGCACACTCAGACGGAGTGCGCTACGGCTCTCCCGTGGATTGCGTCCAAATCACAGGCTAGATGTCTGAGCACCAAGCCAATAGAGAGTTGCCTCACGGGGGCAAATGTAGAAAGACAGTTGTATATAATATGGCGACCGGATTACCACAACTCACATAAAAAAAAACGTTCTCTTGCCGGGAGGCCCATTTCGATGCTCGCCCTCATAAGGCTTCGGACGTCAAGTACGCACTCTCGTTTCTTCTCCGTAGACTTTCAAGCCGAAAAACTAGTTATGGGGAAGCCCGCAAGGTGATGGAAGTTTCATGAAGAGAAAAAAAAACTGACATCCACCAGGACAGCAGCCCAAATCTACAAAAAGAAATGAAAATGCTTTTTTTTTACGTTTCCTGAAGCATCCCCCACCTTGCGAGTTTCCGCAGAAATGACTTGCCACTTTCGGTGTCTTCCCGCCTCAAGTCGCAGAGGAATTGCGCTTCGCCATGCAATCTGCAGGCAGAATGGTTGGCTTAGCCGCTAGAGCGACCATCTAAGCTAACCTGAATATCGCGTCTTAGGCACGAAATTCGTGATTTTCTCAATAGTTGGTGTGCAAGAAAATCTTACTGCCTCCAAATTTGCCACTAAGGCATCCGCTACCCACGCACTAATAAAAACGTTAAGTAATAAAGTTATGTTAATTGATCTTCTGAAGCTCGCGTAATTAGCGCCAGAATATGTCCACCTCGCCTAGGAACTTTTCGTTAAAACGGCACATTCCGCTACGATCACAACTTCTTATAAAATATCTGCATGATCGAAAACAAAAACGTGCTTTATACAAAACGGCTTCTCACTGCGCTATTAGCTTGCAATACAATACTACGAGGTGCACAAAAAATTTTCCCATAAAATTTTTCACACCACTCGAGGACTAACGCTAAAAGTGACACTACGCTCGAAACTAAGACTCAAGACAAGCGCCTTCGAAATAAAGCTATAAAGAGCAGAACAGAAATAAAGCGAAGTGACGGGCTTATCGATACAACGGTTGAAGAACGGACGACCGAGAAGAAACGGTATGAATGACTTCGGCGAAACGGAACTCCAGCGGACGAAGTCCCCGCGGCTTCAATTTTCGCTGCGAGGGGGCTCTAGGCGAAATACAAATGGACGTACGTGCCCCGAGAGGCGGTCCCTGGCATCGATAGTCGTGTCATATGTTTGCCGTCTCTCTTCGATCCAAAATGGAGAAGATCGAGAGGAAGCAGCGTTTTTCTTTTCTCTTCTTATTCGTTTCGAAGTCAGGCCGCGCGCGTCAAACCTTCCTGCACAATAGACAGGATCGGGTTGAAGCTACTTGCAATGTCGAACGTTCCGAAACGCCCGGAGATCTGAATGTAAAGCGGCACAAAGAACAAGCAGCGTCTTTTTCTATTTTTTGTAATGCACATATTATGCGCGCACTTTGCATTGCTCGAGCTTCGACGCTCTCTGATCGCTTTCTTTCCTTTTCGAAAGGGAGGAAGGGGGGGGGGGGGAGATTTCGCGCTTCCTGGTTTCAACAAATAATAAAGCGTCCAACCTTGAGAATAACATTGGGGTGACCAATTTTTCACTTTAGAATTCAAGTCATAGAGTTTACAAGAACCCGTACAACCATCCATTCCCATTACAACAAGTGTGATCATCCAGTGATCTGTTTCTCGATGTCACGCCAGAGTGGGTGTATTAAAGGAAAGCAAACTGATCAAAATGGAAATCAGGTATACTCCTTCAAGGCCACCAACTCTCTCTTATTTTCAACTCATTATCTGGAATTCTGTCAGAAAAAGTGTTCCGTATTTCACATTCGCGTACGGTATTACATGTTTTCGGACATAACTTACGCACATCGAACAAAGACGTTCACCTGGCGTATGTCGTGGCAGTTCGCAATCAGTGACGCTGCAAGTGTCGGGCGACCAGTTATTGCCTGTGAAGTCCTCGCGCAGCAAAATGAACCAGGGACATGCGTTGCAAATGCAGCTCTTTCTAGGGATTGTAACCATGGTTACAGATATTTTCGTAGGCACTGATCCGTTAACGCGTATAGCTGTTTTTATCAAATACCTTCGCTCATGTAATTTGGGGCCAGAAGCAGCAACTTAAACTGCAGGAATTACGTATTTAGTGACCTCTACGTTCTTTATCCACGTGACCGCTAAAAGTAAACTGAGGTGGATAACGCCGCATGCTTGTTCCAGAAGCACGTTCATTGTCTCCGGTTCTTTAATCAAATGTTTTGAATTCGCTCATTTGTATAAAATTCGACAACGATGAAGCAGAAGCTAGCACACGGAACTACAAGGAAAACGAGACAGTCAGGACAAACGCTGCAATGAATCTTTATTCGAGCTTTTTGAGACAGCCGGAAAAAGCGCGCATGCACCCAAGACTGCCCGCAACCAGCACAAGAACATTATAAATAATAATAATAACAAAATAGAAAATACACAGAAAAAAAGTTGTATACAACGCATGCGCAATCTTCTTATGCAACCTGATAATCGCGGCGCATATGTATCCACCGTGAACAGCGCGCAACTCTAACAGAAGGCATAGGACCAAATGGATGGCAAAGATGAAGACTACACCCTGTAGCTACTCATGAAACGCCCTTCTTCGCCCTAAAGTGCCACGAAAGCAACGCTAAAGCTCAAGTCAAACAGCTTATTATTTTCAAAAAATTACTCCACCAATCCGCCCAGCATAAACTACTCTGCTAAGTCGTTACGCTTTGAGCGTGGCTACAACCACCAGGCCCATAGCTCCCTACGACCCGGCTCTGTGCCTGCGTCATTACCGTCGATCGTCGATTGCCTGCCTATAACGTGCTCGGTATGCCAAGCACGCTTTCAGAGGCACGTGGCTAGCGGGCTGTGATTGTCGCAGCGCGCACTTAGTGGTCGACGAGTGCACGAGCTGATGGCTTTTCAAGCGCGTGGTTGCTGCATGTTTTCTTTATACCCGATCGTTCAGAGCGAATTCGATGAATTGGCCACGCTTCCCGCATCGCAAATCTCGCGGTTTATATATATATATATATATATATATATATATATATATATATATATATATATATATATATATATATATATATACAAGTAATGTAAGAATAAGAGCGACGGGCTAACCGATACAGGTAGCCTGCACGGGTCGACAGGCTGTAGCGATACAGCGTGCGTGACACCGGCCACGTGACGGCATTGACGGGAGGCGGCGGTCACAGAGGGCGGAGTCATCGACACGGCGCGCAAACCGCACCCCATTCGGGGGCGCGGGCCTCTGTTTCCTGAAACCTACGTGCCCAGAGTGAAGGTGTTGGCGAAATTAGTCAGGCAGACCTCCGTTGACGTTATTTTCACTTTTTTCTTTGCGTGGAAAGCGGAAGGACGCGACAAATGGGCCGTTACACGAGCGCTGAACTGAAAGCTTACCTAATGCGAAAGGCGAAGTGTGGCAAATTGCCACCCCACACACATTATCCGGCAGCCAGAACTTACAGCTCCGCGTGATTGCACTACCACTCAATTCTCTCTTCGCCCGCCATTTTCTTTCTGGTCATTTAACACCTCCAACTGAAGCAGGGTAGCAAACCTTATTGCGCACATAGTTGATGTTTCTAGTTTTTCTTCTTCTTTCTTTCTCTGCCCCTGTCTATCTTTTGCACACACAACTCAAGTCATAACTCAAGTGACGCATTGTGACAGGCTTTGCGGAAGAAACACGTGCAGGCTAAGGACGAGGTTGAGACAGAGTATGTCACTGCCTCGTCGCTTTCTTATAAACAAAGAAGACGTAATCTATTGACTTCTCAGTAAAGACTCTTAGAAAAAAGTTGTTTACTAAGAAGCATTTATGTAGGGATGACAAGAATTACTGCCATCAACAAAAACATTTCAAGATGAATAGCTGGCGTAATTGAATCAGTCAGCACTTCCACAGACGGATGCCTGGCATGATTAAAAACCCATATTAACTGACCCCATTCCTGCTTTCGTTTTCTTTATTTCCTCTTTAGTTTGCAAGCGATGCTATTACTGAATAGACTACAGGCTTGTCTTATTTTTTCCTTTGTGCGGAGGACCTCCATCAGGCGGCTTCAACGCAGAATGGTTTTCCGTTGGTGCCTCGCTGGCCACCTTCCTTCCGCAAGATATTGCCTCACTGGCACATTCGGTGCCCACCAGTCCTACCGCGGAAGCTAGCAAGCTCCCAGAGCAGAGGGGAAAGGCCACTGGGATCACAAGAGCGGCGTCATCAACTTCCTCCCTGAAGATCAAGCCATTCTCTGCACCGCTATTCAGCCTTCTTGCCCCTGCGAGCATTATGAACTTCCTAATGCTCTTGCCTTCGCAATACTACCCCCCTGCGAGAAGTTGCATGATGTTTTTGTTGGCCTGTAAACAATGGTACAACCACACCGTTAAAGACTATACATATAGCATTGTGTACCAAACTTTTACGGTAAGCTATCTAGTTTAGGGAGCAAAACTGGTATAGTTAAAACCAAGAAATCTAGGACATTACGAGTGTCTAGGGACAAGAGAAAGTAACATTTAAGTAGACGAGAGACCCACTGAAACCAATGCTGGTGTCTGTGCTGTAGTATTGTCTTCTCTTGTCAGTTATTTTTTTTTCTCGGTCTAACAAAGTATAGTCTGGCGCTTGCAGGTAACGCCTGATGTTCACTTCACTTCACTTCACTTCACTTTATTACCTTAAAAACCCCATTAGAGGGGTATTACATAAGGGGTGGTTAATAAAATAAACATTAGAAAACAGGTGTTCATTTTGAGATATGGGTGACAACAGTTTCAGTAAAGGCAGATGGGCTTGTAATGGCTGCGATGGCGTGTGGAAGGCCGTTCCAGTCCCTTGATGCTCGAATAAAAAATGATGCTTGAAAAGTGGTGGTCCGGGCACGTGCGCGTGCAACTTGAAGCGGATGACCGGTGCGATGAGATATGTATGAAGGGGGCGTGATGTACGGTGGGTGATTTAGGGAGCTGAAAAAAAAAATGAACGGAAGAGAGAGAGGGTGGCAACCTGTCGACGGAGAGAAAGTGTTTCCAAGCCAGATTGCGCTTTCATCGATGAAATGCTGATATCGTATGAATATGAAGATTGAATGAACCTAGTAGCGCGATTTTGCACAGCCTCAAGTGCATTTATGATATAAATCTGATGCGGATTCCAGATGGGAGATGCATATTCAAGTTTCGATCTTACAAATGATTTGTAGGCTAACGCTTTTACTTGTGGTGGGGTATGACGCAGATGTCGTCTAAGAAATCCCAGTGATCTATTAGCAGCTGAGATGATGTTAGTAGCGTGCAAGCGCCAGGACAGGTCACAAGATAGGATGACACCGAGGTATTTGAATGATTGGACTGATTCTATTGGAACATCAGCAATGGAATAGGCAAATGTGTGGGGGTTACGGCTGCGAGTGAAAGACACGAGTTTACATTTGTTAGGATTTAGGTTCATTAGCCAGCGATTACACCCTTCTTGTACATTATTGAGATCGTTCTGGATGAGTGTGTGGTCAGATGTGTTAGTAACTTTGCGGTAGATTACACAATCATCTGCAAACATGCGAATGTTACATAATACATGCGTTGGTAGATCGTTAATGTAAATTAAAAAAAGAAGTGATCCCAAGACGGATCCCTGGGGAACGCCTGATGTTACGGGGAGTCGGCTAGAATAATGGTTATTAACACAAACAAACTGAGAGCGGTTAGTCAAGAATGCTTCTATTCATTTTAGTACGTCGGGGTGTAAATTTAACTGAGACAATTTTAGCAGCAAACGTTTATGAGGAACTGTGTCAAATGCTTTTGCAAAATTCAGGAATATGGCGTCAGTCTGAAGGTTACTGTCAAGGTTAACATGCAGGTCGTGAAGGAAAATTGCCAGCTGTGTTTCGCAAGAGTAGCCTTTTCGAAATCCGTGCTGACAAGGGTGAAAAAAACAGATTGAGTCTAAAAAGTTCATGATATGCGAGTATATGACGTGTTCCATGATTTTGCAGGGGACGCTAGTTAATGATATAGGGCGATAATTTAATGGGGTGTCTCTGTTGCCTGATTTGAAGACTGGAACGACCTTGCCCACTTGCCAGTCGGATGGTAAGATGCCTGTAGAGAGTGACTGTGAAAACAACAAAGTTAGGTACGCAGCAGATACATGGTTAATATTTTTTAAGAGCTTGGAATTAATATCATCTGCGCCTGCTGACGATGAAAGCTTGATGTTATCAATAATCGAAGTGATTCCATCTGCCGAGAATATAATTGGCGACATACGCGCAGTTATGCTAGTAGATGTGGGAGGATCTGGAGTTGAAGTCTCGTTAGTAAATACAGAGAAAAAGGCTGCGTTAAAAATGTCAGCACACTCGCTGTCGCTGACCACTTCGCCATGTGCATTTGACACGCTGATCATGCGCGCCTCCTGAGGGTTTATTATTTGCCAAAATTGACGAGGGCTGTTCGTAAGCATTTTAGGCAGCTCATCGTGGAAAAAGGAGAATTTAGCTTTCCGTATAGCCCTCAGATAATCGTCCTCGGCTACAAAATATTTCTCCCAAGCAGAGGGGTGTCCGTTTAGTTTGGCTGAGCGGAAGAGACGTTTCTTTTTGTTTTCAAGTCGCTTAAGCGTTTTAGTGAACCATGGTTTGTTACGATTTCCGCGGAACGTTATTCTTGGTATGAATTTATCAACGAGATCACCTAGTTTGTTTTTAAATATTGACCAGCTTTCATTAATAGAGCGTGTAGAACATAACCTCACGAACGTAGGAAGAAACGTGCTCAGATCACTATTAATTGCATCATAATTACCTTTATTGTACAGGCGGATTGTTTTGCTGATTAAATGGCGTTTCACGGGTTGAAACGAAAATGTGGCGTGAATTACTTTATGGTCGCTGACTTCAGGTAGATATGCTATTGATGATAAGCTTTCCGGATTACTGGTTAGGATGAGATCTAAGATGCTAGAAGTGCTCTGTGCAACGCGTATAGGTTCTGATACAAGTTGGGTTAAATTAAAATTAAGGCAGAAATCCACAAAATCTTTGGCAGGCTCACTGCCCACAGTTATACGGACGTCATTGCTCCAGTCTATTTGAGGAAAGTTAAAATCACCAAAAAGGAGGACTTCTGCTTGCGGGTGTTGATTACTAAGGTCACTCAAACTGTTATTAAGTTTAAATGAGAAATCTGGAATATTATTCTTACATTAAACTGTGTTTTTATAGCAATGGTGCTAGGGAAATCTGCAATTAAAAACAAACCGTGGCAACATTTTCAAGTTCTCGCGTACAAATTGTAAATATTTAGAAAAATGTATGTGTTCTTGTGCAGGCGTGAATGAGGCGCTCCTCTAATGCAGCGCATTCCAAGCACAAAGCTTGAGCATACCGACACAAAAAACACAGAAGCACGAAGACACAAAGAAATGGGCAAGCGAGCAAATTTACGGTTATATGACGACAGGCATAAGAATAAAACGAGACAAAAGCTATCATAATCATATTCTCTACATGAGCATACCATAAGGGAAGAGCACTTAGTTTGTGTCACTTTCAAATATGTTGTTTTCTGTCCAAGCATACGCACAAAAAAATGCAGAAACATTTCATCCCCTCGCTTCATTCTAACGCACACCGCAGTCACCAGCACGGAAATAGATGTTGCTCAAGTATGTCGCTCAGAACATATTCTCGGTACCACGGTGGGCCTCACCGACTAAGAGCAACATACTGCGAAATATGTGGGCTAATTTAAACTCATTCAACGAGAGTCTAGTTAAAAATTGTTGTTCCTCTTCAAAGGCGGCAATGTATGTAACGATAATCAAAGAATTATCAAAGCCATCGAATATAAACGCGTAAAGATTCCTCAAGTGTACTGGCGCGTATTATGATCAACACGTTCTAAAAATCTATCAATGGTACGCATACCCGCGTAAAAAAAAATCAATTCCTACGCCAACCAAGGACTCGAGGTACATATTGGATGAGTCACGTTGGTGGGAAAGTTGGTTCCGATTAATGATTGCATTGTGAAGCGCTACTGGGCGATTGGACGCAACTTGTGTGTATCGCTCATCGTGTGGTCGCACTCCGTATTGCTCCTAGAATGTTTTGAATACAAACTACTTTAGGACATTTATTTGCATGCTTATATTTTTTTTTACCCACACGGCTACTGTTGGGGGGGGGGGGGAGCCTACATCAACGATAATCATCACCACTTCAAACTTGTAACTCGCTCAAATACAGTATGTTGAGGCCACCACTTTCCGTTGAATGGAAATGCAGCACCCTGTTGAACAAGGCTCCCCCCACTGTTGCACAAGTTCTGCGTGTCTCCTCTAGCGTGCAACGTGTGATGCGAGGCAACTCGCCGTACAACTATATGCGATGACAACTCGTCCAACAATGTGTGCCCTGTTAACTTAATTTCCCACATGTCTTACTTACAGAGAAAGCTAACCGATTACAACACAGACCCGGCAAGTCAAAATATAGAAAGAATGTTAGTGTGATCTTATTATTAACGTCAAAATATTATTCACCAAACACGCTTCTCGTATATACTTATGTATTTATAGAGCTATATACCGTACGATTTGTATGTCACAGATACGACAAAGAACTCTACGCTTCCTCTCTGTCACCTTCAAGCTCGCCCCCAAACCCGACGCCACACTGAACGCTTAAACGCATTGTACATAGTCTTTTACACTCGCCACGTCGCTCTTCCCTAGATTATGCGCAATTTTCAACACATTTCTATAATAAGGCACAACCATTTCCGAAATCATTTGAGTAGCTGTGTGCGCAAGTTCCCACTAATTTTGTTTCGAAGATATACTGAGTGTCAGTGTAGCGAAACTTGTTTTATTGCATTTGACTGTCTCGTACTGCACTGTTCTGTGCCTCTGCATTACTCCACTCCTGCTACGGCCCACACTGAGCCGCAGTATGTGCCAATAAGTTAAATAAAGTTAATGTAATGCGAAATATGTCATGGTACCATGAATCTTGGCACTAAAATCTTCCTGGCTGGGAATGTAGCTTGAACGGTCTTTTTTCTACACAATTATATCGCAAAAAAATCCTGTCGCGGCTTCGCGTTTCACACAGATATGCCATACTTCCATAATTATTATTTGAGGTGGATGTTGAGGGTTCGGTTCGCAACTGGAGAGCGTTGTCCAGGCATTGTTCTACGTAAAGCGAGGCATCTCCGCGACGCCTAGCGGCGAGCGACACCAGCGCTGCATTGCGAGCGACAAAACGCGACAAGCTTGCTTCTTAGGTCATAACAATGCATCGGATATCAATAAAGACAGGGAGATGTGCGGAAGATTTAGTGTCCGCACATTACGGACAGCCCACGAGTATCAAGGACGTGGGCTGTGCTGGCTGCCGCACATGGTAATGAGAGAATGACGTAGCCTTAGCTGAAATAAGTACATTTCTCCAACATGTTTCTCGTCATTCGGAAAACATTGTCTGCACGAAAACAAATAAAGGAGGTCGCCAGGAAAATAAATATTCACATTAACTCTTTATTAGAAGGAATTAACTTTAATGTGCAGCAATTATGTGGAACACGCGTATACACGCCAGACAAAACATTAACGCCTAAGAAAAAACTTTGCCCGAAAAGCTGCTTTGTTCTATATTCTCTCAATATTGATCAAAGGACTCAAAGACTAGGTAATGTTTTCACAAGGTAGTCAAACACTGAAGTTTAGAAAAAACGTTCGAACGCTAAGATTTATTTTTGTTCATAAGAATAATCAGCTGTTCTTTAATCCTCGGCAATACATCCAATAACTGACATTTTTATTGACAATGCACCGACAGCCCGAGTCATTGAAGCATACTTTGGTAAGACAAAAGCTTTCAAAGAATTCTTGCTTCCACGCACAATTAACACCTCAGTGGAATGCGTCTCCCTTGTCACTTCTTACTAGTACTAAATGTAATAATCATGTTGACTCCTGCTTTCGATAAATATATTTGCGTGGCTTTTTTTACTTTTCTTTGATTTGGCGCTATGCTTAGGGCATTATTCTTTGACAGCTTCATTATTTCTGTTTTGTAATGGCGAGTTGCATTTACTGTATAGCTCTATGCTTCTTTTTTTTTTTTTTGAAGTTTACTTATGCCGTTTTACCTCTCGTACTTTTCTGCACATCTTAGTCGATCCTGGTTTTTATACTATATGCTGCTCCTGTATAGAGCCCTACAGGGCCTGCAGCATGCGCTAACTAAATAAAAAAAGCTCGGCACGATGACTCTTAGGCCTGAAGGCGACCCCAGCTCGACGGCGACGATGCTGAGCGGGGAGACGAAGCCGATGACATATACGGCGGTCACACGACGACTGCTACGGAAAGCCATCAATGTCACCGCGGCGACAACTACGAAATGAAGATGACGGCCCAACGAAAGTGACGACTAAAACTTAACGACACCTCAGCCCAAGTACAACAGGGCGCGGGAGGGGACATAGTCAAAGGAGACCAGAGCTACTAGGCTGGCTGTGTCACTGGTGGCTTACCACCGAAATTCGCATTGACAGCTCTCGACTGCATCAACGAGAAGGAAAGATTTGTAAAACGCTAAAGCTTCGCCTTTAAGAGTGGATCGCGATAGCACTCGAAGATCCCTGACTGCTTTTGACGCTTCCCGGCAACTGCAGCTTGTGTAACCGTAATGTCTACCGGGAAACGCTGAAGGCGAATAGTATGCACGAAAGCCAGAATTCTGGTAGGAACGCGTCCTCTTGCGTTGGCCGCGCATGCGAGCAGACGAGCGCCATCCGAGTGGTGTTGCAAGGAACCGGCGGCGTCGCTGTATGAATGGTAGAAACGCCGAAAAGGGGGTTTGTGTTTGAGCTTCCGCATGGCAGAATTATGTTTTATTGCATATTAAAATTACAATCCGAGGATATCACGTGTGCAGGCTGTGCGTAAGTACTACTTTAAAATTTTTCTGACGCGTTTTACTTTGAGAAATGTAGTTAGTTCAGTAACGTATCTGCGCTACACGGAGGGCCTGCGTGATTGGTATGCATGGTGCGCAATGATTTTTCCCCCACAGGACGGTCGACACGGGACGCCGATGCCGGATTTCTGCGATGCGGAGGCCTTGACGCTAGCGCATTAGAAATGATTTACCGCTGTGGGTCGTTTGAAGGTTAATATGACTTGAACATCAAAACAACTGACAATAGGTACAACAAAAGGAAACTCTTTTCTGCAGACCATGCCTCTATCTCGTCATTTTCGCATTTCTTCCGTTTTTCTTCCCGCTACTATATAGTGTAACCTCGGATACCAACATATTTGTGTGGCTCTGCTTTTTTTTTACTTTTTCATACTTTAATCTCAAATGAAGTCCATCCGGTTCAAAGGAGCTACAATACCTGCAGTGTAAATACGTAAATACTTTCTCGATCTGGTGGTGAAACGAATACTTGAAACATTGTTCAAATAAACCTGCCAACTCAATTCAATTCAATTCAATTCAGTCTTTATTTTTCTCTTGGACAGAGAAGGAGACAGGACTAAAAGCTCGTAAGCTTGACAGAGGTCCTGCCCCCTTTATCAACCTGGCAGTACAGTACACAGGCAGAGATTTTCAATTTTCCGAATAAACACTGAAACAAAATAACAAAACACTTGTAAAAAGCAGCGCTATGCATTGCAGCACAAACATAGGTATTAAAAAAACAAATAACTGGTCATGGGGAAACGAAAAAAAAAATAATAACAGGTATATCATCGTACAAATCATCGTACACATTCACCGAAGATATAGCGTAATGTGTAACTGTGCAATATCTTCGATGAATATGAAGCTTAAGCTGACAGGTCTACACCATACTCATGCGGAAGTGAAAACAATGCGCCTTGTGTCCTAGGAAGGAAGGGAAAGAAAGTGTGAATGGCGTGTTATAAGCTCCCCTTGGATCATTGATTTCTTGAAGCATTTGTTTTTGTTTTGCTGTTACATTTTGAGACGAAAATAGGGGCGCTATAACGTAAACCTATTCCAAATTTTTCTATTCCAATTTTGCAATCAGCCTTCCGCGATTGGTCAAAAACTTTTTGGACCCCCCCCCCCCCCCTTTCACCTGTCTGTCACGCGACGTCACGAAAACCGCGGTTGCTCCTCCCCGTCTGATATAACGTGTACACACGGATTATGCATGATTTGACCGAACAAAAGAAAAATAGTTATTTCTGATTCGACGCCTCTTCGCCATTAGCCCTCAGCCATTGGTCAAAAGTTTTCGGGCTGCGTCCACTTCACCTGTCTTTCACCCGACGTCACAAAACCGCAATAACTCACGGCGTCAAAGTGACGTGTACGCGATAAAGATGCATTAATATGCCGAACAAAACTGAATTTTCTTCTGAATAGCCGCCGGCTGCCCCGTTCCGAAAGGAATAAAAGATGGCTGCCGCCGATCGCTCAGGCACTGGCTACTCGCACCTGTCGAATAGCATGGGTTTATTTGCGTGTAATAAAACTTTCTACGTGTCCGTGTAACATTTTCGAGCACTTACTGCCCGTTTACGACCTCGTTCTGCCAACTCTCCTTTGCTGAGGGTCCGTTTTAGCGTCATTCTTGAGCTTCCGTTGCATGCCACCGCGATTTTCGACCAGCCACCGCAGGGTAACTAAGGGAAAGCCGACAAATCATAGACGCCGGCACCACCCTCTTCATCCGGTTATCGACTTTCAGTGCAGTGGCTCGGCCCCATCGAATCCCTCTCCACTTGAGCGTTCTCCTCGCCTCTTGTCAGCCAATTAGATACGACAAGTCGCTCAGTGTAGGCAATGCTACTCCTTTTTCAAGCAAACAAAAGTAACCTGCTATGAACGAGGAGAGCGTTTGATTGGTCTGTTCAGAGAACCCGGCGGGTGACCGCCCGATGCTTGCGTCGGCGGTTACACAAATTTGACGTCAGGAAATTGGAATAAAAACACATTGGAATAGTTTTACATTATAGGGGTCGCTATAACGTAAAACTATTCCAAACTTTTCTATTCCAATTCTGCTATCAGCCCTCCACGATTGGTCAAAAACTTTTTTCGACCACGCCCACTTCACCTGTCTGTCACGCGACGTCACGAAAACCGCGATACCTACCCGTCTGATATGATGTGTACACACTGATTATGCATGATTTGACTGAAAAAAACAGCTATTTCTGATTCGACCCCTTTTCGCCATTAGCCCTCGGCTATTGGTAAAAAGTTTTCGGGCTGCACCCACTTCATCTGCCTGTAACGTAACGTCACAAAACCGCACTAACTCGCCGCGTCGAAATGACGTGTACGCGATAAAGATGTATTAATATGCCGAACAAAACTGAATTTTCTTCGGAATAGCCGCAGGCTGCCCCGTTCCGAAAGGAATAAAAGATGGCTGCCGCCGATCGCTGAGACGCTGGCTACTCGCACCTGCCGGAGAGCACGGGTGTATTTTCGTATAATAAAACTTCTTGCGTGGCTGTGTAACGTTTTCGAGCCCTTTCGGCACGTTTACCACCTCATTCTGCCAACTCTTCTTTGCTGAGGGTCAGTTTTAGCGTCATTCTTAAGCTTCCGTTGCATGCCGCCGTGATTTTCGACCAGCCACCACAAGCTAAGTAAGGGAAAGCCGACCAATCGCAGACGCCGGCACCACCCTCTTCATCCGGTTATCGATTTTCAGTGCACTGCCTCTGCCCGAGTAAATGCCTCTCCACTTGAGTGTTCTCCTCGCCTCTTTTCAGCCAATTAGATACGACAAGCCGCTCAGTGTAGGCAATTTTATTCGTTTTTCAAGCAAACAAAAGTGACCGCCTATGAACGAGGAGAGCGTTTGATTGGTCTGTTCAGACAAGCCTGCGAGTGACCGCCCGGTGCTTGTGTCGGCGGTTACGCAAATTTGACGTCAGGAGATTGGAATAGAAACATATTGGAATAGCTTTACGTTATAGGGCCCGGGTCCTAGGTATGAGACAGTGTTTACGTGATATAAATGTTTCCGGAGTATCCGCAGGTACTCTGGTCGCACGCTGTCTCTTCTAACCATGATCATTCAGCGTATCATTATATTTATTTGACAACGGCTAAAATCTATCATTAAGTCATTCCGCGGAGATCATAAATTTCTTATGCTTTGCGGCACTAATTTTGTTTGTTTACTCATCACGCAATCACGCATTTCTCTTCTATTCATTCCTTCTCCGTGTCTATTACATTCACAAGTGGCTGCTAAAGCAGGTGCGACTATGACAGTTTGGGAATTGCGCCCTCCAAAGACAAATGTAGACTTCATCCATTAACTTCATCCAAAATCAGCTCCTAACAAACGTGTGGATCCACGCGACCGTGTCTATCAAAGTTGTACGCACCTGTAGCACTGTATACCGGCCTTCTTTTTGTTTTATTCCGGCAGTGGTTGCCTCGAGAGTTCTTGCGAAGTACGAAGTGCTGCCAAGAAAATAGCAGCCAAGCCTGACTTTTAAACGAGTCTCCAGGGTGATGCTGGCCCGTCCACCAGCCCTTCTAATTCACGCCTGCAGCCGTCTCGCATGGTAAGACGTCCTTAAAACCCGCATTCAGGCGACACGCAATCGTGGACGTTGCGTGTCGTCCCTCTTGAAGGGCCGAGGCGGTCGATGCTGCCCTCTCGGCGCAAGGAAGTTTCGCGAGGTGGTCAATAACTCCTCGGGTTCTCCTTGCTTCTTAGGAGTGGCAGAAGGAAGCTCCTTATTTCCAGGTGTGCGCTCGACGATGAAGTTGTCAAGCGCACGCCTGAGGTTGCAAGCCATTACCGGCGGGCTCAAGAATGCGCTGAGCAAACCTTCTTGATGGGATTTCGCCCTCGTCTTTCTATACCAGTAACCACAGATTTCTTCCCTCAGGGAGCCGCTGAAAAAAAGTGGCACTAGTGTACGTGTGGGATCGTGGAATCGGCGTGGGAATAATGCGCCGAAGAAAATGGACTTCTCTGAACTTCAGCCGTATGATTTCGCACGTAGTTGAGTCTGTTTTATCCACTTTTGTAAACGTAACTTGTGATATGAAACGTAATATACAGAAATATTTACCACGTTGACGTTCATTTCCGAGAGATGCGATTAGTTTATGGGCACCAACTAAAGGGTCCAGAATTACGATCCACTAACCGACCGTGACAGAGTGTATTGGTGTCTCCAATGCGTATGCGTTGAATTTGTGCTTACACCAGTGAGGATGCCTTGACTTCAGAGCGTGTAGAAACGTGTATTTTTCGGGGTAGAGCGTATGCACCTAAAGAATAAAAGAAAGACCCGATGATAGCGCATTTCGAGCGTCGGATATTGCATGTTTGAGAGCTACGAAAATGTAGTGTTTTAGAACAAGCGCAAAACGACGCAGAATTCACGCAAAGAACACGAGCGCCAACACAGAACGCGTTTTCTCTGTTGGTTACAACAATCGCAAAAAACGGGAAGGTAGAAAAATCGGGAAAGCCAAAACTAACGCCTGCGCACGGTCCTTGGATGCCCGCCGCGACCACGTCACGTTCCAGCACAAAGAGTAGATAGCCCGCCTAAACCGGTTTGTGTTCACTCGAACGTGACATGGTCGCCGTGGGCGGCAATGGAGAATGCGCAGGTGTTGCTTTCGGTGCTTGTGATTTTTCTAAGTTCCTCCTATCCTTCTGCTTTTAGCAACAGTGCTTGTATTGTGTCTATGTAGTTCTTTCTCTGCGCGTCCTTTCTGTCGAGTCTTATAGTGAACCTTTCTTTGCTTACCCTTGAGCCATGGAATACGCGCCGCTGGGTATTTTCCCATTCGTGGTCACTGTTCCGGAATGGGCTTGTGCCATTGTTACACGACTGGTGTAGAATAGTGAAATGTTTTTTTAAGCATGTGTCCTACTTCCCTTGATCACCATTCTTCCTTCGACCCTCGACAAGCGTCATACACTCTCTTTGTCCACGTGAGATCCCTTTGTCAACGTCCCATACTGTGCGTGCACTTGATTCGGCGGTTGCAGCTCGGCATAGCTTGTGAATGGTGTGGTCCATGAAAATAAGCATTGCATTACATTAGGCGCTGCGCATAATAAAGATAAACACAAGTGTACCCAGCAAATTTACTTGTAAAGCGTTTATTTATCGACATCAGTACAACTTCCATTCCCACAGATTCGGAAATGGGCGTCGGAGTTGTATACTTTCCTTTTTTTTGTCTTGCAGCTTTACCAACGTGTTCAGCTTCCCGTTTGAACTCACATTATGGTATTCTTGAAGTATTTAATAGGCCAAGTTGCCGAGTGCTGTACAATTTGACGCTTTATTGGGTGCATTTTGGCACATTACCAGGCATTTATTTTCCTCTCCATACACCAACCGTGTATAAGTTCCACGCACGTCTCAGTGAGTCAATGACTTTTACACTTGAAACAAGTTTCGAAAGCAGGCGCTCAAGTTGACAATTATCCCATTGAAAGCACTTCCCTATGGAGTGCCTATAACTTGAAAGTAGGGAATTTGGCAAGTGAGCAACGCCGTACCAGTGCTCAAGGTCCGATGACGACTTCGCACAATTTGTTAAAGAAATACGATGACACTATAGCAAAGCATTGGTGCTAAGAGCGCAAGCACAGTGTATGTAGAACGGTTGAAAGACCTACTTTTCCGTATTTCTCAAATCTTTCGCTTACAGCAGAACGGCTCACTAAAGGCCTTCGAGGTGTCTGAAGGCCATTTAGCATTATAATTTTAAGCAATATAGTTTCATTCCACTGTGGGCGACTGTTTAAATGTGCTGCTGTTTTATGGCTATGAAGTGTTGGGAAGAAACAAGCAGTGGCCCTACAAGATTTGTGAGCCCTTGAAGAAGCACAACCCTATATCCAACTCAATATCCCTATATCCAAGCTATTTCTTTCCAGAAGATGAGAAAGAGTCAATTGCCTGTGAAATCGTCACATGCGTGGAAATCTTGACCCTACATGGCTGTTCCGTTCGAAACTTTGACAGCATAAGCATGTTCTAGCAAATGTTCAGGAATTTTTACAACTGAACTAATTCATCCACACTGAGTTTATTTCGCCACAACATTACCATAGTGTGCCGACAATCTCAGCCCCCCTTCCTTTCCCCTTCGCCATTTCCTCGCAATATACGATCCCTTTTGCGTTCAGTGTTATCCGGGAGCAACCGCATAAATTCCGCAACATAAAACATGAGGAGTCCTCTGTGTTACCGTCTCGTAATACTTTCTTTTTTTTTTTGCTTAGGATTCGCGCGAGCTATTTGAAGAACAAAAGAAAAGAAACAAGAACTTCGAACTCTGGATCTTGCAGAAATTCAAACAATGTCTCTGCAAACTTATTTTCCGCCACCCAACAGGTGCAGTTTTCAGGTACGGCTGGCTTCAGTCAAGCCTTTCGTAATATCATCAGTTTGACCGCCTGCCTGACAGGCAGCACACACAAAGTGCGCGTCAAGTATCTAGCATTTCCACAGCAGCCGAGCCCTTGGGGAACGTTCCTTAGTTGTATTTTCTCTATCCCCAAGCCAACGTGTAGCAGCCACACCCGTTCCAAGCATGCAAATAGAGGAACTTCCTGGGCCAAGGTACGGTTACCTGGAAGAAAGCAGGAAGACGTGGAAATTAAAGCACGTGTATCCCGTGTGAGTTTGAGATTGCATTATTTCGGGGAGAGCGTGGGTATTGGACGGAAAGGATACCGGACTCTCAGATGAGGCAAGCGATCGAGCCAGTTGCTCTACCAAGTGGTTGAAGCGATTCCGACCATATGCTTCTACCAATTGCACGTCAATACTGATGTGTGAGGACTTGTGGAGTCAGCGCTGGATTTCCTGACAGATTTGTAGCGTTTTCGCAACTTATCATAATTGTGATCAACACAGACATGAGGTACGTGGAAGCAGCATGGTCAATCTTAGTCAGTGTGTTCTATAGGACATTCTACGACATCACAACATTAGCAGGTAGAAGGCCGAAGTCACGATGAACATAGTGACCGAACTTTTGCTACTGAGTGCCACGTTGACGTTGGAAAGCAAATTAGCTAGAAACGGAGGTGCTCACACTATCAATTGTTTTGTATGGTAAGATGCAATAACGACGAACTGAAAGAAGGCTCTAAACGGTAACGGCAACATATACGCCAAAATACGTTACCCTAAAGCAAGAAGACAGAGTGTTCGCTTCTATTATGCGTCAAGGCCGCGGGATATACAGTTAATTCCTGTAAAAAAGAAACGCCAACGTCCAGGCACCTGTCCAGGAACCGGTGGTGCAGTTTATATGTGGATTGATCGAAGTGCCACTCTACACTGAAGACAGCGGGTGTAAGAGATGTTAAGCTATGCGGACGGGGTGTCAAACGGCAAGGACGGCGGCTTGGCCATGGAGATCGATGGACGTCTCGATTTTCGCCAACGTGCCTTCGTCGCAATGCACACACTCAAAAAAAGATACAGGCAACCAGATATCTACGCCACCAAAAAAGCGGTGACTGCGGCCTTCGTTTATAGATTTCAGTGGGAGGAGGCCTAGACTGCAAGATGTCATTCTATCGCAGCCATTGCAGACGGACGCGTTCCTGGAAAGCAGTCTACTGGGGAAGCATAGGCTGAGTTTTGAAGGCTTCGTGAAGGGGGCTTGTTTTGCGCGAGAAGCTACGACACCACAGTAAAGACGAAGCACTACGTGTAATGTTCTTTGGTCAGAACGATTTGGTTCACTCTTCGCAGCTTCAAATCATAAGTGCAGTTTTTATGAGAAAATGAGGGTTAGGGGACATATGTGGGTTAGGAGGAGTAAGATATGCTGTTTCTGCGAAGACCTATGCGACGTTCCATCTCAACGCATGAAGTGGCAATTCAAGATGTGCCGGCAGAGGCTTAAATTTTCCGCATGGGCTACAACATAGGCGCTTAAAAATTGTTTTGAGCACAATATGCCGTTGCACTATTTAAGCTGAGTTACTTGAATAGACGGGCTTACGTTGCACATTAAAGCACCGTCAGATGTTTCCTAAGAGCGCATGCAAGTTTGTGATCATGACACGTGAGCTCCGGGCATATGTTTCTGATTTAGGGATATGGAGAAGTTCAAGTCACGGTTCGTTCCCCAGAAATCGTGAAAACCCAGTCGTACCCCACTTCAATGAACGCCTCTACAACAATATCACCTGTGTAGCGAAGAACTAAGAATGCTACCATGCATGTGTATTTTGAACGCCTCTGCAAGGAAGACCACTACAACGGATTGCCCTGTACAACGAAGTAAGTTAGACGTGCCCAACAGCTGAATTGCTGCTTTACAACCAACGCCAAGTAGTGGCGCTCACAGTGCCCTACGCGGACGCTACTGGGCTGACCTCTGCCTTAGCTGACGGCAGCACCAGCGACACACTCGACGAGCGTGATGATGACCGCGAATGTTGTGCCCTGCTGCGCTACTCCAGAAATCGGTCCACGGCTGACGAATATTTCGCATTTGACGACGACGTGACGATGAGACTGTAACTGCTCACTGACGATATTTTCACAGTCATATAGTATGGAGAGCACAGGAGTATCAAAAAAAGGAAAAAGGCAACAGTGATGAAGACCGTGTAAATGAACCAAGAATTTCGTTAATAGGACAGATGACAGCGGCTGCCAACGACCTGGAGCTTTCCTTTACATTGCGTCGCCGCCAAATTTCGCTGCGATATTTGAAAGCTACCGGATTGAGTCAGCGTCTGTGATCAGGACTGAGTGACAGAATGATATCCCCAGTGGCATTTCTCTTCTTCTTTTAATCCTTCTGTCCCCCTTTCCCTTTCCCCAGTGTACGGTAGCCAACCTGGTACAGTCCTGGTTAACCTCCCTGCCTTCCATTGATCATTTCCTCCCTCTCGCCGCGAATGATGCCCTGAATTTCGGCGCTCTGACGTCGGCTGCAGTCGCATACTTTGTAAGACGAAGTGGGTACGAAAAAAAAATGTTGGCAACTTATTTAACTACGTTTCTCCTAAACTCATGCTAAATACAGGTTCTCACTTGTTGAACGTACTTAACTTCATCTATTGTGAGTCGTGCGGTGTGCATCTTTAAAGTGGCCGGTATAACGAAGGACTAGGGATGTCCCAAAAACATCGTTATGGAGGAGTACGACTGTGCCACCAGATTTGAGGTATAAGCCGACAAAATGTGTAAAAGTTAAATATGTAAAAGATATCGAAATCCTCTCCCATGGACTGCTGGCCAACGGCAAGTGATACGACGATATATTTTGCAGCCGAGCATGGGGATGGAAATCTCCAAAACTGAGGACAGTTACAAGAATTGTCCTCAGAACGGATAACTTCATCGTCAGCTCGAACTGCGTAATGGTGACCTTGTATACATATGCCACAAAACGAGCAACTATAAAAGAAGGACCACGAGTACAGGCAAGCGTTACCTAGCTTAACATTGCGACTTATCTTGCAAGTATGATCTTAACCACTTCAAGAAGTCCATCTGCAAAGGCGGAATCGAGCTCTCTAGGACGGATTCTTTTAAAACTAAATCACCCGATAAAACAAAAAAAAAGAACCCTAGCATTTTTGTAGTAAGGACACGACGACAAATTTACCTCATACAGCTGCTATAACTCGTCATCTTTGGGTAAAGTAGAAGCTCGGGCCGTTTGGGGTGGGACATTTCGTGCTCCGGTGAACCATAATGTGTGTGTCGCTCTCTGAGAAGTGCTCCGTCTAAGCGCTCCTCCTCCAGAATCTCGACTGAGTCATCTCTGGGCTTAGTCCATGTGGCAACCGGGAGGGGTAATTTTGGTAATGCTGACCTGCCGCAGGGTAATTTGTGCCGCATTCCTTTCGGCGCGGAAACGATTCGGGTAGCAGCCGGTGCCGGCGTTCTCGACTCCCTGGGCCGACGGAGCACTTAGCCCCCGGTGGCCGACCTCTCCTCGCTTCCCGTCGACGAAAGGCGAGTTGCCGGAGCAGCTGCGCTCCGCTGCAGGAAATAGCGCGAGCAATCGTCTTTCCCAACGGCGTTCTGTGGTGAAAAAAAGGAAAGTCGCAGTAACACGCTGGCGCAATAAGGGCCTTCGAACATGACAAAAACGAGACGAATAAGCGATTGGACAATGATGCACACGTGTGTGCACGTAGGTATTATTGCAGGTGGAGTATCCGAAAGTACAAATGTCAAGGACAGCTATTATCAAATTTGTATAAGTCAGGTGCCATCTTACGGAATATGTGTGGCACATAAAAGCAGATGCGCATTAAATACACTGGCACAGACTAACGAAAAAAATTTTCAATCAAAACATGGATACTGACATGTTAAGAAAGTGTTTCCTACCGTCTGAGACGGTAAATGTACGTAAAATGCTTATATTTGATGGCTCTAGTCACAGTGCAAATATTTCTGCACGCAACTTGCATGTGCCAGTTCATCGGTTAAACTAAGAATAACAATGGGTTGGAATGCATACGGCAGGTATTACGTAATCCCGAACGGGAGCTGAGCACTGTCGTCGGAAGGAAAAGTGTACAGTCATTGCATCCACCGGTGCTAACGTATCGGGCAGAAACATGGAAGTTAATGAAGGAGCTCGAGAACAAGTTAACGACCGCGCAAAGAGCGGTGGAATAAAAAAATTAAGCGTAACATTAACAGACAGAAAGAACGCGATGTGAATCAGAGAGAAAACAGCGATAGCTGACATTCTGCTTTACATGAAGAGAAAGAAAAGAAACAAGCTTCACTTTCATCCGGCCCAAGAAAAGTTACAACGAAGGTGGAAAGTAGTGCACATTAAGTGACGAAAATGCATATATCGCGAGAAGTAAATATCCTCCCGGCGTTGTTAAGTGAAAGTTGTTAAAACTCAGTCAATCTTCCGAAATATATATATATTTAAAAGCTGCGCATTCAGTTACGCTAGTGTATTGCGCTGAAGTTCGACATATCGCCGAAGGGGCAATAGCTGAAACTTCTAAACATGTGTGGCTTCATTTACATCCGTCAGCAATACATTGCTATGCAAGACCGGTTTGCTCAGAAGACCACCTTGTTTGAAGGGATGCTCAACATACCGCGTTCCGTCAGCAATGGAAAAAAAGAATAACTTTTCCTTTTCTCGGGTAACATTTGCAGCCAATAACTAACACTTGTGTGTTCTCTAACTCAGTGGGTCAATTATTTTTTTGTATAAAAAAACACGACACGACATATTCATTTACTCAGCAAAGATTAGGACTCACTATAAAATGCACGAAGCATCCCCGTACCACCTCGCGTTTGTTTGCGTCGGTTCTGTTGCGTTTTGGAATAAAATTATGCAAATTTTACGCGTTTATCGACAGTCCATCATAATTCTCGGCCCGAGGTGTTAAAATGCACTTACCCGTCGTGCGACTAACGTAGACAATACAGAAAATATCACTGCTTTCAAAAACTAACGCGCGCGTTATCAGGGCACAAATTTACATGACAATTTGCATTAGTAAATATATTTGTCCAAAATTACCCAGCAGTCATCCACGCTGCCGTCTGTCGCAACCGGTATTGAGAAATACGCCTCCTCCAAACTGCGTAGCTGGCGGCGATACCTCTACAGTCGTTAAATTTGAATAATGCCCTTTGTTGATTCCAGTCACGAGCAGTGCATTGAAACGCCCCTCACCAGTTGTGGCGATTTTAAGCAAACCAGAGTACCATACGAATGAAACTCTGACAATCGTGTCTGCAAGGTATTACGGCGCTGCACGCAGCCTCTCTGAAACAGCTAAAATTTTCAAACCAAACACCGCGGCCCTTCCCTCTCGTCGATGCCTACATTCAGCCAGAGAGTCCCGGTCACAGGCTCAAATCCCCCTACGCTGTGCGTGTTTCTTCACTCACCATGCCTGATCATTCAATGCGGAAGGCGCTGCGCCACAAATAAAGAATCGAAGAAAACAGATGGGGCTCGACGTTGCAGTACGTCCCTCGGCTCCGGTGTGGGAGAAGGCAGGTAAGGAACGCCGAATGCGAAAGCTATCAGAGGGCAGATGGAGAGAGTGTCTCCGTTGGCAGGGACACTCGCCTCGCTGGCGGCCATATAACAGGGGGCCTATGACTGGAGCTATTCCCCCATCTGTTTCATTCCAATCTTCTGTCGTCAAATTCCCGTGAACCTCGACGCAAACATCGCACGGTGACTCGCAGCATTGCTTGAAGAAGCCAATGAAACGCTCTCCTCGTTTATAAGAGGTCACCTTTGTTTGCTTTCAAAGCGATTAGCACTGCCTAACTTGACACGCTTTTCTTACTAACGAGAGGCGAGGAGCATACAGAATTGGAGAGGGTATCGTTGGGGCCGATCTAACGCAGTGATTGTAGGTACTCTGATGAGGAGGGTGGTTCCAGTATCTGCGATTGGCCCGCTGCTTCTTGCTTAGATTTTGGTGTCTGGTAGAAAATCACGGCGACGGGCAACTAAGGTGTAAAAACGCAGCAAAAGCGAATCCTCTGTGAAGAAAATTTGGCAGAGCGCTGTCTTGTACGTGCTGGTAGGGTTCGACAATGTTACACTGCCAAGCAAAAATTTCTGTAATACAGAAATAAATCCATTCTCCCCGGCAGCGCCCAGTATCCAGTTCTAGAGCAATCGGAAGGTAACCATGTTATATTCATTTCACAACGGGGCTGCCTCTGGCTATAACGAAAAAAAATCAGTTTTGTTCGACATAATATTCCATCTCTGATAGGTACACATAACTGTGGCGGGGTGCGTTTTCGCGATTGTGCGACGTCGGGTAACAGACAGCTGAAGTTGATGCAAGCGGAAAACTTTTGACCAATTCGGGGAGGCTCGTTGGCGAAAAACTCGTAGAATCGAAAGTAGGTGCTTTTCTTTTGTTCGGCATAATCGTGCATAACCTTTGTGTACTCGTCATATCAGATAAGGAGCTTTTGTCGTTTTCCTGACGACGCGTGACAGATAAGCGAAGTAAGGGTGGCCCGAAAAAATTTTCACCGACCGTGGAAGGCTTATTGGAAAAAATTTAATAGAAATGTTTGGAATGGCTTTGGATTGATGCGCCCCACGAAAGATAATTTCTTCTATCTCATCAAATGAAGAGCCGATTTGAAACATTCTTTCGCTGAAACGCTCCTTAGATTGCGTTTCACGGCATCCACCGCATAACCAAAATTTACCCTATGTACAGCAAGGGCCCTTTAAGAAAGGCTCTTCACTCCATTGAGGGTACTCGACTACAGCTTTCTACTTTAGCAATCAATAAAGGGAGTTGATATATCATAGCAAGAAATGCGTGCATTTCGCTGTTTTAAGATAAACTTATGGGATATTCTTCATCGGGCACAGAACATATTAAAGCATGTAATGTTTGATGTGTTGTGTTGACAAATCAGTGCAAAACTGCCTTCCCGATTTACGCTATGAGCGATGCTTCTACTGCGTCTGCTACCTGCTTTTTCCAGTCCACGAAGGAGGCATACCGCCTATTATCGCTATTAAAATGATATTTCGAACGTGATTCGACATTAAGGATTACAAAATTACAACGCTATGTTACTTTTACCGAATTGATTATTAAACGGATATGGTAAATTCATCCTTTCTGTTTCCTATGACACAAAGAAGGGAGTTTGATGAGCAGATGTGAAAAGAAATGCCCATTAACATCCCTAATTAGAAACACATTAGGGCTATTATAGACGCCATAGCAGTGGTAACGTAGATAATTTCGATTGCCTATGATTACTTAAAGTATGCCCAAAGCACGGCACACGGTGTTTTTTACTGTTTTACATTCCCAAGGCCAACTAAAGGCAGCCGTCGAGGCTGTAAATCAAACCGGTGTCCTTGCCCGCGGCATCAGATTGCCCTAGCCACTTATACACGGCATCAGGTCGTCGGCAGAAGATAAATTCTAAAAACGGTGTCAGTGTATCGTAACGTGAGGGAGGGTTATTCTCCGCTCATATTTAACAGACCAACGAAATAATAAAAAAAAGTTCCTAATCATTGGCAGTGGAACTAGCCCCTGCCAGAACACGCGCCCCGGACGGATCGATAGACGTAATGAAGCTATGAGATTATTGGCACCAGCTGCGCCGAACAATAAACCCCGTCTGTGCAAATAAGGGCCACAGTCAAAGACAACGCCACGCGCACCTGCTGCAACGAATACGCGCCGATTCTTTTGTAGTCGTTCGGATTGTAAGACAGCGCACCAGTTATACAAAAGCGAATGTCCGGGACTTGTAGTAGTTTTTCACTTATATTACATTTGGCGAATCCAACGAGATAAACAAAAATAAAATGTACTTCTAAGCATACTCTGATGTTCCCAACGCACCAACTACCTGGTTTACAGGGAACACTTCTCTCAACTGCGAAACCTAATCTGTGCGTACATACAAGTATATAGGTGTTAATTTGTCGTCAGATTCAACGTGATAAGCTGACGCAATTCACGTCACTAAATACGCTAATCACGGTCTTGGTTGCCTGCGCCGTAACCTTCCCGTAGCACCTCCTTCCGTCAGACCACTCGCCTATAAGAAATTAAACAGACCCACACTTGAATACGCATACGCTGTTTGGGACCGTCACAAATATAACCATAACGAAACGCTAGAATCATTGCAAGACCGTGCAGCACGGTTCATTTTCGCAGATTGCTCGCATCAGTCAACTACCACCCAACTAGTGTCGCGTGCCAACCTTCCAAGCCTTTAATTGTGCCGCAGCACAGCTCGTCTGTGCTTGTTGGTCGAGTTTCATCACGCGTCGCCCCGCACTACGGCTGTCAAGCCAGCCGACCGTCATTCATATCGCATCAATCACGAAAAGGCGGCGTACTCGACATCTGCCCGCACCACTGCGCATTTTTTTCTTCGCCGTTTCGCGAGACGTCGCGATAGTGGGATCAGGCTGTGCTCCACTCCAGTGTCATCAACTTGAAAGCAATGATCTAACATCAGTATAGCAATTAACTCTACTATGATAGCCCATTCGTCGTGTAAAACGCCTTTGCTGGGCTTCTGAGATGTCGTATAGAAATAGCTATGCAAATAAATAAACTGATAAGCGATGTCGGTCATCCTATCAACACCATATGACAAGTATCACATTAAATTTATATATATATATATATATATATATATATATATATATATATATATATATATATATATATATTTATATATATATGTGTGTGTGTGTGTGTGTGTGTGTGTGTGTGTGTGTGTGTGTGTGTGTGTGTGTGTGTGTGTGTGTGTGTGTGTGTGTGTGCGTGCGTGCGTGCGTGCGTGCGTGCGTGCGTGCGTGCGTGCGTGCGTGCGTGCGTGCGTTCGTGCGTGCGCGTGTGTGTGCACGTCCATTTCAACCACCACATGCGGCACGGCATCCTGTTCCAATTTATTTCAGAAAGTCGCATGTTTGAAGCGGCCAAAGGCTTTAAGAATAGTAGACTTATATGTCTGTGACCTGTACTTTATCTTGAAAGGCTTTGAAAATGTACTATCTTTGTTTCTGTAGGGCAAGTACTGTCGACCTGTATTTTCGAAAACGAAGCTGGGAAGAGTCGATTCGATTATATTTGTCAGTAAATTTTGTAAGTCTAGCCTCTATTATCTTTCTCACGCTCTTGCAAAACGCAATAAATGCAGAGGTAGGATGCTAATTAATAAAACTGTTCTTATCGCCTCCTTCGAAATCTTCTACTACTTTCGAGATCTGCTTGATACGCGGAGAGCTACCTGTTGGGAATACGAGGTTGTGTACAGGGTGGCCGAACTTTTATGCGCCTAGGTTTCTTTAATAATACGCAAATGCCACTTAGGTGGACAGAACCAAGGTAATGTGGTTTGCCGTCGCTTGGAGGTAATCAGACTAATCTTGCGATACGCCTAATTACATTATTAGTACAAATTAATAATTCACCTTATCAAATATAATAATTACCTGAAAGTGTCAATGAGAAAATTGTAAAGCAGCGTGAAAAAACTTGCTCAATACGTGCTACATAAAAGGATTTTTTCTAACGCGAAACAAGCCCCCGCGAATACACACAAAATGCCTCGAGCGGCCAGTAGCCGTTCAATGCACGAAACAGCGTTTTCTCAAAAGAAATAACTGGAACGCCAATCCACTTCCTCGGACATCTGAATATTATTGCCTCAAAACTACTGCAGTCCCGAGAATTCTTTTCAGGTGGATACGCCTTGTTAACTCACCGGCTATAATTCCTTGACTTAGATATGTACCGTAATGTAATTAATTTAAAAGCAAATTATCATATTTATGGTAACTATTAAATCAGGCGTAGGAGGAACACCCAAACCCGAGTAACAGGAAAAAAAATACTTTGCTTCAAAAGCTACCTATCTGCTTATCCGTTTGCAGAAGTGCAGCCGTGACGAAAGTAGAAAAGGACTCCTGGCTATAATTTATAACTCATTAACTTAACTTCACATCATGGAAACCTGACAGAAAGAAAACAGAAGAACATAGAGGACGAAGATAACCTTTATCACAGCCACAAAAAGTTACACAGATCCAACAACCTCGTAGGAATGTAACGGAGGCGAAGCTTTCTCAAAGCAATATATAAATGCTATAAATTCGCCCATTTAATTCCTCCCACACCATCGTAGTTGGTCACCGGAGCGGTGCACGTGGTCTGACGCACCCGTGCTATCCATGCAACTAAATCTAAGTACACGGGTGTTTTCGCATTTCGCCCCCATCTAAATGCTCCCGCCATGGCAGGGATTCGATCCCGCCACCTCGTGCTTAGCAGCGTGACACCAAAGTCACTAAGCAACCATGGCGTGTATAGAAATTTTGTGCTGGCTTGTATTTCTTCCTTTCTTCTTATTTCTGTTAAAAGCACCGGCCACTACGACACATCCCCCGTTGTGCGTATCTGTCATAGTAGCAAACTACCATCCTAATCAACACGCGGCAACCATCTCTAAAAGCTTGCTTCCGTTGGCAATAGAGGAGAAGATGCGTGATTATGGCCTAATGGAGAAACAGATTGAGCTCGGATGGGATGATCTAGGCCTGGTTCACTATTTTTTTGTCGGGCAGCTGGTCTTCCGCTTATTATTTTCCTGCGTAATGCTTCGCAAGTGTTTCTGCGAGGAATGTTGCAGCTTCGTCTTGTTCAATTCGTTCCCCACCTGGTCGTGACATAGACCTTTGCGCAAGTACAAGATTACTTTTTTTTGTTGTCTTAAAGGGTTTGTTGAGACATTCCGTTTCCTAAAACGTAGTTTTAGCATGTAGTACATTTTTTAATGTTCCTAAACAAAACGCTCTCTGCTGCAATACAGTAGATGCGCTGCTTTCAGCACCTCTTTATAGCGCCCTCTAGTTGAGATGTGGATTCCAAGATGCGTAGCGTGTACGCAGCTCAAAGTTGCTGCCTGAGTGAATGTTTTTGCCAGATGCATGTGTTTCTCTGCCTAAGTATTACCTAGGTGTACCTAAACATCATTGCTTGTATAAAGCTATTGCGCTTTTTGCCATGTAGTAAAGAAAAGAATGTTCAATTATGTTCTCATAGTTAGAGCATCGGGCCTCTTTTCTGGAGGCCCGAGGATAGATCCCGCCATCGGGCACATAGTTCAATTTTTTTAAGCGTGAGCTATTCGGTAAAACAGCAGCGACCGCTGCACCACCACCACCATCTTCAGCAGCCAGCAACTACTGTAAGGAAAGCCACGAGATTTGGCAAAGAAAGTTACGCCTTAAAATGCTCCACGCCAGGGGCTTTATTGGTAATAAATTTATTCTGTTCATTTACAAAGTTAGCAGAGGACGTAAAGGTTTTGGAGAGCGTGACCTGCATAAGTGGCTAATCGGCCCTCTCATCCGCGAAACCCCCTTTCCCCCACTCTTTATGTACACTGTTCAAACTCATGGTGGGCACTGCAATTTTTTGCACTCGGTGTATTAAGCCAGCGCAAAAAACCCTTGGTGCGAGTTTCAATCTATCGATGTATGAATATCCGCAAAAAGAGGCTTAAATTTTTGATTAAGTTCCGGGGTTTTTACGTGCATAGCCGCAATCGGATTATGAGGTACGCCGCACAACTCCAGATAAATTTTGACTTCCTGTGGGTGTTTCACGCGCACCTTAATCAAAGTACACGTGCCTTATTACATTTTGCCGCCGTTGGAAGCCGCCGGGATTGGATCCATGACCTTTAGCTCACCAGAGCCACACGACAGACACTGGGATACCGCGGTGAGTCGGAAAAAAGAGAATGGTAATTGTATGGCAGGGAGATTAATCAGGCTGATACCGATTGGCTACACCGCACTGGAAAGGAGCTAGCAGTCGACCAACGAAAGAAAGGAACGGATAAGTCCACGCACGCAGACCCACGCTCAAGCGTAAGTCGTTTACCCGAATGCGGTCACGTGGGCTGGTGGTTTTCAAGAAACGCAGCAGCGCTTCTTGTGACGCACGTGGCCGCGGTATTAGCATCCGCTCTCAGAATGGTTGATGATCTGATCGCCTCACTACAATAATGAGGGCAAATCCGCGATCATTGTTCGAAGACAGTGGCGCAAGCTCTCTTCTTTACCACATGTGTGGCAATTAATTGCACCACCGTTTCAGTTAGCAGTGGCGGAGCTTTTTTTAACTTAACGTCTATTCGCAGGTAACACTGCAACGGTGCCTTGTATCCAGTATGGTATGAAGAACTTTATTTAGGTCCTGAGGGATCAGTCTGGGACTGATGCGGGCCGCACCCACGTCGGTACAGAGAGGCCGAGCCCCTCTGCCATCACACGGGCCCTCTGGACAGCCCTGAGTTGGTCCGCCAGCACTTCACTGTGCAGCATTCGCTGCCACCACTGTTCACCTCGAGAACCATCACCGGCCAACGCCAAGCAGCGCCACAGCATGTGTTGTAAATCGAGCAAACCCCCACACTTACTACAATAGACTGAAACCCCGCAGTCCGGATTAATTTTATTCATGATGACCGGGTTAGGGTACGTCCGTGTCTGCAGAAGCCTTAATGTAACCGCCTGCGGCCTACTTAATTTAGGATGTGGCAACGGGAATGCCCTGCGCCCTAAGTAATAGTGCTTGGTGATTTCGTTGTAGGTTAACAGTTGGTCCCTGTACTCAGGAGCGGGAGATCCAGCCCCTTCAGGGAGTACACGGCACACTAATCCTCGTGCCTCCCTGTGCGCCACCTCGTTGAGGTTACGCGGGGCTCCCTCCACTGTCCCCATGTGCGCCGGGAACCAAGTAACGGTATGCGAAGTGATATCCCTACCCTGCAGCAATCTGTGAGCCGGTTCCGCAACAAGTCCTCTCGAGAAGGCTGTAATCGCAGATCGCGAGTCGCTAAACACCAAAACTCTTCTAGAATCAATTAGTGCTAGAGCAATAGCCACCTGTTCAGCAACCCCCGGGTCTTTGGTATAAATGGAAGCAGCATTTCTAACGCTCCCTTTGCCATCTACTACCACCACCGAATAAGCATTTTTACCATTAATCCATGCGGCGTCAACAAACGCAGACTCCTCCTCCTGATCCTTTGCCTCTCGCAACAAAGCCCTAGCTCTCGCGACCCGCCTCCCTACATTGTGCACGGGGTGCACATTCCGCGGAAATGGACGAACCATGATATTCGCCCTAAGGTTCACGTTCAACTCGTGTAGGGGCGCCCTATCGTGCGACACAGCCACCGATTCTTCAATTGACTGTAATATATACCTACCCGCTGGTGTACCTAGCAACCGCTCCCTCTGTGCGGTACGTTGAGCCTCAGCAATTTCATCTAAAGTATTATGCAAACCCAGTCGTAACAACATATCGTTTGACGTAGTCATAGGCAGACCAAGCGCAGCCTTGATGGCTTTTCTTATTAATGCTTCCAATTTATTTTTCTCCCCCCTATTCCAATTTAGCATAGCTGCCACATACGAGAAAAGACACATAATAAATGCGTGAACTAAGCGCATCGCACCTTCTTCTCCTAAACCCCTATGCCTATTAGAGATCCTTCTTATAAGTCTTATGGCCTCCTCCGTTTTCTTGGTAATACGCTGAATGGTTCTAATGTTCGATCCGTTCGCTTCAAGTACAAAACCCAGGACCCTGATTGCTTCAACTTCGGGTATCACCGACCCTTCCCTAGTATGAATTCTAATGCAAGGCTCAACTTCCGGTACCCAAGCCCTCGGCCTACGACCTAGCTTCTTAGATTTGAAGATCAACAACTCCGACTTTTTAGTGGAGCACTTGAGCCCCATGAGACCCAGGTACTCCTCCGTAAGCGTTACCACCTGCTGCAGCCTAGCCTCAAGCTCTCCATCACTACCACCGACACTCCATATAGTAATGTCATCCGCGTAGATAGAATAGCCAATATCCTAGACAGTGTCCAGTCTATTAGCCAACTTCGACATCGCCAGATTGAATAACATAGGCGAGAGTACGGATCCCTGCGGAGTACCACAGCAACCCAATTTATCGACTTCCGATTTTATCTCCCCAAACCTGAGACATGTCTTTCTATCCGTAAGGAAAGCCTTGACAAAATTGAAAAGCCGCTGCCCCATATTCAAGTCCGATAGCACCCGTAGAATGAAAGAATGTCGGATTTTATCGAAAGCTTTTTCCACATCAAGTCCAATTAGTGCCTTAGCATCCCTTGTTCGCCGGTCAAGGATCTGATGCTTAATCCTGATCATAGCATCCTGAGTCGAGAGGCCGGGCCGAAATCCTATCACCGAATGCGGAAAGACCCCATTGCCCTCAACATAACGCGTTAGCCTATTTAAAATGGCATGCTCAGCGACTTTTCCCAAACACAACGTCAGGGAAATGGGTCTGAGATTTTCAAGCCCTATGGCCTTGCCCGGTTTGGGTCTCAGTGAGTCAATGACTTTTACATTTGAAACAAGTTTCGAAAGCAGGCGCTCAAGTTGACAATTATCACACTGAAAGCACTTCCCTATGGAGTGCACTTCCCTATGGAGTGCCTATAACTTGAAAGTAGGGAATTTAGCACGTGAGCAACGCCGTACCAGTGCTCAAGGTCCGATGACGACTTTGCACAATTTGTTAAAGAAATACGATGACACTATAGCAAAGCATTGGTGCTAAGAGCGCAAGCACAGTGTACGTAGAACGGTTGAAAGACCTACTTTTTGAGCATTTCTCAAATCTTTCGCTTACAGCAGAACGGCTCACTAAAGGCCTTCGAGGTGTCTGAAGGCCATTTACCATTATAATTTTAAGCAATATAGTTTCATTCCACTGTGGGCGACTGTTTAAATGTGCTGCTGTTTTATGGCTATGAAGTGTTGTGAAGAAACAAGCAGTGGCCCTACAAGATTTGTGAGCCCTTGAAGAAGCACAACCCTATATCCAACTCAATATCCCTATATCCAAGCTACTTCTTTCCAGAAGATGAGAAAGAGTCAATTGCCAGTGAAATCGTCACATGCGTGGAAATCTTGTCCCTACATGGCTGTTCGGTTCGAAACTTTGACAGCATAAGCATGTTCTAGCAAATGTTCAGGAATTTTTACAACTGAACTAATTCATCCAAACTGAGTTTATTTCGCCAGAACATTACCATAGTGTGCCGACAATCTCAGCCCCCCTTCCTTCCCCCTTCGCCATTTCCTCGCAATAAATGATCCCTTTTGCGTTCAGTGTTATCCGGGAGCAACCGCATAAATTCCGCAACATAAAACATGAGGAGTCCTGTGTTACCGTCTCGTAATACTTTCTTTTTTTTTTTTGCTTAGGATTCGCGCGATCTATTTGAAGAACAAAAGAAAAGCAACAAGAACATCGAACTCTGGATCGTGCAGAAATTCAAACAATGTCTCTGCAAACTTATTTTCCGCCACCCAACAGGTGCAGTTTTCAGGTACGGCTGGCTTCAGTCAAGCCTTTCGTAATATCATCAGTTTGACCGCCTGCCTGACAGGGAGCACACGCAAAGCGCGCGTCAAGTATCTAGCATTTCCACAGCAGCCGAGCCCTTGGGCAACGTTCCTTAGTTGTATTTTCTCTATCCCCAAGCCAACGTGTAGCAGCCACACCCGTTCCAAGCATGCAAATAGAGGAACTTCCTGGGCCAAGGTACGGTTACCTGGAAGAAAGCAGGAAGACGTGGAAATTAAAGCACGTGTATCCCGTGTGAGGTTGAGATTGCATTATTTGGGGGAGAGCGTGGGTATTCGATGGAAAGGATACCGGACTCTCAGATGAGGCAAGCGATCGAGCCAGTTGCTCTACCAAGTGGTTGAAGCGATTCCGACCATATGCTTGTACCAACTGCACGTCAATACTGATGTGTGAGGACTTGTGGAGTCAGCGGTGGATTTCCTGACAGATTTGTAGCGTTTTCGCAACTTATCATAATTGTGATCAACACAGACATGAGGTACGTGGAAGCAGCATGGTCAATCTTAGTCAGTGCTTTCTATAGGACATTCTACGACATTACAACATTAGCAGGTAGAAGGCCGAAGTCACGATGAACATAGTGACCGAACTTTTGCCACTGAGTGCCACGTTGACGTTGGAAAGCAAATTAGCTATAAACGGAGGTCCTCACAACTATCAAGAGTTTTGTATGGTAAGATGCAATAACGACGACCTGAAAGAAGGCTCTAAACGGTAACAGCAACACAGACGCCAAAATACGTTACCCTAAAGCAAGAAGACAGAGTGTTCGCTTCTATTATGCGTCAAGGCAGCGGGATATACAGTTAATTCCTGTAAATAAGAAGCGCCAACGTCCAGGCACCTGTCCAGGAACCGGTGGTGCAGCTTATATGTGGATTGATCGAAGTGCCACTGTACATTGAAGACAGCGGGTGTAAGAGATGTTAAGCTAGGCGGACGGGGTGTCAAACGGCAAGGACGGCGGCTTGGCCATGGAGATCGATGGACGTCTCGATTTTCGCCAACGTGCCTTCGTCGCAATGCACACACTCAAAAAAAGATACAGGCAACCAGATATCTACGCCACCAAAAAAGCGGTGACTGCGGCCTTCGTTTATAGATTTCAGTGGGAGGAGGCCTAGACTGCAAGATGTCATTCTATCGCAGCCATTGCAGACGGACGCGTTCCTGGAAAGCAGTCTACTGGGGAAGCATAGGCTGAGTTTTGAAGGCTTCGTGAAGGGGGTCTTGTTTTGCGCGAGAAGCTACGACACCACAGTAAAGACGAAGCACTACGTGTAATGTTCTTTGGTCAGAACGATTTGGTTCACTCTTCGCAGCTTCAAATCATAAGTGCAGTTTTTATGAGAAAATGGGGGTTAGGGGACATATGTGGGTTAGGAGGAGTAAGATATGCTGTATCTGCGAAGACCTATGCGACGTTCCATCTCAACGCATGAAGTGGCAATTCAAGATGTGCCGGCAGAGGCTTAAATTTTCCCATGGGCTACAACATAGGCGCTTAAAAATTGTTTTGAGCACAATATGCCGTTGCACTATTTAAGCTGAGTTACTTGAATAGACGGGCATACGTTGCACATTAAAGCACCGTCAGATGTTTCCTAAGAGCGCATGCAAGTTTGTGATCATGACACGTGAGCTCCGGGCATATGTTTCTGATTTAGGGATATGGAGAAGTTCAAGTCACGGTTCGTTCCCCAGAAATCGTGAAAACCCAGTCGTACCCCACTTCAATGAACGCCTCTACAACAATATCACCTGTGTAGCGAAGAACTAAGAATGCTACCATGCTTGTGTATTTTGAACGCCTCTGCAAGGAAGACCACTACAACGGATTGCCCTGTACAACGAAGTAAGTTAGACGTGCCCAACAGCTGAATTGCTGCTTTACAACCAACGCCAAGTAGTGGCGCTCACAGTGCCCTACGCGGACGCTACTGGGCTGACCTCTGCGTTAGCTGACGGCAGCACCAGCGACACACTCGACGAGCGTGATGATGACCGCGAATGTTGTGCCCTGCTGCGCTACTCCAGAAATCGGTCCATGGCTGACGAATATTTCGCATTTGACGACGACGTGACGATGAGACTGTAACTGCTCACTGACGATATTTTCACAGTCATATAGTATGGAGAACACAGGAGTATCAAAAAAAGGAAAAAGGCAACAGTGATGAAGACCGTGTAAATGAACCAAGAATTTCGTTAATAGGACAGATGACAGCGGCTGCCAACGACCTGGAGCTTTCCTTTACATTGCGTCGCCGCCAAATTTCGCTGCGATATTTGAAAGCTACCGGATTGAGTCAGCGTCTGTGATCAGGACTGAGTGACAGAATGATATCCCCAGTGGCATTTCTCTTCTTCTTTTAATCCTTCTGTCCCCCTTTCCCTTTCCCCAGTGTACGGTAGCCGACCTGGTACAGTCCTGGTTAACCTCCCTGCCTTTCATTGATCATTTCCTCCCTCTCGCCGCGAATGATGCCCTGAATTTCGGCGCTCTGACGTCGGCTGCAGTCGCATACTTTGTAAGACGAAGTGGGTACGAAAAAAAATGTTGGCAACTTATTTAACTACGTTTCTCCTAAACTCATGCTAAATACAGGTTCTCACTTGTTGAACGTACTTAACTTCATCTATTGTGAGTCGTGCGGTGTGCATCTTTAAAGCGAAGTGGCCGGTATAACGAAGGACTAGGGATGTCCCAAAACATCGTTATGGAGGAGTACGACTGTGCCACCAGATTTGAGGTATAAGCCGACAAAATGTGTAAAAGTTAAATATGTAAAAGATATGGAAATCCTCTCCCATGGACTGCTGGCCAACGGCAAGTGATACGACGATATATTTTGCAGCCGAGCATGGGGATGGAAATCTCAAAAACTGACGACAGTTACAAGAATTGTCCTCAGAGCGGATAACTTCATCCTCAGCTCGAACTGCGTAATGGCGACCTTGTATACATATGCCACAAAACGAGCAACTATAAAAGAAGGACCACGAGTACAGGCAAGCGTTACCTAGCTTAACATTGCGACTTATCTTGCAAGTATGATCTTAACCACTTCAAGAAGTCCATCTGCAAAGGCGGAATCGAGCTCTCTACGACGGATTCTTTTTAAAACTAAATCACCCGATAAAACAAAAAAGAAGAACCCTAGCATTTTTGTAGTAAGGACACGACAAATTTACCTCATACAGTCGCTATAACTCGTCATCTTTGGGTAAAGTAGAAGCTCGGGCCGTTTGGGGTGGGACATTTCGTGCTCCGGTGAACCATAATGTGTGTGTCGCTCTCTGAGAAGTGGTCCGTCTAAGCGCTCCTCCTCCAGAATCTCGACTGAGTCATCTCTGGGCTTAGTCCATGTGGCAACCGGGAGGGGTAATTTTGGTAATGCTGACCCGCCGCAGGGTAATTTGTGCCGCATTCCTTTCGGCGCGGAAACGATTCGGGTAGCAGCCGGTGCCGGCGTTCTCGACTCCCTGGGCCGACGGAGCACTTAGCCCCCGGTGGCCGACCTCTCCTCGCTTCCCGTCGACGAAAGGCGAGTTGCCGGAGCAGCTGCGCTCCGCTGCAGGAAATAGCGCGAGCAATCGTCTTTCCCAACGGCGTTCTTTGGTGAGAAAAAGGAAAGTCGCAGTAACACGCTGGCGCAATAAGGGCCTTCGAACATGACAAAAACGAGACGAATAAGCGATTGGACAATGATGCACACGTGTGTGCACGTAGGTATTATTGCAGGTGGAGTATCCGAAAGTACAAATGTCAAGGACAGCTATTATCAAATTTGTATAAGTCAGGTGCCATCTTACGGAATATGTGTGGCACATAAAAGCAGATGCGCATTAAATACACTGGCACAGACTAACAAAAAATTTTCAATCAAAACATGGATACTGACATGTTAAGAAAGCGTTTCCTACCGTCTGAGACGGTAAATGTACGTAAAATGCTTATATTTGATGGCTCTAGTGACAGTGCAAATATTTCTGCACGCAACTTGCATGTGCCAGTTCATCGGTTAAACTAAGAATAACAAGGGGTTGGAATGCACACGGCAGGTATTACGAAATCCCGAACGGGAGCTTAGCACTGTCGTTGGAAGGAAGAGTGTACAGTCATTGCATCTACCGGTGCTAACGTATCGGGCAGAAACATGGAAGTTAATGAAGGAGCTCGAGAACAAGTTAACGACCGCGCAAAGAGCGATGGAATAAAAAAATTAACTGTAACATTAACAGACAGGAAGAACGCGATGTGAATCAGAGAGAAAACAGCGATAGCTGACATTCTGCTTTACATGAAGAGGAAGAAATGAAACAAGTTTCACTTTCATCCGGCCCAAGAAAAGTTACAACGAAGGTGGAAAGTAGTGCACATTAAGTGCCGAAAATGGATATATTGCGAGAAGTAAATATCCTCCCGGCGTTGTTAAGTGAAAGTTGTTAAAACTCAGTCAATCTTCCGAAATATATATATTTTTAAAAGCTGCCCATTCAGTTACGCTAGTGTATTGCGCTGAAGTTCGACCTGTCGCGGAAGGGGCAATGTCTGAAACTTCTCAACATGTGCGGCTTCATTTACATCCGTCAGCAATACATTGCTATGCAAGACCGGTTTGCTCAGAAGACCACCTTGCTTGAAGGGATGCTCAACTTACCGCGTTCCGTCAGCAATGGAAAAAAAGAATAACTTTTCCTTTTCTCGGGTAACATTTGCAGCCAATAACTAACACTTGTGTGTTCTCTAACTCAGTGGGTCAATTATTTTTTGTATAAAAAAACACGACACGACATATTCAATTACTCAGCAAAAATTAGGACTCACTATAAAATGCACGAAGCATCCCCGTACCACCTCGCGTTTGTTATATATATATATATATATAAAATTATACAAATTTTACGCGTTTATCGACAGTCCATCATAATTCTCGGCCCGAGGTGTTAAAATGCACTTACCCGTCGTGCGACTAACGTAGACAATACAGAAAATATCACTGCTTTCAAAAACTAACGCGCGCGTTATCAGGGCACAAATTTACATCACAATTTGCATTAGTAAATATATTTGTCCAAAATTACCCAGCAGTCATCCACGCTGCCGTCTGTCGCAACCGGTATTGAGAAATACGCCTCCTCCAAACTGCGTAGCTGGCGGCGATACCTCTACAGTCGTTAAATTTGAATAATGCCCTTCATTGATTCCAGTCACGAGCAGTGCATTGAAACGCCCCTCACCAGTTTTGGCAATCTTAAGCAAACCAGAGTACCGTACGAATGAAACTCTGACAATCGTATCTGCTAGGTATTACGGCGCTGCACGCAGCCTCTCTGAAACAGCTAAAATTTTCAACCCAAACACCGCGGCCCTTCCCTCTCGTCGATGCCTACATTCAGCCAGAGAGTCCCGGTCACAGGCTCAAATCCCCCTACGCTGTGCGTGTTTCTTCACTCACCATGCCTGATCATTCAATGCGGAAGGCGCTGCGCCACAAATAAAGAATCGAAGAAAACAGATGAGGCTCGACGTTGCAGTACGTCCCTCGGCTCCGGTGTGGGAGAAGGCAGGTAAGGAACGCCGAATGCGAAAGCTATCAGAGGGCAGATGGAGAGAGTGTCTCCGTTGGCAGGGACACTCGCCTCGCTGGCGGCCATATAACAGGGGGCCTATGACGGGAGCTATTCCCCCATCTGTTTCATTCCAATCTTCTGTCGTCGAATTCCCGTGAACCTCGACGCAAACATCGCACGGTGACTCGCAGCGTTGCTTGAAGAAGCCAATGAAACGCTCTCCTCGTTTATAAGAGGTCACCTTTGTTTGCTTTCAAAGCGATTAGCATTGCCTAACTTGACACGTTTTTCTTACTAACGAGAGGCGAGGAGCATACAGAATTGGAGAGGGTATCGTTGGGGCCGATCTAACGCAGTGATTGTAGGTACTCTGATGAGGAGGGTGGTTCCAGTGTCTGCGATTGGCCCGCTGCTTCTTGCTTAGATTTTGGTGCCTGGTAGAAAATCACGGCGACGGGCAACTGAGGTGTAAAAACGCAGCAAAAGCGAATCCTCTGTGAAGAAAATTTGGCAGAGCGCTGTCTTGTACGTGCTGGTAGGGCTCGACAATGTTACACTGCCAAGCAAAAATTTCTGTAATACAGAAATAAATCCATTCTCCCCGGCAGCGCCCAGTAGCCAGTTCTAGAGCAATCGGAAGGTAACCATGTTATATTCATTTCGCAACGGGGCTGTCTCTGGCTATAACGAAAAAAAAAATTCAGTTTTGTTCGACATAATATTCCATCTCTGATAGGTACACATAACTGTGGCGGGGTGCGTTTTCGCGATTGTGCGACGTCGGGGAACAGACAGCTGAAGTTGATGCAAGCGGAAAACTTTTGACCAAATCGGGGAGGCTCGTTGGCGAAAAACTCGTAGAATCGAAAGTAAGTGCTTTTCTTTTGTTCGGTATAATCGTCCATAACCTTTGTGTACTCGTCATATCAGATAAGGAGCTTTTGTCGTTTTCCTGACGACGCGTGACAGATAAGCAAAGTAAGGGTGGCCCGAAAAAATTTTCACCGACCGTGGAAGGCTTATTGGAAAAAATTGAATAGAAATGTTTGGAATAGCTTTGGATTGATGCGCCCCACGAAAGATAATTTCTTCTGTCTCATCAAATGAAGAGCCGACTTGAAACATTCTTTCGCTGAAACGCTCCTTAGATTGCGTTTCACAGCATCCACTGCATAACCAAAATTTACCCTATGTACAGCAGGGGCCCTTTAAGAAAGGCTCTTCACTCCATTGAGGGTACTCGACTACAAATTTCTACTTTAGCAATCAATAAAGAGAGTTGATACATCATAGCAAGAAATGCGTGCATTTCGCTGTTTTAAGATAAACTTATGGGATATTCTTCATCGGGCACAGAACATATTAAAGCATGTAATGTTTGATGTGTTGTGTTGACATATCAGTGCAAAACTGCATTCCCGATTTACGCTATGAGCGATGCTTCTACTGCGTCTGCTACCTGCTTTTTCCAGTCCACGAAGGAAGCATACCGCCTATTATCGCTATTAAAATGATATTTCGAACGTGATTCGACATTAGGGATTACAAAATTACAACGCTATGTTACTTTTACTGAATTGATTATTGAACGGATATGGTAAATTCATCCTTTCTGTTTCCTATGACACAAAGAAGGGAGTTTCATGAGGAGACGTGAAATGAAATGCCCATTAACATCCCTAATTAAAATCACATTAGGGCTATTATAGACGCCAGAGCAGTGGTAACGTAGATAATTTCGATTGCCTATGATTACTTAAAGTATGCCCAAAGCACGGCACACGGTGTTTTTTACTGTTTTATATTCCCAAGGCCAACTAAAGGCAGCCGTCGAGGCTGTAAATCAAACCGGTGTCCTTGCCCGCGGCATCAGATTGCCCTAGCCACTTATACACGGCATCAGGTCGTCGGCAGAAGATAAATTCTAAAAACGGTGTCAGTGTATCGTAACGTGAGGGAGGGTTATTCTCCGCTCATATTTAACAGACCAACGAAATAATAAAAAAAAGTTCCTAATCATTGGCAGTGGAACTAGCCCCTGCCAGAACACGCGCCCCGAACGGATCGATAGACGTAATGAAGCTATGAGATTATTGGCACCAGCTGCGCCGAACAATAAACCCCGTCTGTGCAAATAAGGGCCACAGTCAAAGACAACGCCACGCGCACCTGCTGCAACGAATACGCGCCGATTCTTTTGTAGTCGTTCGGATTGTAAGACAGCGCACCAGTTATACAAAAGCGAATGTCCGGGACTTGTAGTAGTTTTTCACTTATATTACATTTGGCGAATCCAACGAGATAAACAAAAATAAAATGTACTTCAAAGCATACTCTGATGTTCCCAACGCACCAACTACCTGGTTTACAGGGAAGACTTCTCTCAACTGCGAAACTTAATCTGTGCGTACATACAAGTATATAGGTGTTAATTTGTCGTCGGATTCAACGTGATAAGCTGACGCAATTCACGTCACTAAATACGCTAATCACGGTCTTGGTTGCCTGCGCCGTAACCTTCCTGTAGCACCTCCTTCCGTCAGACCACGCGCCTATAAGAAATTAAACAGACCCACACTTGAATACGCATACGCTGTTTGGGACCGTCACAAATATAACCATAACGAAACGCTAGAATCAGTGCAAGACCGTGCAGCACGGTTCATTTTCGCAGATTGCTCGCATCAGTCAACTACCACCCAACTAGTGTCACGTGCCAACCTTCCAAGCCTTTAATTGTGCCGCAGCACAGCTCGTCTGTGCTTGTTGGTCGAGTTTCATCACGCGTCGCCCCGCACTACGGCTGTAAAGCCAGCCGACCGTCATTCATATCGCATCAATCACGAAAAGGCGCGGTACTCGACATCTGCCCGCACCACTGCGCATTTTTTTCTTCGCCGTTTCGCGAGACGTCGCGATAGTGGGATCAGGCTGTGCTCCACTCCAGTGTCATCAACTTGAAAGCAATGATCTAACATCAGTATAGCAATTAACTCTACTATGATAGCCCATTCGTCGTGTAAAACGCCTTTGCTGGGCTTCTGAGATGTCGTATAGAAATAGCTATGCAAATAAATAAACTGATAAGCGATGTCGGTCATCCTATCAACACCATATGACAAGTATCACATTAAATTTATATATATATATATATATATATATATATATGTGTGTGTGTGTGTGTGTGTGTGTGTGTGTGTGTGCGTGCGTGCGTGCGTGCGTGCGTGCGCGTGTGTGTGCACGTCCATTTCAACCACCACATGCGGCACGGCATCCTGTTCCAATTTATTTCAGAAAGTCGCATGTTTGAAGCGGCCAAAGGCTTTAAGAATAATAGACTTATATGTCTGTGACCTGTACTTTATCTTGAAAGGCTTTGAAAATGTACTATCTTTGTTTCTGTAGGGCAAGTACTGTCGACCTGTATTTTCGAAAACGAAGCTGGGAAGAGTCGATTCGATTATATTTGTCAGTAAATTTTGTAAGTCTAGCCTCTATTATCTTTCTCACGCTCTTTCAAAACGCAATAAATGCAGAGGTAGGATGCTAATTAATAAAACTGTTCTTATCGCCTCCTTCGAAATCTACTACTTTCGAGATCTGCTTGATACGCGGAGAGCTACCTGTTGGGAATACGAGGTTGTGTACAGGGTGGCCGAACTTTTATGCGCCTAGGTTTCTTTAATAATACGCAAATGCCACTTAGGTGGACAGAACCAAGGTAATGTGGTTTGCCGTCGCTTGGAGGTAATCAGACTAATCTTGCATTACGCCTAATTACATTATTAGTACAAATTAATAATTCACCTTATCAAATATAATAATTAGCTGAAAGTGTCAATGAGAAAATTGTAAAGCAGCGTGAAAAAACTTGCTCAATACGTGCTACATAAAAGGATTTTTTCTAACGCGAAACAAGCCCCCGCGAATACACACAAAATGCCTCGAGCGGCCAGTAGCCGTTCAATGCACGAAACAGCGTTTTCTCAAAAGAAATAACTGGAACGCCAATCCACTTCCTCGGACATCTGAATATTATTGCCTCAAAACTACTGCAGTCCCGAGAATTCTTTTCAGGTGGATACGCCTTGTTAACTCACCGGCTATAATTCCTTGACTTAAATATGTACCGTAATGTAATTAATTTAAAAGCAAATTATCATATTTATGGTAACTATTAAATCAGGCGTAGGAGGAACACCCAAACCCGAGTAACAGGAAAAAAAATACTTTGCTTCAAAAGCTACCTATCTGCTTATCCGTTTGCAGAAGTGCAGCCGTGACGAAAGTAGAAAAGGACCCCTGGCTATAATTTATAACTCATTAACTTAACTTCACATCATGGAAACCTGACAGAAAGAAAACACAAGAACATAGAGGACGAAGATAACCTTTATCACAGCCACAAAAAGTTACACAGATCCAACAACCTCGTAGGAATGTAACGGAGGCGAAGCTTTCTCAAAGCAATATATAAATGCTATAAATTCGCCCATTTAATTCCTCCCACACCATCGTAGTTGGTCACCGGAGCGGTGCACGTGGTCTGACGCACCCGTGCTATCCATGCAACTAAATCTAAGTACACGGGTGTTTTCGCATTTCGCCCCCATCTAAATGCTCCCGCCATGGCAGGGATTCGATCCCGCCACCTCGTGCTTAGCAGCGTGACACCAAAGTCACTAAGCAACCATGGCGTGTATAGAAATTTTGTGCTGGCTTGTATTTCTTCCTTTCTTCTTATTTCTGTTAAAAGCACCGGCCACTACGACACATCCCCCGTTGTGCGTATCTGTCATAGTAGCAAACTACCATCCTAATCAACACGCGGCAACCATCTCTAAAAGCTTGCTTCCGTTGGCAATAGAGGAGAAGATGCGTGATTATGGCCTAATGGAGAAACAGATTGAGCTCGGATGGGATGATCTAGGCCTGGTTCACTATTTTTTTGTCGGGCAGCTGGTCTTCCGCTTATTATTTTCCTGCGTAATGCTTCGCAAGTGTTTCTGCGAGGAATGTTGCAGCTTCGTCTTGTTCAATTCGTTCCCCACCTGGTCGTGACATAGACCTTTGCGCAAGTACAAGATTACTTTTTTGTTGTTGTCTTAAAGGGTTTGTTGAGACATTCCGTTTCCTAAAACGTAGTTTTAGCATGTAGTACATTTTTTAATGTTCCTAAACAAAACGCTCTCTGCTGCAATACAGTAGATGCGCTGCTTTCAGCACCTCTTTATAGCACCCTCTAGTTGAGATGTGGATTCCAAGATGCGTAGCGTGTACGCAGCTCAAAGTTGCTGCCTGAGTGAATGTTTTTGCCAGATGCATGTGTTTCTCTGCCTAAGTATTACCTAGGTGTACCTAAACATCATTGCTTGTATAAAGCTATTGCGCTTTTTGCCATGTAGTAAAGAAAAGAATGTTCAATTATGTTCTCATAGTTAGAGCATCGGGCCTCTTTTCTGGAGGCCCGAGGATAGATCCCGCCATCGGGCACATAGTTCAATTTTTTTAAGCGTGAGCTATTCGGTAAAACAGCAGCGACCGCTGCACCACCACCACCATCTTCAGCAGCCAGCAACTACTGTAAGGAAAGCCACGAGATTTGGCAAAGAAAGTTACGCCTTAAAATGCTCCACGCCAGGGGCTTTATTGGTAATAAATTTATTCTGTTCATTTACAAAGTTAGCAGAGGACGTAAAGGTTTTGGAGAGCGTGACCTGCATAAGTGGCTAATCGGCCCTCTCATCCGCGAAACCCCCTTTCCCCCACTCTTTATGTACACTGTTCAAACTCATGGTGGGCACTGCAATTTTTTGCACTCGGTGTATTAAGCCAGCGCAAAAAACCCTTGGTGCGAGTTTCAATCTATCGATGTATGAATATCCGCAAAAAGAGGCTTAAATTTTTGATTAAGTTCCGGGGTTTTTACGTGCATAGCCGCAATCGGATTATGAGGTACGCCGCACAACTCCAGATAAATTTTGACTTCCTGTGGGTGTTTCACGCGCACCTTAATCAAAGTACACGTGCCTTATTACATTTTGCCGCCGTTGGAAGCCGCCGGGATTGGATCCATGACCTTTAGCTCACCAGAGCCACACGACAGACACTGGGATACCGCGGTGAGTCGGAAAAAAGAGAATGGTAATTGTATGGCAGGGAGATTAATCAGGCTGATACCGATTGGCTACACCGCACTGGAAAGGAGCTAGCAGTCGACCAACGAAAGAAAGGAACGGATAAGTCCACGCACGCAGACCCACGCTCAAGCGTAAGTCGTTTACCCGAATGCGGTCACGTGGGCTGGTGGTTTTCAAGAAACGCAGCAGCGCTTCTTGTGACGCACGTGGCCGCGGTATTAGCATCCGCTCTCAGAATGGTTGGTGATCTGATCGCCTCACTACAATAATGAGGGCAAATCCGCGATCATTGTTCGAAGACAGTGGCGCAAGCTCTCTTCTTTACCACATGTGTGGCAATTAATTGCACCACCGTTTCAGTTAGCAGTGGCGGAGCTTTTTTTAACTTAACGTCTATTCGCAGGTAACACTGCAACGGTGCCTTGTATCCAGTATGGTATGAAGAACTTTATTTAGGTCCTGAGGGATCAGTCTGGGACTGATGCGGGCCGCACCCACGTCGGTACAGAGAGGCCGAGCCCCTCTGCCATCACACGGGCCCTCTGGACAGCCCTGAGTTGCTCCGCCAGCACTTCACTGTGCAGCATTCGCTGCCACCACTGTTCACCTCGAGAACCATCACCGGCCAACGCCAAGCAGCGCCACAGCATGTGTTGTAAATCGAGCAAACCCCCACACATACTACAATAGACTGAAACCCCGCAGTCCGGATTAATTTTATTCATGATGACCGGGTTAGGGTACGTCCGTGTCTGCAGAAGCCTTAATGTAACCGCCTGCGGCCTACTTAATTTAGGATGTGGCAACGGGAATGCCCTGCGCCCTAAGTAATAGTGCTTGGTGATTTCGTTGTAGGTTAACAGTTGGTCCCTGTACTCAGGAGCGGGAGATCCAGCCCCTTCAGGGAGTACACGGCACACTAATCCTCGTGCCTCCCTGTGCGCCACCTCGTTGAGGTTACGCGGGGCTCCCTCCACTGTCCCCATGTGCGCCGGGAACCAAGTAACGGTATGCGAAGTGATATTCCTACCCTGCAGCAATCTGTGAGCCGGTTCCGCAACAAGTCCTCTCGAGAAGGCTGTAATCGCAGATCGCGAGTCGCTAAACACCAAAACTCTTCTAGAATCAATTAGTGCTAGAGCAATAGCCACCTGTTCAGCAACCCCCGGGTCTTTGGTATAAATGGAAGCAGCATTTCTAACGCTCCCTTTGCCATCTACTACCACCACCGAATAAGCATTTTTACCATTAATCCATGCGGCGTCAACAAACGCAGACTCCTCCTCCTGATCCTTTGCCTCTCGCAACAAAGCCCTAGCTCTCGCGACCCGCCTCCCTACATTGTGCACGGGGTGCACATTCCGCGGAAATGGACGAACCATGATATTCGCCCTAAGGTTCACGTTCAACTCGTGTAGGGGCGCCCTATCGTGCGACACAGCCACCGATTCTTCAATTGACTGTAATATATACCTACCCGCTGGTGTACCTAGCAACCGCTCCCTCTGTGCGGTACGTTGAGACTCAGCAATTTCATCTAAAGTATTATGCAAACCCAGTCGTAACAACATATCGTTTGACGTAGTCATAGGCAGACCAAGCGCAGCCTTGATGGCTTTTCTTATTAATGCTTCCAATTTATTTTTCTCCCCCCTATTCCAATTTAGCATAGCTGCCACATACGAGAAATGACACATAATAAATGCGTGAACTAAGCGCATCGCACCTTCTTCTCCTAAACCCCTATGCCTATTAGAGATCCTTCTTATAAGTCTTATGGCCTCCTCCGTTTTCTTGGTAATACGCTGAATGGTTCTAATGTTCGATCCGTTCGCTTCAAGTACAAAACCCAGGACCCTGATTGCTTCAACTTCGGGTATCACCGACCCTTCCCTAGTATGAATTCTAATGCAAGGCTCAACTTCCGGTACCCAAGCCATCGGCCTACGACCTAGCTTCTTAGATTTGAAGATCAACAACTCCGACTTTTTAGTGGAGCACTTGAGCCCCATGAGACCCAGGTACTCCTCCGTAAGCGTTACCACCTGCTGCAGCCTAGCCTCAAGCTCTCCATCACTACCACCGACACTCCATATAGTAATGTCATCCGCGTAGATAGAATAGCCAATATCCTGGACAGTGTCCAGTCTATTAGCCAACTTCGACATCGCCAGATTGAATAACATAGGCGAGAGTACGGATCCCTGCGGAGTACCACAGCAACCCAATTTATCGACTTCCGATTTTATCTCCCCAAACCTGAGACATGTCTTTCTATCCGTAAGGAAAGCCTTGACAAAATTGAAAAGCCGCTGCCCCATATTCAAGTCCGATAGCACCCGTAGAATGAAAGAATGTCGGATTTTATCGAAAGCTTTTTCCACATCAAGTCCAATTAGTGCCTTAGCATCCCTTGTTCGCCGGTCAAGGATCTGATGCTTAATCCTGATCATAGCATCCTGAGTCGAGAGGCCGGGCCGAAATCCTATCACCGAATGCGGAAAGACCCCATTGCCCTCAACATAACGCGTTAGCCTATTTAAAATGGCATGCTCAGCGACTTTTCCCAAACACAACGTCAGGGAAATGGGTCTGAGATTTTCAAGCCCTATGGCCTTGCCCGGTTTGGGTCTCAGTGAGTCAATGACTTTTACATTTGAAACAAGTTTCGAAAGCAGGCGCTCAAGTTGACAATTATCACACTGAAAGCACTTCCCTATGGAGTGCACTTCCCTATGGAGTGCCTATAACTTGAAAGTAGGGAATTTAGCACGTGAGCAACGCCGTACCAGTGCTCAAGGTCCGATGACGACTTTGCACAATTTGTTAAAGAAATACGATGACACTATAGCAAAGCATTGGTGCTAAGAGCGCAAGCACAGTGTACGTAGAACGGTTGAAAGACCTACTTTTTGAGCATTTCTCAAATCTTTCGCTTACAGCAGAACGGCTCACTAAAGGCCTTCGAGGTGTCTGAAGGCCATTTACCATTATAATTTTAAGCAATATAGTTTCATTCCACTGTGGGCGACTGTTTAAATGTGCTGCTGTTTTATGGCTATGAAGTGTTGTGAAGAAACAAGCAGTGGCCCTACAAGATTTGTGAGCCCTTGAAGAAGCACAACCCTATATCCAACTCAATATCCCTATATCCAAGCTACTTCTTTCCAGAAGATGAGAAAGAGTCAATTGCCAGTGAAATCGTCACATGCGTGGAAATCTTGTCCCTACATGGCTGTTCGGTTCGAAACTTTGACAGCATAAGCATGTTCTAGCAAATGTTCAGGAATTTTTACAACTGAACTAATTCATCCAAACTGAGTTTATTTCGCCAGAACATTACCATAGTGTGCCGACAATCTCAGCCCCCCTTCCTTCCCCCTTCGCCATTTCCTCGCAATAAACGATCCCTTTTGCGTTCAGTGTTATCCGGGAGCAACCGCATAAATTCCGCAACATAACACATGAGGAGTCCTGTGTTACCGTCTCGTAATACTTTCTTTTTTTTTTTTGCTTAGGATTCGCGCGATCTATTTGAAGAACAAAAGAAAAGCAACAAGAACATCGAACTCTGGATCGTGCAGAAATTCAAACAATGTCTCTGCAAACTTATTTTCCGCCACCCAACAGGTGCAGTTTTCAGGTACGGCTGGCTTCAGTCAAGCCTTTCGTAATATCATCAGTTTGACCGCCTGCCTGACAGGGAGCACACGCAAAGCGCGCGTCAAGTATCTAGCATTTCCACAGCAGCCGAGCCCTTGGGCAACGTTCCTTAGTTGTATTTTCTCTATCCCCAAGCCAACGTGTAGCAGCCACACCCGTTCCAAGCATGCAAATAGAGGAACTTCCTGGGCCAAGGTACGGTTACCTGGAAGAAAGCAGGAAGACGTGGAAATTAAAGCACGTGTATCCCGTGTGAGGTTGAGATTGCATTATTTGGGGGAGAGCGTGGGTATTCGATGGAAAGGATACCGGACTCTCAGATGAGGCAAGCGATCGAGCCAGTTGCTCTACCAAGTGGTTGAAGCGATTCCGACCATATGCTTGTACCAACTGCACGTCAATACTGATGTGTGAGGACTTGTGGAGTCAGCGGTGGATTTCCTGACAGATTTGTAGCGTTTTCGCAACTTATCATAATTGTGATCAACACAGACATGAGGTACGTGGAAGCAGCATGGTCAATCTTAGTCAGTGCTTTCTATAGGACATTCTACGACATTACAACATTAGCAGGTAGAAGGCCGAAGTCACGATGAACATAGTGACCGAACTTTTGCCACTGAGTGCCACGTTGACGTTGGAAAGCAAATTAGCTATAAACGGAGGTCCTCACAACTATCAAGAGTTTTGTATGGTAAGATGCAATAACGACGACCTGAAAGAAGGCTCTAAACGGTAACAGCAACACAGACGCCAAAATACGTCACCCTAAAGCAAGAAGACAGAGTGTTCGCTTCTATTATGCGTCAAGGCAGCGGGATATACAGTTAATTCCTGTAAATAAGAAGCGCCAATGTCCAGGCACCTGTCCAGGAACCGGTGGTGCAGCTTATATGTGGATTGATCGAAGTGCCACTGTACATTGAAGACAGCGGGTGTAAGAGATGTTAAGCTAGGCGGACGGGGTGTCAAACGGCAAGGACGGCGGCTTGGCCATGGAGATCGATGGACGTCTCGATTTTCGCCAACGTGCCTTCGTCGCAATGCACACACTCAAAAAAAGATACAGGCAACCAGATATCTACGCCACCAAAAAAGCGGTGACTGCGGCCTTCGTTTATAGATTTCAGTGGGAGGAGGCCTAGACTGCAAGATGTCATTCTATCGCAGCCATTGCAGACGGACGCGTTCCTGGAAAGCAGTCTACTGGGGAAGCATAGGCTGAGTTTTGAAGGCTTCGTGAAGGGGGTCTTGTTTTGCGCGAGAAGCTACGACACCACAGTAAAGACGAAGCACTACGTGTAATGTTCTTTGGTCAGAACGATTTGGTTCACTCTTCGCAGCTTCAAATCATAAGTGCAGTTTTTATGAGAAAATGGGGGTTAGGGGACATATGTGGGTTAGGAGGAGTAAGATATGCTGTATCTGCGAAGACCTATGCGACGTTCCATCTCAACGCATGAAGTGGCAATTCAAGATGTGCCGGCAGAGGCTTAAATTTTCCGCATGGGCTACAACATAGGCGCTTAAAAATTGTTTTGAGCACAATATGCCGTTGCACTATTTAAGCTGAGTTACTTGAATAGACGGGCATACGTTGCACATTAAAGCACCGTCAGATGTTTCCTAAGAGCGCATGCAAGTTTGTGATCATGACACGTGAGCTCCGGGCATATGTTTCTGATTTAGGGATATGGAGAAGTTCAAGTCACGGTTCGTTCCCCAGAAATCGTGAAAACCCAGTCGTACCCCACTTCAATGAACGCCTCTACAACAATATCACCTGTGTAGCGAAGAACTAAGAATGCTACCATGCTTGTGTATTTTGAACGCCTCTGCAAGGAAGACCACTACAACGGATTGCCCTGTACAACGAAGTAAGTTAGACGTGCCCAACAGCTGAATTGCTGCTTTACAACCAACGCCAAGTAGTGGCGCTCACAGTGCCCTACGCGGACGCTACTGGGCTGACCTCTGCGTTAGCTGACGGCAGCACCAGCGACACACTCGACGAGCGTGATGATGACCGCGAATGTTGTGCCCTGCTGCGCTACTCCAGAAATCGGTCCACGGCTGACGAATATTTCGCATTTGACGACGACGTGACGATGAGACTGTAACTGCTCACTGACGATATTTTCACAGTCATATAGTATGGAGAACACAGGAGTATCAAAAAAAGGAAAAAGGCAACAGTGATGAAGACCGTGTAAATGAACCAAGAATTTCGTTAATAGGACAGATGACAGCGGCTGCCAACGACCTGGAGCTTTCCTTTACATTGCGTCGCCGCCAAATTTCGCTGCGATATTTGAAAGCTACCGGATTGAGTCAGCGTCTGTGATCAGGACTGAGTGACAGAATGATATCCCCAGTGGCATTTCTCTTCTTCTTTTAATCCTTCTGTCCCCCTTTCCCTTTCCCCAGTGTACGGTAGCCAACCTGGTACAGTCCTGGTTAACCTCCCTGCCTTCCATTGATCATTTCCTCCCTCTCGCCGCGAATGATGCCCTGAATTTCGGCGCTCTGACGTCGGCTGCAGTCGCATACTTTGTAAGACGAAGTGGGTACGAAAAAAAATGTTGGCAACTTATTTAACTACGTTTCTCCTAAACTCATGCTAAATACAGGTTCTCACTTGTTGAACGTACTTAACTTCATCTATTGTGAGTCGTGCGGTGTGCATCTTTAAAGCGAAGTGGCCGGTATAACGAAGGACTAGGGATGTCCCAAAAACATCGTTATGGAGGAGTACGACTGTGCCACCAGATTTGAGGTATAAGCCGACAAAATGTGTAAAAGTTAAATATGTAAAAGATATGGAAATCCTCTCCCACGGACTGCTGGCCAACGGCAAGTGATACGACGATATATTTTGTAGCCGAGCATGGGGATGGAAATCTCAAAAACTGACGACAGTTACAAGAATTGCCCTCAGAGTGGATAACTTAATCCTCAGCTCGAACTGCGTAATGGCGACCGTGTATACATATGCCACAAAACGAGCAACTATAAAAGAAGGACCACGAGTACAGGCAAGCGTTACCTAGCTTAACATTGCGACTTATCTTGCAAATATGATCTTAACCACTTCAAGAAGTCCATCTGCAAAGGCGGAATCGAGCTATCTACGACGGATTCCTTTTAAAACTAAATCACCCGATAAAACAAAAAAAAAGAACCCTAGCATTTTTGTAGTAAGGACACGACAAATTTACCTCATACAGTTGCTATAAGTCGTCATCTTTGGGTAAAGTAGAAGCTCGGGCCGTTTGGGGTGGGGACATTTCGTGCTGCGGTGAACCATAATGTGTGTGTCGCTCTCTTAGAAGTGCTCCGTCTAAGCGCTCCTCCTCCAGAATCTCGACTGAGTCATCTCTGGGCTTAGTCTATGTGGCAACCGGGAGGGGTAATTTTGGTAATGCTGACCCGCCGCAGGGTAATTTGCGCCGCATTCCTTTCGGCGCGGAAACGATTCGGGTAGCAGCAGGTGCCAGCGTTCTCGACTCCCTGGGCCGACGGAGCACTTAGCCCCCGGTGGCCGACCTCTCCTCGCTTCCCGTCGACGAAAGGCGAGTTGCCGGAGCAGCTGCGCTCCGCTGCAGGAAAGAGCGCGAGCAATCGTCTTTCCCAAACGGCGTTCTTTGGTGAAAAAAAAAGGAAAGTCGCAGTAACACGCTGGCGCAATAAGGGCCTTCGAACATGACAAAAACGAGACGAATAAGCGATTGGACAATGATGCACACGTGTGTGCACGTAGGTATTATTGCAGGTGGAGTATCCGAAAGTACAAATGTCAAGGACAGCTATTATCAAATTTGTATAAGTCAGGTGCCATCTTACGGAATATGTGTGGCACATAAAAGCAGATGCGCATTAAATACACTGGCACAGACTAACGAAAAAAATTTTCAATCAAAACATGGATACTGACATGTTAAGAAAGTGTTTCCTACTGTCTGAGACGGTAAATGTACGTAAAATGCTTATATTTGATGGCTCTAGTCACAGTGCAAATATTTCTGCACGCAACTTGCATGTGCCAGTTCATCGGTTAAACTAAGAATAACAATGGGTTGGAATGCATACGGCAGGTATTACGTAATCCCGAACGGGAGCTGAGCACTGTCGTCGGAAGGAAAAGTGTACAGTCATTGCATCCACCGGTGCTAACGTATCGGGCAGAAACATGGAAGTTAATGAAGGAGCTCGAGAACAAGTTAACGACCGCGCAAAGAGCGGTGGAATAAAAAAATTAAGCGTAACATTAACAGACAGAAAGAACGCGATGTGAATCAGAGAGAAAACAGCGATAGCTGACATTCTGCTTTACATGAAGAGAAAGAAAAGAAACAAGCTTCACTTTCATCCGGCCCAAGAAAAGTTACAACGAAGGTGGAAAGTAGTGCACATTAAGTGACGAAAATGCATATATCGCGAGAAGTAAATATCCTCCCGGCGTTGTTAAGTGAAAGTTGTTAAAACTCAGTCAATCTTCCGAAATATATATATATATTTAAAAGCTGCGCATTCAGTTACGCTAGTGTATTGCGCTGAAGTTCGACATTTCGCCGAAGGGGCAATAGCTGAAACTTCTAAACATGTGTGGCTTCATTTACATCCGTCAGCAATACATTGCTATGCAAGACCGGTTTGCTCAGAAGACCACCTTGTTTGAAAGGATGCTCAACATACCGCGTTCCGTCAGCAATGGAAAAAAAGAATAACTTTTCCTTTTCTCGGGTAACATTTACAGCCAATAACTAACACTTGTGTGCTCTCTAACTCAGTGGGTCAATTATTTTTTGTATAAAAAAACACGACACGACATATTCAATTACTCACCAAAGATTAGGACTCACTATAAAATGCACGAAGCATCACCGTACCACCTCGCGTTTGTTTGCGTCGGTTCTGTTGCGTTTTGGAATAAAATTATACAAATTTTACGCGTTTATCGACAGTCCATCATAATTCTCGGCCCGAGGTGTTAAAATGCACTTACCCGTCGTGCGACTAACGTAGACAATACAGAAAATATCACTGCTTTCAAAAACTAACGCGCGCGTTATCAGGGCACAAATTTACATCACAATTTGCATTAGTAAATATATTTGTCCAAAGTTACCCAGCAGTCATCCACGCTGCCGTCTGTCGCAACCGGTATTGAGAAATACGCCTCCTCCAAACTGCGTAGCTGGCGGCGATACCTCTACAGTCGTTAAATTTGAATAATGCCCTTCATTGATTCCAGTCACGAGCAGTGCATTGAAACGCCCCTCACCAGTTTTGGCGATTTTAAGCAAACCAGAGTACCATACGAATGAAGCTCTGACAATCGTGTCTGCAAGGTATTACGGCGCTGCACGCAGCCTCTCTGAAACAGCTAAAAATTTCAAACCAAACACCGCGGCCCTTCCCTCTCGTCGATGCCTACATTCAGCCAGAGAGTCCCGGTCACAGGCTCAAATCCCCCTACGCTGTGCGTGTTTCTTCACTCACCATGCCTGATCATTCAATGGGGAAGGCGCTGCGCCACAAATAAAGAATGGAAGAAAACAGATGAGGCTCGACGTTGCAGTACGTCCCTCGGCTCCGGTGTGGGAGAAGGCAGGTAAGGAACGCCGAATGCGAAAGCTATCAGAGGGCAGATGGAGAGAGTGTCTCCGTTGGCCGGCACACTCGCCTCGCTGGCGGCCATGTAACAGGGGGCCTATGACTGGAGCTATTCCCCCATCTGTTTCATTCCAATCTTCTGTCGTCAAATTCCCGTGAACCTCGACGCAAACATCGCACGGTGACTCGCAGCATTGCTTGAAGAAGCCCATGAAACGCTCTCCTCGTTTATAAGAGGTCACCTTTGTTTGCTTTCAAAGCGATTAGCATTGCCTAACTTGACACGTTTTTCTTACTAACGAGAAGCGAGGAGCATACAGAATTGGAGAGGGTATCGTTGGGGCCGATCTAACGCAGTGATTGTAGGTACTCTGATGAGGAGGGTGGTTCCAGTGTCTGCGATTGGCCCGCTGCTTCTTGCTTAGATTTTGGTGTCTGGTAGAAAATCACGGCGACGGGCAACTGAGGTGTAAAAACGCAGCAAAAGCGAATCCTCTGTGAAGAAAATTTGGCAGAGCGCTGTCTTGTACGTGCTGGTAGGGCTCGACAATGTTACACTGCCAAGCAAAAATTTCTGTAATACAGAAATAAATCCATTCTCCCCGGCAGCGCCCAGTAGCCAGTTCTAGAGCAATCGGGAGGTAACCATGTTATATTCATTTCACAACGGGGCTGTCTCTGGCTATAACGAAAAAAAAATTCAGTTTTGTTCAACATAATATTCCATCTCTGATAGGTACACATAACTGTGGCGGGGTGCGTTTTCGCGATTGTGCGACGTCGGGTAACAGATAGCTGAAGTTGATGCAAGCGGAAAACTTTTGACCAATTCGGGGAGGCTCGTTGGCGAAAAACTCGTAGAATCGAAAGTAAGTGCTTTTCTTTTGTTCGGCATAATCGTGCATAACCTTTGTGTACTCGTCATATCAGATAAGGAGCTTTTGTCGTTTTCCTGACGACGCGTGACAGATAAGCAAAGTAAGGGTGGCCCGAAAAAATTTTCACCGACCGTGGAAGGCTTATTGGAAAAAATTGAATAGAAATGTTTGGAAGAGCTTTGGATTGATGCGCCCCACGAAAGATAATTTCTTCTATCTCATCAAATGAAGAGCCGATTTGAAACATTCTTTCGCTGAAACGCTCCTTAGATTGCGTTTCACAGCACCCACTGCATAACCAAAATTTACCCTATGTACAGCAGGGGCCCTATAAGAAAGGCTCTTCACTCCATTGAGGGTACTCGACTACAAATTTCTACTTTAGAAATCAATAAAGAGAGTTGATATATCATAGCAAGCAATGCGTGCATTTCGCTGTTTTAAGATAAACTTATGGGATATTCTTCATCGGGCACCGAACATTTTAAAGCATGTAATGTTTGATGTGTTGTGTTGACAAATCAGTGCAAAACTGCCTTCCCGATTTACGCTATGAGCGATGCTTCTACTGCGTCTGCTACCTGCTTTTTCCAGACCACGAAAGAGGCATACCGCCTATTATCGCTATTAAAATGATATTTAGAACGTGATTCGACATTAAGGATTACAAAATTACAACGCTATGTTACTTTTACTGAATTGATTATTAAACGGATATGGTAAATTCATCCTTTCTGTTTCCTATGACACAAAGAAGGGAGTTTCATGAGGAGACGTGAAATGAAATGTCCATTAACATCCCTAATTAGAAACATTTTAGGGCTATTATAGACGCCAGAGCAGTGGTAACGTACATAATTTCGATTGCCTATGATTACTTAAAGTATGCCCAAAGCACGGCACACGGTGTTTTTTACTGTTTTATATTCCCAAGGCCAACTAAAGGCAGCCGTCGAGGCTGTAAATCAAACCGGTGTCCTTGCCCGCGGCATCAGATTGCCCTAGCCACTTATACACGGCATCAGGTCGTCGGCAGAAGATAAATTCTAAAAACGGTGTCAGTGTATCGTAACGTGAGGGAGGGTTATTCTCCGCTCATATTTAACAGACCAACGAAATAATAAAAAAAAGTTCCTAATCATTGGCAGTGGAACTAGCCCCTGCCAGAACACGCGCCCCGAACGGATCGATAGACGTAATGAAGCTATGAGATTATTGGCACCAGCTGCGCCGAACAATAAACCCCGTCTGTGCAAATAAGGGCCACAGTCAAAGACAACGCCACGCGCACCTGCTGCAACGAATACGCGCCGATTCTTTTGTAGTCGTTCGGATTGTAAGACAGCGCACCAGTTATACAAAAGCGAATGTCCGGGACTTGTAGTAGTTTTTCACTTATATTACATTTGGCGAATCCAACGAGATAAACAAAAATAAAATGTACTTCAAAGCATACTCTGATGTTCCCAACGCACCAACTACCTGGTTTACAGGGAAGACTTCTCTCAACTGCGAAACTTAATCTGTGCGTACATACAAGTATATAGGTGTTAATTTGTCGTCAGATTCAACTTGATAAGCTGACGCAATTCACGTCGCTAAATACGCTAATCACGGTCTTGGTTGCCTGCGCCGTAACCTTCCTGTAGCACCTCCTTCCGTCAGACCACGCGCCTATAAGAAATTAAACAGACCCACACTTGAATACGCATACGCTGTTTGGGACCGTCACAAATATAACCATAATGAAATGCTAGAATCAGTGCAAGACCGTGCAGCACGGTTCATTTTCGCAGATTGCTCGCATCAGTCAACTACCACCCAACTACTGTCACGTGCTAACCTTCCAAGCCTTTAATTGTGCCGCAGCACAGCTCGTCTGTGCTTGTTGGTCGAGTCTCATCACGCGTCGCCTCGCACTACGGCTGTAAAGCCAGCCGACCGTCATTCATATCGCATCAATCACGAAAAGGCGCTGTACTCGACATCTGCCCGCACCACTGCGCATTTTTTTCTTCGCCGTTTCTCGTGACGTCGCGAGAGTGGGATGAGGCTGTGCTCCACTCCAGTATCATCAACTTGAAAGCAGTGATCTAACATCAGTATAGCAATTAACTCTACTATGATAGCCCATTCGTCGTGTAAAACGCCTTTGCTGGGCTTCTGAGATGTCGTATAGAAATAGCTATGCAAATAAATAAACTGATAAGCGATGTCGGTCATCCTATCAACACCATATGACAGGTATCACATTATAATTTATATATATATATATATATATATATATATATATATATATATATATATATATATTTATATATATATATGTGTGTGTGTGTGTGTGTGTGTGTGTGTGTGTGTGTGTGTGTGTGTGTGTGTGTGTGTGTGTGTGTGTGTGTGTGTGTGTGTGTGTGTGTGTGTGTGTGTGTGTGTGTGTGTGTGCGTGCGTGCGCATGCGCGTGCGCGTGTGTGTGCACGTCCATTTCAACCACCACATGCGGCACGGCATCCTGTTCCAATTTATTTCAGAAAGTCGCATGTTTGAAGCGGCCAAAGGCTTTAAGAATAGTAGACTTATATGTCTGTGACATGTACTTTATCTTGAAAGGCTTTGAAAATGTACTATCTTTGTTACTGTAGGGCAAGTACTGTCGACCTGTATTTTCGAAAACGAAGCTGGGAAGAGTCGATTCGATTATATTTGTCAGTAAATTTTGTAAGTCTAGCCTCTATTATCTTTCTCACGCTCTTTCAAAACGCAATAAATGCAGAGGTAGGATGCTAATTAATAAAACTGTTCTTATCGCCTCCTTCGAAATCTTCTACTACTTTCGAGATCTGCTTTATACGCGGAGAGCTACCTGTTGGGAATACGAGGTTGTGTACAGGGTGGCCGAACTTTTATGCGCCAAGGTTTTTTTAATAATACGCAAATGCCACTTAGCTGGACAGAACCAAGGTATTGTTGTTTTCCGTCGCTTGGAGGTAATCAGACTAATTTTGCATTACGCCTAATTAAATTATTAGTACAAATTAATCATTCACCTTATCAAATATAATAATTAGCTGAAAGTGTCCATGACAAAATTGTAAAGCAGCGTGAAAAAACTTGCTCAATACGTGCTACATAAAAGGATTTTTCCGGACGCGAAACAAGCCCCCGCGAATACACACAAAATGCCTCCAGCGGCCAGCAGTCGTTCAATGCACGAAACAGCATTTTCTCAAAAGAAATAACTGGAACGCCAATCCACTTCCTCGGACATCTGAATATTATTGCCTCGAAACTACTGCACTCCCGAGAATTCTTTTCAGGTGGATACGCCTTGTTAACTCACTGGCTATAATTCCTTGACTTAGATATGTACCGTAATGTAACTAATTTAAAAGCAAATTATCATACTTATGGTAACTATTCAATCAGGCGTAGGAGGAACACCCAAACCCGAGTAAGAGGGAAAAAAATACTTTGCTTCAAAGGCTACCTATCTGCTTATCCGTTTGCAGAAGTGCAGCCGTCACGAAAGCAGAAAAGGACTCCAGGCTATAATTTATAACTCATTAAGTTAACTTCACATCATGGAAACCAGACAGAAAGAAAACACAAGAACATAGAGGACGAAGATAACCTTTATCACAGCCACAAAAAGTTACACAGATCCAACAACCTCGTAGGAATGTAACGGAGGCGAAGCTTTCTCGAAGCAATATATAAATGCTATAAATTCGCCCATTTAATTCCTCCCACACCATCGTAGTTGGTCACCGGAGCGGTGCACGTGGTCTGACGAACCCGTGCTATCCACGCAACTAAATCTAAGTACACGGGTGTTTTCGCATTTCGCCCCATCTAAACGCTCCCGCCATGGCAGGGATTCGATCCCGCGACCTCGTGCCTAGCAGCGTGACACCAAAGTCACTAAGCAACCATGGCGTGTATAGAAATTTTATGCTGGCTTGTATTTCTTCCTTTCTTCTTATTTCTGTTAAAAGCACCGGCCGCTACGACACATCCCCCGTTGTGCGTATCTGTCATAGTAGCAAACTACCATCCTAATCAACACGCAGCAACCATCTCTAAAAGCTTGCTTCCGTTGGCAATAGAGGAGAAGATGCGTGATTATGGCCTAATGGAGAAACAGATTGAGCTCGGATGGGATGATCTAGGCCTGGTTCACTATTTTTTTGTCGGGCAGCTGGTCTTCCGCTTATTATTTTCCTGCGTAATGCTTCGCAAGTGTTTCTGCGAGGAATGTTGCAGCTTCGTCTTGTTCAATTCGTTCCCCACCTGGTCGTGACATAGACCTTTGCGCAAGTACAAGATTACTTTTTTTTTGTTGTCTTAAAGGGTTTGTTGAGACATTCCGTTTCCTAAAGCGTAGTTTTAGCATGTAGTACATTTTTTTTAATGTTCCTAAACAAAACGCTCTCTGCTGCAATACAGTAGACGCGCTGCTTTCAGCACCTCTTTATAGCGCCCTCTAGTTGAGATGTGGATTCCAAGATGCGTAGCGTGTACGCAGCTCAAAGTTGCTGCCTGAGTGAATGTTTTTGCCAGATGCATGTGTTTCTCTGCCTAAGTATTACCTAGGTGTACCTAAACATCATTGCTTGTATAAAGCTATTGCGCTTTTTTGCCATGTAGTAAAGAAAAAAAAAAGTTCGATTATGTTCTCATGGTTAGAGCATCGGGCCTCTTTTCTGGAGGCCCGAGGATAGATCCCGCCATCGGGCACATAGTTCAATTTTTTTAAGCGTGAGCTATTCGGTAAAACAGCAGCGACCGCTGCACCACCACCACAATCTTCAGCAGCCAGCAACTACTGTAAGGAAAGCCACGAGTTTTGGCAAAGAAAGTTACGCCTTAAAATGCTGCACGCCAGGGGCTTTATTGGTAATAAATTTATTCTGTTCATTTACAAAGTTAGCAGAGGACGTAAAGGTTTTGGAGAGCGTGACCTGCAGAAGTGGCTAATCAGCCCTCTCATCCGCGCAACCCCATTTCCCCCACTCTTTATGTACACTGTTCAAACTCATGGGAGGAAGACGAAGAAGTGGCTCTTGGGTGGAACCCCGTTTTTTACTGCTCTCATTTTGCGAGTATTTTTGCGTGTTTTCGGGAGGCGCCGCTTCCGAGACCTTCGGCGATGTAAGCGGAGTTAGCTAGACGTCCGGAGGAGACCGACGTCACAGCGTCGAGAGCTCCGAGGAAGCGCAATCACCTGATGAGCGACACAGGCAGCGAGGACACCTTGCTGTACTACTCTGCTTCCGAAGAAGATCTGTCGGATGACGGCGACTACTTGAAAGTTGTGAGGCAAAAAGGAAAGAGGAGAATCGTCATTGCTTCCTCGTCTTCAGCAAGGACGACGGTGGCAGCAAGAGCCAATGACACGGCTCATACCATCCTCTTCTTACCCGAGACGCCGACCGACAACCTGAATTGGCTAAACAGGCAAGCCGTATCTGCAACACTAGAGGCTCTTGTTCCAAATGAGATCACGGATATGAGAATTAACACCCGTAAGAACATTCTCGCGGTTGATGTCAAGAACAGAGCAGCATTGGATATCTTGAGTAAAGTGAAAATACTGGGCAAGATAAATGTTCGCACCATAATACCACAGGACAGCAATACTATATCAGGTGTGATTTATGATGTCGATGAGTCAATCGACGACAACGATCTGCCTATTTTGGTCAAACCCGCCACAGCAGATGTACCTATTATTGAAATCCGTCGCCTAGGAGATTCACGCTGTGTGAGGATAACTTTCAAGGGAGGTAGCTTGCCGTCCCACGTGAAAGTTGGATTTTTTCTTCATCCAGTGCGACCATTCGTTCCAAGACCACTTCAGTGTCGTAATTGTTTGAAGATCGGGCATGTCAGCGGCATATGCGAAAATTCGACCGTGTGCGCGAGATGCTCTGAGCAGCACAGCGCAGATGCTTGCCGTGCGACTCACTTCAAATGTGCCAATTGCTCAGGTCCCCATGAAGCATCGTCGAAAGACTTCCCGAGACACAAGACAGAGCGGAAAGTCCTAAAACAAATGGTCAGAGACAACTCAACTCACAGAGAGGCCGCCGCCAAAGTACGACGGCGTAGTGTCCGCCGTCACCGTAGACGATCCTCATCTACTAGAAATACTGATAGCGTCGCAAGACAGACGATACTTCCTGAGGCTGGTGCTCCCAAGGCGCTGACCCACACTAACAATACGGTGCCTGATGACGCAGTGAATACCTCTACTGCAAACGACTGGCCTGCACTTCCGACATTAAGTCCCCTAGCCCAACAAAGGTCGACGGTGGACTACCGACGAACCAATGAGGGCACAGATCACGTGCGAGGTCAAGACAAGCAAGTAATCGCCATAATAAAATCTCTAATGAAAGTCATTCGCGTGTTGATAAACGACATGCAGACGCCATCTGCTCGAGGTGCACTACAAGTGCTGGATGGCCTGGATCCGGTTCTTGCGAGCCTCGAGTAGCAAACACAATGGCTCTACCGCGTCAGCCGTTCTTCAGACAAGTCAAGGAAGCATCTATTATGCAGTGGAATGCCCGTGGCCTGAAATCCCGCAGTGATTTTCGCCATTACGTTTTCAGCAATCGATTCCCCATTGTTGTCGTCTGTGAACCGAAGCTACAGAAACCCTTCCGGATCTCAGGCTATGAACCTCATGTGTCATCGACTTGTACTGACATTAGCAAAATGACCATCTACATACGGTGTGAACTGCCTTATGTTGTTCATCCAGTGCGGCCACATGACACTAATCAGTATGTGTGTTTGACCGTGAAAAAACAAAAACTTGCGTTTACTTTAGTGGGTGCTTACCTTTCTCCATCAAGTCGTTTCGATAGGCAGAGACTGAGTGACATTATAGATGCGACACCTGGTCCATGGATTGTTGTTGGGGACTTCAACGCGCATCATTCACTTTGGGGAAATAACAAGATAAATTCCAAAGGAAGAAACCTCGTGTCCTTTGCTTGCGACCATGAACTTTGTTGTCTAAATGATGGCAGTCCCACGTTTCTGCGGGGCCGGACATGCAGCAGTTGTTTAGACTTAGCTTTTGTTTCGCGATGCCTCACTCACAGCGTCCATTGGTTCGCAGATATAGAAACCCACGGAAGCGACCACATTCCTACGTACCTGAAGATAAAAGGCCTCACCAAATCCGTTCCATCAAATTTTAAACGAACTATCGATTGGCCCGTGTTTAGATCACTTATGGAAGACGCATGCCACGAAGGCATTTCGTCCACACTAGAATTTGAGATCGCCAAGGCTATGCAGGATGCTATGCGCTCATATCGGCCATTAGAGAAATACACAGATTTTGATTCGGAAATACAGAGCCTCCGTGCAATCCGCCGGCGAGCGGAGCGGCGGTACAGACGGACTAAATCATTATACGACCTTAGAGAGGCCAGACGCATTCAAAAGAAAATTCAGCGTCGCCTTACTGCACTGCAAAATCAACGCTGGAAATCGTTTTGTGAGCCTCTCGACCCGCGTAAACCTCTGTCGGTTGTCTGGAGAACAATCCGTGGACTTCGATCACCTCCTCAACAGCGTCGTCCATTTAAGTCTCTAGCCCTACATCAAAGACGCCGAGAAGTCGAGGTAGCCGAAGATTACTCACGTATTCACCTTGCGCACCCATTCCCATTGTGCCCCCTTGCTCCCGAGATCCTCGTATGGACGCTGCTTTTTCCATCGAAGAACTGGAGGCCGCACTTGCTGGGTGCAGGCGATCTTCGTCACCAGGACACGATGGCATCACATACTCTGCGCTTGCAAACCTTGGTCAAGAGGCCAGAGACGCCCTTCTTGGCCTATACAACGCATCATGGCGTGACGGCCTGGTCCCTACAACGTGGAAATCCAGTCGGCTTGTTCCACTCCTCGAGGCTGGCAAATCCCCGTTGGAACTGTCATCTTACCGTCCAATAGCACTAGCCAGCTGTGTCGGCAAGGTAATGGAGAGAATGATCCTTACACGGTTAGAATGGTACTTGGAATTTTACAACGTCTATCCAGAGGTAATGGCTGGTTTTCGACGTGGCCGCTCGTCAATAGATAGCGTTATCGACCTGGTAACATACGTACAACACCAGAAACATCTGAAACGAATCACTGCGGCCCTATTCCTTGACGTTAAAGGCGCGTACGACAATGTAGATCATCATGCAATCCTTGCCGCCTTAGAAGCTGTAGGGATTGGTGGACGCGCCTTTCGCTGGATATTCAAACTATTTGAATGGGAGATCTTTTTTCATTTTGACTGAAGGTGGACCAACGCCATCTAGCTATACCAGTCGTGGTGTACCGCAAGGCGGAGTACTCAGCCCTACCCTTTTCAACCTGGTGCTCGTTGGTCTCGCTGATTCGTTACCGCAAACCGTACAGCTCTTCGTATATGCAGACGACATTTGCATATGGGCTTCAGGCGGAACACGTGTACAAGTCCGCGCGCGACTCCAGAAAGCCTCAACGGTGGTGTCCAGATACTTAAGAAGACAAGGCCTGGAGCTTTCCGCTGAGAAATGTGCACTGGTTGCTTTTACTCGCAAATTGATGGCCCCTTATGTTTTGCGGATTAATGACCAAATTTCCATTTCATTTCATTTCATTTCATTTTATTACCTTAAAGACCCCATTCGGGGTATTACATAAGGGGTGGTTAACATGTGAACATAGGAAAAGGCAGGTGTCACATTGAAATACAAGTTTCAACAGTTTCTAGATATTGTGAATGACATGTGATGGCAGCGACATTAATGGGTAGGTCGTTCCAGTCCTTGGCAGCTCGAGGAAAAAAATGATGATTGAAAAGTGACAGTTCGTGTTCGAGGACGAGAAACTTGGAGTTGATGGCTGGTGCGCTGTGACATGCGTGAAGATGATGGCGTGACGTAAGGCGGGCGGCTTAGTGAGCTGTAAAAAAATTTGTGATAAAGAGAGAGCGTGGCGATGCGACGACGAAAAGCAAGAGATGCCAAGCTAGATTGTGCCTTTAAGTGTGAAACGCTGATGTTATATGAATATGAAGAATGGATGAATCTAGTCGCGCGATTCTGAACCGACTCGAGTGCATTGATGATATATGTTTGATGAGGGTTCCAGATGGCGGCGGCATATTCCAGTTGTGGCCTGACAAATGATTTGTATGCGAGTAGTTTGACGTGCTGTGGAGCATGACGAAGATGACGCCTCATGAACCCAAGGGACTTGGGTTCATGAGGCGATATAGACGAACGCACCGATTTCTCGGAGTCATCATTGATAGGGACTTGTCTTGGAGCCCTCACATCTCATACATGACAAAGCGTTTGGCCGCCATTGTGGACCTTCTTGCGTTTCTTGGCGGGAAGTCCTGGGTAGCTACAGTACCGTCAATGTTGCAGCTATATAAAGCACTGTTTTTGGGCTTCCTGCGGTACAGCTTACCTGTAATAGGAAATACTTGCACTACGAAACTCCAGAGCGTGCAAGCCCAAGCACTCAGGACTTGTCTCGGTCTTCCCAAAACAACGTCATCGATTGCGACAGTGGCCATAGCCAGAGACGCTCCTTTGACAGTATACATTGATACAGATGTCCTGAGAGCGCACATCCGACACCTGACTCGGATTCCCTCACACCATCTTGCTTGCTTGCCAGCAAAAAGGCCACTTTCAACTTTTGCTAAAACTATTGTAAGACATCAGTCGTACTTGCCATCAGAATTTACGCCCGCTACACGATTGGCAGATCCATTGTGGTGTCTGCACCGGCCGCAAGTGCAACTGACAATTCCAGGAATCAGAAAAAAAGCTGGAGCGACATTGCAAGCTTTGAAACAAGCAACTTTGGAGCACATTCACAACGTGCACAGATTCCGGCAACATGTATACACAGATGGTTCAGCAAAACTCAACAGCTCTGCTGCTGCAGTCATCATCCCGGCACAATCTGAGGAAATCAAGTTAAGAACTTCATGTGTGACCACATCGACGGGTGCAGAACTCGCGGCGCTCCGTGCTGCACTTGATTTCATTAAGCAGAAGCCACCGCAACAATGGACAGTCTTTAGTGACTCCAAGGCAGCCCTTCAGTGCATACGAAGCCCAATGCGCCACGGACCGAATGAACAACTGGCCTCAGAAATTCGGCACATATATCATCAAAGCTATGACAAGGGACACGACATAATCTTTCAGTGGCTTCCAGGACATTGTAACACCAGCGGGAATGACCACGCCGACGAAGCCGCCCGATCTGCACATGAAAGTGGTCAACGAGTCTCCATTCCGCTTTCGCGAACAGACGCTGCGGCTGAGCTGCGATTGATGTCCCGTGAGTGTACTTTGCCCCTGTGGGACTCAAATGTTTTCACGATGTGTCGGTTGCGTTCATTGTCTCCGGACATACGGATGCACCTCCCGCCTGGATTACTACGACGTGAACAGACCATGCTCTACCGTCTGTGGCTAGGCGTTGCCTTTACAAACACCTATGCTTTCCTCATAGGAATGGCCAACAGCCCCACGTGCGACACATGTAACACCGACGAGACGCTCGCACACATTATCTGTGTCTGCCCGCGATACAGTTCTGAGAGACAAGTGATGTGTAGAGTACTGGACCAGTTGGACAATCGTCCACTTTCAGAATTTAAAGCTTTAGGCCAATGCTCCGAAAGAACATCCGCGTTGAAGGCCTTACTCGCGCTAGTAAGGTTCTTGCGGTCTACGGGGCTTCACGACAGACTCTAAGAATGCCGCCCCCTACCGCTCTGTAGTGTACGCGCTTTGTTCGTGCTTGTCTCCCTTTCTTTCTATCTCCCCCTTCTACTCTATTTCTCTTTTTATCCCTCTTAACCCTTCCCCCTGCACAGGGTAGCCAACCGGAACTACCTCTGGTTAACCTCCCTGCCTTTCTCTGCATTATTTTCTCTCTTTCTCAAACTCATGCTGGGCACTGCAATTTTTTGCACTCGGTGTATTAAACCAGCGCAAAAAATCCTTGGTGCGAGTTTCAATCTATCTATGTATGAATATCCGCAAAAAGAGGCTTAAATTTTTGATTAAGTTCCGGGGTTTTTACGTGCATAGCCGCAATCGGATAATGAGGTACGCCGCACAACTCCAGATAAATTTTGACTTCCTGTGGGTGTTTCACGCGCACCTTAATCAAAGTACACGTGCCTTATTACATTTCGCCGCCGTTGGAAGCCGCCGGGATTGGATCCATGACCTTTAGCTCACCAGAGCCACACGACAGACACTGGGATACCGCGGTGATTCGGAAAAAAGAGAATGGTAATTGTATGGCAGGGAGATTAATCAGGCTGATACCGATTGGCTGCACCGCACTGGAAAGGAGCCAGCAGTCGACCAACGAAAGAAAGGAACGGATAAGTTCACGCATGCAGACCCACGCTCAAGCGTAAGCCGTTTACCCGAATGCGGTCCCGTGGGCTGGTGGTTTTCAAGAAACGCAGCAGCGCTTCTTGTGACGCACGTGGCCGCGGTATTAGCATCCGCTCTCATAATGGTTGGTGATCTGATCGCCTCACTACAATAATGAGGGCAAATCCGCGATCATTGTTCGAAGACAGTGGCGCAAGCTCTGTTCTGTACCACATGTGTGGCAATTATTTGCACCACCATTTCAGTTAGCAGTGGCGGAGCTTTCTTTAACTTAACGTCTATTCGCAGGCAACACTGCAACGGTGCCTTGTACCCAGTAAGATCTCACAAATATCTTGTTACCATGCGTCGGCCTATTCCATGTGCACGGGCTCGCTAGGGAAATGCGGTGAATTCCTCCTTATTTTACGGTCTTCAGCTCTACGTATAAGTTTTTGCACTTTTAAATGTGTTGTTTTGTCCAATAAATGACACTCTTAGCCGTGTGGCTGTAAAAAAATATTACTGTAAACAAAAACCATCTCTATCTAGACCAGCGATGAGAGAAACCGTACATGAAAACTAAGTCAGCTTTGAACCGGTGAGCACGGAAATATTTGACCTGAGAGTTTAACAGTTAAAGTTTATTTCTCGTAGTTCCCGTGCCTCCTGTTTACAGTTTCGTGCAGTTTTTATGTCGTCTGCTTTTTGTGTCTTGCGGGCAGTGATACGTGCCACATAGCGCGAGAAACATCCACGCGGCTTCTATATTTTTACATAGATTTGCCTTCGCGTATAGGAGTATGCGAAGCGTCGGAGCTCATTTCCTAATTAGCCGGCGCGTTCGAGGGTGACCTACCCTTTCTACGACGCAGTCTGCATGCCGTATGCAGACGGAAGCCACTACAGGAGCCGGCTACCGATCGATCGTGGCCCGCATGAATAATCTAGCCACGCCCGCGCCCCCGGCCTGTCCGAAGTGCTCTCCACTCAGCGTGAAGCATCGGATGTGCATGCATCTCAGCAACCACCGCCGTCGTACGTCACTCAAAACACTCTTCACCCTGTCTCGGCAAATGCGTCACTGTGAGGCGACGCACTATATTAGTGCGGGCACCTGCTCTTCTGAGGCATTGATTTGGGCTCCAAATCCGGAAAGACATTCAGCCGTAAGCACTGCTGTTTCATTTGGCGTACAAACTCGTTAGTATCCTCGTTATTTAGATTGCTTGGCGTCTGTCCTCCCGGGGCACTGTCATATGAAGGGCCGCTCACAACAACTAAAAGTTTGCATGAAAGTTTGCAAATGAATCTTTCGTTGTCATACATTTGCATTGTGCGTCACACGTGTCGATTTTCGCCTGTTGGCTAGAGACATGTGGAAGTTATGTGCGATTCAATGTACTTATCTGCTGCTGCACAAGTATTCGGACGACCATGTACAATCTCCTTTCTGAGTGCAGGCCGTCCCGGACACACTTTACAATAGTCAATGCCGATGCAAATGAAGTCGCAACATACCGCAATTGGACTAGCGTTACCACTGTGAAGTCAGGCTCGAACTTGAAAACACGAAAGAACTTCTCCTACATAGGCAACTTCCTTTTGCTTTGAATAATTTGTACGTTTCACTGGTGATGCAGGCAAGTTTAAACGTTTGAACAACCGCGACCACGCTGTGAACGGGCAACTTCCTTGCCCGTTCACGGCGTGGTCGATCGCGGTTTCCACTCTCAGCCTCATTGGTTGCGTTCATCAAGAATATTCGTTGCAAAGGTACTCTTAATGCGGCTTTAAATGCAGGTCAAACATCCGGGATGGCCAAGAATAATAGGGGAGTCCTTCACCCAAAGCCTCTCGCATTGCGCCTGCGTACTTCGGACGTGAATACATAGGAATCATTAGAATCACTCTCTCATTTGGTGCTCATTGATGGAATGCTAATTTTATCAGCGAACAGATGGACCATTTCTGTGACGTCATGGCTTAGCACACACAGGACATGTGCGACCAAGGTGGCGCCTACAATATGACGATTAGGATGTGCAGTCGTCCTCAGCAGCTTAAAGTGGTGCGCTTGCACCTTGCAGCTCTGTACAAAAATCGCAATTAAACATCTGCGTTGAACGCATAGCTCAATATTTACAGTTTTAAGAGCGTTATATTATGCAATGTATTGTGCGGCAATTCTACCTTTTTTATTTGTGATGATATGCCGCATGTCCTCTGGTGGAATAAAAGAAATTCAAATAAAAGCTTTCCACTCAGCATCGTGCAGAAACTCGAGGAATGTACCTGCAAACTTTTTCTCCGTCACCCCATGGTCGTGGTTCTCAGATAGGTATTGTTTTTTTTTTTTTAGTGTTATCTGTGATCGGCCGTGTTACAGTGCACATCCAAAACAATTGTCGAGCATCTGACCTTGCCGCAGGAGCCGAGAACTCTAAAAGGTCGTCTTCTCTGTCGTCTCTTTAAACACAAGACACCCACTCGCTTCCCTAAGCACGGTGGGATGAAAAAAGGTATATTGTGGTAATGGTTCAAGCTATACCATCCCGTATCACAAATGTATAGCGCTAAAGGAAATAAAAACTTTTGAAAAAGTAAAGAAGGTAAGGGTTTTTGTGTGCGGATGTCGAGGAAGGAGTTTTGGAAGTGAAACAAGCCGATGAAGAAACATTTTTAAGAGGAGAAATAGCAGAGCTCGAAAAAAAGATTGGAGAGAATAGGATTCACATTACGCGATTCACATTCCGGTCTATAGTTAAGGGCCAACCAGAAAAGAGCAATACATTTGTGGTTTCACTTTCTTGTTGGTGGTGGGCTGTCTTGAGCTTGCGAGGTACACTTTTAATCATCATCATCATCATCATCATCATCATCATCATCACCCTCTGCATTCCTTTGAGCTCTTAACCTTGAAGTTCGTTGTCATAAAGGTTAAAAAGTAGCCACCCTTGTATTACTGAATCTTTAAAATCCTCTTGGATTGATGTCTCGGCTGATCAGTGTTGTATTACGGTGCTGCTATTTTATTGTGCGTTGCGGTGGTGAAGCAGGATTTGCTAGCCATACTACTACTCTGCCTTCCGCATTGTCGCGAGAAGGCTGCTTGGGTTAAAATAGATGTTAATTTTTCTTTTGTGCTGTGATGTAAGGTGCCTTTAGTGAACTTAAAAGTATTTTCTTTTTAATTTTGCCAATTATAGTTGGTATAATTTGTTTCGTTTTCTCTTTTTTGAGAATCTGTGGTCTTACCTGCAGCACATTCTCCTTAATTCTTTTTTTGAAGCACTTTCCTTTCTCTGGTCGTGTACACTCATCTTGTTAGATAATGCTGAAAATGTTCTGTGCTTTCCTTTATTTAAAACTTCAGCGTCCTGTAAGGCTAATGCTTCTGAGGCGAAAGGAAATGCCCATTAAAGTGCTATTGATTTTGTTAAGAAAGACGTTGATGAAAAGTGGTTTAAGATCCGCTCTATGCTTTTTATTCATCTGCATGTTCAATATTCGTTCTATTTTTGAGTCGCTTCGTTCCATAACCCTCGGTTACCAAAATTTCTTGTTATAAATAGGTCTATTTCTGGGCCGTAATTTGTTGCTTCTATGACGAGAGTGTGTTCGACTTCATTTCCTCTTACTTCAGTGAGCCATTTTGCATAAACAAGTGCCATGCTATAAACTTTTGGCGTTTTGTGGATCGTAACCTAAATGTTATTGACTGATGGATTCAGGCTATTTGGATTTCGAATGACTTTTAGTGAGCCTTACCTTACCTTACCTAGATATAAAGCACGGCGGACAAAGCAGATTGCCAGTTCACAATTGCTATGCACACGTGAGTGCTAATTGCAATGTTCTATTCTGCTCTTTCTACTTATTTTTATTCGCTAGAACAATACACAGGATATATCTCAATACCACGAGCGATGATCAACAGCTGAATGTGCTGGTATTTTGCGAAAAGCGGGATACAAGTGGAAGATCATGCGAAAAAAACGAAGCACTCAGCAATTACTAACAATCGACGTTTAAGCATGTCGGTGGGAAAATAAAGACAACACACAGAATTGGAGCAACTGCATCGACTGGGACGCCACGTCTGCGGAAAACAAACTTACTATAAGATAGATTAAAGCGTCCTGATGTAAGCAGAATTTCGGGCCTTCAGAGACTTTGGGTGTACCACGGCCGAGACCTCCTATACAAGGGGGCGAGTATCTCGAGATTATTTGGTTTAGGCTGTTCGTGCAAGGCAGTAATTATGACTATGTACGACCAAAAAAAAGAAAAAAAACAGGCAGCTCGTGCATTGCACATTGACGCTCCTCCCGTCCAGGTCATCTAGAGAAAGTAAACAATCTCTTAATCGCCGACTGCAAGCATGGCAAAAGATACGCGGTCTTTCTGAATTTTGCATTCGTACCGAAGGCCAATTTTTGATGAATCCCAAATTTTTCTTCTTTTCCTTTTGTGAGAGATCCTCAATGCCATCAGATTCTTCAAGTATTGTGTGTTCCTCAAATCGCACATGATAGATCATTTTACCATACTAGATAATCGAAAGGTTCTTTGCTCACTAGTGAGCTGCACTTAAGATGGCCGAATATGTACGGCCATGAGTGTTGGAGGTTAACTTCTACTTATTTATCTATTTACTTTGTTTACTTGTTTACTTATTTATTTATTTTCATTCGTTCTGCGCTTAGAGGCCCAGGCTATTACAGCGACGATTGATTTCAGTCAACCCAAAAGAATATTAGAATTCAAACCACTAACAAGTATTACACTCTAAAAATGGACCTGGGGTATTATGTCGTTGTCAATAAAAAAAGAAGACCCTTAATTCCCCTTGTCCTCGCTTATTGCTTAGCGAGGATCTCGGTCCTGGAAGTGTTCACCCCATGAGGTAGCATACGAACGGTTATTCTTCAATTGCTTTTTCTTTAGATCACGCCATCTTTATGCCTACTCTTTATCCAGTGTTCCACGTCTGACACTGTAGCCACGAGTGGCACTAGCTAGCACTCCCAAAGCTATATGTTAGGAATGTATGTGCAAGAGTGCATGATAAATTAGGCAGAGCGACAGAAGTCGCCGCCATCGAATTCGTCGAGCATCAAAGGCCTTATGTGGATGGTTTGTATTGGGCTCCCACTGCCATCAAACTTGTTCTTTCTTAGTCTTTCATTTCATCTTCTTCTGCATTAAAATGACAAGGTTGATTACAAAAGTTGTCTCTCTTTTATTTACTCACATAGTTTCATGAAAAACACTTCGTTTACCCTATGTTTTTGTTTCATGTGTTCGTTATACACAACGTTAAGAAAGTAAATCTCAAAAATGCTCACGGCCAGCTATGGCATAGCTCGGCAAGTGCATGAAACTGACTCCACTTTTAGTATTTTCGTTATCGGAAGGATTCTTCCCATAACGTCGGCACGGTGGAATTTGAACCTCACTACTGTGAACTAGCCGACACGGCGAGCAATAGTGAAGTAAAATCAATATGACACGAACACGAATATTCGTAAAATATCCTGTGGAGAAAATGAGTGTTTTAAATTGATGGTGGGGATGCTTGCCTGGCCGTACGCCTAACTTGCTACTCTACATGACCGAGGTTGTGTGTGAAATGACGCATTCGTGCACATTAAACACGCGCGCAGTAAAGAGTAACTGCAGTGTCAGTTCTACAGACCAGAATCTCGGAGAAAGTCTAAAGTGACGTTGGTGGCGCGCAGATAATTACCTGCGCGTCTTAAAAGGCGCTGCCACGTAAATTTGAATAAGCTGGCATGTGATAAAGTGGGCACGTATACACCTGTTCACGATGGTCTCCTGGGGGAGGCAGGCCGAGTCTGCATGCCGCTATTGCTGTCAGCAGGGATATATTTGGTAATGATCAAGAAAACGACCACAAGAAGCGCCCCTTTTGATACTGCAATACTGCGACTATATGCGCTCTAGATGACGTTTTCTTATAGCCATCTTTTACCCCGTTGTTGTGCGAAGGGAGAGAGGAGGAAAAGAAGACACGCGAATAGACATGCGTAGCGCAGATTCGCAGCCAAAATTGTATATCCAAAAACGCTTACGGCACGCTTTCGAAGTGGGAAGACCAATTCCACGAATGCCTTGATCCGGGTGTGTTGGTTCATCTGGATCGCCAGCAGCGCTCAAACAGCGCAAAGCTCGAAGGTGGAATACGGCACTCGTCCGTTAAAGATGATGAGGTATTTTTTTTTTTTACGTTGATGTCGCGTATGTGTCCTTTTTTGTGTTGCCAGAACGCTGCGAGCTATGCCAACGGCTCTTCGTGCGTATTTTTCATCGTTTAGTTCCTGTCTTTGCAGCGATAACAAAATGGACCCTCCGATTATTGTTGTCGTGAACTTATGGCATCGCATCCCAAGCACTTACAAGGCAACGTCGAGTTGGCGTTCTGCTGCCCAATACAAGGTCACTCATTGGAATCCCTACCATGGCAGTCTGATCACTACAGGCGTATTTTGCGAAAAGAGGTTGTTCTTTCATTCTTCTTTTTTGTTTGCTTTGAAAGGAGTAGCCTCAGGCGGACAACTTGTATCTGTATCTCATCATTACTGTTTTCCTCAAAACTGTTGTGTTAGCCCAGGTCCTACAAATCCATCCCTCTGTCTGTCCATCCACCCACCCATCCATCCATCCACCCTTCCAACCATCTATCTATCTATCTATCTATCTATCTATCTATCTATCTATCTATCTATCTATCTATCTATCTATCTATCTATCTATCTATCTATCTATCTATCTATCTATCTATCTATCTGTCCATCTATCTATCTATCCATCTATTTATCTATCTATCTATCTATCTATCTATCTATCTATCTATCTATCTATCTATCTATCTATCTATCTGTCCATCTATCTATCTATCTATCTATCTATCTATCTATCTATCTATCTATCTATCTATCTATCTGTCTCTCTGTCTATCTATCTATCTATCTATCTATCTATCTATCTATCTATCTATCTATCTATCTATTGTTACGAATGATGTTTATTTACAGGGTGAAACGAGGTCCGAGATGGAAGCTACAGGCCAGGCCCAGCCGGCGCAGAGTACCCCGAGATCACGCGCGCCCACTCTACTTCTTTCTCTGCCTCAGTCGCGCAGTGCTGCGACACTATCTATCTATCTATCTATCTATCTATCTATCTATCTATCTATCTATCTATCTATCTATCTATCTATCTATCTATCTATCTATCTATCTATCTATCTATCTATCTATCTATCTATCTATCTATCTATCTATCTATCTGTCTACGACCAGCAGCTCGATCCCAAACAGTAGCTGAGTCAAGACTCGTTGAACCATGCTGCCCGTGAAGAGAACGGAATTGAGGTCTGAAAAACTGATAGAATTGAACGTAAATATGCATCTGAGATCACACAAGGCGCAAAGGGCTAGAGGAGGGTGGAAAGAGGATGGAAGGAGAGAGCGGCGGTTGGGCCTTATTGGCCACCACTGTATCGTAAACAGGAGTGGTGACTCGGAGATGAGCATCAGGAGGGAAATGCGAGAAGCATGGCGACCGCATTTTGGCAAGATGAAATCGGTTCGCCTCTGTGGCCGGCGTTCCCGATACCCGTGTCTGCTGTCTCCATCACATTCCGCACGCAATAAAGGGCAGCTGGCCCCTGCGTTTCTTTCCTGCTTACGCTGGGTTTTCATCAGGTATGTCTGGTTTGCGAGTCCTAGCGGAATTTCCTCACTGTAATATAAATATTGAAGTGAAAGAACCTATACGCGTGTCATTAGAAATGTTAGATCGGTTCGTTTCCATACCTCACAGTGGATGCAACCGTAGAAGGAATATAAAAGCGTAACCAGCGGGCCTCTAGGTTGGAAAAGGCTGAAAATCGTGACCATTTGTCAAAAATGTCTCAATCTACTTACGCTGCTTCTGTGGCAGGAATCAGGTAATACGCGAAGAAATAAATGCATATACACGCTAACCTCAGAAAAAGAACGTGCCTCCCTTAAACCGTACTCCTTGATGCAATGCATTCGCCATACTGTATTGCGAAGTGGGGAAATTGAGAGGCGTGTTCTACATCTCTTTGAATGATCCAACTCGCCGTTTCTCGTCGAGATGAAGGGTAGGGTATTGCTTTTTGCTCTTGATCGCAGACCAGAAGAGCTGCCACTCCGCGCACAGAGAAAAAGAATTCGTACGTTATGCATGCGTGCACCGGTATACCTGCGATGTGCGGGTTACTTTAAGGCAGGTTGTGCCTAGTAATCAACAACGGCTGTGAAGACGCTGCACAAGAGTGGAATATCTTCTGAAAGTTTGCAAGAGGTCTGCGACAAAGCGATTGGCTTTGCCTGTATTCCCGGTAGCCTTTCGGAAACCACATCACAAGCCATGCAAGCAGATATCGACAAGTTCACATTATTTTTTTCTGGTGCCTGGTCTTTGCCGGCTAATTGCTACGGGTTATCGCTCGGATCAACACGCATCTGAATGTACCTTCACGCATCTGAATGTACCTTCACGCATCAGAATGTTATCGAATGCTGTTGACCGATTCTACAGTGATAGACACATGTCGAATCAAAACCGAGGGGGTCCATTTTTGTTATTCACAACTATACGAAGCCAACAGATAAAAAAGCCAAGGAAACTGGAGACGACCCGGCACTGGAAAAAAAAAACACTTGCAAAATAAAACGTTCGCGAATTGGGCCCCAGAAACATAGGACCAGCATCTTCAAACTATATTTTCTTCATAGATGCTAGAAGACCCAAAAGCACGAGATTATAAGGCAGACGCAAGAATAATACACACTACCTAGTGGAAGCCAATCTCACGCACAATAGTCATGCGTGCCGGGTGAGACGCCAAACGTCTACTTGCATGCCATTTCCCTATATAAACGCGCGTGCAGCGAAAGACGCTGCAAACGACCTGTGATAAGCACCGCCAGTTCCCATGTGGACGGCGGTTTCTGGTTGCACGCACGTCCGAATAGCTCCAGAAGTGATGGCGTCGCTCAGAACGCGTTCTCGCCACGCGATTCTGCCTTCGAAGATGAGAACAAACGGCTCTCAGTGATCGCAGCTCGTCCCACGCGGCGAGAAGAGAGCCGAGGGCGTCGTTCTACACCGCAGCCAACTCAGAACATTCCCAGCATCGATTGCTATCGCCGTCGCGTTTCGCCACGCCGAGTTGTTCCCACGGCGCGAATGTGCTCAAACAGATACGAGAACAAAAAAGACCAGCATGTCATACGTATAGTGAACTGGTGCGCAAGCATTTGGAATTTCGAAAACAAATAGGCTCGTAATTTTTTTAGCGCTGTTGTTTAATGAACAATGAAACTGTGTAGAGATATGCCACCGAAGCACCGGCTATCCTGATCATCAAAAACAAAGTTCAGCAACTTACGAATGTAGGAGAAACAAAGGAAAATAGAAAAGAAAAAAATCTGAGCACTTCTTATGAAGTTGTGAATGCGAAAGCATTATTGTCCACTTGAATGCCGCTGAACGGTCGTTCGAGCTATGAACTCCACGAGGGCAAGCGGGCGCGTTGAGACAGTCGACCAACACCTTCTAGATTTCACAAGGTCGGTGAGCTTCCGTTCCTGACGTCATGCTACCTTGCCCGACTTCCATAAAATCTAATGGTGATGCTCCCGAGTAAGCCGCGGTGATTTTGACGTCCCCGCTGTCGTCAAGCCGGCTTAGCCCTCCAAATGCCAGTCCAACTAGCACGACGTAATACAGCAGAGTGCACAGGCCTGCTATCCAGGAGGCGCTGGTTTAGCCCAGTGGGTAAAACGCTTGGCTTGTGAGGCTGGCGTCGTAAGCTCAAAACTCACCACCACCAAAGGTTTTCCTTTCGAGTTTATTGTATTCATTGTAAATTGATTTCTTTAATGCGATTACCCAGTCGCATTAGGACGCAGTCAAGAGCTTGCGCGGACAAGGAATGTGCGGATAACACAGGCTTCCGAGAGCGAGGATGACTTGGCTTCTCGCGATGCCCTCTCCCCTCATGCAACACGTGATGTTCTGATGCATCAGGTCGCTCCATTCTCCGGCTTTACTCCATGGAGGGTTGCTTGTGACGTGGCGTTGTTTGCCTGTCTATCCGACAAACGCCGGCTTTTTCGCTTAATGGGCCATTTGATGCATTCTTATCAAAATAGTCAGAAGGCAAAATAGAGCCGAAATATAGCATCATGTAACACAGGCACAGCCTGCTATGCAACATTCGTAGTCAGAACGCAGTGTATCTGTGTCACACAAACATCTAGTCAAAGCCTGCGTTACTAAAGCAGCCTCTGTTAATGCGCTGTCGGCAGGATAAACCAAATGCGATAAATAAAGCACAAAATGCAGGACAAGTTGACATATACGTATGGTGCTAGTTACTGAGCAGAATCACAATCGATCGTCTTTCAAACAGACTGTCTGAGGTTCTTATCTATCAGTAAGTTAGAAGAGCTATCGCAATGTATCATGGTCCGGACTCGACCAGTTACCAAGAAGCTTCCCACAGATAAAGCGCGCCTATCCGGTTGTTCCGAGCGGCTGCGTAGGGTATCGCTCTGCCGCTTGCACTTCGCGCACTCAATGACCAGATGTTGTACAGACCACTTACAGTAATGAGTTATGCTAAGTATTCGCACTGAATCGTGGAGTTACTTCTCTGAAGCCAGTTGCATGTAAGGTGTACTTTCGATGAGTCTAATCACGCGAGAGTTGTACTTGGTGGACACGTAGGTTCCTGTACTCTTGTCTGAAGCCACTTGTGTGCGATGTGTTTAACCTAGGCTAAAATACGGATAAAGACTTACTGAAATCTTGGAGATGTCGCCGTCATTTGCCGAGTGCCCCATGTCGCCACAACTCCGCACAGCAGCAGGCACCGAGACTTACAGAGTTGCATTGGCACCTGGCTATAGGAAGTTTTGTTCTCTCGAAAGGTTTTGTTCTTTATAGGAAGTTATCTTTTAAAAGTATTGCCAAGTCTCGAACGCCTACCGTTAGTAATTTCCAGCCTATTGTTTTTCTTCTTTACCTCAAATCAAAGAATGACAACAATGACACAACCGCTATATATTGGATCGTTGTTATCTTTCACCGCGGAAGTGACGGTAACCTCTGGACTGGTTCCAGGCTTAATCAGTTTATAGCCGATGATCAGTACAGATTTCATGCCTCCAAGCACAACGCGGAGAGATCACTGGAATGTGTGTCTGCGAACTGCAGATGAAACATAAAGAACGCAAACGAGGCATACAGAGCTGGGGTTCATGTTTTCTGCCCAAGTCTTCGTGTCATCTGCAGGGCACGTCTGAGGTGCCTATTTACAACTGGCCGTGAACCTGAGCAGAATGCCGCCCACGGGGAAAAGCTTTTTCGCGGACGCAGTGTAAGGGCTCACACCTATCGTGTTCTTCTGCATCACCTCGTTTTACTGACGACTCCAGTTCTTTGTAGAGCTCAAGAGCCGCAAAAGCTCTAAGGAAAGGGACGGACAAATGGCTGTGGCAGCCGTCATCATCCTCTAGGAACCGTTTCCAGCTGTCCTTTCCGGGAAGAAGCAGCCGGGCACTAAATGTGGGTTCATTTGTTGGCGATATTATGCTCATGATCATGTTACGATCTGTCATGGCTCGTTCGCGCAGTGTAGCTGGATATTTTTAACGATCAGCGCTTAGACGGAGCGAAATGTGTTTGTGTTATTTCTCGTGCTCCGGGTAAGCGCTGGTCATACATGAATTTTGTTATACTATGCTAATGTCCATGCTATTTACGCGCATGTCTCCGAGCCATTGTCGTCTCAGTTTTCTGTGTGCTGTTAAGCCCACATGACGAATAAAACAAAATGAAGGATTAAAGAGTGTCATTTTTTCACTAAGCTGAAAATTTTTATTATCACAACCGCTCAAACAAAAACTTTGATGTTCCTGCGTCTGCGACAAGGGAACGAAACTACTCTGTGACGCCGCGGGCGTGCCGGCAAGTGTAGTGAGCAACTTCATCGTAACTGGGTTGATGTTGTATGGGCTCGTGGCTTTTGTATCATTATGATTTACTTAACAAAATTTTATTCTAATAATCTCAGTCATGCCTTCATCGGCACGGATGCCAGGACCGCATTCACAAAGATCTCCATTAGTACGTGTCCTCCGCCCTTTGTGTACGCCAACATGTCCAGCGTCAGGATTGGCTGAAACGTCATCCAAGAGCATGCACGCCGAAGCGGCTTAATCTACTCGCCGAAAAAGTCCGAGTTGCTCATCATTCGGAATACAAGAAAAATGGGCTCAGACTGCGATACGCCTTCTCACATTCCCGTACAAGTAGGCGGGAACCCGGTCCCGCTGGTGCCCAAAATTCGGATGCTCGGAGTATGGGTGCAACAGAACACGCGCAGTCACGAAGTCATTAGGTAGCCTCCAACGACAGCCAGGCAGGCAAATAAACTCCTCAGAAGGGTGTGGAATAGGTGGCACGGTGTAAAAAGAAAAAGAAGCGCAGCAACTAATAGAGGCCTTTCTAATCAGCAGGATAGCTTGCGTGTCTCCATACCTGCACCTTAGGAAAGCTGACCTGGACAAGATCAACAGCCTCATCCGCACAGTCTATAAACAGGCCCTTGGACTGCCAAAATGGACCAACAACCAATGGCTGCTAGCTCTTTGCATTCACAATACGGCAGTGCAAATTATTGAAGCGCAGAAATGGTCACAGAAAATCAGACTATCTGGAACTGTCGCAGGACAGGAAATACTCTGCGCCCTAGGGTAAAATCCTGTTTTAGACATCCTACATCGCTGCCGAATTCCTAAAAGCACCCGCGCCAAAATTACCACTATCACTCTCCTCAAAGGCACGGGAAAGCACAACACGCACCGACGTAAAGCCAGGGCTGATGCTCTCTAGGGAGGTTTTAAAAATAAACCAGCTATCTACGTGGACCCCGCTTGCGCGGGCAATGGTCCTTGCACAGTCGCTGCTGTTGATGACTGCGGTCGAATCATTTGCTCCGCCACGGTCAATACCTCCTCTATTTTGGAGGCGGAAGAGGCCGCAATTGTCATGGGCGCGTGCCTACGTGATTTCCAATTCGGTGTGTCACACTCTAAATCGTCCATAAGAAGCTACTCTATTGGGGGCAGTTGGCCCCATTGCAAGCAGACTTCTCAAACCTCAGGACATTGTCCATCTAACGTGGGTGCCAGCTCATGCCCGCAAACAGGCTAACGAAGAAAATCCCCTAGCCGCCCGAGCAGCAGGTAACCGGGAAGTGGTATCGTTCGACCCAGGATAGCAGGCTTCAACCCATCCTCACATATCACGAATCAACCCAATTTTACAAGGATTTGCGCAGAGCGTATCCGTTCGCGAGCACGATTCTCACCCGGGAGCTGGGTACGACTCTACGGCAGTTACAGACTCAATCCGTGCTAAGCCCGAAAAGGTTGGCTGAAATTTCTATGCGAAAGTTTAAACCTAACTGCAGGAACTGCGAAGCACTAACCGCTCACCAAGATCACATACTGCCACTCCCCCCAAGAAGGTTTCATGAGCAAGCTCCCACGCTCTAAGCCTGCTAGTGTACTATCAAGACTGATCACTCAAAATGCGGAGTCATGCTGTCAGAGTGCGCTAACCACGTCGCGGCCACAAGACCTCTACGCTAGCTCCTCTGCCAGGGTCTCAAAAACTAATGTGCATGTAATAAAGTTCACTTCTCTCTCTCTCTCTCTCTTTCTCTCTCTCTCTCTCTCTCTCTTTTTCTCTTTCTCTCTCTCTCAACGAAAAATGCTAGCGCTTGAGCTTTTAGTGAATAAGAGGCCTGGTTATCACTTAGAGAAGGTGCTAGAACAAAAAGCTCAGGCCACTGAGCCAACAGGAGAATTCGTATACAATCATTGTACTATTCTATCCTGCAAATAAAAATATAGCGAATTTATTCTATTATTGAATAAGATATCAACTGAGCAACAGTCTGCAGCAGTACAGCGAAAGCCATGAACCTGCCACGCTGCCATGCTACAAGTGCCTGTGACGTCCGTGGAAGCGTGACGTGAAACGATCACGTATACTTCGAGCAAAATTCAAATAACATTTTTGAGCGGTTGCGATGCATATATAAACATTTGGCTAAGAGATGAAAGAGCCCCAAGAGGAAGAAGGTACTGAAGGGATAAAAACAACGTGTGACTGGGTACGTTCACACGGGCACGTGCTTTGAGGGCTAACAACGCGACTCCCCCCTTCAGCAATCACAGACAAAAAATGTTTGGTGCGTACATGAACTTTCTACGCCTGTTTCTAAATCTGCAAACGCTGCAACATATATTTTCGAGTATCCACACGTACTTACACATCGCGTGGTAGCAACTTGACTAAAGCTTTGTGCCTTTGGCACTCGAGAGTTCGCCACTCCCTACCTGGCTCGAACGCTGGACGCGTGAACAACTTCGACAACTCAGCGTGCACAAAAACAACACAAAACAACATTTCAATTTATTGAGCGACGCATGACGTGGACCACAGTGCCACCGAGTCGTTAAACCATCGCTCGCCATAGGCGGATGTCCTTTACGCGCACCGCTCCCTCGCGTTTTGACGACTGCGCGCTCACACAGTCGTCGCGCAGGCGACGACAGTGAGATAAGACTCTCGCGTCGCAAACTGCGCGTGACGGCCACGCGCCAGAGTGAGTCGCTCTGGCATCGCGTCGCTTCGAGCGTCGCACTCGGCCCGGAGCGGTCTGAGCGACGCGAGCAGCGGAACGACAGCTTCCGACGCGCTGTCGCGACGCACCGAAGCACGCCTGGTACTCGCACCGACGTGGGGCACCCGCCGCTCTCCTTTTCCTTTTGCGTTCGCGCCCCCGCAGCCCCGGCCAGCCGTTGTTATTGATTCCGAGCTTAGTGCGGGGCTCCCCCGCCACGCCCATTGCGCACACCAGCGCGAGGCTGGAGGCCCACTAAGCACAGGGCTCACGCCGGGCCCCGCTTCCAATTTGACGGGCCACTGGCCTCTGTGTTCTTGTCCATCTATATTTCTTTAGGTCGTTTCACCTTTGCTTCTCTTCTTCCGTTGTGCTTTTTTATTTTGCTTTGGCTGTGCTTTATTTGATTTGGCATTTTGAACTTGCTCCCGTTAGATGCTCACAGAAGAATCATGAATTCAAGGTAACAGCAGCGCAGGTCCCCTTAGATGTACCTTCGGCAACCAAGGATACATAGAGCTGTGGAATTGCAGCAGGAGCATTTGTGCGTGCGCATATTGGTGTTGTGATTGCGTATTTGGCAAATGTTTCGTCTCCTTAATGTGCGTGCATATGGAAAGCCTGTCTGTAAAACTTGTTTTCTTTGCGTTTATGCTGTTCTGTAGACTTCATCTTTAGAATGTGTGCACATGTGACATGGCGAAAAGTTGTGGCTTCAATTTTATAACGGTGCCTTAGAACACTTTTATTGTGTGCACGTGCAACATTGTGAAAGTGGTGGCTTCAATTTTAAAGCGGTGCCTCAGAACACTTTTATCTGTATTTAATAAAGACTACCAATAACGTAAGTGTGCGACGGCGGGAGTTCACGAGGATGGAGCGGAGGGCAAAGGAAGAGCATATACAGGTGTGGAAATTCGAAAATCAATGCTCAAGAAACGAACTTGACGAAGAAGTCAGATAACCTGCCAGCACTGTCTATATGATGAAAATCCAGCTCCTATCATGTAATACGCAATCACGTGATAAGTAGAGCCCATAACAGAGCCAAATAACGAAAGCCAACAAAACTCTCGTGTGGAATCAACGGATATATTTGTTACAAGACCTGGGACGGTATTTCGTGAGGCGTGAGCAAAATACCTAATTACACGATAAAAAAAACTCAGATTTTGGTCCGCGTGCTATTTTCTTCCTCCGAAACTCATGAAACCAGCTGGTAAATGGGGAAGTGTAGGAATTCTGTCCGCACGACTATGTAATGTGCAAGCCCCCACCACATCGTGCACATGGAAGGGCGAAGGCCGCTGCAATGACTCAATGTGTTTTAAAAAGTACGGGTCTAGACTGTAGGTTTTGAGCATGCCAAATTGCTTGCCAAATGTTTTGCATCTTCGTTCTCTCGTCATCGTCACCCATCATGCCTCTATTTCTTCCCTCTTTCTTTCCCTCTTCCCCTTGCCCCAACCCCGAGTAGCTGGCTAGAGGAATATACCTCAGGCCGACCTCTCTGCATTTTGTATCATTAAACTTCTCTCTCTCTCTAAACGTCTTCGTGCGCTGCGCAGTCACTACATACGAGCGAATACTCATACTCATTGAAATCCTTTTTTGTTCTCCTACACTGGCTAACTGCTAGCATCCAGGGCCACATTGTTGCAGGTGCAACAGGTAGGCATTGCATTGTTCATTCATGGTCGTACATTTATCCTATGCTTGTGTGTGGTGCTCGCCGATACTGTGATGAATCTGTGTAAGCGCATCAAGGAAAATCTTTAACTGTTAGCAATGGAACCAATATGAGGCAATTATTACATGCTGACAACTTAAAGCACAAGCGATCTTTGCTAGACTGGGTCTCCTAAATCATTCTGAGTATATTGAAAGAAGGTCCAATTTAGGCTTAGGACAAACTAAGACTTCGAGTAAGCGCGAGTAGGAATGATGAATACCAGCGAAAGGCCAGTATGAAATAAACTCATATCTTCGAACAGTATGAAAAAAGGTGAGGCGTGCAGACAGGACACAAGAGTGGAAAAGTGGACAACACGAACGCGGCGTTCGTGTTGTCCACTTCTCTACTCTTGTGACCTGTCTGCACGCCTCACCTTTTTTGCATAATGAATCCTTACCAACTAGCTCAGTTTTCTGTCGTTCTAATCGGAGAACATTCTTCCACCGGATTTCAAAATACGATAACTTATAATAGATTTTCGCCGATTGTTTTCCAGGGAAATCAGACGTGTCATGGGTTCCCACCGGTGTCCGTTTTTTTTTGTTTTGTTGCAGTTTAATGAATTCATCAGACAGCGTGAATACGTTTTGATCATATAAATCAAGAAGAAATTAGTAGTAGTAATTTCTTTGATTTACTTAAATGACAAGCTCCGTGAGAGCCATTGTTGAAGAGGAACTAAATCAAGAGCAGGCGGCAAGTACCTTTTTATCATTTATTTGGAAAGAAATAATATCCCCAACAATTTCAAACGTACGTTACACGAAAAACAACTTCGTTCAGAGACTCCGCTTCATTTCGCTGATGGAATTTTCCTTCTCCCGTGAACGTAAAGTAAAAAAACAAAAAAAAATATTATTGCAACAGCGTACTGCTGAACAAAGCTTGATTATTAATTCTGCGGAAAGCCGCAAGGTGGAGACAAGTAATTAATAAACGAAAAACCAGATATCCAACTGTTCGTAGCAAATGCTACAAAGGAAACCCATACGGATTCCTCGAAAGAAAAGCCTCGCAAATGAAGAAAAATTCGTCCTGGCTCGGGATTCGAACCCGGGACCACCGCCTTTCCGCGGCAGCCGCTCCACCATCTGAGCTAACCAGGCGGCTAGCAGATGGCAGGACGAAGTCGAATTTGTCAACAACACGAAGCAAAGGCAACAGTTTGATGTAATAGTTCTGCGGAAACCCGCAAGCTGGAGAGAAGTAATTATTAAAGGAAAAATCAGACATCCACCCTGTCTGATTTTCCATCAGATGGTAGAGCGGCTACCCCGGAAAGGCGGTGGTCCCGGGTTCGAATCCCGAACAAGGACGAATTTTTCTTCATTTGCGAGGCTTTTGTTTCGAGGAATCCGTGTGGGTTTCCTTTGTAGCATTTGCTACGAACAGGTGGATGTCTGATTTTTTTTTTCTTTATGAAAGCTTGATTAAGGGGCTGCTTTAGCTCGGACCCAACTCTAACGCGGCCTATTCAAATACGTGTAAAACCAAAAAACAATTTTCTGAGGTAACCCCTGGGACGATAATAATGAAATTTATTGCATTTGATAGAGAAAGGTAAATTATAGTGACTGTTGAAGCAAATTTTCAATTTTGGGTCAGAATTTTGTTAAAAAGATTCTCAAAAATTCGAAAGTTCGCAAGAAGTAGAAGCAAGAAGTTTAAAAGTTAATAGGTCTGCAACAAGAACAGATATCGCGGTTCTGTCAGCGACGTCAATGATATCATTCTATGTGGATAAATGTAAAATGCCAATTTATATATTACGTGACCTTTTTAGGTTGTGCACGTAGCATCTGGAAAAGCTGTATTTCCATACTACAATATTTTTTTAGATTCATGTGTAACACATTATATTTGTCCGCTTTAGATGTACTACTACATGAAATTCGCAGAATATTGATATAATTTTTCATTCCTGAGTTAGACTTGTAAACTTGATAATTTCGCTTTCTGAAAATTTGCGATGTTCGCCAAATTTTTGTAAACAGTTGACGACCTGAGTAAAACATTTGAGGCCAATAGTCCCTAGATTTTAAGTTTTGCTTTTAAATGCAGTAAAGTTTGTAAAATTTGGTGGAGTGGTTACCGAGAAAAGCGAATTCTTCTTTTACATGTATGTAGATAGGACTACCCGAGCTAAAGCTTACTCTTAAGAGTGAGAACTGCATGAGGGACAAAAGGTTATTAATACAAATCTACTTGTTTACGCAAGTTCCATGGGTTTTTAATGAAGGAGTTCATAAATTTGTGACCCTCCTATTTTTTTATTAGAGGCTAACGTTCCATGAGTAAGATCCCTCCACAAAGAGTGTACTATTAAATTTGTTTATCTCTGAGACAGGGGCAGTTATCTAAGCTCTGGTTTCTTCCCGCAACATCAGCGCAAATTATGCAGCTAGAGTGACCTGCTAAGCCCTTCGGTAGGGTGTTTGTAGCTGTACTAGCAAAACCTAGAGTGAGAACGCGTACAATGTGGTGAAAAAAAGTAAATTATGGGGTTTTACTTGCCAAAACCACTTTCTGATTATGGGGCACGCCGTAGTGGAGGACTCTGGAAATTTCGACCACCTGTGGATGTTTAACGTGCAGCTAAATCTAAGTACACGGGTGTTTTCGCATTTCGCCCTTATTGAAATTTGCCCGCCATGGCCGGGATTCGATCCCGCGACCTCGTGCCCAACACTATAGCCACTGAGCAACCACGGCAGATATATATATATATATATATATATATATATATATATATATATATATATATATATATATATATATATATATATATATATATGGCAACAAATTCTCCGCAGTAATCAGGCCGTGACTCCGGCATGGTGCACGCATGTCGCGTACGTTGGAGGTCTAGCAATAGAAATTGAAATCTAAGGCTTGTATTCATGTTATCTTGCGTTGCCATGTGCAAACCAAACTGATATTTCATCACCATTCTATTCTTGATAACAAGCAGTTCCCAACCGCCAATGAGCTCGAAAAATACTTACACCTTACTTCTTCACACCTCACTCATCTTAAATTACGTAAATCTTCAGACCTTACTCAAATGAATGTTGTCGATCCTCAGCCAAATCGCACTTGAACACTAATGAAAACCGAATTTTTCGTAAGAAATTTCGTCTAATTTTTCCGGCGTATATGTTTTACCACGCGAGCATGTAGTCCTAGGTCCCTTCTGTCTCGGTGACAAACAAACAGGTACACTCAGCGAGGACCACATTTATGGTGCCACATATATGTATCGTTATTACCAAACACTGAAACTGAGTCATGGCGATCTCTAAACCTAAAAAAAAAAAAACTCTGCGGTAACGGTCTGAAACTGTGCGGATAATTTTTAGGCGCGGCGTAAGCGAGAGCTCCAGATTATTTTCGAACACCCGGGGTTCTATACCGCGCACCCAAGTTGAAGTAGACGAGCCTTCTTGCGTTTCGCCAACGTTGAAATGCGGCCAACACGGCAGCTGCTCAATGACACTGCCACTAAACCATTGCAGCGACTAAACTCCCACTTCATCTGTCGCTAACCCTATGTTCTCAAAACGCTTGCACGGCATAAAGCAGCGGTTGCTCGCGCGGCGTTCAGTCTGGGTTTCTGAATATGATCTGAATGCTGCGCCCCAGAAATGGTCGACTTATCGTGGGAGCAAACAGTATTCGAGCGATTAACTTTCCCCAGCCGTCGAGTCAGATCGATGGGCTTTCCCTGTTCGAGAGAAAAGTTTGAGCAAACTGTGAAACGAGCTCGGCAAACAGCAGGCGAGAGATCGATTTAGCATTGAGCGAGACGTGCGGCCTATGCGCCAATACATGCGCGCAGCAAAAGTTGAAAGGTTTGTTCACGCGCTGATAACGGCGGGAAAAAAGTACAGCGGTGGCTTCTGCTTTGAAGCCAGTTGGCTCGCGTGTAAATAAACAAAAAAAGTAAAGTTTGCAAACCCCTTTTACACATTGATTTACTCTACGCCGAGCGAGCGAAAAACCTAATGAATGTGCCCCGTAGAAAAATACTTTGTTCAGAAAGTTGTATTTCTTACGCGATCTTTAACTTACAAAGAAATTATGTTTTTTCTGGTAGTGTTCCTTGAAGGTTTTTTTATTCGTAAAATAAGGCATTAACAAAGAAAAAAAATACTAGTCATGTCCGAGGTGGAGCTGTCTTGCGATATCATGTTGCGCGGTTCAAGTTAGCCTAGAATAGGAAATACGCAAAAGAACTAACCCAACCGGATCGTTTAGTCACGTTACGGCATTCTCTTATCACTTTTTTTTCGCTCATTGTAAATGGGATACGCACGCATCACGCCATGCAGGTTGCAGGCAATTCAGTCTCAGGCGCGAATCACAGCACCAGAAGTGGTAGCAAAGCCATTGACAGCAGTATCAGTGACATTAAGGCCGATCTTCGCATCAACAGTTTGACGGACCAGTCTGACTCGGTGGTTCTGGCGTTCTGCAATGAAGCACGTATTTAGTGGTTCGATACCTGGCCACGGCAGTCACATTCCGACGAAGATGAAATGCGAAAACGACCGTGGATCTTACTTTATGTGCGTTTCAATGAAGCCAGGATGTTCAGAACTAATTTGAAGCCGCCCACAGCACTGTAGCTTGAAATCCACCGTGCCACTTCAGCACATCAAACACGACAATTTCATTTGACAACAAGAGTTCGCCCTAACAGCAATAGTTGAAGAGGTAAGCTATATGAGTAGCGTATATGACTAGCAATATGAGTAGCTTACCTTAGGCGCACTGTTACCAGCCATTGCAGTAACGCCGCTGTTACTATTCTTATGGTAGAGTAATTTTGTGTCCTGTGAAAATTTTTCCATGATCAGACAGAAAAAAAAATTAGTTACTACGCCAGCACATTGGAATTGACTTGTTTGCTGTCTGTATTGTTATTTCGTGAAACAGAGAATACCACCGAACGCATTAGCCCCCCCCCCTTTTTTTTTTCTCAGCTACATCTTGACTTGTTACGTTACCCACTGCTACCTTGATCCCGTAAGGAACAGATATTTCTTTCACGAATAAGGGACCGTATTATTAGCAGTAGTGCAATATACTTCGCGAAATATCCTCCTCAACAATCGCACGCTAAGCGCTGTGGTTTGGCGGTCTCTTGTGGAAAACTTTCCGTCTTCCTAAATCGGTTCGTCTTATTAATTTTTTTCGACGGCCAAATCTCGGGCTACCGCTCCTCGCGGGATCTTCCTTTATACACTTAAGTAGCTTTATCACGAACGTTCAGCGGTACTTTCCTTCTATCCATTGAACACCACTCTCCTTTTCGATGATTTTCTTTAAATTTACTTATGTTTTCAAATTTTCTACTGCTATCTCCACTGTAGCAGTGCAATCCTCTTGCCTTAAGTCCATTTTTTTGCACACTTCCCCGCGATATCGCACACTGTCGCCTCCTTTGCGGATTACACGCGGGACAGAATGAGCTTTTCGTAATGCTAAAATGAACTTTTAGGCCGTCTAGATGGTGCTCCGAGTCAACTTGCCTTTAAGCTGTCCAAAATGTCCCCTGCGCTTCTGTCAGAGCCAACAGTTCTCCGCGCTAACGAAACGCATCAGACCACCCGAATTTTCCAAACGAAAATGAAATGCGCTAAAAGGTCTTTCCGATCGCACTAACGCCCTTCGACTCCAGGGATCACAGCCGCCGCCTTAATTGAGTAAAATACGACATCCAGCGGGGCGTGGAACTTCAGGGCACGTCGGCTGGTTGGCGACATCGCCAGCCGGCTTCTTGCTGTCCTTGGCGCTCTGTTATTCCGTAACTTCGGCGACCTTCCATCTCCACTTAATTTCGTGCTTCTTTTTCTTCCTCCTCATTCGGCAAATTCGAATTTATGCTCTTCTCTGAACCACCGTAAATTTATGCCATTTTCAAAAAAAAAAAAACCTTTTTCCTGTCGAACAAACCACGCTACGCATCCAGATGTTTTTAACCGCATATCGATTTTCAAATGTTCCAGACCAGCGCGTACTTCCATAGATGACATTGCGGAAACCCCACGTGCTATCCTTTTACGCGAATGCTTGCAGTGCCACTGAGGTAGAAACTCGGGCCGGTTGCATGTAACATGCACTGTAAATTAATTTACAACCTTAAAAGTCAAAAAGGGTGTAAATGTGTCAATAACTTATACACTTCGGGCGTGATTTATATAACGGACACCCTAAGGGTGTGAGTTATAGTCACATTTACACCCTTTTTCACTTAGCGCTCGGTCTGTGCACACGGAATTGTGCAAAGTGTGTCTACTTCTTTTTCTTTCGATTTCTCAAAGCATTGGTGCCGTGCTGCAAAAGCTGAACTGTTTGGATTGCACTTAGAAGGCGACTGGTTGGTACCCTAGTTCCGATAACTCCAACGTCAACGTGCCCGGCTGGTTTGCATCTACATCCATTTTATTCGGAACTGCTGCGTTTCACCGTCGTGCACGTTGCCATGATAAACGCGCTCGCTTCATTGTCTAATTTATGTCTGATTCGTGGCTTGTTTGTACTGCTCGTAGTGCACCTCTTTCAGTCAAAAAGATTGAGAAAGTTTTCTTTTTATTTTGTTGTGAGTATAGCTCTATACTCTACCATTTCCTTAGCCGTAATTTTTGGACGGTGGACTCTTCAACACCCAAAGCTCCCCTACTATCACAGGTTTTCATTAAAAAAAAAGCATGGCGAGTTTTTCATAGCCTTGAGAGCTTTCTCCCAGATCCAACTCCTACCTCTTTTGCCGTAACTGTTTCAGTTATCGCACAGTGCCTTTAGACATCCGAATTATTAGAACCAATTTCGCCACCTCTTTAGCTTTCCACGTAATTCCTTCGTATTTTGGCCGCTTATGAACATGATGCGCTTTACAATATGTATGTTCATTTTTTCAAAGCTTCATTTCCTTCACACAACTATCCCTACTTGCTGTGCTAATATGAACATGCTGTAACATACAACAAGCTTATTTGGCCTTTCTACAATAAAGTGCATGAGCGCGATGGGAGCTTTCTTAATTTTCTTTTACTATACTTTGTTTGTCTCTTCGAGCCTGCTTACGTTTGATGCGCGCTGCTTGACTAAGCTAGTAGCAGTAGCTGGCCTGACACCGGATGCCAACCTCTCCCACGCTTCCATATAACAACTTCATATCTTGCAACAATGAATTTAGGTTTTTCCGCTGTCAATATTGGCACATGAAAGGAACATTGTAATTTCTTACTGCGGCTCCAAATAAACCACACCTCTATAATTTTGTCTAAACATATCCTACACACACCCTCAGTACCTTTGCATTGTTTTCTTGCATGTAATGCGAACACTAGCTTTGTGAATACGTCTTGAGAAGGGTCTTTATACGTCTTTATCTGCAGTTCCGATTACATATTGCCGTAAAATAGAATCTCTTAGCAAATGAGCACAAGCGGTGACGGATTACATATTAGCGCGGCCTAATAGTGTAGTAATAGAGTGAGTAATTGGCTAACTTGAACATCAATTTCTTAATTTAAAATATAAAACCAATTCTTCAGTCCCAGTGAAGTACATGTGCCGTGTAGAATTTAGAGCGCGTAAAAATTGTGACAAGTATGGAATGAAGTCACTGTTCCTTTGCCTATAAATACGCGATCGCATGTGTATAGGAAAAAGGCAGGATTGCTGTACGTTTAGTATGGGATCAATTATAATGTACCAAACGGCTCTATCTGCCTGGTTTATTCTCAGTTTTTCCTATCCGGATAATACTTAGTGCTGTGTTGTCACTGCATTGCACGCAAACGGGCAGTCGTCGAGGGTCAGCTAACAGTTTACGTTGCCTGCAACGTTCCCGCCTTGGGCCTTAGATATCCAATAAATCTGGAAGCTATATCCTAAGATCGTAATAAAGAAAGGGAACAGAGCTTCTGGAAAAACAAAGCAACCTCTTTCGTTTTCTATAGATAAGACTGATTTTCCCGGACAGACACGAGTACACCGCAGGCAACTAACTCACTGTGGTGATCTATCGTACGGAAGGATGAAAAAGAGCGACACGATCTCCGGTTCAGAGAGCTCAGAGAGCTTACTTCCGATGTTATCTAAAGACCGATGGACAGATAATGCCAGCTTGAGGCTTGGCGCGAGAACCTCGTTACCGAGAGAATCCTTATTCATTACAAGTGTGGCTCTTCATTTTTGCCAGCGACAGCCCACTGACAATTCGCACAAAAAAAAAGAAAGCTAAGCCCAAATGGGCAGCCCGAGATTTCTAGTTAACTTGAACCCCGTAGAAGACTTTCTAACTTTTCCTGCCGACTTTTCCAGCCAAGAAAAATGGACACTCTCTGGCATCAGATTCTGCACCCCGGCCACAGACGAAAACGCCGAATGTCGGCATGGCCTATATGCATGCAAAGTTCAAGTAAGAAGAACCGACAAAGGTTCATTTGTTCTATAGTGGTAGTGCATAATCTCAATCCGTGCTTGTGCACGCCGAATACAACAAACTTCTGGAGTTCTTCTGCCACGCAATTTCCGCAAACTTCTGTACGCGGCTCTAGCCGCGACAGAAAAGCTGTAGGTTAGCTTTAGGCAGTATGCCAGAAAGTTAAAGCGCAGCGTGCCGCACAGAATGCACATCGAATATTCTGCTCCCACACGTTTAAAATTCACTGAGAGAGCTAAACAAAACAGGAAAAATCAGAAATGCGGCCAAAGCATTGCTTAAAGGGAAGCTGAAACGGTTTTCAATTTCTATGAATTGCTGGGATTGGGAAGAACAGACCTAATTATTTACGGTTCCGAAATTTTTTTTTTTCGTTTCGTTAATATAACGGGCGGAAATCGCTTTCTAAATCACCCGCGCGGACACGCCCCCATCGCTTCCCGGAGCGCCGGGTGAGGACGTTGGCAGAGGAGAGAACCGGCGAGAGTGACGTCACGGGCGGAGACCGAGCCAACCGAGCTGCGCACCGGCGTGCTGACATGTGCAGGCATGCCTCTTTCCGTCCTGCGCTTTACTGAACGACGCTACGAGAGATCTGCCGCCGCCGCCGCCGCCGCCGCTCACGTTTGTTTTGCGATTTTCGTAAACTGTTCTTTCCTTCTATGCTGCGTGAGTGCCTACAGCCAAGGGCGCCCAACAACATGCCCTCGTTCTGTGCAGCATTCGGCTGCGCGAACACAGGCGGGCGAGACGATGTGGTGTTTCACAAATTCCCGAAGGAAAAGAAGCTTTCAGCGCAGTGGGTACGTGCGGTGAGGAGAGATAAGTTCGTGCCGACGAAATCAACTGTGCTGTGCTCGGACCATTTCCGCGACAGTGACTATCATCGGAGCTTGACAACGATGCGGGCAATCGGTATTCCAATTAAATCGGCGCGACTGAAGCCCGGCGTTGTTCCGCGTTGTTCCGCATCACTCTTTTTCCATTGGCTATATCATTTTCACACCTGTGTGTATACTTCTTGCCTTGTCCAGCCGGTTCGACTCCTTTCTGGGCAAGTGCCACTTCCAGTACTGCCCTGCTGAGGCACACAGTCCTGAATTGTCTTGAACTTGTTACGCACTGCGTGCGCTTCTGTTTTTTCCTAATCTCTTGCACCTCCTGGCAGCACAAGCAGTTCTCTTCATCTTCCATCAATACGCAGCACATGCAGGTGCACCTAGTTTAATGAAAGCGTGATTAGGCCCACATTGATGCACTGGAGAAATACGAACATTTGCAGCCATTAACGTCTGGTAACACAGTTTTAGCGTAGCCGGATAGCCTTACGACAAATGCGAAAACGCGTTGTTGCTAGCGTTGCTATACTCCGTTTCATACATCAAGTGCAACGCTGTGGAGGCTTGAGATACTTCTTGCAGTGGCTGCGTTCGCACTTAGAAAAAGTTCGGTGTTTCTTGACCCGATTTTTCAGGAAGCTTTCCATATATAAGCTCAGTTCGGAATGAAAATAAAGAAAGAATTTACCCATAGAAACCATCCGTGTACTTATACGGCCGCTAACACGTTCTTTTAAAAAAAGTTTCTTTTCGGTATTTTTTAATTGCAGCCCGTCGCGGCAGCTTCACGTGCATGCTCGCGCGAGCAAACGCCGCTGGCACGCTGCGAAGCATAGACGGAAACGCGCGCAGTAATACATTTTGGTGACCGGACTTCGAGCGTAGCTTCCACAGCGATGCACCTGAGGTATCAAATGGAGTGTAGGCTTGCTTAGTGACATTCGACGTACGGTTCATTTATCGTGTTTACCACACGGCGGTGCTAAAACTGCCTAATATCTTTATGTCAACACTAGCATGGAGCACGCATACCGATTCTTGATCGAGCCACACTCGCAAAGTCGTCGAACCATAGTATGAATATTGCACATATAATACCTCTGGTCATCTCTGGATGTGTATGATAAGCAACTTCCATGACTGTACCTCACAGCACTGCATGTGCGCGCTTTGAAACGCGGCACTTATGTTCGCGATCGTGTATCAACGCTGAAAAAACCACGGGACTTTAGACAAGCAGCGGCAAGGTGCTTGACAACGCGGAATTGCACCCGTGTAAATCTAATGAGAAGTTAGTGCTTCGGCATTCTTCGAGCAGCATGTTCCCAGTGACACTTTAGCGCATTTTTCTCCCGTCATTGCAACGTGCAGCTACATGAAAAAAAAAGCATACGTACGAGCTAAGATTTCCAGCGCGCGAGAAGGTGCACACATCGCTCTCGCTGTTGGCACACTCAATATCGTCGTTTACTATGTTGCCGCCATCGTTTTCCGTATCGGCTGTGGGTTCAAACATGTACGGGGACAATACAAGCTGCCGGAGACAGCGAGAACGTTCCATCTTGCAACTCAGCTATGAAGCCATAACAGCAGAACCGCGTGCTACCAGAGCGAAAGGAATGGTGCTATACGCATTGAAACGGAGACATGCGGCGGCGCCGACCGGCGACTACCGCCAAAGACGTCACAGCGGCCCCGACCAATCACGGGAACCAGCGGCGTTCGCGCGATGCCCTGAGGCGCTGGTGCGCGTTTTCTTGGAAAAACAGCCGCCTGCGTTTGTTTCCGCCCCTTTTGAACCAGATATTCGTGTTCAGGGGACTCAAAACTGTAGAATGCCGCAGAGAACTCATTTTTTTCGAAAAGTGTTTCAGCTTCCCTTTAAGTAAGACGTTGTAGGGATTGACTTGAAAAATGCAGTTTTACAACGTGGTGGTAAAAAAGGCCAAAACCTCAAAGCTCAGAGCTCTGTAGAGAAATATTAATACTTGTCGGGCTAGGTTCAGTTCGTTTAAATTTGTGGAAGCGTACTGCAATCAGAAATGAGGAAAGATACGCGCGTTCACACGTTAATAGAACTATGAAACAAACCCACACCAAATTTATGACGTTCAGAGTGTCACAAAAAACAGAGTTATGTCCAAAAAGCAAACAAGTTTCTGCCCATCACATACATATGTATATAAAGCTCATGGTGCCGAAAAACTGATCACCTTACGTGCGGAACGCATATTTTCTAAAAGACAGTTCTCTCTCTGCTGCCTGACAATAACTGTAGCGGTTTCAAAAAAAAAAGCTAGAATTAAAAAAAAACAGGCTGCATTCAAAAAATGATCGTACCGACCGTCGAACGAATTTCTAGTTACAAGAACGAGAGCTGTCCCTATGCCATTGCGAAGGAACGTAGGCAGGTATTTATTTGGGTTTGAGTGTTTTTGCTTCCCAATTAGTCAGCGCCCGCGTTTCGCGTATGCGTTCCTTTCATCTCTACGGTTTTCGTCTTCCAGCATCAGACTTCAGTCGCACCTAGCCAGCGTACCGTTTTCATAAGGTCATGTTGAAACCTCCAAATTCTGACTTAGGCGTGACAAGTTGAACGGCAAACAACGCGACATTGGGACAAATGACCAAGAGAAGGGAATACAAGGGGCGATTTTTGCCCCATTTTGCCTTAACCGCTTTGCTTGACCATTCTACTTAAAACAAGGTGCATAGGTAGCTTTCTTGGTATACCAGAATGAATTATCATCAGTGGCTACGTATACTAATTAGGTAATAAATGCGTAACCATTTCTATGCTTACCCAACTAGAAATTTGCCCGTGACTTAAGACAATGAATGGCTCATACATCCCAAAGCAATGGGTCGTACCCCCGCAAGCTAATAAAAAGTACAATGGCTCATAACCACGTAAGGCACTGGCTACAAGCGCTCCGTCATCTGAAGCGAACAGTGCACAAATTTATTGAAATCAGCCATACCACACACCGATGAGCAAACGTTTCACTAAAGCACCAGCTCAAAACAAGCCCCTGAACCATCAATAAAGCACTGTATATCCCCTTCAGCGAATATGTATGCCCCTCAGTGGTGGTTTTGAAAACCTTCGCTAAATTAACCTTAACTCGCCTTAACACCAAAGCTCGTGGGTTCCCCTCCAACCAAATGTCGTGGATTCTAGTACTCTAATTAAATATACATTAATTAACTGTGGCTAATCAACTTCCCCTTAATAAATACCAATGTTCGTGGCTTCGAGAGCCGGAATGATCTCTATCTTAATTGAAGCTGACTTATCATGTTCGTTATCAAACACGATAAGCGAAAGACAAATGAGGGCTGATAAGGGTTGATAAAGGTTTATACTGGTCGGATCAAGTTCAATAACATTGACGATGACACCGGGTTGCGTGGAGACAAGCAAGTGGCACAGTGCTTACGCACACCATCGGATTACGCATGCTGTCAGATTAACCAGAGGAGTTTCTGCCTGAATTTTTTTAACTCAGCCAACAATTCGTTAATTTTTCAGAAATGCACTCAACACAGACAAATATGGTGGCTAAAAGTCATTGTAATTTTACTTCTCGTGGAATGGTGTTTGGGTTTTGTAATCATGAAGCCTCACCAACTGTGTAAGCTTTCTGTGTTAGTAAATGGACCATGTGGTTAGGAAGCATAGCTGAATTTGACAACGGCGTATGTTCGTATATTCAAAAGTAAGAAATATCGTACGTACCAACTACATAGGTACGTCATTTTTTAGTTAAGGGTTAGCATATATACCTGGGTATCACAGTGACTCAAGATAACAGCTGGTCGAATCATATATGAAGTATAAAAAACGAAGTTAACCATGCCTGTGGCGTTGATCGGCGTTACCTAAAGTTCATTTCTTCTCACGTAAAACTGCAAACGCACCAAGGCGTTTGCTCATGCCGAACTGTAATACGCATGTGGAGTCCTGGACTCGCAGCAGATTAACCTACAGGAAGCCCTTGAATCCATCTAAAACCGCAATATTAGTTTGTTTTCTCAAATTACTCTCACTATTCTAGCGTCTCTCTACCAAAACGTAGAGCTAGTCTTCCGCCTGAAGTCATACGGCAAAATGTACGCCTCTGCCTCTACCCCAAGTTTTATCACTCGTCTCTTGCTCACTCGATTGTCAAACCCGCTCCTCGCTTTTCGTTACGCAACAGTCATTTTAAAGCTGTATACCCCATGCCTGCGCGCACTGTTGCGCATCTCATTTTTCATTCAAACAGCGAACGACTTTAATGATTTGCCTTACGACGCTACGCGCCACTCCATTCCTACTTGAAGTAATACACGAAAAACCTCGCACAAATGCAAGAACCCACCAGTCATCTAATACCACGCACCGGCGAAACTTCAGTTGTAAATAAATAACAAAAAAATAATAAGAAGCAGGCGGGCATGCCACCGATTTGCGGCGCACAGAAAAATTTGACTCCCCGAGTTTCTCGAGACCTGGCAAATGTAGACAACCAATCGCCCGAGAAAAGTAACGTCTCTCCCTCGTCCCCGTATCTTCACTTTCCATTATGGTGATTGCCTTCTTATGGCGCAAGGCAGCAGTCCCGCGTTACAGTGCTGTTCACAAGGCGAAAAACAAATAGGGCAGCAAAGAAACTGCTCGACACAGAGCATAACCTCAACTAATCGCTTTACTGCAAATGAATGAATGCACAGCCGACCATTTCTCAGTGCCTACGCAACAGAACACATCAATAGAAAGACTAAGCTAATATGCCTACCGAATGACTTCAGTATAATTTCGAAATATACCTAAGAAGATTATTCGGAATAGCCGTAATACGTGCAATACAAAGAGTCTATGTGTAGTTACTTCTTGCTTCGAACTGAGAGACAAATTTCTAAAAGAAACTTGAGCTCGGTTCCAGCTTCAATACATAAGCGTAAATCGTGGTTGGCTACACTCTAAAAGGCGGTAACGTGCGCAAAAGATGACATGTGCAGCGAAAACTGTTTTCATAGTCACAAAGAAACTGAGTAGGCCAAAACAATGCTTGACGAATTTTACCAAAAACGACGACGTAATAAATTTCTGCAAGGACCGGTTGTATGTTAAAGACAGTTGAAAAGTATATTCCCCAGATAAGCGACACCTCCACTTCTGTAATACCGGGAGGCCGTAGACAATAAAATGATAATGAACACTACGAATAATATATCAAAGTACGAATGATATTTTCTCGCTTAGTTTTGTCACTTATCTTCATTTTCGGTGTTCACCTGCTGGCGTTACTTCTCTTGCGGTGTTAATCATTTATCTGTTCTCTGGTATCAACCGCGTACCGTTCTCGGCCAATCACGTGCAGTGGATTTCTGTCGTGTACCTCTGAAGTCAACAATGAATACCGCGTGCGACTGTCGTGTCCCTCAACTTTTCCGCGTGCGAGCCATCGCCGCTCACGCTCGGGCCTAAGAAGCGACGACCGTAGTTCTCGCGCAACCGGCGTGTTGATGTGGATGACGCCACGACATAACACGTTAACACTCACCAGTCCCGCTGCGGCGACTGTGGCCTGCCTCTTGCGACGCTGTCCCGCACTGGCGAGCTTGCCAAACTCCACTAGGACCGGCGACGCTGTCACGTGGGGCCTCGACGCCTTCCGGCTTCGGAAGCGCAACGGCTCCGTCGAGCCGTCGAGGCAAGGAGAGCGGAACGACGATAGCATGGCGCCGCCGCCGCACGCGAATACCGACCGACCGAACGCGGCCGCGAACAGCGGCACACTTTCGACCGGGGCTCGCCGCGCGCTGGGTGCCCCGGAGAACCCCTCTTAACCCGAACGAGGGAGAGTGCGGACAACTGTGCGCGCGTCGATCGGAGCGTAGAGGCGGAGAACTCTGGCGGAGCTGCGCTTTTCATCGACGTCTCGGAGCGATTGTTGACGAAGATACAAGCATTTGACTTAGGAGAACGCACGAAGTTTATAGTCTGTTTAGTTTTTCTTTCGTTGACTGTTCTATAATTTAAGTTAACATATTCGTTTAAGACACGATTTGGAATAAAAATTTATGTGGCAATTTCATTTTTTACTATTCCCAACTCCGGACGTGACTGTAAAGCGTATTAGCCATGTGTAGCGGGTATTATTGCCGACGAAGTTGTTTGGTTCGGGCTATAGTAAGCGCACCATAAGCATTAGCCGTCAACCATTGTCAATTTTTGGGAAATTATACACCCGGAATTCGGAAATTTGCAGTGCCAATTAACAGCTTAAGACCTGTTTCTGTCTACAATGTGCACTACTTATCTCAGGAAGATGACCTTGCTTTTACGGTTCACGTTGAGACTGCAACTATCGACATTAAAAAAAATATATAGATGGTAAATAGAGACGAGACAGGGGAAAACACAGTCACTTTCAGGAATAATATAGGCAATAGCCTCATCGTTTAGCTCGCCGAGTGGGTACCGGAACTTTTCCGTGTAATGCGTCACAATAATATTGAAGCTTTATGATCACACGCTTGAACGAGGAGAATAGAATAGCTGTAATGCTTTTCGCGGAGGAAAGGGTAAAAGCCCACATGCGTTATTTTTTCTGTTCTTTTTTCACACGTGTTTCGCTAGAAGCGGCACGATGGAGGCAATATTTCACGAGTTAGCACTCTCACCTGCTATATGCGTACCATGAAGCAGAATATTTTGGCGTAGAGCTGATCAAGAAGAAAAAAATACTTGCATCGCATTTCCTTTTCCCTTTAAAGGTAACTTCCCCACAAGCACACCCACTCTGCGGTGATGCACGCTTGCCAGGATCCACAAACGTCAGCATTTCCTATCAGATGCGGCCACTTTCCACGGAGGTGAGTGTTTTGCAAAGCAACTCTTCTCCCACCCAAAGAAAGACAGCGGAATAAACAGCAGAACAGCTGTGGCTGCAGTGTTCATGGGTGTCCATGCGCGTCACGTAGGCGACGACTCGAGGCCGGGAATCGGGAGCACAGTACGGGTATTCGATCAGGGCCCCATTGGAACCTCCCGAACACTCGGCAGCATGCAATAGACTGAGGCTGTGGTACCGTTCCAGTGGCTCGAGTATGCCTCTCCTCACCATCGCAGCTCATAGGAGTCCCTGGCATGAAATGCTCTCGTGAAGTGCTTACGGACTCCGCATAGGAAAGCGCGGACTTATGTGCCAGCCATTCATGAATCCAGATGAACTGACTGAGGCCAGCTGCATATTCATCATCAGCATACTTATGTCCAGTGCAACACGAAGGCATCTCAAAGAAATCGCTAATCAAGCTTGTCTTGTGCCAGCTAACACTATCTCATGCCTGCAAATTTCTCAGTTTCATCACACCGCCTAGTGGTCGGTCGTCCTCAACTACGCTTCCTTTCTCTTGGCACCTTTTCCGTAACTATAAGAGAGCACCAGTAGCTCATCTATGCATAAAAAAGGCCGCTCAACTACATTTCTTGCACCTAATCTTCACTATAATGTCGGTAAACGTTAGGCCTAACATTTTACGTTTTATCACTTGTTTCGCCTTGCTTAAATTCTTATCACGGTTCTTTATTTACCCCCCCCCCCTTTGTGCCTTATATATTAGCGTTGTTAGAATGATTAGAGTGTATGGTTTTTTCACACTGAATTTTATTCGCGATTTTTCGATTTTTTGAATTTCGCAATTATTTTGAGTCTCAGACACAAAATAGATGACTGCGTTTCATTTTATCTGATTGGCGAAACATTACCGGTCCCCTAACTCACCTGTTACAACTTCAAAAAAAGACAATCGCGTGCCATTTCCCGGGCTTTTCTAGTCCCTCATTCACACGTCGTGAAGCCCACAGGGTCATGAAAATGACGCCACCAAGTGGATTGATCTATAGACGAGAAGCATAGGTGCCGATCTGTCTGCTAGTACACGTTCGCCAGGCTGTTGACTTCGAAGTCTTGAAGAACAGTATTCGGCGTTTTAAAGCGAACCTTTTCTTTGCGGCTTTCCCGGGTTCGGTTTGGCTGCTGACTGCTGCTGGATGAGTCGGTACCTCGGCAGACATATTTGGGGATATACATACGGAGGTGCTGCCTTCCATGATGGTCCGCTACGGGGCACAGTCCAAACTGGCACCAGATTTTGTGCGCAGCACGTATACGCTCCAATACAAACAATAAAAAGTTTCAATTCAAACAAAGCGTTGTCGTCATTCTATCGTATTTTAAATTCTCGTCATTACTTTGTTGTCAGCCCGTAGTCATCGTTCATTTCTTGGTCTTCATTCTGTCATCGTCATCATCGTTATATGGTTTCTGTCAGAATTTTTTTTTCAAACATTAAAAACCGCCAACGTGAGATTTGGTAGTAACGCAGAATCCCTCTGTCTGCTGGCGAGGTATCTGATCAAAAGGACACAGCGCTAGTCGGGAGGGTAGCCAATACAAGAAAGAAACCTGTCAATTGCCTCAATTAAGGGTGTGTAGGGGGCTGTTTAAGGAACAAAAATATGAGCATCGTTGTCCTGTATTACGCTACAACTAGCTTAAATAACAGTAATCAAACCCACTCAATGCAAGCATTGCTGCCTCAATTAAGAACCTGGCCCAACTACTCCTCTACACGAAAACACATAATGTCCTACGATGGTGGACTGTAAGGTACGTGAATAGTAAATACCAATGTTAACGGTACTTACTATGCGAAGAACCTGAAGTCCCGACTTATGAGACGACAGAAAACAATAAAGTTGATAGTGGAGCCCATTCACATGCGTATACAATTATTACTGAATAAGGTGGCGCATAAAGCCTGAGCACAAAGAAGCACAAGGAGATGACACCTCCCCCCTCCCCAACGCAAGACTACATTTTTCAAAATAAATTCTTGTTGCGAATGCAGCGTTCTGTCGTGTCCGTCTTTCACTTCATGCTTTGCTTTTGCCCGCCATCTCCCGTCCCTTGAGTGTTCACTACGACAGAAAACAAAAACGACTGGGAAACCTGTCCTCTTGCAAAAACTTCAACGTATTTGTCGTCAGCACATGACCTGTTTTGGTCATGTGCTTTCAGGCTTAAGATTATAGGCTTAGGGTTTAAGTTGCTATTGATCGAACGCAATCAATGTTCTCGCGATTGCAGGTGGAAAAACACGACAAAAATGTTTGATGTGAAGAATATTTTCGGCCTTGCCTTTCGACTGGGACGTAACAGATTCCAGTAGGGTTGCTTGCGTCAAGCCGCTTGCTCCGACATCTAAGGTGCAAGTAAAACAAGACTCATGGATCAATCGTTAACCTTATTTAAAACTGGGAACAAAGGGATAGGGCATCGTGCTTTTGGACTGGGGAACTGCATTGTGCGATCCTTCCATTGGATAGGCAAATTTTCTTTAAAAGGCCCAAAACGAGATGCCATGAAATGCGGCCTACCATCAAGCGGCTGGCAAGAACGAATAATTTCCTCGTATTAAAGCGCTAAATAAAAATCTATATCTTCACGACGTCAGGAGTCTTAATCCTACATTGGGAAGCACAACTGCCAATAAGGACCAAAAGTTTCACTTGCGCGGTTGATGGTGCTGTCGTCACAAGGAAGTGAACATTGTCATAGCGACAACAGCCTGTGGCGTAATCCTATGCATGGTTAAGTAAAGGCCACTTAAGTCGCCACGACAGACAGTTCTAACGGTGCTGCAAAGACGCAGGCTTACGACAGGGACGCCGCGTGCGGCACGCTTTTTTGGACATTTTATGAATAATTTGAAAAATTCTTCCATAATATGAATGTGGATGCTGTAATCCTTGCTGCTGAAGTCGGGTGCTCTGCACAGCGACGAATATGGCACAGGCACGCCTCATGACGCGGCATTCGCTACAACGTTGGAGGAGTCAGAAATGGATTCCGCGATGTCAACGTCACAGTCAGTGAGCCATTGCCGGAAGTGGCGCTGGTGGGTAGGCTATTTCAAATCGGCTTCGGAAAGAAAGATCAATGAAATACTAATATGCGGATCAAAGCAAACACAATGTGCTTCCTCCATAAAAGGTTTACTCCCACGTAACAGAGGGACAGCAAAATAAGGCATGCGGCACTAACGAAAGCAATTTAAAGTCAGACAGTTTTTGACTTCGCGTACTGACTTCGCTTGCGTAAAAAGACATGGACCGAATTATTTAAACTTGGCGCGAGCACCCATAGCCATTGGCCGGCGACCTTCGCTAATATGTTCAGCATCAGGAGTGGCGAGAATTGGCTGTTATCAGCGATAATATTGTAACACGTTTTTGTGAATGTAGGCAAAGATCCGGTTTGCAAAGCAGAATTAAAGGATCATGTCAATTTCATTTCCCTGCACCTCCCTGAACTAGTACAAGAGGCACTGCACTTTGATAGTTGTTTCTGTAGTTCATCATGACAGCATGTGCATGTCCTCACTCGTTTCACACTGTGCAAACTTTGGGCAGAATACTGAGTGGCAAACCTGAGCCCGCCGGCCGAAGCAGGGCGGCCCTGCGCGAGTAAGAACAATGGCTGAAGTGAATTGGTTAATAAAATGCGCGGATAATTGAATGCACACCTGGCTGACACATATTTCCTTAGTTCATTTACATGGTTAGTTTGCATGATGACACTCTATCGATGCGCTGTTTTAATGAGAAGCATCCTCCAAGACCAGTCACTTTTTGGCGGGCTAGCCTATCTCCGTTTTTGTGGGCTTACCCGGTTATTATGCAATCTGAAATTCTGTGTCACTGGGGTAACTGGGTAGGTGTACGCAGGCAACTGGGTATGTGGCTGCTTTTTGGAGTCTGGCACGCCCCTGCTATTCACAGTGTGTTTACAGGAGGTATTCCGAGACCTGGATTAGGAAGAATTGGGGATAAAAGTTAATGGAGAATACCTTAGTAACTTGCGAATCGCTAATGGTATTGCCTTGCTTAGAAACTCAGGGGACCAAGTGCTATGCATGCTCACTGACCTGCAGAGGCAAAGCAGAAGAGTCGGTTTGAAAATTACTCTGCCGAAAACTAAAGTAATGTTTAACAGTCTCTGAAGAGAACAGCAATTTACAATAGGTAGCGAGACACTGGAAGTGGTGAGGGAATACATCTACTTAGGGCAGGTAGCGACGGCGGATCCGGATCATGAGACTGAAATAATCAGAAGAATAAGAATGGGCTGGCGCGCGTTTGGCAGGCATTCTCAGATCATGAACAGCAGGTTGCCCTTATCCCTCACGAGAAAAGTGTATGATAGCTGTGTCTTACCAGTACTCACCTACGGGGCAGAAACCTGGAGGCTTACGAACAGGGTTCTACTTAAGTTGAGGACGACGCAACGAGCTATGGAAAGAATGATGGGTGTAACGTTAAGGGATAAGAAAAGAGCAGATTGGGTGAGGAGGGAGATAGATAGAACTTTTATTCATGTCAATTTTCGTACACCAAAATCAGGCCTACCAAAGCCTCACCAAAGGCTTGAGTGGCAGCGCCTGGCAGACAGCAAAACAAAGGAAAATAGAGATGTTGCAACGAACTCGACAAACAAACAAAACAAAAAAAGTAAAATTTAACAACTCAGAGAGACAAATATAGAAACATAACTATTACAACAGAAAAAGGATGACAGTAATGCGAAATTAAGACAGTAACACTCGAATAAATCATTATGGGGCAGGAAGTAATGCGGAGACAGACCGCAAAATTTTTTTCAGGGTGTATTTTGTGCTCATGCGGAATGCACTAGGTGGCATACTATTGAAACAGGCAGGTACGTAGTATTGACGTGTGCGCTTTCCGTATCGGGTTGAGGAATGCAGTAACGGTATTTTGGTCTTAAATCACGTGCAGGAACATATGAAATGGTGAACTGACTGTACCCGAAATGTTTAAGCACAATAGTTTCTGTTAATAAAGCGTTAAAATTTGGAAGCTTTAATCTTCTAAATATATCAATGTTATTACCAATGGGCAGGTCGTAGGCAATAGTCTTTAAAAGTAAACGTAGAAGCGAATTCACTCTGCGCTGCCAGCGAACCGTGCAGTGACCATAAACAGTGATTCCGTATCTAAGCACACTATAGGCTAGAGCGTGTGTAACACATTTACGGACAGAAAAAGGCATAAAATATCTAATATTATACAGGACACAAGATACAGCGCGAAGTCTATGACAAACAAAAGAAAGGTGTGAGTTCCAAGACAGATCACTGTCGAAGATCAGGCCAAGATATTTGACCGAATGCGCATATTGTACTGGTACACAGTTACAACGAGAACAGGAGGAAGTGTGCAAATAAACAGGATGACTCAACTCAATTTTTTTAAAGGGTTATGAAAACATATAAGTTGCGTTTTAGAAGTATTAACATTGATAAGGTTAGACTTAAACCAGTCCATGGCTTTAACAGCTGCCATCTGTAATGCTGTAACAGCATCAGTGTATTTCTTTGCGCACGCAACAATGACAGTGTCGTCAGCATACTGGAACAATGAAACAGGCACATTGTTAGCAAGATCATTAACGTATAGATTGAATAACAAAGGACTCACATAGAACCTTGTGGGACTCCGGAAGTAATTGCCGTGAAATCGCTATGGAATCTTGAAATCGACACATATTGGCGCCTATCTTGTAAAAAGTTAGTAAGTAAGTGTAGAAACGAACCTCGAAATCCCAATGTAGAAAGTTTATCAAGCAGAAGAACGTGGCAGATGCTATCGAAGGCCTTGCTTACGTCAAGAAAAAGAGCATACGACTTCATTCTTATCAAAAGCTGAATTTAATGTGTCAGAGAATTCTTCAAGAAGATCTGTTGTTCCTTTTCCTGGTATGAAGCCATACTGACAAGGTGATAGAACATTGTGCTTATTCAAAAAATTCGTCATGGTAAGTAATAGCTGCTTTTCAAAAATTTGGCCAATGCATGGCAGAACAGAGATAGGTCGATAATTACTCATCATGTTTCTGGAGCCACCCTTATACAAAGGTATAACTTAGCAGTTTTCATTGAAGTCGGTATTATACCTCTGGAAATGATACTATTAAGCATAACTAGTAGGACACCCTTAATCGCTTCAAAATTTCTGCACAATTCAGAAACAGTGAGGCCGTCATGACCAGGAGATTTACAACGTTTAAGACTTAAAAGTGTACACCTTAAATCACTTTCTCTAATGTCAGGAAGGAAAGCAGATTCCATCACACTGGGAGGCATAGGACAGTCGTTAGGCGGGGTACCAGATGCACCAGAGACCAGAGAAAATAGTTTGTTAAAGTCATTCGCAGTGCTCTGTCCATCTTTATGGAAATGAGATATGAAATATGTGTCATTATAAATAGCAGCGCTCACTCCTTTCAGGTTATTCACCAATGACCATGTTTTCTTGCTGTTAAAACGTGCGTCGTTAAACTGAGACCTAAAGTGATTGCGCTTGGCCACACGGATCATGGCATTAACTCGGTTTCGTTCATGTTTAAACTGCAGTCGTAGTTCAGAACAGTTTGGAGCACGTCTTGATCGAGCCCAGAGTAGATCTTTCTCTTTGATGGCTTCCAGTATTACGGGTGACATCCACTTATTGTCTAAATTTCGTTGCTTAACGATCACCATGCGTGAAGATTCGGCTTTGTGTGAACGAAAAACCTCGATGAAACTGTCATATAAGTCTGCAGGGGACACATTGTCAATAAAAGAATCCCAATCGTACTTTGCTATTCTTTCATCGAAACGCCTATAATCAAGTATTGATGCGTTTTGCTGGCTGCGCAAAGGTGCAGGGTGGCTGGAACCATCCGTTAACGAGCAGCAGACGAAATAGTGGTCTGCAAGCTTGAGTTCAACAACAGCAGACCGCACCAGCAGGTTTTGAGAAGGCACGTTTATGTGGTCGATGCAAGACGAGACTAGCTGCCCAGATAAATATTCCTCACGTGTAGGGCTGTGGATTTTAGTCTCTAGTCCCCACTTTGATAAAGTGTCAAGATAATCTGCGACCGTTGGCATAGTTGGGCGTAGAATATCGATATTCATATCCCCGATAATGCACACGTGTTCTTCACTGGAAAATGATGATATTGCAGAATCAAGCTCAGCTAGAACGATTCGACCGTTACAACACCGAGGGCGGTAAATTGCGAGTAGAATCAACGACAACCAAGGTGTACTTAGGCGGAGCGCAACTACTTCTGCTTGAGTAAAAGGAATATTAATTTCGGAAACGGACCAAGAATCTTTAACAAAAACTGCGATTCATCCTCCTGTTCGTTGTAGACGAGTATAAGAATGTAATTGGTAACCTGGCAGCGAGAAATTTGGTAAGACATCTGACGGAACGTTCACTTCCGTGAGAGCAACAACGTCAAAATTTGAATGAAAAGAGTGAATCAGCGCACAAAAACGGTCCCGATGCTTCCGTATACTGCGAATATTAACGTGAGTAAACTGAAAGGGATTGCCTGTGTGATGCTGAAAGAACTTCTGGACTTCAGAAAAAGCGGAACACTTCACGAAACCAGTGTCAGACATGGTTATGTTAGTTTTTCAAGATCAGAAAGCTTGTTGACACGAATGAGAAGCGCGCCTTCGGACTGTTTTGCAAGGATCTTCCCATTTTTGGTCCAGATGAACTCAAAACCCTTTTCTTTGCCACGAGACCTTGCTAGACGGAACAACTCGCGATTAGCCCGAGACAGGTTATCGTTGAAAAACAGCCGAGGAGACATATCGTCATGCACCAAATCAGGAAGGCGCCTCCGGGCTCCGAGCCATTTCTGCTTAACAGAAATTGAGCGATTTTGCACTAGAATTGGTGGAATATAGTCGCCTCTGGATGGCAGCCGATGCACTGCCGAGATATCTGCTTGTTGAAAATCGGTTATGTTTAGCTTGCCTGCCAAAGTGCTTAAGAAAGAGTGTAAGTTTTCATCAGATTTGACAGGAAGGCCGTGAATCTCGAAGTTACATCTTCTGCCATATTGTTCGAGGTCATTTATTTCCCCACTCATCCTGTCAATCACGTGTGTCTGGGAAACTACTGTTAAAGAGAGCGATTGAACTTGTGATCGAAGGTCTGCAAGCTCATTCTGATTAGTGGCCACTGTAGCAAGCACCGAGTCATACTTTGACGAAAGGAAATCAATAGCCGACCGTATGTCCTCGACTGCCGAAGCAACCTTTTCACTAGCTTCCCTGACCAACAATAGTTCCTCGATTTTCACCATCAGTGTTGAAACAGTTGTAGTCAAAGAATCTAGTTTCATATTCAGAGCAGACAGTTGCTGTGAGAATGAACTATCACCTGGCTTGGATGCCTCGTCTGGTTGCTTAACAGAATCAACCTTGCATGAAGGACACTTCCACGTTTCACGTGTCACTGTACTCATCTTCTTGTAGGCGTTATCAGAAACTGACGAGCAGTTTTTCCCCAGGTGGAATTCGCCGTCACAGGTAGAACAACTCATAAATCTTCCATCTCTCGGTATGGCTTTTGAGCAAGAAGTACATAAAGAAGACATGGTGCAGTCAGCGGCAAAACACCGAAAAGTGATGAATTACAACAGGTGTAATTAACACTCACCTGCCAAAAACGATGCAAACGTTTAGTCTAGGACAAAGGTTTGCCGCTGACTGCAACGATCCACGAGGTTGACAGCCTTTAAATAATCGGTGATCGACGCCAGGGGGACATTATTGGCAGGTCCAGAGCCAATGAAGTCAAGGATGGCTTGCTACGTCGAAACTGCAGCTTCCCCGAGATCCGCATGCGTAGATCAGTCACCAGGAACAGTTGCGAAGATGATAGCCATTGAAGATACGAGCGGTTTTCCAGCTGATACTGTCCCACAGCTTGCAGAGCCTGCCAAAAACGATGCAAACGTTTAGTCTAGGACAAAGGTTTGCCGCTGATTGCAAGTTAATGACATCTTAGTTAAAATCAAGAAAAAGAAATGGGCATGGGTACGACATGTAATGAAGAGGGAAGATAACCCATCGTCATTAAGGGTTATTGACTGGATTCCAAGGGAAGGGAAGCGTAGCAAGGAGCGGCAGAAAGTTAGGTGGGCGGATGAGATTAAGAAGTCTGCAGTGACGACATGGCCACAATTAGTACATGACCGGGGTTGTTAGAGAAGTATGGGAGAGGCCTTTGCCCTGCAGTGGGCGTAACCAGGCTGATGATGATGATGACGCCCCTGAGGACGCGTCCCTCCTAATGACCAAATGAATGTATCATCAGGTTACCTTCGAGCACGAGGTCTGGAGGAGTCCTCCGAGAAGTTTTCTGTGGTCGCTTTCACGTGCAACGCAATGAGACCCTGCGTTGTCAGATTTAATGGACAACTTATCACCTACAAGAAGACGCACCGCTTTCTAGGAGTGATAACAAATCGAGAGCTCTCCCGGAGTCCTCATGTATTCTACCTAAAAAAGAAGCTAGCCATGATAACCCATGTTCTCAGATTTTTGCGGGAATGTCGTGGGGTACGTCTGTTAGGGCACAGATCCAACTCTGTTGCTTGGTCTCCTAGGCTGTAGTTAACCTGTACTGAGTGGAAGCGCTACGACCAATCTCCATGCCCTCCAGGCTGTGCAACTTCATGCTCTGAAAATACGTCTTGGCCTTCGCAGGTGTGCATCCACGGCAGTAACAACAGTCATCACGCATGACCACCCCATCAAAGCGCACATGCAAGTCGACACTGTAAGTACGCACATCAGATATTTTGCTCGACTTACATCGCATCTTCTAGCCTTGCTTCCTTCCTCTCGATTTCGTTCAGCGTTTATCAGAATTATCGCCACCAACCATGAAAATTTACCGTCCAACTTGACGCCTGCAGCACGACCATCTCTACCGCAAGGGTGCCTGCATCCACATCAAGCCCTTCTTGTCATTACCGGCCCCAAAAGGAAAACGAAGGTGCATTGCTTCGCCCTCAAACAAACTGTGTGTTAAGTCCTGCGTGAGAAGCACTCAAAACGCATCGAAGTTTACATGGGCGTTTCTGTCTCCTCCGAAAGTTCAACTTGAGAAGTGGTAATTCTGGCGAAATCTGTCACCATCCCCAATTCAAGACGTCTCACATTACATCATCGACGACTGCGGAACTCGCCGCTATCTGTGCTGCTGTGGAGTATATCGGTCAGAAATCATCCCAGTCATGGTCCGCCTTTTGTGACTCGAACGCAGCTCTACTTAGAGTCTGCTGTCCCATTTCAACCATGGACCTAACATGCAATTAGTCACACACATCCGCCTACTTCACCGCCAAGCAATCGACGAGAGGCACAACATCATCGAACAAGGGATACCAGGTAACTGTGGAATTTCGGGAAATCGCAGTGCGCATGACGCTGCCGGACCCGCCTACGATGGTGTCCTTACTATACCAATACCACTTTCCAGAGCAGATGCAGCCGCAAGGCTTCATTCCCTCGCACGCGAGCTTACGCAGACTCTGTGGAAAAACAGTGAATTCACAAACGCACGTCTCCAGAAATTCGATGCACGTCTGCCACTCCGTCTTCCACCAAGGTTACCACGAGCGGAAGCAACACTCCTGTGCCGCCTGTGACTCGGCGTGCCAGTCACAAACACCTATTCCTTCCGTATTAGAATGGCCGACCACCCAACTTGCGACCACTGTGGTTGCAAGGAGGCAATCAAGCACCTCCTCCGTGACTTTCCCTGTTACAATGTGGCAAGAAAAGTGCTCACGACCGAGCTCGAAAAAACTGGACGATCGCCCCTTCACCGAGGCAAACATTGTCGGACACTGGTCCAGACTTGTTTTGGCACTCAAGGCCTTAACGGCTCTGCTCAAGCTCTTAAGGGTTTGTAAATTGTGTGACCAACTTTGAAAGTTTTAGCACGTAGCACCATGTTACTGTGTGGATTTTTCTCATTTGAATTTTTTGTTTGTCTCTCCTACCACCTTCTTTTGTATTCATCCCTTTCCCCAGCACAGGATAGCCTGCCGGTACTCACACTGGCTAAGCTTCCTGTCCTTGCTTTCATTTTGTCTTTCTCACTCTCTCTGTCTGGGTATGTGGCACTGAATTTTACTTTGCTTTCTACCTTATATTTGGCCTATACACACATGCTGCCTGACTTTCTATAATTATGAACAGTATAGCCTACATTATCTACACAAGAGTTCATTACAACAGATACGTTTTCATAGAACCGTTCTCTACAAATCGTGAACGGTACAACATCACGAATGAAACTAGAGTGTGGAAAGCTTTTCTTTATCTAATCCCTTCAGGTGCTGTGTGGAGAATTGCACACACCACCAAAAGCAATACCCTTCATTGAACTAACGATATTTCAAAAGCGTCAGTCACCAGCACCTAAAAAAAAGCTTCTTCCAATGGGCCAACTGGAAGGTAGTGCTTTACTTTGTCATATTGTTTTGTCATGACATTCAATTAGCAAATTTAAAAAATATCTAAGCCCTTCAATGCAGTGTAATTGTGAAGTAGCCAATCCAGAAGTTGTGAAAAAATATAAGAAACATGAGACTGACCCGCTTTGACCAGGATACTTTTTCTTGCGTGCTTTTTGTTTCCTTGCTTAAAATGGAAGTCCTCAATACAAGTAAGAAGAAAGGATCAACCAAATGTCGACGCTAAAGAAGACGTGGTCAGGGTATATCGTGGTTGAAATGGTACGGTGAATGAATGTTCATTATATCTCTATATTCCGTGAAGACGTGTTTTTTTCATATTTAGTATTCACATCATTGCGCATCCTATTCGTGTCGTCTTGGAGGTGCAGTTATGTCGACTTTGTCTTCTTTAGCATCAACATTTCGTTCTCCCTTTCTTTTTTATTCATAATCATTCAAACGCTCCTCCTTGAGATGGAAATAAATTTGATTTTGAATTATACGGCTGTTCGCACAGGGGCCCGGAGGCAGATTTTTGGAAGCCTCAACAGGACCATCGCTTTATAATTACTTAAAACTCTTATTAGAGCGGAAACGGACTTTTTAGATTAGAAGTGTGTGGACTAGGAGCCAAATTTGGGCGCCAAGGCCCCAGTGTTCAGGGTGTTCGAAAGCACATTTAGCGACGACTCGGGGCCGCAAGGTCTCCTGGTGGTCGCCAAGGTCTTGCCGGCGCGACAACCTCGACGGCGCATCGGCGCGGCACTACGCATGCGCAAGTGGTGTCACGTGTTAGGCGCGACACCATGCTAGGTCCAGAGGTAGATTGTTCGGAGAGAAAAGCGGCGCGGCAGGGACGCAACAAGCGACAGTAGGCTAGCGTTAGGAGCCCGGCACATGCTTCGCACATTTGCGATAATTCCGGTTATGTAGTTTCGGTCTTACTATTTGGACAGACAGATCGGATCTAGAGATTTCTTTTTACCAACATAGCGCAGTCTCTGGTGCAATGTGAATAATTTTCAACTATATCAGCGGTAATTACGGCCGTATCGTTATTATTCCCTACTCTGTAACTAATTATCGTTTCTTGTGCGCACTACCAAAGCCGCCTTCCATTGCCAAGCGCGAGGCCTGCTTACGCGAGGCTAACTCGCCCCATTTCTCGATAATGTGCCGTAGGGTGGCTTTGCCTCAACTAGTCTCTGACAACGGCAGTGCACCCTTTACAGAGGTAATGTGAAATGTGGGTAATTTTCTATTACAGTGGCGCTAATTACGCCCGCACTGCTAACTTTATTTACTGTGAGAATAACTGTCGCTTCTGGTCTCATTAGTACCTCCATTTATATAGCTTTTGAGACTAATTACGATGCTCTGGAGGTGGGAAAGCTCTGTTTATATTTTTCGGGAAGTGGGTACAGCATGTCTAGGTGCCAAATACGCCAATATAATAATAAAATTTGGGGTTTTACGTGCCGAAACCACTTTCTGATTATGAGGCACGCCGTAGTGGAGGACTCCGGAAATTTTGACCACCTGGGGTTCTTTAACGTGCACCTAAATCTAAGCACACGGGTGTTTTCGCATTTGGCCCCATCGAAATGCGGCCGCCGTGGCCGGGATTCGATCCCGCGACCTCGTGCTCAGCAGCCCAACACCATAGCCACTGAGCAACCACGGCGGGTCAAATACGCCAAACCCGTGTGAGGTCACATGCGACCTTACACCATACGACATACGACCCAGCGCGAACGCATTCAACAGCACGAATAAAGGGCGCCCTCAAACAGACTCACTAGGTGGTCTCGCTTTACTTCCTCAACGACACCACAGTTGTCTTTGCTGAAATGTGCGGTTTACATAGGCCTTCGTGATTTTCCCTGGTTTCGCATTTATATCTTTCCGAACGAAAGAAATTAGCGGCACCATTGCATCGCGCCTGTGTATTAACAATTGCGCTTAGAGTGTATGTATCGCAGAACAAGTGTCACGCGACGTTTGTGAGCGCGTGTTGTGCGTTTCTGTATGAGTGCGCTGTACAACGGTAAGGCTTTTCTTTTTCTTTTGCAGATAAGAAACAATATATTGTTTGAAGGTACCGCTTACCCGAGCAAAGTATACTTTTAAGCTGATACGTATAAGCATCTTATCACGTCAATTTATGAAATTGAACTCATTGTGTATCGACTGGTAAGCAGTCTATCATACTGCACTACCATCTAAGGCATTTTCATCGCAGAGAGAATAACGTTGAATTGCAGCTGTAAAAAAAAAAATTGCACCAGAACCCATCTGACGCTAAATATTAAACAATGATAATGAATGAATGAATGAATGCGATTAGCAACGAACAGACGTAGCGACATTCCCGTATCGTAACCACAGAGGCGCGTCTTGTTTGAGGCGTGTATGCGTTCCGCTCTTTCGCTTGCCTCTGGACACGGTGCGTCCTTCAGCGGCGCCAACCGAGAGCCTGTGGCTGGTGCTTGTTCCAGACATGTTAGTCTCAATATATAGGGCGCTGGTTCCGTTCGGCCCAGCACCATCAAACTTCTAAATATGTTTTTTTTTCCTGTCAAGGAGCGGCACATACTAATCGATACGTAGTTATCCGAGTTACCCTCAAAGACGTTTCCTTCAATAGCAGCGGTTACCATGTGGCGCTTAGCCATTTGTGACCCAAGGTGGCCTCAAAGAGGGTTATTGACGAGCAGCACATGCCCATTGGCACACACCCAGTGAGCCAAGTTGGGGTCAGAGTGGTTCAATGAAGAGCGCCACGTACCTTGTGCCACGTACCCGGTGATACAAGTTTGTCTGGCGGTCGGCTTCGAACTTTGTTCCCTCAGCACAGCAAGCCTAATGATGTACCCATTAGACCAACGACTAACCAGTAACCAAATCTGGTGGAAAAACAGTTAGAGACATAGATTGGTACATCAATAGCCAGCCCCGGACAAGTGCGTTAAGTAGCCAAAGAATGGTAATCACATCACAACATGGCTTTCGTCTCCTAGGAGTATGCAGGCTGTTCAAAATTAAGCTTTATGGCTTTCTTAAATATAATCACTGGGATACACGTGAAGACCACCTGTGCAAATAAGTTGTGTGGCCAGGGGGACGCAAAGCGAGATGATCATTATCGCTGTCAGGAGCCCAATTAACTAAAACTGAATAATTAGCTTTTTGTTGACTGCAGTAAGTGGGTACGTTTGTACTGAAAAGTTAGAGGCAGTCGTATTTCTACACAGTATCAGTTGGAAGAATTCTTCTAGCGTGTCTGTGCTCCGAGATATCCGACTCCAAATTTTAATTGTCGTTCGCATGATCACGCATGCAAGACAGTGAGGACCGGCGCAAAGCTGCTCCCTGATGTGACGCAGCTGTTGCGTGCGGCGTTTACTCTGAAAACGGGGCGGAGGCACTGGCGTCAAAGATCATAACTGTCCGCTTTCCCCTCTCAGCTGGTGAAATAAAAAATCGAAGAAACCGCAACCGCCGTCGTAGCACGTGACCCTGCTGTCTGTAAAGATGGCGACAGCTGCCTTGTCGAGATAATGGTGCGAGCGGAGAAGCCGGAGGGCAGTGCGCGTGTGTAATGGTGACTAGACAGGCGGGCATGGTCCGTCCCTAGGATACGCAAATAAAGCGACTGCTGATTTCCAAGCACTGCAAGTTTATTGAAATCAAGAGCAACAACTGCACGGCACACCTCGCTATCAGATCTTGATTTCACCAGATGGGGAAAGGGATGAATGAAAGGGATGAAAGGGATGAACAGGCGAAGCGGAACAGTTATCATCTTTGCCTTTGCCCCCGCCCTGTTGTCACTCTAAACGCCTCACGTAACAGCCGCATCATATAAGGGAGGAGCTTTGCGCCTATCCTAACTCTCTTGCATGCGTAATCATGCGAACGACAATTAAAATTTGGAGTCGCATATATCGGAGCACAGACACGCTGGATCAATTTTTTCAACTGATACCGTGTAGATACACGACTGCCTCTACTTTTTCCATACAAACGTACCCATTTGCTGCTGTCAATAAACAGTTCATAATTAAATTTTAGGTAATTGGGCAGCTGACAGCGATAATTATCATCTCATTTAATGTCCCCCTGGCCACATAACTTATTTGCACAGGTGGTTTTCGCGTCCCTACCAGTGTTTAATTTTAGGAAAACCATAAAGCTTAATTTTGAACACCCCGTATAAGGAAAGAATTGCCCGCCGTAGTGTCTAAGTGGCTAAGGCATTGCGCTGTTGAGCCCGAGGCGGTCACTGCATTTCGATGGGGAGTCGGGGGGAGGTGAAATGCAAACACGCCCGCGTACTGCGCGTGGGGTGCACGTTCAAGAACCCGAGGTGGCCAAGCTTCTGCAGAGTCACCCGTTACGGCCTACACAATAATCAGATCGTGCTTTTGGCACGGAACATCAAAGAACTTAATCAATTAGCGAATGAGATCATTTTTCGTAAGCCATGACGCGCAACTTTGAACGAAGCACATTACGACCGGCCAGCTGCTTGACAGATTGTTAGCAGGAACCTACTTATTTGCACTCTAGTTCATAATTAAAATCCTTTCTTCCTCAACCGCTCCTTTACCTACAGCCGTTCTTTTTGGTTTCCGGCTTAATTCAAGGGGATAATGATTCCAAGAACAGTTCAAGCCTTTGACGGCAACCTGTGCACAGGCGATCTGAGACGGCAAGCTGTTCCTGCAAACGATTTAATACTGCTTCTCTATGCAGGTACTGTTCGGTTCTTTGCATAAAGGGGCGAAACATCGTATTCTTTTACGCAATCGCGTCAGAATACTGTCACCACGCTGATAGCCAACATGGCGGCGCTGCTGTGTTCATATCACCCTCTTTATCGCACCGAAGATGTGCCGATCGAGGTATCGATGTTTTCAAATGTGAATCCGTCTGGCTCGAAATAGAAAAGTTATTTCCTAAGATTACAGATAAAAAAGATGATTGGCACGGTTTACCGCTCACCATCTTCATCAATTAAATAATTTTGTGCAGGATTACCAGCAAGGTTAGAGAAAATTTGACGACAAAACAAGAATGCGCTTATTTTTGGTAACTGTAACATTAATTTATTGGACAATATTGACTTTGGTTATGTAGACTTTACCAGCTACTTTGTGTTTTTTGTCTATGAAGCACCTTTTAATGCCCCAACTCGATGTTCAACGCAAAATTCTATATCCCTTATCGATAACATACTCTCCAATCTCGATATGCGCCCGTGTACAGGAATTCTACAAGTTGATGTTACAGGTTGTTGCCCCTTATTTCTATGTTTTGATTTTCCTAATCATCATCATCATCATCAGCCTAGTTACGCCCACTGCAGGGCAAAGGCCTCTCCCATACTTCTCCAACTACCCCGGTCATGTACTAATTGTGGCCATGTTGTCCCTGCAAACGTCTTAATGTCATCCGCCCACCTAACTTTCTGCCGCCCCCTGCTACGCATCCCTTCCCTTGGAATCCAGTCCGTAACCCTTAGTGACCATCGGTTATCTTCCCTCCTCATTACATGTCCGGCCCATGCCCATTTCTTTTTCTTGATTTCAACTAAGATGTCGTTTACCCGCGTTTGTTGCCTCACCCAATCTGCTCTTTTCTTATCCCTTAACGTCACACCCATCATTCTTCTTTCCATAGCTCGTTGCGTCGTCCTCAATTTCAGCAGAACCCTTTACGTAAGTCTCCAGGTTTCTGCCCCATATGTGAGTACTGGTAACACACAGCTGTTATACACTTTCCTTTTGAGGGATAGTGGCAACCTGCTGTTCATGATTTGAGAATGCCTGCCAAACGCACCCCAGCCCATTCTTATTCTTCTGGTTATTTCAGTCTCATGATCCGGATCCGTGGTCACTACCTGCCCTAAGTAGATGTAGTCCCTTACCCCTTCCAGTGCTTCGCTACCTATCGTAAACTGCTGTTCTCTTCCGAGCCTGTTAAACATTACTTTAGTTTTCTGCAGATTAATTTTCAGACCCACCCTTCTGCTTTGCCTCTCCAGGTCAGTGAGCATGCATTGCAATTGGTCTCCTGAGTTACTAAGCAAGGCAATATCATCAGCGAATCGCAAGTTGCTAAGGTATTCTCCATCAACTTTTATCCCCAATTCTTCCCACTCCAGGCCTCTGAATACCTCCTGTAAACATGCTGTGAATAGCATTGGAGATATCGTATCTCCCTGTCTGACGCCTTTCTTTATAGGGATTTTGTTGCTTTCTTTGTGGAGGACTACGGTGGCTGTGGAGCCGCTATAGATATCTTCCAGTATCTTTACATATGGCTCATCTACACCCTGATTCCGTAATGCCTCCATGACTGCTGAGGTTTCGACTGAATCAAATGCTTTCTCGTAATCAATGAAAGCTATATATAAGGGTCGGTTATATTCCGCACATTTCTCTATCACCTGATTGATAGTGTGAATATGGTCTATTGTTGAGTAGCCTTTACGGAATCCTGCCTGGTCCTTTGGTTGACAGAAGTCTAAGGTGTTCCTGATTCTATTTGCGATTACCTTAGTAAATACTTTGTAGGCAACGGACAGTAAGCTGATCGGTCTGTAATTTTTCAAGTCTTTGGCGTACCCTTTCTTATGGATTAGGATTATGTTAGCGTTCTTCCAAGATTCCGGTACGCTCGAGGTTATGAGGCATTGCGTATACAGGGTGGCCAGTTTCTCTAGAACAATCTGACCACCATCCTTCAACAAATCTGCTGTTACCTGATCCTCCCCGGCTGCCTTCCCCCTTTGCATAGCTCCTAAGGCTTTCTTTATTTCTTCTGGCGTTACCTGTGGGATTTCGAATTCCTCTAGGCTATTCTCTCTTCCACTATCGTCGTGGGTGCCACTGGTACTGTATAAATCTCTATAGAAGTCCACAGCCACTTGAACTATCTCATCCATATTAGTAACGATATTGCCGGCTTTGTCTCTTAACGCACACATCTGATTCTTGCCTATTCCTAGTTTCTTCTTCACTGTTTTTAGGCTTCCTCCGTTCCTGAGAGCCTGTTCAATTCTATCCATATTATAGTTCCTGATGTCCGCTGTCTTACGCTTGTTGATTAACTTAGAAAGTTCTGCCAGTTCTATTCTAGCTGTAGGGTTAGAGGCTTTCATACATTGGCGTTTCTTGATCAGATCTTTCGTCTCCTGCGATAGCTTACTGGTTTCCTGTCTAACGGAGTTACCACCGACTTCTATTGCGCACTCCTTAATGGTTCCCATGAGATAGTCGTTCATTGCTTCAACACTAAGGTCCTCTTCCTGAGTTAAAGCCGAATACCTGTTCTGTAGCTTGATCCGGAATTCCTCTAGTTTCCCTCTTACCGCTAATTCATTGATTGGCTTCTTGTGTACCAGTTTCTTCCGTTCCCTCCTCAAGTCTAGGCTAATTCGAGTTCTTACCATCCTATGGTCACTGCAGCGTACCTTGCCGAGTACGTCTACATCTTGTATGATGCCAGGGTTCGCACAGAGTATGAAGTCGATTTCATTTCTAGTCTCACCATTCGGGCTCCTCCACGTCCACTTTCGACTAACCCGCTTGCGGAAAAAGGTGTTCATTATCCGCATATTATTCTGTTCTGCAAACTCTACTAATAATTCTCCTCTGCTATTCCTAGAGCCTATGCCATATTCCCCCACTGACTTGTCTCCAGCCTGCTTCTTGCCTACCCTGGCATTGAAGTCGCCCATCAGTATAGTGTATTTTGTTTTGACTTTACCCATCGCCGATTCCACGTCTTCATAAAAGCTTTCGACTTCCTGGTCATCATGACTGCATGTAGGGGCATAGACTTGTACCACCTTCAATTTGTACCTCTTATTAAGTTTCACAACAAGACCTGCCACCCTCTCGTTAATGCTATAGAATTCCTGTATGTTACCAGCTATTTCCTTATTAATCAGGAATCCGACTCCTAGTTCTCGCCTCTCCGCTAAGCCCCGGTAACACAGTACATGCCCGCTTTTTAGCACTGTATATGCTTCTTTTGTCCTCCTAACCTCACTGAGCCCTATTATATCCCATTTACTACCCTCTAATTCCTCCAATAATACTGCTAGACTCGCCTCACTAGATAGCGTTCTAACGTTAAACGTTGCCAGGTTCAGATTCCAATGGCGGCCTGTCCGGAGCCAGGTATTCTTAGCACCCTCTGCAGCGTTACAGATCTGACCGCCGCCGTGGTCAGTTGCTTCGCGGCTGCTGGGGACTGAGGGCCGGGGTTTGATTGTTGTATTCATATAGGAGGTTGTGGCCAAGTACTGCACCAGGGTGGCCAATCCTGCTCTGGTGAGAGAGTGCGTTACCGGTTCTGGTCACCGGGATCAGGCCGCACTCCAGGCCTGTTTGTGCAATTTCTCAACACACGGTTTTTTTTTTCTTTTTTTTTTGTATTTCCCGGAGGAGAATTGCGCGGCACCGGGATTTGAATCACGGTCCTCTTGCACTGGAGACGAATACTCTACCGTCCCCGCAGGAGTTAAATTAAAAATTGAATTATGGTGTTTTGCGTGACAAAAACCACTTTCTGATTATGCACGCAGTAGTGGAGGACTCCGAAAATTTCGACCACCTGGGGTTCTTTAACGTGCACCTAATTCTAAGTACACGGGTGTTTTCGCATTTCGCCCCCATCGAAATGCGGCCGCCGTGGCCGGGGTCCGATCCCGCGACCTCGTGCTCAGCAGTCTAACACCATGACCACTGAGCAACCACGGCGGGTCCCGCAGGAGTTGTACGCCTCATTTAACCTACAGTGGCGCCCTATTTGATCAGTCAAGGTGGACCAATCTGAGCTCGGTTATACCGCATGGATGGCACTCGGCTAGAGAACCTGGTATTTATGACCTGCACATGTGTGGCCACACATAATTGAGGATATATAATTTTTTTTTTAGGAGGGTTTCCGTACAGTGATAAAAGGAAGGAAATACCTTAAAAAAAAAGGAACATAACATGTGATTTGAACTCGTGATCCTTCAATGTTGCCCGGAAAGGTAGCTCAGTCGGTTGGTTCGTCAAGCCAGCGGTTACATTCAAGCGCTATAGCTCCTGCTCCGAGCCTCATACTTATGTGGAAAGGGGCTGGTGTTGTCCGCGACAGTCGATTGGAAGGCATAATTTCTTTGAAAAATGGCCGCCAGAGGAGCAGCGTGAACTCGAGCGGCTTTAGAAACTAGGAAAACTGCCTTAAGGTATTTAGAATTGAGGGGTAGTTTCGTTAACAAACTATAACACGGCAATCAGCACTCGAATATAATTATAACCCTAATAATAATTGTAAATATTCATCTCATCTATAGTATCTAAAGCGCGCGCTGTTTCTTGCCTCTGCGTGTAGTAGTTAAGAGAGCCAGTTTAAGGGCGGAGAAGAGGGAAGGAAAAGAAAGCAAACTTGCAGCGCCGTGGTTTTAAGGCGCAACCGTGGTAGAGAAACGGAAAGGCGATATAAGCATGCGTGGCCATGATACGCACACGACAAACTGCCTTACAATATTTAGACTCTAGGGGAAGCTTCGTTAACAAACTAACACGGCAATGAGCACTCGAATACGACGAGAGAAATAATTGAGACGTGGAAAATTCCCTTGAAATAAATCTGGTTTGCGAGACAAATGCTTGTATGTATTGAATCTCTTAAAAGATGAGGGGGGAAATATGCGCTCACCGAGAGGGCATCGTCCGCACGAGACCACCACCAGGCTCCTTACGGGGATGTGGAGAGCTTCGCGGCCGGAACGAAGCCCCCCCTCTCCGCCGGCCAGGCGTGGAAAACGCGCTTTCTGATCGCTCAAGGTTGCGTAGGAATAGTATAGTTCTAGCGTCTAGGAAAAGTTTTAACAGGTGCGAGGACGGCACGCATAGCGTGGGAAGCTAGCCGCCGGAATAGCTATCTTCGAGAGCTATTCTATATTATATTATATTATACTTCGAGAGCTATGACTGATGCTTTTCTATATATATGTATTCATCTCATCTATGCGATCGCATGCGCGTGCTGTTTCTTTGTCTCTGCGTGTAGTAGTTAAGAGAGTCAGTTTAAGGGCGGAGAAGAGGGAAGGAAAGGAAAGCAAACTTGCAGCACCGTGGTTTTAAAGCGCAACCGTGGTAGAGAAACGGAAAGGCGATATAAGCATGCGTGGCCATGATACGCACACGACAAACTGCCTTACAATATTTAGAATTGAGAATTTAGAATTTTCCTAATAGTGTTACGAAAAAACCATTACACAAGACGAAATTCAATCTGTCCGATTGTTTTGAGAAAATAGAGTGCGACACCTTTTCTAACATTCTGTCCTTTTCTGCCCGAACTAGCCTCAAGGCAATTTTCCTTCGCAATCACAAATGCGGTTAAAGCTTGCACGTAAGATGAGTTTTCTGTCAAGAAGTACGATGCACCACTGTATCAAAAAACGAAAAGGCAACCGTTTTACAAACGTCTTAAGAGGTGTTACGAGACAGTTTCGGCGCAGTTAGACTGTGCTCTGCAGAAAGCAAACAAAAGCATCGCTATTTCGAACGCTATATCGACGCATACACAAACATTTAACATAAATGGGATGTCATTAATGGCTTCCTAAATCGAGACCACAACAACACTATCGTTAAGGCTATCACTATTGAAAACAGGCTCGTACGAAACTTGGAAAAGATGACTAATGTGTTTTGTAAGTTTTTTTTTTTCCTCTTCGGAAATCAACTGCTGTCCGACAGTACAACAGCTGGAAAGGCATCCACAGTCTTGCTTCCTACGGCCTTGTACAGCTGAAGAAGTGCTAACTACCATGAGTAATTTTAAAAATACAGGAGCTGATCTCGACAATATACACACAGTACATAATTGATCGGTCAGACATATCGTAGCTGAAGCTAGTTGCCGTATAGTCAACCTAATTTTTAGGACAGAAATATTTTACAAACTATTCAAAGTATTTAATGTAATTCCTATCCTAAGAAGGGTGACGCCACATCGGTAGAGGATTATAGAGCGATTTCTGCACTCCCGTTTCTCAGCAAAATAATTGAAAAATTAACTGAAATTCGCATTTCTGGCTACTACGGTAAATTTAATATACTGGCTCTGTCACAGTTCGGTTTTCGCGCAGGTTATTCGACAGAACACGCCGTTATTAGGTTCATTGACTTGAATAGAACACAGTTTGACAAAAAATTAATAGCAGGTTCTGATTTCATTGATATCAAAGAAGCCTTTGACAATATTAACCATATAATTTTGCTGTATAAGTTCGAAAGCTATGGAATTACTGGCCCGCTTTTGGTACTTTTAAGAATTATAGTAGAAATAGATATCAAGGTGCTTCATAATTGGCGCCTTTTCGCAACAAAGACTGATCACCAAAGTAGTGCCCCAGGGATCCATTCTAGGTCTGCATTTATTCTTAACATTTATGATTGATCTACCCAGTTATTTACATATTTGCAAGCGTTTTCTTCACGCCGGTGATACGACGACCGTAGCATCTGTCATAAACCCTATTCAACTTTTAGATAATTTAAACAACACTGTACACCGGCGGGAAGAGCGGTGTCACAAAAATTACATCAGCATAAACCCTGCTAAGCCTCAGTTTATAGTTTTTCATTCTCCTCAAAGATCAACGACACCTAATATTCACATACGCAAAGGCAACGTTGAAATTAGGCTAATTGGTTGTGCGAAGTTCCTAGTAGTCACTGTAGATTCGAATCTAAAATTTGACGCTCACATTTATTCAGTAGTTAAAGAAACTGGCCGTTGCATCAGATCCTTAATTAAAACTCGTCCAGCTTTTAGCCTCAATACACTTCTTTTACTTTACCATACTTTGATCCATAGATACATTATATATTGTATTACCACTTGGGGAAATACTCATTTTACTCACATGTCTCTCTTGGTTAGTATCCAAAAACGGGCATTAAACATTATAGCATTTACACCCCCTCTTCATCATCTAAGCCCCTATTTCTGAAAGTACATGTATTTCCCGTTGTTTCTACATATAAAGCTAGCCTGATGGTCCTGTTGTATCAAGTCATCGAGCGTCAAGTTTCCATCGATGCTTTTGCAATTCATGGATTCACTAATAAAAATCCAACTAGGTTCGCTCTTTTAAATAACATTTTCCTGCCAAAAGACGCTACAAATTACGGTAAACATTCTGTCTGTTTGTGTGCAAGTTCCATTTAGAAAAGTCCTAAACCTGATTTTAAAATGTTACCGTTGAACAGCTTTAGATCATCATTGAAAACGTGTTTGCTTTAGTCTATTATTCATTTCTACGTCGTCTCTATTGCTGCTTTTCTATGTTCGTTTTAAGCATTCGTTTTGCTTTTGTCCATTCTTTGCTATGTGCACTGAAATTACTTTGTCCATTTCTGATTGGAGGCCCTCCCATACTTCTTACTACTGGGCCTCCACCTGGAGATGTATCACACTCATATATCTATTATATTTTGTATTTATGTTAATATATCTAACAAATAAGAATAATTATAACCATAAATAATATTATCGTTCACGTCAAAGTAAGAAACTTTTTGGAAGTTGCAACAGAAGGGTAGGGTAGGGGGGGTCGAGGCACAGGCAGTTACAGAAAGTTCCACCTTGCCTTTGGACCCTTGAGATGGTGTTCTAACTATACACGTATGCGAAATGTTTGGCTCAACGTATCCCTCGAGGCAACTCGCGCTGGAGAGAAGGAACCGAGCCCGGGCAGCTGGCGTGATGACGAGCGTCGCCAATGACGTTGCAGGCGTATCACCGCGATGATGCGCGTGATGTTACCGACGAGAAACCGTCGGCGTTAGTCAGCGTGCCGTAAAGCATTGAATAATGTTACTTCCACGTTCGCCGCCCTGTCAGCTGTGAGTAGTGCATACACAGAGCTGCTCAGTAGGAACTGCAGTGTTCTTTTAACGGCATGCGCATAACGCTCACGCCAGACGCGGAAGGCACGACGCTGTCCCAGCTGCTTCACCGAGAAGACTGAAAGTAGCGCAGACGGCTCGTCGACTTTGCTTCGTCCTTTTCGCAGCAAAACGCCGTCCCCCTCTCTGGAGACCCTCAAGAGTCACTTTCGCACTAGGGAGAGAAAGCGCGCAGCAAGCCACAGGAACCAGAAAGTGAACCGCGAAAGCGGGCGAGCAGCAACGTTTTCCTGCCGCAAAAGGGAATGGGTCTCACAGTTTATTTTTGATGCGAGAGCGTCAAATGACGAATTGAGCGAAAACGCCCACGGCGTCTGTAGCAGCGAAACGGTACCTAAAATTCATTCAGGCCGCGACGCCACGTCACGAGACAGCCTCGCGCGCTCGTTACGCTAACTCGCGATCGCTGACTCGTGCTTCCGCTGGAAGTGGTGCCTCCTCACACAGATGGCGCAAGGCCCCATGAACCGCCGATGAACGGCCACGCTTGGAACGTATGGGCTTCTACGGAAGCTTCTCTACCAGGTCTATTTACCTCGATGCCAATTCTCGCGAATTATTGCGAGCGAGCGGCTTTCCGCGTGCCGTTTTCCCTCTAATGTGGACGTACCTTAACACTACGTGCGAGCCGCGCATGCGCGATCGAGCGGGATAGCACAACGACGCAGTAATGGCGCTTCCAGTCTTCGCGTCCTTAAAAAATCGCCCAACGGCACGAAAAGAGTAAGGTCGCGGTGCGATAAGGATGCTTCCTTGAGAGTGGCCCTCGGGTAACATGCTAGAAGTTTCCTAACTTATGGGCATCTACTAAATGAGTGCGACAGTTGCGCTGTTCGTCTTTTTATACTTGTCTTTCGGTGTTAAATGGGCCCGAATTCATTAGTAGGAGTCTGGACGGCACGCTTTGAGTCTTCCGTTACGTAAGATAAATTGCCTGTCTCTATTGGTTGTAAAGATGGCCTACTTTGCGCAGCTTCTTTTCTAATTACTACATCGCGTCATTTGGAAATATATGCCCCGGTGGTAAAAGCAATCAAGAGGAAATCGTTTATATTAGCTCCCCCGTTTTTCAGCCGATTTATGCATCAGAGTTCCCGCTAAGAAACGGGAACTCAGCTGGCGTTTTGTTTGTGTGAAGGGAGGTAAAATCTTAGCACGGAAAACGGAAACATCTAATGTTATTCAAATTGGTAGCGAGGCAGATGTGCGAAAGATGTGCGAGGAGACGAGCCTACATAGAGATTTCATTGCTCTGTTTCATATCTTATTTGCGCTATGGGAATGGTTTCACCAAGAGACGTCATAAAGCCGAATTCGCGCGATTACCTTTCATTTCTTCACTGTAACGCAAAATCAGATCAGAGTTGATCGCGCTTCTCGGTGACTTCCCGTTTCAATTTGACAATGTAATTATAACGGAAACATGTTATCGATCAGACAAAGAAGTGTTTCGAATGTCTCGCTTCCAAACCTTTTATTTGAACCGTTCTGATAGGTGTAGCGGTGGTGTATTACAGCTTGTATCTGATCAAATTTCATGTAGCATGCTCCCAGCTTACTCATCATTGACAACAGATTACGAAGTGTTAAGTCTGTTGTGTACCGTCCCCCTAGCGGCGACATTGAGCATTTTTTTTTCTTGAAAGATTGTTGTGCTTTATCAGCACAAATCACTTGCAACTTGTCATTGGCGGGGATTTCAATATTAATCTTTTAGTAAATACGCCGAAGTCGCGAAGATTGCAGATCATTCTGGATTCTTTCTGCTGCAGAAACGTAATCACGGAACCCACACGAATTTGCACCAATTCCGCAAGTTTGCTTGATTTGTTTATCACAAATAGCTTGGAAGGCTATGTGAAGTATGGTGTAATAGAAGGAAACATAGGAGATCACTCGCCCGTGTACATGATATATAAGGTTAATCGCACACTTTGGAAGTGTCATCGTTCTGAGCCACTCCAGATTCATGCAATTGATCAGAAAACTCTAGAAAATTTTTGCACGGAAATAAAAAAATATTAGCTTCAGCTCTTTACTTGACTGCACAGACGCAAATGAAGCATATAATATATTTATCCGTACACCTTTAGAAGTTTACGAAGTTTGTTTTCCGTACAAAAATATTAAAATATCGAGAAAGATGGAGGAAACCATGGCTTACTGATGAATGTCTCAGAATGAACCACGAAAAAAATTCTTTGTAAGCAAAGTTTCTTAAGACTCGGGACCCTGCGGACTTTACTTCCTTTAAAAAATACAGAAACTCTTTAAATAAATTATTGAGAAATGCCAAGAACAGACATTTTGAGAACATTTTAATAAAGCGGGAACTAGGAGCGATCTCGTTTAGCGTGAAGTAAATAAACTTCTAATACCGGAACCTCATAGTAAGCAGGAATTGGAGCTGACAATTGATAACAAAGCAATTAGTGGTGAAGAATTAGCTGAAACATTTAGCAAACACTTTACGTCTTTAGCCCCAAGCACGCATAATATAAATGCAAGTTCCTTTCTGGGTACTCCCAATGCTTACACAGCTTTTTTTGAACCTGCTACGCCAGAATAAGTATACTCGACCTTTATGTCCTTAAAAAACTGCACATCGCGCGATATAAATGGATTGCAGATTAAACCCATTAAACTTGTGCTTAATCTTTTGTTACATGTGCTTACTTACATTTTTAACATTTACTTATTAAACGGCATCTTCCCTGAGAAAATGCAACATGCGAAAGTGATTGTTACATTTAAGTCCGGAAACAAAAACGATTTAACAAATTATAGGCCAATATCTATACCTCCTGTAATTTCGAAAGGGCTCGAAAAGATAATTTGCGCTAGAATTAAGTCATTTTGTGATAAACATTGCATGCTAACAGATATGCAGTTTGGTTTCCGGCAGGGAATGTCTACAGAGCTTGCCTTGCTGACGCGGAAAGAAATAATTTTAAATAACTTTGAGAACAAAATGTTAACTCTAGGTGTATTCGTTGACTTTTCCAAGGCTTTCGATTCGGTTAACTATAAAACCCTATCTTCAACATTAAACCGTTATGGCTTTCGCAGGATTCCCCTTAAACTTTTGAAATCATATCTTGAGCACAGAAGGCAGTGCATCGTGATTGGATCAAAACATTCACCAGCAGGAGAACTAACACAAGGCGTTCCACAAGGAAGTGTACTCGGACCGATTTTATTTAACATTTACGTTAATGACATAACGAATATTATCGAACATGCACAGTTGATAGTCTACGCGGACGATACTAGCCTCTTTTTCAGATCACTTGATATTGCGCAACTTACAAATATGGCAAATAACACTTTAAACTTATTGAAAAAGTGGAGTAATTTACACTCGTTAGCAATTAATGCGAATAAAACTAAGGCTGTGTTCTTTACGCCACCACAAGAACAAGCAAACTGCAATACTATTCTTTACCTCGGCGCAGAAAGGATAGAATTAGTTGATAATGTCAAAACGTTAGGCGTAAATTTTAACAAACATTTAATTTGGGATACACACGTTGAGCGTATTACGTCCACTTTGGCGAAAGCATGTGGAATATTCTCTCGATTACGACACATACTGCCCTCTAAGGTAAAACTGATATTATATAACAGTATCTTCCTTTCACATGTTAGCTATTGTAACCTAGTGTGGGGTACGACATTGCAAGCAAACATATGAAGCTTAAAAACATTACAAAAGAAAACTGTCCGACATGTTGTCAACGGAACGTTTGATGCACATACACTCGAGATATTTCGTGCTCTTAATGTGCTTCCCATTGAATATTTTTATGATTATAACCTAGTTTTAAAATTTAAAAAATATTTCCGCTGTAACAACAACGTTTTCATAAACTTGTGCAACTTAGCCAAATCAAGGGAAGCGTTATATCAATTCAGAAAACAGAGCCAGTGGGTGTTGCCTTTCACAAGAACTAATTATGGTTTCAAGCGATTGCAGTACCAGGTGCCGAGAATATTAAACAATATACATGCTTCCCATACCGAACTAAATGCTATTACGAGAAAGGCACTGAAATTAAATTTAGGTAATAACAGTCAAGTTTTAGAAATGATAACATTTGCAATTTTTCTCTTTTTATTTATTTTTTTATTCATGTTATTTTTAGCATGTTCCAAATCTCTCTTTTTCATCGTTACACATTTCTTTCTTTTGTTCCGCTGAACATTGCCGTTACTTTCTGAGTAGAATTGCTGGTATTTTTAAAGTGTATTTTTTCAGGTATTGCTTATCATTTGTACATGATCTTTCTTCCTCCACTTTTCCTGGATACAGATGTATGCCTACATGTACAGATGCTGAGTTGGTGTAGATACGCATGTGAAGATATGTATATAGATGTTATAAATGTCCTGATGTGAATATCAATGTCTGTATAATATGCAATTGTTTTGTACATTTGTAACGGCTTCTCTTTGTGAATATGCTGCCACTGTTCGTCAAAGACAGGGGACAGGAGCCCCGTCAAGCTGCGATTGTGCAGCTTTTTGTTCCTGCCCTTGCATTTTGTTTTGCTGTAAGAAGGAAAACGCGAAATAAACTTGAAAGTTGAAACATCCGGTATGCACTATATATGAGTTTTTACTCCTATCTTAATTACTGCTTCTTGGTCTGGAGCACAACCACATGTACAAACTTGCAAAAGATCTTTGTACTTCAATAAAAAGCTTATCAAAATACTTTTTTAATTTACCATACAACAGTCACTCGCAAGGTCTTTTCTTCAAAGCATACATAATACCGGTATTCAAATTTACAATTGTAAGCTAGCACTTGCATTCCAGTGCGAACTAAAATATCATCTTGAATCTCTGCATGAGTTGTCATGAGTTAGTGGAAAAGAGCACTGTGTGTTACCCTACCCGTCATAAAGAGGAGTGGATTGTACCAACTCCTAGAACCAACTACGCAATGGAAAAATTATCCCTCACACTTCCAACTCTATTAAACAACTATACAAAATTCGGGACTGACCTACTTAAAATATCTAAACATGAATTACGAAAGCTTCACCGCACACATACTTAAACTCCACCTGTATTCCTGTAATGTGTATATTTAATCTTGTGTTTATTGTAGAGCTTTATACCCTCTGTATTTATTGCATTGATTGTTGTTTTATTTTCTTTGTTGCTGTTTTATTTCATTTATGAAATGATCCTGTTATTTTTGGCTCTGCTGAATTGCGAAGAGATTATATGCATACTTGTGTGTGTCTTTTCCTGCTTTGCTGTTGTTGCCCTGTAGAGGGGGGCTGTGGGCCTTTGTCAAGCTGCCGTTTACGAGCAGCTTTTACCCACAACCTCCTCCATCATCCTGATGGAAATAAAGATTATTATTATTATTATTATTATTATTATTATTATTATTATTATTATTATTATTATTATTATTATTATTATTATTATTATTATTATTATTATTATTATTATTATTATATAACACCTTCCCGGTACTCTCCTCTGTAGTCACTGCCAGGGTTATCCGATCACTGAGCGCTAACTGCACGCTTGCGACCACGTGAAATACATACAACCGGACATGTTTTGCGCGCTTCAAATCTGATCGAACTTATGGAAACAATGGATCGTTCGCCCCTGAAGCACACGACAAACATGATTGAGCCTTCTGGTATAGCACATCAGAAAAACTTTTGATTTTGGGCACTTCACCAATGCGTATACTCCAGACCTAGACAGACAGACAGACAGACAGACAGACAAAGAACTTTATTTGGGTCCTGAGAAGCAGTGCCCTTAGAACCTGGAGCAAAATAAATATTTATCTATCGCCCTCTTTTGCCAATTTCGTTAGTGTACTACTTACTTCTGCATATAGATTTATTCAATATTGTTCTCTCGACGAGCATCAAACATTGCCTTTGTTCTTCTGTCATCACTGCGTCGATATATCGCACTGTGCGTTTGCGTGACCGGCTGATTGCATTTTGCCTTTGATTATGAATGATGTAGTGCACAATCATCCACATAGCATCACAATGAAGTTGTAGCATGTCCAATGCATAAGCATAAACAATGCCCGAAATTACTCGCATCCCAGGATGACAATAAATATAACTAGTCGCATGTCATTTGATTTTTATAACACTTATTTAGAATGGGCGTTGAATATGCACAATGTGTGAAGAGATCAGCGCATCGCGAATGCATGTTGAACTTCAAATACTACGGCGTCATCAAGTGCGCAGAAATTGAAGCACTTTCGGGCCAATGGTGACACCTTTCTTTATGTTTAGCCGCGCTATAACATGCGAATAATCTCAATGTTAACGAGACGTCATCGCTAATATTCCATCCTAAACGTATTATGACACTAAGTGAAACTAATTTTACCGTTTGCATCTTACCAATTATAAGAAGAGCAAGTAGGAATGAAAATCTTGGGTTGAAGCAAGTGGTCTTGGTGCCATTATGGCAGCACTTTACGCAAGCCACGCCAAACCTGCAGCTCTAAATAGAAAAGTCAGCTTGCGCACTTAACCAGCTAGGCTCTTTATAGCGTTCTGAGCACACGCATTGAGATTTTATTCGAAAGCCGGTCATCACGTCCTGCGCATGCGCTCCTTGCGTCAGCTATATTGAAGCGCAGCCAACGCATTTCTAAATGCAGTACTAAATCTCTTATGCCATTTGAAGGGCAGTCGCTTCATCAAGGAATCTACCACGTTTTCCACTAGCTTTCAGCAGACTACAGCGTGTTCCAACAGTCCTGTCAGTTCTATGTTTTCAACACGCAGTCCATACTAAGTGTATGAACTTTTTCCCCATGACTTTCACTTAAAAATTTTGAATAAGGCCTAGAACAAAGTGGCGGAAGGGACCTTCCAGAACTAGTTTTTTTTAAACCGTAACCTACAAATTTTTTAGACAGGTTCGCGGCACTAACACCATGAAGGGGAAGGAGCCACCTACGCCAATAAAAACTAAGCAGCAGAACGCGGTAACGCATTTCAGTGAATGAAACTTTCTTGTGGAACGCCACCTGATGTACCGAGGACGCCGAGTTGCTCAAAATCAGTTTTGTTCAAGAGGGACGGAGTAGGTGTGAAATACGGCAAGTTATATATAATAAAATTTTAGTAGAGCAAACATTGAATTGATACATTTGCAAGTGTTGCTCAGCATGTCAATGCATGTATGAACTCACGCACGCACGCACGCATGCACAAACACACACATAACTATGCAAGGTGCTTCAGCCAACACTTTCGAAAAATCTTAAAGGTGGCCCTTGGCAGATAGCACGATTCTAGTTCATGAGCTGGTCTACTCAAAGACGGGCATTACTTTCACAAAATATTCAAATTCATAATAATCTAATTAACAAAAATCCCTAATTAGGTTTTCACTAATTACGTTATGAGCCATATTGCAATTGGCAAATTATTGCCGTGGAGTTCGCAAGGCGGATCCACTTGGAAGAAATTCTCAGGATGACACCAATTTCTAGGTAGTCCCTCACTTTGCGGAGAAATGTGAAGTGAAAGGACAGAGTAAGACAAAACGTTGTCCATCACATACTCCAGTCGAAGCTTTCACTTTCCTAAGCCGCGAGCGAGACGTGGGGTAAGGCCTATGACACCACGGGGTGAGTGAACAGTCCTCAACTTGTTCTAGGTGGCTTTGGCCCATTGGGCCAAGTAGTCTGATAGCCTGAGATACTCTATGTGAGTTTATGGTCGTGGTACAGCAATGGTTGTTGCATCATCGTCATTGCAGCTTTGTCCTCCGGTTCTCGTCATGTCATCGCCATTACGCAGTCGTCGTTACGCAGTCGTCACGTATTCCATGTCATACTGTCGTCGAGTTGCCGTTACGGTCATCCCATCATCGTCACTTCGCCACCGTCACCCGACTTTCGTCATGGCATCGTTGTCGCGCCATTGTCATTACACAGTCTTCGTGATGCACTCGTTTCCATGCCACGGTCGTCAAACAGTAGTCGCTATCTTATTGTCGTCATATTACTGTAATGCCATCGTTGTCCTTCTGCCCAGTATGATTCTGTTCATCGTACGGTCCATTTCATTCAATCTATGCCCTACCGTCGCTGTAATGCCGTCGTAGTCATTCCATCGTTATTCTAAGGACATCTGGCTCATGCCATGACATTGTCCTCACGCCATCGTAGTCACAAAGTTGACATCAAGCCATCGTCGTCACGATGTCGTTTGACCATCGCCATCACTTCAAAATGTCGTCGAATTGTCATGTCGTCGTCTTCATACCGTCTTCGTCGTTCTTACGAGGCCATTTCCTCTGCATAATTTCATCGTAATAATGCTGTCGTCATTTAAGTGTGATTATACTGGCGGTGTCATTGCGTCATCATCAGGCCGTCGCTGTCGAGCATCCATTCTCACGCAGCCGGCGTCATGGAGACGTGGTCGTGCCATGGTCCTCACAACCTTGCCCTGATCCCATTGTCTTGATGTGGTCATTGTCACGCTGTTGTCGTTATAGCATCGCCATCATTTCAGAATCGCCACCTATTTGGCTTGTCACCTCCATCGACGTCGTTCGATCGGTGTCAATTCGTCGTCATACAGTTGTCGTCATGTTATTAGCCTAAAGCCATCATCATGAAGCTTCCTTCGCTGTACCATCGTGATCGATCATTTCAGAATCGTCATCTATTGGCCGTCATGTCACCGTCGTCGCGCCACCTATGTAGTTCGGCCGACGTCATCACCTCATTCCATCGTCGTCACTTCGTTGTCGTCATACAGCCGTCGTCATGGCATCATGCTCATGCGCAGTCTCTGAAAGCAAGTTCAATATGTAAAGTGGGCCGACACCAGAGACAGTGTATGTTGCATATAGCGGAAGCAGAGGAAGTCTAAGAATGACTAGTACAGATTTTATATAAACGTGCCTTTAGTTGTACGTTGGACAGCTTTAGTATAGCGTATAACACTTGCGTTAGCGTTAGCGCGTGACGCAACGACAACGCTAAGAAAGGCTGCACTGCGCGGCACAAACTAGTTTCTTTAGAATAGCGGAACGGAGCAAAACGCAAACGTTAAGGCAATCATTCACGGCCCCATCTAGGTGCAAAAGCACAAAGTACTGGCAATCCAAATCCATACGAAATGTCGAGCTAATCCAATGCCGAATGCGCAAGTGCCTCACTAAGTCAAGCTACAGTGTACTATCAGTCAAGCGAACGAGCGAAAGCCAGGCTTTGGCACCATCTCGAAGCGGCTACAGCAAACATAAGCAAAGATGAGCAAACGCTCTCGTTAAGCCTACTGCGCCGCTAATTGAGAACTTTCTTCGAAAACAACGCCCATCTTTCACCGGTACGTCACTGCCGAAACATCGTCAAATATCGTCAAAGCAAATATGAGCTTTAGTAGGTAACGATTGAGATGAACACTGCAGGCCGACGTCTCGACAGATCCGAAGAGGGCGGCTCTCGCTTCGACTGGCGCCACCATATTACCGTACGTAAGGGTCCCCTCGCCATGCGTTAGCATTCAACACTAAATCTCGAAAATAGCGTACGCACGTGAGAGATCCAGCAGCGTCTATTGATAACGCATGCGCAGTGTGGAGCACGCAGCACAAACGCTAACGCTAACACCTTGCGTGTGCTGTTACACGCTACACTAAAGCTGTTTGTTGTGTAACTTAATTGCTTGAATGTCAATCACATTACATCGTGAGATGGGTTTTGCCGCCATTTTTGGCACCCACGGCACCATAGCAGCAATGTCCTCAGAGATTGAAATAAACGAAGCAGGTACACACTTTTCTAACATACGTTGCGCGCTGCTGAGACTGCACAAAACAGAGAACAAACACATGGGGCGAATTCTGGAAAAACAAAATAATACAGGCCGGATATATCATTGTTCTATGCTGTATAGTTTTTTCACGTCTGAAATATCCCCATTATAAACTGCAGCGTTCTCAAATAAATAGACGAAGAAATAGGAACACAAGTTTGAAGTAAATGCACTTGGTTTCTCAAATACGCCAGAGTTCAATTTATTCGAAGCAAAAGAAAATCGAAAATTCTGGCGGCGTACTTTAATGTGCCCTTGGAGGGTCGAGTAAATATTTATTTGTTGCATTTTCGGTGCATCCAAACACGACAGCAGGATAGCGCTGGCTTGGACATACACCGCTGCATTCGACCCGTTTCGAGAAATTTCTATGCCTTTTTTTTTCTTATTTTGTGCACGCTGCAAGTTTGCGCGCAAGAATGGGATAACAACACCGACATGCCCATGTTTACCTCACCCCCACATCAAATATTTACCTAAGAGGTAACGCTTTCCCATAACATCTTTTTTTTTTAGTTTGTCGTGTTTTCCATGTCGCATTTTTACAGCGTAGCGCCGTGGAATGCTGCTCGCTTCTCGAGCATGTTGATGAGATCTCGCAGGAGGCCCTGTCTGCCCTTTCCTAACCGTTCGTTCCTCGTAAACGTTCCTGCATAATTTGGGGCCCCATTTGTGCCGCTTGCGCAGTGAACGCGAAAAAGCAAAGGAAAGTAAATTGTGCCATATTTACGTAAGCGGCGTGGCACAAAACGCTCATTGGTGCATTTCTAGAGTACATAATCATGAGTCATAATGAAATGCGTTGTTTGCGGAGTGTCTTGCGTGAGCGACCAGCACGACTTGGTCCGGTGAGCGTGAACTAGTGTAAATATTTACTTTAGTATTTATAACTAATTACTGAAGTTATATATTTCAATACTTTAATGCTCAAATTGCTTTTCGGTTGCTTTCTTGCTAGATTGGTTGATTGACGGTTTCATTGCTTGATTGATTATTTATTAGTTATTTGAATAACTAATTGATTGGTTATTTATTTATTTTCACGTGACAAAGTAACGCAGGGCTGGTTTGTCAGAGGCGTCGCAGTTGACGGCTGCGGATTACATTTGACAAGGGAACCGGTCTGTAACGTGCACCAGACATGCAGCACTCAAGCATTCGTGCATTCATCTCACACTCCTGAATACGGCCACTTCGACTAGAAAGTTACCTAAAAAATTTAGTTATGCAGTTTTACGCGTGAGCAGGGCGGTCAGATTATGATGCACTCTGTACAGTGTGGGACCCCGGATTAGTTTATTTATTTACCCGGACCTAAATTTAAGTATATGACCGTCTTCAGCACTTCGGCCCGATCGGCATGCGGCCGCAACAAAGGATATTAGACACGCAGCCTTGTGCTCTACAGCTGAACATACACGGCTTCGGTACCGTTTCGAGATTTTGGTGCATGGCATGACCTAATGAATTGAATTACACGAAATGTTTGTCATAAGAAGCCAACAAACAAAGACAGCAAAGACAGCATAGGGAAAATTATTTGTACTTATCAATTGAATAACAGTAATCATAAATAAATGGAAATATGTGGATGAAAAAAACAACTGGCCGCAGGTGGGGCACGAACCCAAATCTTCGCATTACGCGAAGAGGTGGGTTCGTAACTAATACAAGTCGGGCTCTCTGTTTCCTTTCTTCGTGACAGAACGTGACAAGAACGACATAAATTAAAGGCATGCATGCTCGGTATGACAGTATTGCATGACAATACCTTATAAATGCCGACCCAATGAATCAAGTTGTCTACAAACTTGGGCTGATGAATATGTGTTTGCATTCGTGATGATGTGACGCCGTGCAGCATAATTGCATCGTTATTCCAGCTCTGTAATCCGACTCTCGCCTCAGATTTCGTGTGCTACCTGCACTGGATCCAGGTGCACGCCTAAGAAGATCCCGGCAACTTGGAAGCAGAACACCGGGGGATGATTGCATCCGTTCAACAGCAATTTAAATCCAATTTTCAGTTTCAGTTTCTTGATCATTCAAGATACATAGTTGGTTGTTAGTAGTATAAAGGCGAGGGCCCCAAAGTCAGAAGATTGCAGCGGGATTCTCGATTAACAAGAACAGCCTCAAGAAGAAGGAAGTTTCTCATGAGCATTGATCTCCCCACGCCGGGCAGTAACACACTGCCTCCATGTTTTTCCCGAAGCTCGTACCAGATTTTCACGGCCCTTCTGGTCCTTACAAGGCCACTCATTCAAACATCTAGGGCTGCTCCTCCATGGTGCACCGAATGTCACTATGCCAGTGTCGTCGCGGCGCAACCATGGCGAGTACGCGAACCACGCCACTCGTCCGAATGGCTATTGTAAGACACGGACTTCAGGTTGTCCTACAGCATTGCCGTCAAGTGTCCCGTCTGTGTCTTCCACGTGCTATCGTTGTGAGGACTGCGTGTCTTTGCCCATGTCGCACCTCCATGCCACTACTTCGCATGAATTGAACCGTTCCTAGAAATTACGCAGGGGTCGTTACGTTCGTCGTTACTCACACGCACTCTCGCGTTAATTCCAGTTCCCTGCTCTCGCGTCTCACACCCAAACGCCGTACTTATACAAACGCAGTGGTGAACACTGGTGGCGCTTTTTCGAAACCCCAAACAACGTTGCAAAGCTAGCTGCCCACAAAAAGCTTTGCATAACGTCGATTCCCACAGGTGCGTGGGATTGATGCGCAGAAGCAACTGGAATGCCCATGTATTTCGTCGCACGCTTTTCGAACGAATGTGTCGAAACTGTTGTCATGCCGAAATTTCGTTCCACGTGATAAGCCTTGCAAACTCAACGCCTGCAATTCGTAGCTTTTAATACAGGTCGTATAGCAAATAATGAATTTAATTAGTGGATCTTTTCTAAATATTCAACTATGCAGTTTGATTTCTCGTGCATGTAATGACCGGCTCTTTCTTTAATCCAATTCAATGATTCGAATTATGTTATCTACCACAGGCAATTTTTTTTTAAATTGTGTGGTATAAAGAAACACGCCGTAGAGCCGGCGTGCTAATTACAAAAGTAAGAAAACGCATAGAGTGAGACTTTCCATGCTTTATATCGTGACGCACAATCAATGTAGAAACAGTCTTAATATTAACATAAATGTGTAAGCCTAAAAGCTTATACATTGCTGCTTTAAAAAATTGAAATCAGAGAAAATATTTTGTGACATCTTTTTTACTAGCAGAGCACTGTCGGCAGTTTGCCATGCTCGTTCTGACTGCCACTGGGTAATGACTAGTGGGAAGCACTCAATTATTGCAAATGCCGCAGATGACCGTTTTAAGATCTGGAACTTCTTTTGAAGAAAACGTAGTTCAATTGCACGCTGGTCAATGACGTTCAAAACAGAGTTCAATGGCGAGAAAACGCTCAAGAAACTGAAACGCCTCCATTTGCTATTGGCGCTGCAGAGCGCCGTGAGGCGCAGCAACAACTCGAACAAAGTCAAACTACGCGCGATGGCGTGCATTTCTGCCGGTGTGTCATCGCGCCAATTCAATGCCATTCAGCACCGCTGACCGACAAAATCAAAGCCCGGTAGCCACTTTCTTTTTTTTTTCTTCTTTCAGATGAGAACAGCAAGTCCGATTGAAGTGACGCCATATTCTCGCGGATGGATCACGATGTTGACTATGATTATGATTTATGATGATCATGATGATCCAGATGACGACGATGCTAAGGCGGTGATGATGGTATTCTCGTGGATGGTGATGTTGACAATGATTGTGACTTATGGTGATCATGATGATCTAGACGACGACGACGCCTAAGGCGGCGATGATGGCAATATAGGGATCCCATTTAAAACAAATGATGATGAGCCCGTTCTTTTAACATTTCTGGTCCATCTAAATATATAAACACTTTGAAAACGCTTTTCTTCATGCATAAAGTTTTCTTTGATTATTATTTTTCCTGTATTAGCCTCACCACGCTTTCTGTTCTTTTTTAGCCAACCGGAGATCACCTCTGGTTAACCTCGCTGTCTTTCCTTTACCTTTGCCAATCTTTCTAGTCTCCATCGCCGATTCATTTACATTTGCCTAAATGTCCTGAAATCTCAACGCATTGGTCAGCCTAACAACTTCCTCATTTATCGTTGGATGCATATTGTGGCATTCAGCCAGATCACACTTATTAGTATAAGGACCATTTCCGCACACTAAACACGAATAATCTTTACTTGAAACATTTTCCTTATAACCCTGCGTTTTGCGATGCCCTGCTCTGGCTTCAAATACTAGGGCGTCTATGATGATGGGGATTTCTACAGACTATTTTACGGACGCGTTTAGGTGCCGCCATCTTGCGCTGTGAACGCTGCTGTTTTCTGTCTTTGACGGCGAGGTTTCTACAGTCGATTCGCAAGCATGACAATAGTTGTATAAATGCGTTCAGCGTTTCATGAACATGTTACGTCCCTTTACGTGTGATAAAGTATAGAAATTATTTGTGTATAATAGCCCAAGATGGCGGCACCCATGCATTCTATATGAAATCGTCTGCGCGCGTCCACTTCGACAAGGGGCGTCGACATATAATCACCTAACCTGAGGGGTCACCTAAGGTCACCCCACCGAGAGCAACCACCTAACGCTGTCACGACCAAGCTGAGCTCTCCAAAAAAGAAAGCGAAGACGCATAAAAAAGTAAGCCCCAGCTTGACTGCGTGTAATGCCTTCAGCAGCCGGCAGCACTTCTTCCTTTCTATCCTTGCTATGGCGTCGCCCTCTCCCTCTCCCAAATCGGGTTTCTTTTTCTTTCTTCTTGTACAGATTAGTGCTTTTTCCCCGTCTCCGCTGTTGTAAGCGCCTTATTTAGCGCTTTGCTTCGCTTCGCAGAATCTCTGCGGATTCACCAAGGCTCACCCTATCCCGGAAAGGCTCTCCCACGCGAAGCTGAGGGAACGTGTGCGTAATTGATTTCATTTAGGAAGCTTCACAGTCACGTTGGCTTTACACAAGGCGAGGGGCGTTCGTTTACTTTACGCGTTCAAAGGTAGATTAGATCGTTCTGCTATGTTCGCCCTGAGGTAAAAAAATTAAATAACGCAAGCTACTGCTTGAGACTGATCCGATAAAAACCTTTCGAAGAAACAGTGACAACACCAAAATGTGTTATAAAGCAAGAAAGCGCCGCAAAAGAAGGGTGCTTCCATTAATGTGATTCCGTCGGGATAGAAATGTGAGACGTGTCTTAAGGCGCACCATAAAAATTAAAATAAATGTATGGAAGCGAAAATGTATGGCTTTTTGGAAACTTTTGCGCTTTTACTGCACTTTACTCTGCGAAAAACAGCTCGTTCCTTCTGGCTTAATGCTAATGGCGAACTTTTCAATTCCGCATGAGTGACGAGCCAGTGACGATGGAATTATACCTAGGGCGTATTCTTCGCACGCAGGTTTCATGCGATTAAATTGACGTCTCAGACGTCTGCGTTGTCTGAATTGCCTTAATCAGTTCACGTGGGTTCTGTACAGTTGTGAAGACAGACTTTAGGAGCCTTCATTTTTTTGTGTATAAAAGGAAGCTTGCTTGGCCTCTTCGACATTCCGGCTGCTACTGCCGCCATGCTGAATAGCGCCCACACATGACGGCAATCCTATCTTTTTACCGCTAAAAGACACGTTTTTGCCGCAAATCAAAACACACACAAAAGGAAGACACATAGAAGACAACACGGGCGACTCCAACTGATTCAGTTTGGGCCGTGACCCATGAATATACATGCACAAAAACGCACTCGCAGCCTGTTCACAAACCTACGCTATCCGGCAGTCAAACAACCTCGTTTCTGATTTGTAGAGCGAGATGGATGTATCGCTAATGCAAGTTGAACCTTTCTTTTTTATATAGTAAGCTTGGATTAGCTCACGTGCTGTTTGATTTCTGCTTCTGCAAGCACCAACTAGGCCAACAAGAAGTTCTGTTGCAACTTTTTACCCCTACTTGTGATCGTTCCTGCGTTGTTATATCACCATTGTCATTCCATCGTCGCGATTCTGTCGTAGCGATTGCATTGCCGCCATCCCATTGTCATCACGCCTACGGTTTGCACATTGAAAGGGCAAGCTAAGCTCGGTAAAGTGCGCTGGCCGGACTGCATCGGTTGCCTCACACTGACGTCATGCCCTCTTCCACATACGGCTATTATCGTCTTAACTTTATTATATATTTGTCGTCGTGTCCTAGTCGTCTCGCCGGCGTCGTGGCGGTATTGTCATCGCTGCTTGGCTAATGTCTTGCTACATTGGCCGATACAGAACACAGTGCAAACAAACACCGGATATAGTGCGAATCGAGACGGTCCGCACCGGAAGGTAATTATTGTAGGCATAAAATTCAATTCCGACACCAACATGGCATCTTTACCGTGTCGTCGTCAGTTATTTCATCGCCTTCATCGGGATCATTCCTTCCTTGTCATATCCTTGTCATCCTTCGGCCGTCTTCGCACGGTCCATATCATGGCGTTGTCATATGATTGTCTTCACACCCCCATGTTCAAGCCTTCGTCGCCATTGCTGACCATTGTCGATATACCGTTGTAATCATTTTAGCACCGTGATTGAGTTGTCTTCACGCTGTCGTCGACATTTCAGCTCCGCCATAGCACCGTCACAACATCGTCTTCATGCCTTACCCCTTACTGCATGAATTTTTTTTTCGCGTGAAAGAATTTCAGTAGCCTTGACTTGTAACACGAACACCCCCAAAATAAACTTAGTTTTCAAGATAATGAGCGGTTTAGATTTATTGCACCTTTTTCTTCGCATATCACATATGATGCACCATGCAGTAGGGGTAATTTGTTTGGACGTGGAGTAAAATATAGGATACGAAGATAAAAAGAAGCGGCATTGAAAACGAATAGAAAATTGGAGAAATAACATTTATTGCCCAACGGTGTTGCAGCTTCCCTGAAATGTCATCACTAAAGCAAGGGTGATGATATCATTGGCTTGCATGATTAGTACACTTTGCCCTCCTAGTGAAACGATGCGAAGCAGTTCCGCTCCCTGTTGAAACAGAGGGCCGCATTGGACTTTTTGCATGATACATTTGTGAGGTGGGTGCAAGAGGGCAGCCTGCAGCGCACTCGCTTGTCAAGTCAATTCGGCATGTGGTCCATTTTGTCGAGGCGAACGTCAGCTGTTGGCAGTGGCGCCAGTGTGGTCCTCTTTGCTTGGATGAGAGACTCGATTTCAGTACTGGGTCTCCCTGCGCGCTTCCTTTCGTGTAACTTTTCTGCCGTGCAGGGTCCTTCTGCGACAGAAGAACTCAAGCAGAGGAGTCTTCGCACTTTTTTGCCTTCGCCAGAGAAGCCAGGCATTCACCACGGTGAGATCCATCAGGTGAAAAAATATGCGACATTTGGGCAAAGAACGATTTTGTGCGCTTTTTCTTTTGTGAAGTACCGTTTTGCTTCACCCACTGGTTCACTACCGGCGAACGTGGAAAGCAATGTGACTGTTTTATTGTCGTGCCACGCTACTGCAGACAGCTTGGTCCCCGACACCTCGCACACCCTCTCTTCATATGTTCCTCTCTCTTTCTTTTTCGTTTCTTTCGGGAGCGTGCAGCCAGGTAGACGGTTTCACCGCACAGTGCCAAGGCAGTGAATCCCTTCGTTCTCTAAAAATACTTGCAGAGGAATAGAAGTAAACCAGTTGTCAAAAAACAACTGGTGACTGTTTTGCCTGGTAATGCTACAAGACAACCTCACAACAACATTGCTGCTTGCGCCTAGGTCAGGCTCACCTGGTAGCTGCTTGTTTTCCGCGGCACCGCTGAAGACCTCAATATCGTAGCAGAAACCCGACACCTCACTCAGAGCAAAAACTTTGTATCCCCAGCGGTGTGGTTTCTTCGGATTGTATTGCTTCAGTGAGCTTCGTCCCTTGAAAGGAACAATTTGTTCGTCGATGCACAGTTTCTCATCTCGCGGAATTATCCTCAGCTGCTCAAGCAATTTGTTCAAGGTGGGTCTGACCTTGTGCAGCTTGTCGTGGCCAGTTTCTGCAGGGGCAACAAAAGTCTCATTATTATTGAAGTGAAGAAACCGTTTTAGTTCTTCCCAGCGGTTGAGGCACATCACGTCTGCAACCTTGTGGTGTCCGATGGTGGAGCTCCAGTAGTCTCGGGTGCTTGGCAGCTGAATGATCGACATGTAAAGAGCCATTCCGACGAACCTTTCGAGCTGCTCTACGCTCATCATGAGAGGCTTTTCAGGACGATACTGAGTTGAGTAGCGCAACGATTCCTCGCGAATGATCTTGAACACCTCAACGGGACCGAGGAATTTGAAAAACTGGAAGGGAGTGTCAAGGTCTTTGATAGTCGATGGGGTCACGGTGCTCCCAGTGAACTCAATTTATTTTGGGTCACTTTCAAGTCATCTGTTTGTCCACTTTGGTGTACATATTGCAGGTCCTCTCTTGCCTCTAGAAGTCGATGTTGCAGGAGGAGCTTTATCTTGACTATCATCCTCGCTTTCAGACGACTCCTCTGCTAGCGCAGATGGAGCCCGGCACGGTAGCAGTTCCTGCCCATCGTCGTCCGAGAGCTCGCTATCGCTGCTTCTGTCGCCATGACCAGGAATGGGCCAAACTCCCCGTCTTGTTCCACCGTAAAAAGTGCCGACATCCATTGCCTAGGACAGAAAAAGCATACTTCACTTTCCAGCAACAAGAAAGCACGCAAAAATGCTCCATTACATTGGAACAGTAATGTTTCTGTGATGACGACACCGAGGCGCTTCCGAACACAATAATTACCCCTAATTGCATAGTGTATCATATGTGATGCGGGTCTAAATGTAGTTCCCGCAGTGCATTGCAAAGGTGTCGGGCGCTCAAATTGTCACAAGAGGAAGACAAGGAGCCATATAACGCGCTAATAATTTTTTTGCAACGATAGTAAATGTCAAAAGCACAAAAAGAATTGCATTCACTTACCAGTTCAAAGCCTTGAGAACGCGGCGCTGCGTCCACGTGTTGTGACATACAAATAGGATTCAAAATAGCTTCGAAAGATGGAGCCACTGCGGGTGTAGTTGCCAGATAGGATATAAATTCAAGCAAAATGTGGCAGAACATTTTTCGTTTCACTCGCTCTCCGCGAGAAGAAAAGGTTTGATGCGTATCATATATGATACGCTATGCGGTAAGGGGACTATTGCCATCACTCCAGCATCGGCGTCCCGCAGTCTTCCTCATCCCATGGCGGTCATGCCATCGCCTAGACACCACTACTTTCATGATATCGTTATACCGTGGTCGTCATTGTATCATCGTCGTACAGTCGTCGTCTTCAAGGTGTGGTGGTTCCATTGTTGCTGCGGGGATTCCAGTGCAGTCATTCCGTCGGCACCGTGCCTTCGTCGTCATTCAATCGCGGTCATCGCGTCGTCGTCGTGCAGTCATCTTCATGCCGTCGGGGTCGTTCCATCCCTTTCTGTGCGTAACACGTGCATGATCGAGTGCTACAAGCATATGTTTAGCGAAGCGGTTCCCAGGAAAATATGCCTGAGTCGCATAATCTCTACTTGCGAAGTCTCGCTGAGCAGGGAGAGCGTTCCTCGCAAGCAAATAAGACCTTCGCCTAAACCGATTCCCACTGCGCGTGGGATCGGCATATTTTATTCGTTCTTTTTTTTTTAGTAATGATTGGAAAATTTATTTGAACGTAGCGCGTGCTATTTCCCAATCAGAAAAATAGCCCGTCTAGAGAAAACCTTGAGGTCACTGTTAGCAGGACATCATTTTGTGATTCATAAGTTTTGCGCAATTCGCTCGACCTGAAGGCGGCTTTAATGATGTTTTTCGCAAGCCCACTTCAAAAAGGGAAAAGTTGCTCGATTTCGTGTTTGCGCTTGATGAGTTACAAATGCTTGTGGTGTCCGGGTCCCGATTTCTTTTGAGTCTTTCCTCAACACTATTTTGCGTGGCGTTGCCCTGAGTTCAGATTAGGCTCAACGCATGTCACCCGGCGTTGCCTCCTTTGTGGTTTTTCCGAAGGCACCCAATGCCACTTAGTCCACCGCCCTTCGGTAAACGCTCTTTGCTAGCGTAGAATACACGCGGAAACCTGCGCACAAGGTCTGAAATAAAGGTCAGACGCGCGCAAGAAAGACTAGTGCGTCTATCGGCCCGTCAGAACCCGCCAACATGCGAAAAGCATGAAACACTGGCGCTTTATGTGTGTTGTTTTTTTTTTGTTGTTGTTGTTGTTTTCTTTGATCTTTGAGATTTCGTATTCGAAGGGTAAATAGGTCTCGTTCCAGAAAACTATATATTTAGAGGCTGAAATATAGAAATACCGAAGTTAGTGAAAGCACTTGGCATACATTTCTCTAGTTCTTTGCAATGAGATGACCATGTGAACTATACTCAACTAAAATTAGGCCGGATAACTGAAGTTTTAAGCCGCATCCGGTACCTTAGGCCCAACCAACTCTGTTAAGTTATTTATTTAGAAATCGCTGTTTATGTATTACCTTAGCTACTGGCGTTTGGTTTGGGGGACAACTACCGAAAAACACTTAAGGAAATTATATAGAATGCAGAAGAAAATACTGAGGCTTAAAAAAACACTACACTTCTATCACATAGCGAGCAACGTTTTAAAAATATAGGATAATCAAAGTAAACGACCTCTATCAATACAGACTACTACGAGAGTACTGTCTTAGCCGCAAACGCTCAAACTTACTATTGCGGGAGATGGCGAATGTTTGCTTAAAGGAAAAGGCCTATGAAACAAGAAAAACAGAAATGGTGAATGTTCCTTACTTTCATGCTAATTATGGCTTATGAAATGCTTCGATGTAATCTTCCACGAATTCCAAACCATTATAATTGCAAAGGAAAAGATGTGCGTCATTTAAATGTAATAGAATGAGCCGTTGTTTTTGTTGTATATTAACCATATTGTGATTTGCTTAAATTCAACAGGCTTAGCAGGTCTTGTTCAAATTAGGTAGTGCATTATCAAAGTGTATAAGATTACGTGGGCTGTCTTTTTGTGTAAGCTGTGTAAGAGCCACGCTTTCAGTTTTCTTTTGGGGCCTAATCTTTATTTAGAGCAATGTGTCACTTAAAGAACAACAACAATGCTGTGATATTGCCCTCTCTTTCAGCTGCTGTCATGGTTGACAAAGGGGGCGCAAGATTCCTCAAGCCGTTATTTTAAAGCCTTCTCCCTCCGCCTCCTGTTGCGCTGTACTGTGACGGAGCAAATAAAATAATGAATCAATCAATCTGAAGTACAAAGCGCAATCAGTTCCTTGCTGCGCAGTAAAAAAGCTTTAGCTTCTTCGTGAACTTCTTGCCATTGACATATTATCGTGTTACCGGGTTAGCTGACCCGTGCACGGCAGTGAAAATGGTAATTTTTATTGCCATCCTCTTAAAATGGGGCGGTGACGAATAGTCACCTAGTCTGGCCGATTTAATCCAGTTTTACTATATTTATAGTCATCTATAATTTTGCCTATGTAGTCCCGATTCTAAATTTCGTATTAAAAACGTCCATCATTATATTGTACGTTGTCTCCGCTTGCAATGACTCTGGTTCTATGAATCTCTTTCCTGCGTTTTATGTTTTCACAAAAACTATAAACGTCTCCTAATTATCGTGACTGTTGACCTGTTAACCCTTATATCTCCTTTGAATCCTTCTTCGAGTATGACAGTTAGCAGCGACATCATGCGGTGCTTTCTTTAAGTATACAATATGCTTGAATAACCTCTGTGTCGCATGCGTGTTCCTGCCGAATATAAATCATCAAAAGTTTCCACTTTAATAGTTATTTCGCCACCAGCGGTGTGCACGAGACTTAAGTAGAATATGGCGGTCACCAACAGTATCATCTCTCTGTGCTTTGTGGTTATTATTTCTGTCGCCAGATGTCGCTCCAAGTGTTGTTGCCACCGTACGCATCTCCGGTAACCCGGTATTACGCTAACGCTAATACCTTTACCGGCACAACGCAAGATACTTCACACCGTTAAAATGAACAAGGGTGGAGATTACAAAGTGGTGCAAGCCTAACCTCTCGATAATGTGCGAGCCGTGATGCCGCTTGTGCGGCGGACAGGCAGACCACTTCGCGATGCGGAGAGGCTGCTAGAGGCGCGAGTGCTAAGCCTCAACACCGTAAATATATTTATTGGCAAAGCTAGAAGTGGGAAAACATTACCCGGACGGCCCCATAAGGTGAGTAAGGACACCTGCGTCCCTCGGGGAAATAGGAACACGAAGGAGACTGCGAGGAAGCGGGGCCGCAGCCGTCAGAACGGTAATGGTAATACAGTTTAGCACTGAAAGGTGAAATCGCTGCTATCGGCTTTTTCTCCTCTTTTCGGAAAGGCACAAGCTAGAAAGGGAAGCTTTCTGTGGCTGCTCGGCCGGCGTTTCTAATACTTTCGTGACGGGTTTCTTGTACAGTAAACAAGGCAAGGAGTCGCGCGCTGGACTGTAGAACAACGGCGTTCCGACGTTTGAAAGAGGGAAAACAACTTACGATGCGTGATGGAGTCGTGGGAAAGGGACAAAGGAGAGCCATGGCGGTGCGTGAGGACACGGAAATAAATGGGAAGGAGCGCGTTGCGCTGTGACAGGCTATATAGATTGGAAGAGGTGTCGTGTAGCCACTCACTACTTCCTTGTTGATGCTTCGAGTTTATACGCCACGAGTGCGGCACACGCCTCGTTCTGCAGCATAGAAAACTCAGCGCTGTAAGAGGGCGGTATGGGTGCCCTCACCCAATGTAGGTCCAAAACGCACCCTAACAAAGCAGGAGAAAACAGCTGAGAAGATACAGAGCACCGAAGAGAAAAGACTTGAATATGCCGCAAATCGTCGCGTCCGTGAACAGGTGCTTGAAGTGAAAAGGAAATCTAAGAACCAAAAAAGTTCGAGTGGAAACGTGACATCCAAGAACTGCATTTCACAATCAATGGGACCTTCGAATAAACACTTCTTGTCGCCTCCAGAGTTACATTACAATAAACTTTTGAAAAGGCACACATAAACCACAATTGAAACAAGGCTTTATAAAAGACAGCTTGGCATCGTTTCAAGTACAAAAGTGTGTGGGATCTGCAGATTCTTTTCATTTTTGTTTGACGTAAATTGCTTCTACGCTTACAAAAAAAAAAATACTGTGAACTTTGCCAGAAGTTATCCGACTGGTAGGGCATCGCCACTGCAGGCGACGAGAAGAGCGCCCAAGCGTTCATCCCAGACCGATAAATTTTTCCATATGGGGAACGCACGAAATATCGTTGGGCGTCGAAAGCAATGTTAGAAAACTGAAAGCCCTAAACACGGCGCTCCGCTTGACCCCTGCCTTTTCACTCCATAAGAACTGCGTTTCCTCAAGAATGCAGGCGCTACTCCAGGAAGGAATATCGCTAGTCGGCTACACGCGCACGTGTGAGCCTACCTAATTGACCAAGTTAGGCTGTTGGTATGTTGGTTAGTTTGTGAGTAATGCGCGCCTGCCCGCGGGCTACGGGCGCGATAATTTGGAATTACTTCTTGGAGCGTGCTCAAGACGTCCTGCAGATGAGCTCACGCTTTATATTAGGCCCATAGCAGTGGCGCTTTCCAATTTTAAATTACGGCAAGTTCGCTGAAACCAGGAGGAGTCCTTTTTTTATTCCATCGCGCTGAAACGGCATAAATTTCTTGCTCGTTTCGTTAGACTTGTCACGTTCGCGGGGTGAAAAGGCGGAAATCTCTCACGAAACGACGGTAGTGACGAAAACATAAATAAACAAAAAGTAAGAAGGAGCTCCGAGACCCCGAACACAAAGTTCCTGCAATCCGCACTTAAAGGCTGATTAAAAGGAAGTGTTAAGTTAGGCCGCCCTGGCAAGTTAAACTTCCTTAATTGCACATAAGTCAGCCTTACCGCGAGGAAGGCTATAAAGTTGATTATGAAAGCAAGAAGAGTGGGCTCTTTAAGGGCGATGGTTAGAGCAGCTGGCAAGTTGCTCAGCGTGCAAAACGGTAGCTGCGCCAACCATCAGGCAAGTGCATCAGGCAACTACGAGGGACGCTCCGAGAGTAAGTTTCCCCGTTTATTTTTACACGGAAACTTCATTAGCAAAAGAAGAAAAATACGCTACGGCATCACAAACTACATACCTTGAACTATTCTTCCACATAGTCGCCACCGAGATTGAGGTATTTGTCGTAGCGTACAATCAGTCTGAAGAAACCTTTGTGGTAAAACTACGTGCCTTGTGATGCAAGCAATTGTCGCACAGCCTGCTCTACATCAGCATTGTTTTGGAAGTGACGTCCCGATAGTGAGGTTTTCGACGCAGGGAATAGGTGCCCATTCATAACGGATAACATCACGCACTTGCATTGGCGACCACATTGTCACGACACGTCTGTCTGCCATCGTGATTTGTACTCGAAAGCCATCGGGTCACGCCGGTCTGTTACTACTCTCTTTTCATCGGCCTTCTGCGCATGCGTCATTTCTCCTCCGCTGACGCTGCTTCGGTCGTTGAACCAGCAACTTACGTGCATTCTTATGGAGGTTGTTTCACCTGGCGTGCCATCTTCTCTATAAAAAAAAAAATGACGAGACTTACCCTCGGAACGTCTTTCACATAATGCCCTGCGGCGAAAGCAACAGGTGCAACTGGCCAGCTTCGAGGAGTGGATCCGACCTTTATCGGAGGCCGACAGTGTCTTGCGAGTGCTGTTCGCCTTTTCTGCAGAATCGGCCATTGTCCGCATGATGTAACCATGCAGGGACGCATTCCTTGGTGGCTGGCCCTGTCCTGATCTCCCGATTACCCGACTCTATTACCCTTAACAGGCCCATTAGCCGTCCCTCTTTCAACAAAGTTGTGCCATCCGTTAAGGGAAAAGATAGCTCTCTTCTGTAACCTCGTTATTGTGCTCCGCATATATAACGTGCTTTGAGTACTTAGGACAAGCTTCTTAATCGTTATTATTTCTTGAAAATGGTACTGCCGAAATGCTCTTAAAGCGAATTATTGCAGTGCGAAGCATTACGTAGTGGTTCCTAATTGGCGCGTTTGCGAGCTAAGTGTTCTTGCTCCTCTGCTTTCGTTAGAGTAGCGCTGCCTAGCCCTGTCTTCCCTGGCGCATGGGACAGAATAAAGGTCCCCTTCTGTGGTCGATGCATGTTTCTAGCTAGAAAGCAGCAGCAGCTGTGGCGAGTGGCGAGCGGCACTCGGTGCCCAGTCATTGCACCAATGTGCGCTCTCCTGCGAGACAGGTGCACGCCAGTTGCTCGACAGCTGTTCCTCTGGCGCCTGAAGGGGTGGCGGCGCTTTGGTCTTGGTTGCTGCTCATGTGGCCTTCGTGCCCAGAGAACCGAGGGCCCCCAAATTATTGCAAGGTCCCGTCCTTCACCTAAATTAAACGCTTACTATACAGATAATAGAGGTTGGCTATTTTCAAACTGTGCAGTTAGCTTATCCATTCAGACTGCTCGCCAAACCAAGAAACTGTGTTTATATTTAAGGTTTAAGATTTAAGGCCTGCAGTATGATGTAAATAAATAAATAAATAAGAACTACGGTATATATCCGCATTATTGTAATGACATAGTTGATGTAATAGAGGCCCCTGTCAATATTCAACTGTTCGCAGACGACTGTATCATTTTTAACGATATTAATACAGTTAATGATCATCTATCTCTTTACTCAGCCTTAAACGGCTTACTTTTTTACGTTTATGCGGCTTACTGGTTCTAACGAACAAATACAGTAATCATTCTTGTTACTGAAATTATGATCTCTTGTGCGAAATGTAAGTACGTTATATGTGTATTCATTTGTACTGATTTTATCCGCTGTTGTAACCGTGGGGTCTGGGACCTCTGTCAGGCCTTCGTGCCTTTAGTCCCAGTCTCCCCTCGCTCGGACGAGAAATAAAGTACATATGATCATGAAAAAAACAACACTCTTGAGTGCAGCAACAAGTGGGGAATGAAACTTAACTCAGATAAATTTGCTTCTACGTATAACAAACGAAAAACTACCCCTGAAGTTTTCTAATTCTATTGGCCAACATACCTTGGCCGAAGTGAGCGAGTACAACTATCTTGGAATTACAATTACTATCAAACTAAATTGGAATAGCCATATTGCTGCTACCACCTCACCTGCTTTCAGAAAGCTATATCTACTTCGTCATAAGCTCAAACATGCATCCCATGAAGTAAAATCATTAGCCTAAAGCACTTTTATTCGACCCAAACTTGAATACTCTTGCGTTATATGGGACCCGTTTACCAAAATCAACATTAGCGCCCTTGAAAGGATACAGAGAAGAGTCATACGTTTTATTTTTTTCATATACGGCCGAGAAGAGTCTATAACTGAATTACTGCGGACAAATGGCTTTGACACCCTTCAAACGAGGCGAAAAATAATACGCCTGAAGTTCCTTTATTCCTTTCTATAGCGTAAATTTATTAGAGTGCAGTCCATGCATAACTCTTTCTGCATCCAGAAAAACCCGTCATTCCAATCCCTTCGCTCTCTCCCCTTACGTTGCCAGGACAAACCTCTTTAAATTTTCTTTCTTTCCTCGATCTATAGAAGAATGAAACCTCATCCTTTTCCTTCATCTGAACTCCCCTGAATCAATTCAGGCTCATATTATTAGTATTTCCTAAGTACCATTGCTGTTTCGTGCTATATTTTTTCATTTCTTCAGTTTCATATTTTGCAAGTCTGCCTTTTGTACGCGTGTTTTTTTATTTGTTACCTAGCCCCTCCTGTTTGGGCCACACGGCCTGCAGTATGATGTAAATAAATAAATAAATAAATAAATAAATAAATAAATAAATAAATAAATAAATAAAAGCTACTGTATATATTTGAATTATTTTTAGTATTATAGACATTGTGAGGTCTGTTGCAAGATTTTAACACTATTTTACCGGATTTGTAAGTGGTAAGCTAATTTTTATAGTCACTGGAAAAATTGAAGATTGCCTTGCATGACATTGCTGACAACTCTCTGCATGCATTAAATATTTCGCCGTATTAGAGCTACTACAACAAATCGTAGGACCAACGTCTGGTCTGCACTTTTGTTATTTGTGCACTCGTTCCAATTATAAGCAATTGGACATTTGCCCCGCAGCTTGAAATGCAATTACAATTCTTTGATTAGCACACTTTTCGTTTTGTCCGTTTGTGTGTAGCCGCTTTTACTCAATGGCCTACCTTGTCTACTAGCCTGTGCTACTAGGTATGGGCCGGCTACTGTCTTGCCCTGCAGACCGAATGGGTCATCTTTGTATGTGCCCGAACAGACCGCTTGAAGCTGGCTCTCCGCAGCGTGGTCCAGCTAAGGAACAAGAGCAGAAGCCGGATGCCTGCCTCTCGACGTGCTGTCTTCCCAGGACACACTTCATGCACGTCTTTCATACAAAGACCTGCCTTTTAAAGAATATTTCCAGAACCAGTACTAAGTCTAGCTTCTGGTAGGCCATCGGAAGCATTTCTATCTCGATTCCAGCTCAGGTGGTGCATATTATGTTACGAAACATACCATCCTGGACTCTGCCACCACTGCAAATCTTGTCACATATTTTTTGTAATTAGTGCAAATAATAAAATGCTTCAAGCAGCGCCTAATACATCCCACTGCAACAAGTGCACAAAGAATAAGCAGCAGCAACACACATTTTCATGGCTGGCTCTACTACTCTACGTCGCTTTTCGTGAGGACTTTTTGAACACTCCACAGGACAGCGATTCTCGTTTCGTCTTGACCGAGTGAAATACTCTACGTCAGCCGAGCTATACGGCATAGAAGAGGTCTTTAAGCTGGCTATTAAGAGAGCCCTCGCCTTTGAGAACAACGCCAAGGAGCTGGGCGATATTCACGGATTCTATAGCAGCCGTACAAATTATGTGAAACCGGCGCAAGCAATATAGCAAAGAGCCTGCAGTCTGTGACATTACCTATCTTCTCCACAATGTCAACGCCGCTGGGCGTTACATCAGCTTCCAGCGGATGCCTGGCAGCTCCAGTATTTCGGGAAACGATAAAGAAAATGAATCTGCCCGAAATGGAGTTGAATACAGGAACATTAGAAGAATATTTTTGAAAAGCCAATGCTTCGAACATGGAAAAAGATATGCCAATGAAGAAAGAATTCCCCTCTACAATCTGCTACTTTAGCAAGGTAATCTTCGCCAATGGATTGGACACCGAAGTAAGGTCGAGAATTTCCTGACGACTTCCTAACCATTTAGAAACATTGCACCACCGGCTTGGCCTGAACGTAGAATTCGCTAGCAACTATCTGCACCGCAAAGGGCGTACCACTGATCTCAATTTTGATAACTGTGTCAGCTTAGAGACAGTGGAGCACATAATAGTTGAATGACAAGCGTACCCTGACGAAAGACATCCTTTTGAGCACGAAAGGGACATGATTTGTCACGGTCCGCCAACGTTACTTAGCATTTTAAGTCCAATGCCTGGCCCTTAAGATATTTGCGGGTGTTGCATTTAGTGTTCCAATCCCTCTCCGAAATCGCCCTTCTCGGAAAGCATCTAAGATTCGTATTAGGGTATACAAAAGCCTGAGTTCCTCAGTTGTCGCCCCCGTAAAAATCATTACCAGGTTCACTCGCGCAGTTCTTATTTATTCTTTATTTTTTTTTACTCTGGAATCTCCTAATCCCTTCCTTCCTCCCTGTACAAGGTACTGTCAGCGGTTGTGCACAGGCCGGCAAACACCTATGTTTGCTAATAAAGAGCTTTTTCGAGCGAGGTTCGAATGATAGCATGCCGCGGCAAATCCTGACACGGCACACGGCTGCACTTGCTCGTCGGAAAAACGGGCCGTATCAGTAGCTGTCATGACTCGCCGAGGCGCTCAGTTTCAAGCTTCCTCGCGCTTCTCGTGGGTCGCTTCTGTGTGATATGATAGCGGAGCCACCTTTTCCGCTCGCCCTGCATGCTCGGTTTCGTAGATTAGAGAGTTTTGCGTGCTCGGTATTCCGGTAAACGAAGGCGGACTGGTCGTTTTAGTGCATGATTGCAGGCACAAATGTGAATGACCTGCACGATGCAGCTATCCGGTGGCACAGAACTCAACCACACAACCACAGCTAATATTACACCAACCAAGAGTATCTCACTTTGCTGTCGAGGCAAATTTTCGGCAGCAACTTGATTACACTGGTGTAGAAAGTTTACACCAGCCTCGAAGCAGAATATACTTCACTACTGCACTATTAACGCTGCGTCGGTCTCTGGTTGACCTCTGCGCCACCAGGTAGCTCCACCGTGAAGGACGTTCACGCTTTCCCCTCCTCTCATCCGGTCAGACGCCCAGTACATATGCGTCTATCGGGATATTGGACACGCTAAACCTCTCTATTGTATCGATTTACCGTTGAAATTCTATAAGGAATATTTACAATCAGGTCCGACTTTAAAGATAAACAAATGTCGGTGTATTAAAATGAGAATCCCTTTAATTTTGACACTATAGAGTCATTACACTGTTATATTGTTTATATCATATGATTTCTTCTACATTATCAATAAATTATAAAACATACTTTCACCAAAAACACACCCATCATAGGTACTATTGTTAATCTCAAAAATGCCGTCAATGTTCTCCAAAAGATGGATTCATCGAATGAATTTTGCATTTCAAGTTTCACTCCTAAGTGCTTCCTTGGAAAAAAAATAAATTCAATTGAATGAAACACTGGCACAGAAATTTATTTTCGCAGGTCTCCTATCTATAGAATTCTCTTCCTTTTACTGAATTCCGTTCATAAGTAGACAAGATGCACTCGCAATCAATGAAATGCGTAGGTTGAAACATTCGCCACGTAAACTAATTTAGGATCCGCCTTCTGTAGTTCTTTACCTTCCAGGGACCACTTGTGCATCATATTGCAAAACACTTCAATTCCTTTCAACAATCACTCTAAACCGAATACGTAACTGCTCATATCACCCCGGATATCAAGTAGGACTGTACCAGAGCCATCTAATCGTAGTTTCGCCGTCAGGTTTTCAGGAAGCCAGCACAAATTTGATATTGAACGCTGTGTCCTCTCAGATGGCAATAAGCAGTCGCGAGGTGCATTAAAGCTACCGCGAGATGAAGTAAAAAATCGTGATGCAGCATTATTGTACTAACCCACCTCCCGTTGTTAAGTTTTCATATTCTTCTCTTTTTTCTTCATTGTGACACGCGAGAGGGGCGACTGCTTGATCCACTTAGATGAAGAGTCTGGTTTCAGCATCTAAGCGTTGTGGTTTAAACTAATGAGTTTTTTACCTGATAGCACACCAGTCCTCAATAAAAACCTGCCTCAAAAGCGATTATCCTCCTGAGCTGCTGTTAGATCGGAGCAGGTTAAGAAAAAAAACAAGTAATCATGGCTGTGTTCTCATCCCTTCCCTGTTGTTCTTAAAACTGGTTATCAAATTGTGCAACATGCAGTGTTGAGGAGGAACGGCAGCACTGATATATAGCCGGGGGCTCAAAATGAGTAGTTTTATAATGCGCTCTTCGTACTCTGTAATTTGAAGTGATCTGTTGTCTCCAAGAGGCAATGTGCCACCGGTGCTCACTGCCTCACCTATCTGTATTCTTAGCTCAAGTGGGCTGGGTCACATAGAGATTCGGATAGAGTGTTGTTTGTCTCGTGGCTCCAATTGTCCTGTATATAAAAATAATGGCAAATTATGTTCGCGAGGCGTGGATGGACGCTGTTATTTATTGCATATAGTTCCACGAGAAAATTACTAGAGGGAAGTGGAGCGCTCGCAGCGACAGCTTCATCGAGTAATATTTTGTAGGGAACGCTGGCGCTGCGAACCCTACATACTATGAGAATTCGGGATAGCAGATGAACGCGTACATTTTGCATGCTTTTAGGCTTCAGGCCTTTTTGTCGCATTATTAATGACGCACAAGGAACTCATATATTATTGGTTTATATTACGCGACAATATGTTCATTTAAAATTCAATAACTTTCGTTCCCGCGTAGCTTACCATGCGAAGGCCTGTCTTTCTATTTCAATTTTTTAACGCACAAAAAAGACTCTGCGCACCTGTATGGTAATGACGGATTCTTCCAATACAGCGCAATTTTTTTTTTGTTAAATACGATCAATTTGTAAAGACACGAAGTCGATTCAAGACAGAAGGACAAAGTTCAGGCAGAATTCATATACCATACCCGTAAATTCTTAGGCTGGCGCAAGAGCCGCTGCTTGCACCTCCAGTTGACCACTAGGGTCACACTGCCATCTCGTTATTTCTGTTTTTCCTAGAAAAATTTTTCAACAAATTTTTTTCGGAAATGCTACGTTATTTTGTCCCGAGAGTTATGCGGTCTGGTCGGCGATCAACGTACACCGCAAACAAGAATATCCGATAACTGAGTTGTTTTTTCTTTTTCCTTTTGCTGGCAGTCATTACATATACATTGCCTGGTGCGAGGAGACGTGACCTTTATTTCGCGTCGGGTTCAACTCCGCTCGTCCATAGCGTGTTTGTGGGTGCGCCCCACCACAAGAACTGTACCAAAGAGATAAATGGCTCTTCAGTGGGTCATTTGTCAAACGCCAGTGTTCTGCTCTAGTGCGCCGCCGTACGGACACACACACAAAAAAGGGGGCGCAGTCCTTCCGCCTGACTGCTCGCTCGATACGCGATCAGGTAGACGACGAAATAGGCCGATCCTCAATGCGTCCAGGTCGTTCCTATAGCGCCCACACACTCGGAATTAGATGAGCGATCGTAGCGTCTGCTTGTCCACGTAATGCACCACTCTGCCAAAGCTCGACCACGTTGTCCTCCCGTGGACTGATAATTAGGGGTGTGCGAATAGTGATTTTCGAGACCGAATCGAAAACGAATCGAATAGAGCCAGAAGTGAATCGAATCAAATGGGATATTGCACAGCTTTCGAAATATGAACAGCTGTTATTACAATTAATGTAAAACGATGTTCACATCTTGGTATTCATAATGTTAACAAGTCCCTGTCGTTAAGTGGTACGCATGAAGCTTTGTTTATTAAAAGCACAAATAGTGCATTAGGAGCAAGCAAGTTGTTTCTTCGCGTGCACAGGACTCTTCAGAGAGTACGAATGATCGCTGCATGGCCTGTAAAGTATGACTGCCTAAGCGACTTAGCCGGCTCCACTACGCAAGTTCTGAGGTTTTATTTCTATACTATGCGCGCGGAAGTTGAAATTCGCGGTACTTTTGCTCAAATTTTACATTTAATTGGGCGAGTCGGCGCTTTGAAGTATTCTAAAAGCATTCGAAAAATATTCGTGCTCACGAATAGCGACTATTCGGTTCGATACTCAAATCGAATGTCACAATTTTCTGTTCCTTATACGAAAGTATAGAATATTTGCTCAGCCTTACTAATAATGTAGTGTTTGTATGTATTTTTCTGCCCCTCACTGAAAAGCGCTTGCACAATCCAGTTGCTTTGAAAATAAAAAGCACAAGAATTCCCTCGCCACCTTCAGGGCTCATGATCGGTGGTGGACGGTGTTGCAATAGCGTCTGTGCGGACACTATAAGATCGTCTAGTCGCCGCCTTGCATTGCACATGTATTGTCTTTGTATTAGAAATAGACGACACTGGCAATATTAGGAGTTGATGTTATATTCACAGTTGTAGCAGTGCCCTAGGCAGAATGACGCGTCAGATAATTGAAGCTCATGAAATCGACAAAATGAAAAAAAAATTTATCTTTGGCCTTATTTGAAAAAGAAGAGGTATCCGGAATCGTCTCCTTGAAAATAACCAGGTGCGATGTGATTACAGTGAGGACACGTGTGGGTTCAGTAGTGCATCTTTATATGTTTGTCTTCTCGATTTTATTTTCGATCCCCAGACGTTGTATAAATAACGCGTGCGATGGAATAAAACGTTGAGGTGAAAGTTAGCGCTGTGTATGTGTCTTCTAATTCTTGGTCCCTGTCCTATCGCGATGCTCCGCGTCTACTATGAATCGAAACAAGCTAGCCCAGCAACGTGCCCTAGCAAATTTCACATGCCGCACTGTCAGCCATACTAATTAGTGCTGAATCAGCTCTCGTGAAACAATGTAAAAAAACTGTGTGCAGAAATTTGTAATCTTATTTAAAAATAAGAAGTGCTAGGGTGACAAACGCCGGTAATTTAGAGATCTCGGTAGTTAGTGCGAAATATATATATATATATATATATATATATATATATATATATATATATATATATATATATATATATATATATATATATATATATATATATATATATATATATATATTCGCGATGACATGATGGGTCAGATTCGAGAGCAAACTTATTCAGACCGATACAAGTACTTCAACAACACGTAGAGATTCCGCGATAGTCGTTTGACATTGAAACAGATGTCTTGCATATGGAAACGGCGAGAAGTGCAGATGCCCTAGTTATTATGGGTATGCGTGACGAAGGGTTGCATCCTTTCCTTACAAAGTAGTGCCGCTTACCGAGGGCTTCATGAATAATTGGGATGCAGCCGCCTGCACGGGTAAGGTAGGTACACAGTTGGATGAGGAAGATACTGATTTATTTTATAAGGCGGAAGTACAATCAAGCATAGAAACGCCCACGCGCGCAGAACTATGCGCGGAATATGAAATGGCCAAAACAAGAAAATGGCGCAGGCCCTGGTTCTTTTATATATTTCGTCTGAACTCCACCACCAGGTACGTACGCTCGCCCGCAACTCTTACTCGAAGCAGAAACTATATGAAAGGCGTGAAATCCAGCGCCGAGCTCACGCGCCATTCTAGGGTTTCACAACGCGTTCTTCAACAGGAAATACCGAACAAAACAAAACCAGTCGAATCACGTCTTATTTTTCTTTGCGGAAGGAAGATGGAAAGGAAGGATGGCATGAGCCCATGTCAGGCTGTACGTAGGGCTTGCTCCACCATTTTAGCTCCTGTACGAGCGAGCCGCCAACTGGTGGGGTCATGATGAAGCAACGCCTTTGGGGAGAAAGTGGGAAAGCGCGTGCAAAATAAAGTAGAGAGGGGAGAGAGAGAAAGAGAGAGCAAAAAGACACAACGGCATTGCTGGCGCCTTGCGGCCCGCTGACAGCCGTTTACTTTACCTTTTTTCATTCTATTTCGCCCTTGGCACTTCCCTGCTGAGTTCGCTATTTCACCACATGGCCTTTGTTATTTCTCTCTATTTTCTTTTTTTTGTTTGTTTTTGATACGGTTGATTTCCAGCGTCTGTCCGAGTTGCTCGGGGCACTACACCTCGCAGTGTTCGAAATTCCGAGCTCCGTATAGAGGTTGGGAGTGCTACATTGTTATGGCTTCCGTTGCAAAACCTTGTCGGTCACGTCTTCCTTAGTTAAATCAGCAAGTTTGCTTAACCTTAACCCTTCGCAGTCGCGTATATTTTTCATTGTTTCTCTCCCACCAGCACACCTCCTTCCATACGCCTCACCAAGAAAATGTAGCAGTGAGGGTAACGTGAACAATAAATATTAAAAGTTCTATGAAAGACTACAGACTCAAAAAAACGTTGCAGAGGTACAGGTTTACTAGAAGTGAAACTTAATGACTTGTTAAATGTTGAACGTGGTAAATTTACCAGCGAGAACCAACACTGAAGCAAGTAGGAAAATACGGGTCGACAAGGCAAGGCGTAATATTCTACAGGCCTACTCTACGAAAAGCAAAAGGTAATTCCTTATGCATTAGCCTCCTATCCCTCGCCCTCCCCCCCCCCCCCTAAAAAAACTTGACATACTCAATTTTGTTCTCGATACTGTGTTTCGTGTGTCGCGGTCTTATCTTTTTGTCAAGAGACCGCCTCCTGAGGGCGGTATGAGTGTCGTTGCACGAGGAGTGGACTAGACTAGCGATCGCATCGGCCCGCTCCTCTAAGGTGACTCTGGGTTCGCTCTTGGCTTTCGCCAAGGACACGCAGTTGCTAGGATGGCAATGAATACAACCCTCCCACCTCCCCCCTTTCCAATCGACAGAATACAGGACGTCTAGCCAACCTTCAGTAAAAAATAAAATGTTGTCGTTATCAATTGGAGCTCCAGCTCCTATTTAGCAGCGGTCCTTCTTTTCCCAGACACGGTCGTGTGTTCGCGCAGCTCGCTCGGGCTTCAAAAGCAACTAAACGATCGACTACAAGCATTGTACTCTTCGAGTACAGCACGTAGAGTGCCAGCCCGGCGACAGTGTTGTATTTTGGACACGAATGCGTTACTGGTGGTCTCAGCGAAAAACTTCTGCCACATGTTTATGAGCCGTACGATATACCGTGACGTCTTGGCGCACCGGCCTTCGTCGTCATGTACGGCGGAGTCTCGCGGCCACGGCGGGGCATGCACGTCTTGAGTTTGTCCACGAAGTGACACTGAAGTCTTTCTATCTGTGCTAAGGACTTGCGGGGCTTTAATTTTCATTTCTAGCTACGTGCTCGCGCCGCAGTAGCTTGATGCGTCTGTCGTTGCGCCGCTAGCTAAGCTTTAGGCCACGGTGGCTTATTTCGCTGGTGGCGTAATGCAAATACATTCGTATACTCAGAGCTTAGCGTACGTTAAACAACACCACGTCGTTCATGTTCATCTGCAGTCGCATGCTAAAGCGTCCCTTATAATACAGAGCGTGGCGTTGGCACTGGAAACCCCGGAATATATTTCTTCAATTACGTCTTGCTGGTAGTGGTATTGTATTTTCGCGCTTACTTAGTTCTTTTTAATTTCTTGTTTGGAGTGTCCGACACGATGCCTTACATTATCTCCTTAGCGTGAAAAAAAGTCCTACTTTCTAAGGCTGAAGTGAAGATATTTTACTGAATACACCGACAAGGATACAATAACATGCCCAATTCTGATAGAAAGCTAAAGAAATGCTCTTTGCAAAACTGTGAATTTTAGAGACACCTTCCAGGGGCAAATATGGTATATAGTTTGTAAAATAATAAATTTACGGAAACGTGCGTTGTTTACAACGTCGCCCTGATAACTTAACTATATTAAACGAAAAAATTCAGCTTTGTAATTTACTTTATCAGAAGCGACGTCTCCTACAAAATATAACTTTTACCTAGTGAAAAACCTCTTTCCGCATGTAGTGGGTCAGAAATATTGGTCAGAACCTCACACTCTGACGGCCTATAGCACTGCAAATCTTGAAGTCAAGCTCTCGAGAAATCATAAATAAGAGCTATAATATCACCATATCACTGCGACATCTCAATCGGCATAATAAGTTAACCAGCCGACCGAAGGAGGAAAACGAAGCCCTCTGCCACATAGCTGACGACTGATTGGTCTAGTTTACAATGTCTCCCAAATAAAATTCCGTGGTTTGAGACTATCCTAACACACACTTCGATTAGTGACGTCGACATGGTCAACCCAGGACGCAGCAGGACGGTGGCACCAATGCCACTATCGGGACGGCAATGCTATCAAAGTTCTTCCGGTCCTCGTGCTCACCGCGTGCACCCGTTGGCGAGTTCTCTAAAAGCAGCTGTTGGTTGGTAAAAGCAGGCTGGAAACACAAATTAATGAGAAAGCAACAGAATCGTCGAAAGTGGGCGGGGCGCTTCTAGGTCGCAAGTGACCCATGTTCAATGGGAATACAACTTTTTGTTTTATTTTCTTTTATTTTTTTGCTGACAGCGTTTTTCATTGGATTATAGCCTACGTCAAGTTTTGCCTAGGCGCAAGAAGCACCTGCAAAATCTGAAATTTCTCGAATGCCACCGATTTTGAGGCGAAAGTGACCAACTAATCAGGTTTTGTGCACGAAACGACTTTTGTTGGACTCGTACTCGAGGCGTTAGCGGTTACTCTGAAATGTACAGCGATACCTGTATAAGCAGTGAACGTACTTAATGCACGAGTTAAATTAGACGACCACCAACCGGTACTCGCCGCGATCGTTGTGCTTAGAATTTGGTTGTGCTTCTGCGTGCAAAGCCCTCCAATAAACACTTCGCTTCCTAACTGTACAGCGTTAGCAGTGCTTCCTCATTCCCCGTCACTGCAACTTGACGATGATAGCTATTGGTGGATAGCGGTAATCCATCGAAGAAATGATATTGGAAATTAAAAAATAACTGCCGTTGCTATCACGCACTCCTTCTCCTGACTTACCGGCTACTTAGACATCTAGAATCTGGATAGGAATGTCTTTTGACAACCTGGACCAGCGAGTCACTGGAGGTACATCGGCGCCGTTTCTCTACACCACAGAAAGCGGCCATCGCGAACAAACATAACGGTAATATGCCCACTCGGCTGAGCGGCTCGTGTAGAATCATACGCATAGTGTCACGTGCAAATAGAGTTTAAGACAAAGCGGTTTACAAGACATATTTGTGCACCTAGTCCGTGCTCGAGTAAGACGGCAACCGTAATTGAACTACTAACTCAACGCAATAAAAACAACGGATACAAAAAAGATCTTGGAAGTCGGCGCTTGTCTTTGTTCCCCTTTCTTGGGTCTGTGGGTTTTATTATGCTAAGTTGCTAGTTCAACCAAGGAAAACCAACCAGCCCAACAATCGACTTTTCTGAGATAGCAACCACCTTGCAAAACAAAAGCGTCTTTCTCCTGAGAGCACGTTCGCAATCATACCTTGAGGCGACTTAAGTTCGCTGATGATGCTGTTCCCCAAAACGCAACACTAACACAAGAATGCCTCCTCCTTTAGGAGTTTCTTTTGTCGTTGTTTCGTGTATATCTCCAGTAAAAGCACGCGAAAGGTTGACTTCTCTGCCGCTCATTTTCTTTCTTTTTTCACGCGTGTCAGCGCTATGTCCTGAATACAGAAGCAGTTGGATGACGCAGTTAGGCTGGTCTCTTATTTCAAGCAGCAATTCTGAAAAGTGGCGTCATCACCGTCAACTGATCAAGTGAGACTCTTACTAGAACCATGTACCAGAAATAGGCATATTCAAACTGAAGTAATTAAAGGCAACTGTAATACGGATCGCATAATATTCGAAGACCAATTTAACATAAGTACTTTTAAAAAATAATTTGGGTAAAATTAAAAGTCAGGTGGGAGAGTTGGTACAATTCGCGAACGTAGCTGTGGCGCGCAAGAAAGGAGAAACTTTGGAAGACACAACATGGGCGTTGAAAAACTGGCAAAATTAAATATATGAGCTGTCGAATAGCCAATGTGATCGCCATGCATATATTCAGCCTATTCCATGACTAATTGCAGGACGAAGGTCTCCCGCAGCAATATAAAATTTTCTGTTTTGTGCCAGGGGACCTCATCCTATGCCTGTAAAAGCTCTAGTCTCATCACCCCATCTCTGCTGTCCACCCAGTCTCGTCCTCTAATAGACCATCAGTTATCGGCGCTACATCCGATATGCGACATGTTACACTCCAATTCTTCCTCCTATTCTAAGCCAGAAAATCAGCTACACTTGTTTGCATCGAAAACTCACTTCTTCCACAGAGATTCTCAACTTTACGCCTAAGATTTTAATTTCATCAGATTAGTTGCAGTCTTATAGTTACTTCTCCGCCAGTATAACGACACCGACCCCTAGCGATGTGCTGTCTTGTCTACGGCACGCGTCGGCGGTTGTTCCGTTTCATTTGATGTGGTGGCATTATAAGCGGGCTTCAAGAGTTTTAGAGATATCTGCTGTCTAGAATAAAGCGTGGGTGGATCTCGATGACCATGCAGTCTAACATAGCGCCTCAAAGCGCCAGCTGCCACCCGAGAAGAATGCGGGAAACTGGTACGGGATGCACAATCCATACGTTCAAAAGAGTGACTTTTGCACGAGATCATGACCTAATAGTGTGCGATCACGACATAATAGAGCGTTGGGCCGCTATGCTGGAAGACAGAGGCAATGCTGCCATCGGTTCCGCATTTTATTATATAAATACAGGCAGACCACCCACTTCAGAGGTATGTAACAGAAAACTTGAGGGAGTGTTGGGCCATAGCCTCTTGTATTTTTCTGTCTGTCCAGTCTCTTCCCAAGGCGTGCGAACCATAGGTCCACAGTGGCCGCACCACATTACCAGTAATAATAATTTCTGTTTTTGCAAGAGCATGGACACATTTAGCTGCGTGCTGATGCGACTCCGTGCCTTGTGCACAACATGTGATCCCGTGCAATGGCAGAGAGTTGACGTGATCATGACCATAACGCCATAAACTATGACCGAGTACTGAGAAAGTGGTTCCCTCGCAATGTGACCCCCGGTTATGGGTCACTGGGCATGCGTTAAAACAAAAAAGGCAGGAGGCTATGGTTGAGGCTGCGCGATCGAGTCACTGTGGGCACGAAATAAAAAAATTTAAGTGCCACTTTGTTAAATGAAAGGATGACAGATGATGCGCGACAGACACACACGACGCTAGAGAGCCCTCTGGTAGCGCTACAAAGGTAATGTAAAGGAGAACCTAAGCGTTACTGCTAGCATAAGCATGCTCCGCTGATGATAAGAAAGCAAGATCATTACTTTTATGCCCGGTGTTTCCCTAATTACAGCTTTAAAGCTGCTTTTCCCCCACCTTCGTACCGCACGACCAGAGCGCCCTCAATAAAGACACGAATACGCATTAAGTATGCCATAAAATAACAGAGGCAGTTAGCGGAGCCGTGAGTTCTGGCTCGACCTTTCCTTTTTTTTTTTCATTGCGTCTCCTCAACTCCCATATAAACGGGACACAATCAATTAAGCAACGAAATGTCGCCGCACTTTAAACTGAGTAAGAAACCAAGACTGTCGCCTTCTTTCGTGCCCCGTTCCCCTTCGCCTAATGCCCGGATTCATTGGGGCTGTTTGCCTAATATACGGGCGCTGTCACTTGCACCCCCTCTTGCACGCGCTGGAAGAAGGGCTCCAAACGAGCTGGCTTGTCCATCTGACGAGGGCGCGTTAGTCTTCAAAACTGCTCCCCATAAGAACGGCTTATGTCGCGCAATTAAGTCCCCGCACCCACACCCGGCTGTTTGGCTTGCATGAATCAAGCCTTACAGTAGCGCGTATGTTTTCTGCACCGGCCCACACGGTCTCGTATAATGTTCATCGTAAAAAGCAGAGCGCCAACAGAACGGAAACGAAAGTGCAGACAAGCCGACAGAGGACAGGTGTTGTTCTGTGTACTTCTTTTTCTTGCGTTGTCGTTCGTACTGCGCTCGTTTTTACTACGATGATCAACCAACTCTGATAGTTTTAGTCTATTGTCGTATAGTGTGTTTAAATACGACCTTTTGAAAATGTTACTAGGAATCTTGGTTGGTCTGTTTGGAGATTTATTCATGTCGCGCTCCTTATAAATCCAGGCAGCACGCAATGTACGCCGTCAACGCAAGCCGGAAGACACATACTTGAAGTTAGCCCTGAAGAAAAGCTTGTCGCCCTCGTCGTTTGTATCATTCCTACGCATGATTCATTTTTATGCCACTATTCTTTTCTTTCTCTCAAATTGAATTTATGTTATTCTGCTATCTTTTGACGGAAACAAAATGGCCGTTTTTTGTGTTTCTCTTTCAGGGAGGGAGGAGTGGAGGAGGAAGCATGTATGTTTTATTACAACTGCGCTTACCCGTGTTTCTGAACCTTCTGACGGTGCTTACTGGTAATTTTGTGGTTGCAATATAATTTGCAACTGAAAGAAATAATTTACGTCCAAAATAGCTTATTCATGCGTAAGTTGGAGCTTAGGTTTGCTATAGAGATTGTTCCTGGCGCAAGGAAGAAGATGAAACAATGAAACACGAGAAAATAAGGCCACAAAGGAGTGCCATCTGAGGTCTTTCTTTTCCTGTACTCCTACAGACATGCAAATATTTGACGTGTTCGGTTGTAGTTCCTGTTCACCTCCCAAAAACTCCGGTGAACATCTGTGTAGAGACTCGCCTCGCAGGACCTTTATGGAAAGGCGTTGTCCCGGGTTCGATTCTCTGGAACAGGACAAGTTTTACTTCAACTGAGAGATTTCTCTGTGGGAAAGCCGGAGGGGTTTCTTTTTTCTTTTGTAGCTTATGATGCAGTCGGGTGGATGAAAATTTTTACTTTCATAAATCTTCTTTCACCCTGCGGGATTGCAGCGAAAATGATTTTCCGCATTTTAGGTGCGCGTTGTTCTACTAGATCTTAACTGGAATTTTCACGTTGCCGTGTAACTACATATCACCCACAACTGAAACATTTATACATCTTAGTTCGAACCTTGTTCAAATGCCGCTCACTCCAGTCGCTTCAAGCACAAAGCAACAAACGCTGCCTCGGCTTAGCTTTATTTTACTCGGCGTTCTGAGTCTCCTTCAGGCATAGCAGGATGCCTGCACGAGCAGGCATTTTGAGCCGTTTGACTTCGATATCGTGATAGGATTCATACGAACACTATACGCATTTTTACCACCGCCGTCGCTGTCGGCGTCGCTGTGTGTGTGTGTGAGAGAGAGAGAGAGAGAGAGAGAGAGAGAAAGCAAAGACAGGAAAGGCAGAGAGGTCAACCAGAAGAGCACCCGGTTTGCTACCCTACACTGGGGGTGGGGGAAAAGAGAATAGAAAGAGGAAAAAGGGAGAGAGTAAGCACTGAATGCGTGTGGGAGGGACATGTTCCGCATGAAGTACGAGGGCGATAACACCGTCGATGCTCGCCGTATGCTGTATTTGCGAGTGAAAGCATGTGAGGGTAAAGCCGACAATCGCGGCCCATTCTCGCGCGCGCAAGCGAGGAAAGCCGCGAGGAAGCGCGTCGTCTTCCGTCGCGCGAAAGTGGCCGGAAGGAGGAGAGGTAAGGGGAGGGGGAGCTTTGTGCTTCGACAGCAACTGCGTATGGCGCCGCCGCGCATTATCTTAAATGTCATCTGCCTTCGGGGCCGATGGCTCGTAGCTTTGCACGTGGTATGTTTTCGCCGCTCAGTTTGCATTGAAGCGAAAGACAGCACGAAGGCAATTTTGGTCGTTGCCGCGCTTCCTCACGCCAACTTTTTGATAGTGAGTATCCGCGGTCATCGAGTGTGATGTCTGCATGTTTTCCTGAGCGCGTTGACACCATGCTTGCTAGTCTAGTTAGTAAGCGAGGGCTTACAAGTTTCAGCTGCCGACAAAACTACTATACATGCTTAGTTTGGCTGTCTACTAATTTGTTATCGCAATCGATGCTTCGCCTTTCGTGCAAAACTGCGACTTTTGTACACGACTATGCCTGGGCGTCACGACGTAACACGGACAAACGAAGACACAAAGCAAATAAACAGGACATGAGCTGGCAAGCAGGAAATGCAAGCAGGATGCCGGCAGGGCAGGCAAGGAAATGGACAGGACTTTGTCCATGTTGCCATTCCAGGTTCCAGTCCTTTTGCTGTGAATTTTAATACCCTTCCACCTAGTACCACGCGCAAATACCGAATTTGCACGATTCTAACGCGAACTTCTCTTCTTTTTAGGAAACATACAAACAAAGGACTTGCTTGTTAGAAGAGAGTAAGAAACCAAAACTGAAATGGTGATAAGCTATCGACATTAGCATTTAAAAGTGCTGATCTCCAACTCAAACCACACGTCAGCTGCAGCCGTATATGAACTCTGGTAATGCTGCTGCATTGTTTGTACCAACTGTGTAAGTTCGTTAAGCTGCCACCGACGACAGGGCGTGTAAAAATGTGGTATCCCAAATATCATGGACGGTTCCATACACGGAAAGCTATGGACTGTTGCTAATGATAAGGAGGCCTCCAACACCAACAACGAATGATACCCAGTCCAATGTGCCTACGTTTAGTTAGGCATGTTGAGACTTCCTTTCATTTGAGCCCTACAGTACTTGCTACATGGGAAGAACTCGAGAGATCGTGCGTTTTTTTAACAAGTAGCGAAGGTTTAGTTAGGTTATACTGAAGCAGAGCATTCTTCCTGCCCAAAATCCGGATAAAAAAATTATGCGATAAGATAATGCGAGCTACCAATGGCATTCTTTACTTTATCACGTTCAAAAGCAGCATCTCGCTGGTGTCGCATTTACAAGACGACAAACACTATGTTGAAGGTAAACTGTGTCACCTAATCAGTCTTCTAGGACAACTGAAAGAAAAAGCCGCCGAAATTCTCTCCTTTCTTTCCTGGTGCCTTTGCTACTGTAACTAAAGCATACAATGCTTCGGAATGAAAAACTGCCCCAATTGTTGAAACTTTTTTTTTTATTTTTTCTACTTCGCTCTATTGGTTCCTTTCATCGGAGTCTGAGTGATCAATCTTATTCCCACAAGCAAATTTACCACGCCCACAGGGAGGCGTAGTTTGGTTGTTTTTCTTGAAAGTGGTAAAGTGATCGCCGCAATGGAACCGTTTCCCCAGCTCGACCTCAAGCTAGTAAAAACAAGCTCGACAAAAAACACCAGGTTTGGCAGATTGCCTGTTCCGAATGGAATCGCCCTCCCGTGTTAGAAAAGCAGGAAGGAGGGTGCCCGGGCGCCAAGGAATCACCGTCCCGCCGGAAATTACGGGAACCCTTCGATTGCACGGGAGGGGGGAGGGGAAGACATTTTATGGTAGTGTATGCTATCGCGTGCAAGAAAAAAAAGAAGAAGCAGGACAGTTGGGCGAGGGAAATCTGCGATAGACATATCTGTGACAGCTCTTCCATTTATTCTCTTGGTTCAGAGCGCTCTTTCTTGAACCGACCTTCAGGAAGTAAACCAACTGACAGCTGGGTATTAGCGATGTGGCGAACGGGTCCTAGCTGCTTTGTGGTTTGTGATGTTTTTTTTTCTCTGTTTTCGTATTTTATGTTTTTTTTTCTCGGGAGTTGACGCGCCTTTCGCGAAAATGGGTTTCGGGAAATTCTATTGCCATTAGGTGGCAGCGCTGATCTTTGCCACAAGGTCCTGAAAAGAGAAATGGCTCGGCGGAAGCATCAATCCTTTGACGCGAAAGCTTGTGAGCTGCACTGTGGGTGAAGGTCAGAGGATTAAGAGATACATTTTACCCGAATACAGGAGTAAGAAATACGAGACTGCTGCGGCAACCTGCCAAATAGCACCAGTAGTAGTGGCTGATGTAGTATCACCTACGTTGATAAAAAAAAATTGTGGTAAAATACAGAAGTGTGATAATTTTTGTCAAATGTCTTTTTCGTTCCCATATGTTTTCTATTTTATTATTTTTCCATGAGTTGAGCAAAATAATATGTTCATCGTTTTGCTTTTCTGAAAATTTACACAAGATTCACTACAGAGTTTATTCGATTTAGGGAGTAACATCTACTCCACGCCTTACTGCAGTTTTCGTGAAGTACGAGAGAATCAAATGTTGGGATGCAGTTGCAACAGATTATACGTGTAGAGAGAAGCATGCTACGCAATACATGTGTGATATGACCACTTCGGAATACATTAGCGAGATCTTGATGAGGACTAGTTGGTTCATATTTATAACGGAACTAGAACAGCGCGAATAAATCAAGGATATGAAGGTATTATGTGGTATTTGTTGCTTCGTGCCCTTTTTTTGTTCGGGCTGTTCAACCACAGTTCTAGGAATGCATCTGGCGCACAGACTCCCGGCACTACGCGACACATCCAAGTGTTAACTCCACGAGTTTGTACAGCCGTGCTCTTAGTTTCATGACCTGATCCAGACTGCAGCTGCATCTTGTTCTGAAACTAAGACCAATTGCCTCGTGTGCATACGATATTTATGTGTTATTTACACAGTCCTGCAAGCGGACAATGCAAGCGATTTAACGAGGCTTGTGGATATAAATGATGCTGCAGGTGACGAATCTAGTGTTTAAGTTTAGCCCAGAGAAATCAGGGATATTGATCTTTATTGAAGTGACAAGTAATGAAGTGGTATCGATTTAACAGGAATTCATATACATAGTCAAGCAATATAGATACCTCGTTGTGCACATTAACGAAGAAACTACCTAATCAAGCACGCACGGAGATAAACTAAAAATGAATTGGAAGCAGAATGCAGCAATTATTAAACTTAATGTACTTTGGAGCTAAAATAAAGAAGAAGTTGGAGAGAAGGAGAGAGAGGAAACTAAAAAGTGTGTGGTGGCGGCACTAAACATTCGCAAATGCAATTTCGTGCTTTCAATCAGCAATCTTGTCAGCGTTGGAATTAAACAAGAGGTCAGTGTGCCGACTGGCTTTGGGGGCCTATGGTAAGACCAGGAATATGGCAGTGCAATGATACATGTGACGGGCTTCATTTGAAGTTGAAGAAGCGCAGTGCAAAATTAGTTTTGAAGAGAAACTAAGGAATATGGATGAAATGAAATGGCCGGCTAAAATGATGTTCTTTACCATATGTTCTTACCCATAAATGTTCTTTACCCCATAAGCCTAGAGACGGAATGCAGGAAGAGGTAAAAAAAGTTTGCAACGAAGCACAGTGTACGTGAAAGTGTAAATAGACAAACAGGAGTCTTAAATAGTACCGGCTCTCCCGCAATCGCGAGTAAGCATGAAATGGTTACCAGCAAAGCAGGTTGGTTGGAGTAATTACGACGATTACTCGCAACAACTCACATCTATCACAACTATCACAACCATCTCTTAACCATCCTCGGCGCGCCGGACGCTGCCGGCCTGATCACGCAGCGTGGCGCCACCTCTCGAAGGAGGCGGCGCAAAAGCCGCGCCGCGGAACTCACGGACCGCTGGCGTTGAATAGAGCACAGGCAACCTTGTCTCAACGCAAAAACACGAAATCAAGTGAATGGTGCTCCGTATCTGCGATTTCAACGTCGCTATTGGAAATGATAAATTGGGGTTCAGCGTGCTAGAACTTACAGTTTGAGCGATATCGTGAACAACATTAGGAAGAACGCGGACGCAATATTTTTTGTGACTTGTTTGGCCAGTAACTAGAGTACGTAATGCGGTCCTGTACAAAGGGTTGGAGGCCAGAGACTGCATTTTATTAAGTGGAAGTGCTTCCTGCTGTCGTTCATTGGGACGATGTGCAGATTCGAGTCACAAAAGATGTCACTCGCTGGCAAGCGAAAGAGTACCACGGTGATTATAGAGCCATACTCCCAGAACAGGCTGACTTGAAAGAAAATGTCGTTTTCGCAGATGCGACCTGGGATCCTGCTACCTCCTTAGCGGCGCTGGCAGTCATCCATGGTGAGAAGCAAGATGTCCAGATCCACTGACGCCAGCAAGGACCGACCATTAAGTCCCTTGAACTGCACGCTATCCTATGTGCCACAGAGAGGCTTCGGGAAAGGGGAAAATAAGTGCGGAAGGCCACTGGAAGCAAAGAGTTCGCAATATTTACCGACTCGTTGGTCACGCTAAAGCCGCTCACGGGGACGCCTAGAGTCCGCACGTGGGCGCGTGATATTAAGGTCGCATGCGCACCCGTTCATCGGGATAACGGCATGGGCGTGAGAATGGGCTGGGTTCCGGGGCACTCGGGCAGAATCTGCAATGGCGCGGCCCACAGTGCAGCGAGCGAGCTGTTATGGCCGGCAGGTTACATGCACGTGCAGTGGTCTTCTGTTTTGTTTGCTGTTGTTTATTCCTTTGTTTTTATTTTGCTTTTTGTATTTCTTTGTATTATAATCCCTGCCATTGACCTGCACACGTGCATAGGCCATTGAGCTGCCCTTTTCACTAAAGTTCATTCTCTCTCTCAAGTTTTTACTGTTTGCTCGAATGATCTCGTTTTGTTCTTGCAACGATGCCCGGATGTTCTCGTCTGAGTGCCCGGATAACGGCTCTGGCTTTTGGCTCAAGGTCGCCGGAAGGTCGCCAACAACAGGACTTAAAAGCATATCATGCTTAAAAAGGAAAGTGAGAGAAACGCAGATGGCATGTTGGATGCGAATACGAAAAGAATTGCGACCATAGAAATTTACAAAAAACGCCAAGAAAGGGCTCAGGAAAGAAAATCTGTATGATAACGCAAATGGCTATTGCTATTTGAGGCGTGAAAACACTGTCTGAGGACATAGCGAAGCAAATGTGCTCCACAGTATGACCCATGTGTCTGCTGCAAAAACAAACCCGGGAACGACTCACCACATCGTAATGGAATACGAAGACATTGACCCAGCGAGAACCATAGGGGATGTCATTATCCCAGAACCGTTAGGATTCAAAGAAGGGAGAAGGTTTAAGTACTCAGCAATCGAGAAAACCCGAAACGTTGAGCGCACTGGTGGAAAAAAAGTTGAATACTATATATAGAACCGCAGTCATAGCAGGCGTAGGTAACCACGCAATGTAGTGATAGTGGTTTTAAATACGAAATTTAAGATCGAGATCAGGTGGGCAAAAAGCTAGATGGTGAAATATACAGCAAAACCTGGTAAATCAAGCTACCTAAGTGACAACTTGTCAACGCCTTGTTTCAAGACGTGTGCCAATCATCATCATCATCGTTGTCATCAAGCGCGATAGAGGAGTCTGGCGGCCTACACGTCTAATACGTGACGTGTTTCGGCGTCGTGTCGCTATGCAGGGTGATTCACTTAACGTGACCCAAACTTTGAAATTGCGGCTCGAGCGGCCAGTCACGCGGCAATTTCGCGAGTATGCTAGGGCTTCTTTCACGCTACGAAAAACACATTATGTAGCAGCTATTGCGCAAACGGAAGCTGTATCGGTAGTTTTTCATGTTGCTCTACAATTTTCTCGCTGACACTTTTCAACTAATGATAATATTTGAGAAACTTATTCAAATAAATAAGGCTAACAAGGCAATTAGGTGGAACGCTAAACATAATGCGAGTGTCTCCAAGTTACCGCAACCAATATTACCTTAGTTTCCTCCAGCTACGTGGCATTTGCATATCTTGAAATCCTGGTGCACGATACCTGGAGCACCCTGTAGTGTGACAACTTAATTTATTTTACATTTGTGTCATTCGCCTACCAGGCTTGTTATCCGTTCCCCTTCTTTCTCTACTTATAATAACCTTTGACGAAGATAGGCGCTCCTTCGTTGGCCAGCCTTTCTGAGGCACCGTATCCCTGTTTATAACCTTTATACCACAGTGTTCAGTTCAGTTTCAGTTTATTCGTCATTCAAAAAATAATAAGTAAACAACAAATAGTATGCAGACGAGGGTCCCAAAGTCAAAGACTGCAACGGTTCTAAAAAGAAAAAAATATGTGTACAAAACGTGGGTTAAAGTAGCAAATTTTAAAAAAGTACAAGGAAAACAAATGAATGCGCGTAATGCAATACAGTAGTCATCATCATCATCAGCCTAGTTACGCCCACTGCAGGGCAAAGGCCTCTCCCATACTTCTCCAACTACCCCGGTCATGTACTAATTGTGGCCATGTTTTCCCTGCAAACGTCTTAATGTCATCCGCCCACCTAACTTTCTGCCGCCCCCTGCTACGCATCCCTTCCCTTGGAATCCAGTCCGTAACCCTTAGTGACCATCGGTTATCTTCCCTCCTCATTACATGTCCGGCCCATGCCCATTTCTTTTTCTTGACTTCAACTTAGATGTCGTTTACCCGCGTTTGTTGCCTCACCCAATCTGCTCTTTTCTTATCCCTTAACGTTACACCCATCATTCTTCTTTCCATAGCTCGTTGCGTCGTCCTCAATTTCAGCAGAACCCTTTTCGTAAGCCTCCAGGTTTCTGCCCCATATGTGAGTACTGGTAACACACAGCTGTTATACACTTTCCTTTTGAGGGATAGTGGCAACCTGCTGTTCATGATTTGAGAATGCCAGCCAAACGCACCCCAGCCCATTCTTATTCTTCTGGTTATTTCAGTCTCATGATCCGGATCCGTGGTCACTACCTGCCCTAAGTAGATGTATTCCCTTACCACTTCCAGTGCTTCGCTACCTATTGTAAACTGCTGTTCTCTTCCGAGACTGTTAAACAATACCTTAGTTTTCTGCAGATTAATTTTCAGACCCACCCCTCTGCTTTGCCTCTCCAGGTCAGTGAGCATGCATTGCAATTGGTCTCCTGAGTTACTAAGCAAAGCAATATCATCAGCGAATCGCAAGTTGCTAAGGTATTCTCCATCAACTTTTATCCCCAATTCTTCCCACTCCAGGCCTCTGAATACCTCCTGTAAACATGCTGTGAATAGCATTAGAGATATAGTATCTCCCTGTCTGACGCCTTTCTTTATAGGGATTTTGTTGCTTTCTTTGTGGAGGACTACGGTGGCTGTGGAGCCGCTATAGATATCTTCCAGTATCTTTACATATGGCTCATCTACACACTGATTCCGTAATGCCTCCATGACTGCTGAGGTTTCGACTGAATCAAACGCTTTCTCGTAATCAATGAAAGCTATATATAAGGGTTGGTTATATTCTGCACATTTCGCTATCACTTGATTGATAGTGTGAATATGGTCTATTGTTGAGTAGCCTTCACGGAATCCTGCCTGGTCCTTTGGTTGACAGAAGTCTAAGGCGCTCCTGATCCTATTTACGATTACCTTAGTAAATACTTTGTAGGCAACGGACAGTAAGCTCATCGGTCTATAGTTTTTCAAGTCTTTGGCGTCCCCTTTCTTATGGATTAGGATTATGTTAGCGTTCTTCCAAGACTCCGGTACGCTCGAGGTTATGAGGCATTGCGTATACAGGGTGGCCAGTTTCTCTAGAACAATCTGACCACCATCCTTCAACAGATCTGCTGTTACCTGATCCTCCCCAGCTGCCTTCCCCTTTTGCATAGCTCCCAAGGCTTTCTTTACTTCTTCCGGCGTTACCTGTGGGATTTCGAATTCCTCTAGGCTATTCTCTCTTCCACTATCGTCGTGGGTGCCACTGGTACTGTATAAATCTCTATAGAACTCCTCAGCCACTTGAACTATCTCATCCATATTAGTAACGATATTGCCGGCTTTGTCTCTTAACGCACACATCTAATTCTTGCCTATTCCTAGTTTCTTCTTCACTGTTTTTAGGCTTCCTCCGTTCCTGAGAGCCTGTTCAATTCTATCCATATTATAGTTCCTGATGTCCGCTGTCTTACGCTTGTTGATTAACTTCGAAAGTTCTGCCAGTTCTATTCTAGCTGTAGGGTTAGAGGCTTTCATACATTGGCGTTTCTTGATCAGATCTTTCGTATCCCGCGATAGCTTACTGGTTTCCTGTCTAACGGCGTTACCACCGACTTCTATTGCGCACTCCTTAATGATGCCCATGAGATTGTCGTTCATTGCTTCAACACTAAGGTCCTCTTCCTGAGTTAAAGCCGAATACCTGTTCTGTAGCTTCGTTCTTTGACAAGTCACAGCACCATAACCGCTTCCTACGGTCCAGCCTGCCAGATGGATGAGGCAGATTTCACTCTTGAGGTGCTGCGACACGCGCTGAGCCTCTCCAAACGCCGCACTGCTCCAGGCGAAGATGGTGTGACGTACCAAGCATTGCGGAACGTTGATAAGAGTTTCCATGACCGTATATTGGACGAGTATAATGAAGTATGGAGAGCCGGTGTAATCCCTGCTGAATGAAAATCGTCCATGGTAATACCAATTTTAAAGCCCGGGCGTCCTGCAAGGCACCTAAAGTCCTACCGACCAATATCCCTAACTTCAAATGTCATCAAGTTAATGGAGCGAATGGTCTTGTTTCGTTTAGATGTCAGGCTAGAGGAGCTGAATTTTTTCCCTGATGTCATGAGTGGCTTTCGGCGCCGCCGTTCGGCTCTGGACAGCATATCAGACCTTGTCTCAGCACTCGAATTTGCTAAAGAAAACAAGCACTCTGCCTACATGCTCTTCCTAGACATACAGCAAGCTTTCGATTCAGTTCCGCATAAGGCGATTATTTGCGCTCTTGCAACCGCGGGAATTTCGGGTCGTCTGCTACAATTTGTGCATAATTTTCTATCGGAGCGCCGTATGAAAGTGCGTGTCGGAGGAGTAACTAGTGAATACCGAAATGTGAAGTGCGGTGTGCCACAGGGCAGCGTATTATCGCCGCTTTTGTTTAACACCGTACTCGCCGCACTTCCAAGTCGTTTGCCTCGGGACACTGACTTCCCTGTGAGCATAGCTGTCTACGCAGATGACATTGCTCTGTGGATAAGCGGCCCTTCGCACCTTGGTCCGCGGCTTCGTGCAAGCTTGCAAAGAGCTCTCAACGCTACTTCGGAGTATTTGGGTGAAGTTGGCCTGCTCATATCACCTGCTAAGTCGGCTGCGATAGCATATCACCCTAAACAACGCGCTTGTCGAACGATGAGCCGACTGTATCTTGACGAAACGCCTATAAACTGGGTGCGACAACACCGTTATTTGGGGTTAATTGTGGATGATCGCATCTCTTGGCGTCCTGCCGTTAAATCTGTACGACGCAAATCGCACTCCCTCCTTAAGTATGTGGCCGCCTTGACTGCTCGAGGTGCTGGCTGCGACCAAACAACGGCTCTTCAGGTGTACCAGTCATCTGTACTCTCAGGCATGCTGTACGCATTACCAATTTTGAACATACCACATAGTTTGATGTCCCAACTGGAGCGAGATCATCGCGTTGCCCTTCGACTAATGCTTGGATTACCTCGTGAGGCGCAATCTATTGCATTACTCACTGAAGCGCATCAGTTACCCCTGAGGCTGCAAGCAGATCAGAGAGCTCTGTATCATATTGAGCGTCTGCACCGCGCATCGAATGGTCAATCGCTCCTTGATCGTCTCATTAACCGCCCGTTATCTCGAATGGGAAAAATGGCGGCTTTATTTATGAATATCACTACCATTTCTGAACATGCTGCTTCAGATACGTCTCCGCCTCCAAAAGGTATCACGAAACACGTACTTCCCATTTACCTCACAATCCCTGACATGCACAAAAAGTCTGATATGGCTGTTTCGGCAATATTCCAATTGGCTCAGTCTCACATGTTCGAAAAGTTTCCAGATTATCTTCAAGTTTTCACAGATGCATCTGTACACAACGACGGTCAAGGCGCCTCTGCAGCTTTTTTCTGCCCTTCAACTAAAGTACGACGTATATTTCAAATACCTCATCCAGTTTCGTCAACAACTGCAGAACTAGCAGCGATTAATGTTGCATTGAAATACGTGCAAGAGGAGTTAACTACATCGAAAGTTGTCATCTTTACGGACTCCCGTGCTGCCCTTAGCAGGTTACAACGCAGTGCGCTTGATTGCCCACTTGTGCGCAGCATTACTGACTCTGCGAGCAAAATTACATCACGTCAGGTATCTGTCGTCGCACAATGGATACCTTCACACGTAGGAATCGCCGGAAATGAAGAAGCTGATCGGCTCGCTTCAAGTTGCGCTCATAACAACTGTGACTGCCCAGAAATTCTGTGCAAGCTTGATGACGCTCGTCTCCTGATACGTCGCCACCTACTTAAGCAGCATCCAGATCAGCGTGTCGCAAATGGAACGTTCCCGCCCCGTGTTCGTGGTCGAGGCTTGCCTCGTCGCGCTAGAGCACAACTGCTCAAGCTGAGGGTTGGTTGCGTGAACGTGCACGAACGTTTATACAGACAAGGGCGTGTGGCAAGTCCATTCTGTGCGTCTTGTGGCTGCTACGAGACACTTCAGCACCTTATATTTGAGTGTCCCGCTTTCAGTGCGCAGCGCATGTCGCTAGTGAGAAACTATCACCTCCTTGGCCTGCGGTGGGCGACACTCGAGGAATGCTTATACCCCAGTGGTTGTGCATCTAAACGTGATCAGGCCCATCGCGCCCTACTAACCTTTCTGGAGCTAACTAACTTAAGTTCACGTTTGTAGCGTGAACGTTCAACATTCTGTAGTAGCGTGACCTTCAGTGACCGGCCCTACTGTGTGTGATCTGTACTGTGTCCTAACGCTTCTTCCTTCGAAGATGGGAAGTGGCGGGTTTAAACACCTTGTAGTGTATATTGTGAACCGACTACCAGTGAAACGGTGATTGCGTGCAGCTATACTTGGCGTCTCATCGTGGAGCGCACAATTAGCCGCGTAGCAAACTATCCATGGATGTGATTGATAATTGTGGAGGCTGTTCGATGCGGCGTCACTTTAATTCCGGCTGCAGAGTCGAAACTCGGCGGAACAACGAGCTAGTGTACTGTGTTCTACTTTAGTCTTTAGATTTGTCCTGTTGCTCTTCCTTTCCTCTTTCCTCCCTTCCTTCCTATCTTCCATTTCTGTGTTGCTGTCACCTCCCTTCAGAAGAGTAGGCAGGCGTTGTGCCCCTTCCGGTGGCAGTTGCCAGCCTGCTCCTCGCCTTCCCTTTCCTGTTAACTGTATATATGTGTATATGTGTTCAAAACAAATAATAATAATAATAGCTTGATCCGGAATTCCTCTAGTTTCCCTCTTACCGCTAACTCATTGATTGGCTTCTTGTGTACCAGTTTCTTCCGTTCCCTCCTCAAGTCTAGGCTAATACGAGTTCTTACCATCCTATGGTCACTGCAGCGTACCTTGCCGAGCACGTCTACATCTTGTATGATGCCAGGGTTCGCGCAGAGTATGAAGTCTATTTCATTTCTAGTCTCACCATTCGGGCTCCTCCACGTCCACTTTCGACTAACCCGCTTGCGGAAAAAGGTGTTCATTATCCGCATATTATTCTGTTCTGCAAACTCTACTAATAACTCTCCTCTGCTATTCCTAGAGCCTATGCCATATTCCCCCACTGACTTGTCTCCAGCCTGCTTCTTGCCTACCCTGGCATTGAAGTCGCCCATCAGTATAGTGTATTTTGTTTTGACTTTACCCATCGCCGATTCCACGTCTTCATAAAAGCTTTCGACTTCCTGGTCATCATGACTGCATGTAGGGGCATAGACTTGTACCACCTTCAATTTGTACCTCTTATTAAGTTTCACAACAAGACCTGCCACCCTCTCGTTAATGCTATAGAATTCCTGTATGTTACCAGCTATTTCCTTATTAATCAGGAATCCGACTCCTAGTTCTCGTCTCTCCGCTAAGCCCCGCTAACACAGTACGTGCCCGCTTTTTAGCACTGTATATGCTTCTTTTGTCCTCCTAACCTCACTGAGCCCTACTATATCCCATTTACTACCCTCTAATTCCTCCAATAACACTGCTAGACTCGCCTCACTAGATAGCGTTCTAACGTTAAACGTTGCCAGGTTCAAATTCCAATGGCGGCCTGTCCGGAGAAAACAAACAAAAAATTACATATATCAACAAGCATAATTATACAGAGAACATGTTATAGGACGTGAAACTATTTACAATCAGAAATAAAGCATTTTAACTCATGTTTGAATACATTTAAAGATGACGTTAGCTTAAGTGAATGGGGTAGATCATTCCATATTTTTAAAGCTGAAAACGAGGATGCCATTACCTCATAGTTTGTGTTACATTTAGGTATTAAAAATTTGTAATTATGCGCAAACCTAGTGTGGTTGGTATTAGTGAGTAATTTGTAATCCACAAATTCCTAAGGAAGCTGTTTGTTAAGTAATTTAAGAAAGAAAACACTTAGATGATACTTAAACAAGCCAGATACAGGTAGTATAAAGTTTGCCTGGAGTAGCGGAAGAGCATTTGAGTAAAAGGAACTGTTGGTGATTATGCGAATAGCCTGGTTCTGTATGTGTTGAATAAACGAGAGGTGGAAGTTATACGTATTTCCCCCCCGCAGGGGCGTCTGCGCAAGCAGGCGTTTGGTGCGTTGCGACACCACGTACCCGAGCACACGAGGGTTGGACCCTCCCGCGTGTAGCCGTGCGCGGCTTAGCCGTGTCCGGGGAAAGGGGGATCCTGGGGGTTGAGCCGATGCCGGGTGTTTGGACCTTTAAGGCCCCCCGGCGGAGGCAACACACCTCTTTGGCCTCTGCTTCACGTAGACGGCACCCCCGGACTGACCCACCCGGGGGAAATCGGTAGTTGCCTTTTCCTGTCTCTCTCTCCCTATTTACTTCGTCTTTCCCTTACTTTCCGCCTTTCCTGTCTCCTGCTCATTTCTTTATTACTTCCGACCTTCCTGGCAGCAAGGGTTAACCTTGTGTGAGTAGCCAACCTTGGTTATGTCATATTGGGTTATAGTGGCAACGTACAGCTGGCGTTTGCAGGCCCTGTTTTTCAGGCCCTGCAGCGTCCCCTTGTTGGACTCCATGGTGGGTGGCTGGCGTTGCTGCCGAAAACTACACGTCCACACATGGCTACTTCCTTCCCTTCACTACCTGATCGCCCTCAGAAAAGAGGGCGCACCGATGAAGTCTTTCAATTTTTTGGCCGCCAAAAAGAATCGTTCCCGCGTTTCCATGTTATCCATTCTGCAAAACCAGATAAACCAGTAAGAACTATCTCACCCTTCCTTGTTTCGAAGTCATTGACTGAAGCCTTTGGTCCTGGATATAAGGCGTCGAGGATGGCAAGCGGGGATCTCCTCTTGGAGCTCCGCGATCAAAAACAATATGAAAAATTGTCAACACTAGTGTCATTTGGGGAAACCCAGATAATTATAACCCCGCACCGCACGATGAACACCACCCGTGGTGTTGTCTCTGACGATGACTTGATGGAGCTCACTGAGGCTGAACTCTTGGAGGGCTTCAGTGACCAGAACGTTATAAATGTTAAACGAATTAAGATGAGGCGAGATGGAAAAGAGATCAAGACGAAACACCTGATACTCACTTTCGGCTCAAGTGTCCTTCCCGAGTCCATCGAGGCTGGTTATATCAAACTTCGTGTTCGACCATACGTTCCCAATCCTCTCAGATGCTTTAAGTGCCAACGTTTCGGCCACAGTTCACAGAACTGTCGAGGCCGGCTGACTTGTGCCAAGTGCAGTGACAATGAACATTCCTCCGAAACGTGCCAGAACACCCCACATTGTGTCAACTGTGATGGCGAGCATGCCGCATACTCGCGCGCCTGCCCGTCCTGGAAAAAAGAAAAAGAAATTGTGACCATAAAAGTAAAAGAAAATATCACTTTCAAAGAGGCACGGAGGCGGGTGTCATACCTGTCTAAGAGCAGCTTTGCCGATGTGGCGCGTAAGGGGGCAGCGTCACAACGGCCTCCGGCGGCTGTCCGACCCACAAGCAGTGAGTCGGCAGTTACGCCATCTGCCCCCGCGGCGGTCGCAGCTAGCGCTGCTCCGTCGACACAGCAGGGGGGACCATCGACCCCGAAGGTGGGCGCAGCTGAGGGTGCCCCAACCTCCCCGGCCCCTCCCAGCACTGGCAACAGCCGGCGCAGCCAAATCCCGCAGGGTGCCCCATCGACCTCCGGGCTGGTGGGCGCAGGGGTCTTGCCCTCCAAGGCGGGACCCTCTCGGGAAACTTCTCGCTCGCAAGAGCAGGTGTCCGGCGCCTCACAAGAGGCAATGGACACTACACCTATCCTCAAGGCGCCCCAGGCGCCTAAGGAGCGGCGAGGTTCCCTCGAACGCTTCAAAAAGAGCAAGACCCCGGTTACAGGGCCTCGAAAGGGCTCTGTAATCTAAGGCATCACTTCCGTTTCCGTAAGCACAGCACCAATTTACTTTAAAAATGGATACACAAATAATTCAGTGGAATGTCCGAGGTCTTCTTAGAAACCTTGATGATTTGCAAGAACTAATCCACAAACATAATCCAAAAGTGCTGTGTTTACAGGAAACACACTTAAAACCCAAACACACAAACTTTCTCCGTACGTATATTACGTTTCGCAAAGATCGCGATGATGCCGTCGCATCATCGGGTGGTGTGGCGATTCTCACTCATAAAAGTATAGCATGTCAACCTTTACAGCTACGAACGCCCCTTGAGGCAGTGGCGGTGCGAGCTGTCCTACTAAACAAACTCATCACTATTTGCTCGCTTTATATACCTCCATATCACAAATTAACTAAACATGAATTTCAATCCTTTATAGATGAATTGCCAGAACCTTATCTGGTGCTCGGCGATTTCAATGCACACAACTACCTGTGGGGCGACCCTCGTATAGATGCGCGAGGACGTCTTGTTGAACAGTTCCTTTTCTCTTCTGGTGCTTGTCTACTGAATAAGAAGGAAGCGACATACTATTCTCTTGCAAACAGAACATTTTCTTCAATAGATCTCAGCCTAGTCTCTCCGTCACTACTGTCTGAACTTGAATGGGAAGTTAACGACAATCCTTACGGGAGCGACCACTTCCCTATACTACTAAGAACATATAAAGAAAACGAATGTGTACCACAGGCTCCTAGGTGGAATATCGATACAGCCGACTGGGAGAAATTCCGAACCTTAACTAGCATATCATGGGATGACATGTCCTCGTTAGAAATAGATGCTGCTGTGGATTACTTTACAGCTTTCATTATAGATGCCGCATCTAAATGCATACGTGAAGTAAGTGGCTCGGCATGCAAACGGCATGTCCCGTGGTGGAACAATGAATGTAGAGTCGCACGTAGGAATCAAAACAAAGCGTGGGGGTTGCTACGCGCTTCGCCCACTGCAGAGAACCTTGTTAACTTTAAGAAAGTTAAGTCTGAAGGCAGGAGAACCCGCCGACAGGCCAGAAGAGATAGTTGGCAAAAGTTTTTATCGAACATCAACTCGTTTACAGATGAGGCGAAAGTCTGGAACCGCGTAAATAGAATTAGAGGGAGACAAACATATTCACTCCCTCTAGTAAACACACAGGGTGATACGCTGAAATATCAGGCAGACTCACTTGGGGAGCACTTTGAGAGTGTGTCAAGTTCAAAACATTATTCGGAATCCTTTCTGAAATATAAGCAAATAGAAGAATGTAAGCCACTCAAAAGAAAATGTCTACAGAATGAATCGTACAACTGCCCTTTCGGTATTGCCGAGTTGAGAGCTGTCTTGAGCTCATGCAAGAGCTCTGCACCGGGAGCTGACAGAATCATGTATGAAATGATCAAAAACCTAAACAATAACACCCAAGTTACATTACTCACACTTTTCAACACCATTTGGGCTGCAGGATATCTCCCAACTGCATGGAAAGAAGCCATTGTGGTTCCTGTTTTGAAACATGGCAAAGATCCTTCCTTAGTGGCAAGTTACCGCCCGATCGCCCTCACGAGTTGCCTTTGTAAGGTATTTGAAAAAATGATTAATCGGCGACTGATCCATTTCCTTGAAATGAGCAAAATGCTTGATCCGTATCAATGCGGCTTTCGAGAAGGGCGGTCCACAACCGATCATCTCGTACGTGTTGAAGCAAATATTCGGGAGGCATTCATACATAAACAGTTCTTCCTATCGATATTTCTCGATATGGAAAAGGCCTATGACACAACGTGGCGTTACGGAATCTTAAGAGACCTGTCAGAAATGGGCATCCACGGTAATATGCTTAACATAATGGAAAGCTATCTGTCAAATCGTACGTTCCGGGTAAAAGTAGGCAATGCACTCTCACGTCCTTTTACGCAAGAAACGGGTGTACCCCAAGGAGGCGTGCTCAGCTGCACGCTCTTCATCGTGAAGATGAACACGCTTCGCGCTTCATTACCTCAGGCCATCTTTTACTCTGTCTACGTGGACGACATTCAGATAGCTTTCAAATCCTGTAACCTCGCAGTGTGCGAGAGACAGGTACAGCATGGCCTGAACAAAGTCTCAATGTGGGCAGACAGGAATGGCTTTAAGATCAATCCTAACAAAAGCACTTGCGTTCTTTTTACAAGAAAGAGAGGAATGATCCCAGACCCTTGTTTAGAACTGGGTGGACAACAAATACCTGTAAACAAAGAACACAAATTTCTAGGTGTCATACTTGACTACAGACTCACTTTCGTCCCCCACATTAAACATCTTAAAGAAAAATGTCTAAAAACGATGAACATAATGAAACTCCTATCCCAGAGTACATGGGGTAGTGACAGGATGTCTTTATTGAAACTCTATAAAAGCCTCATTCGTTCACGCCTAGACTATGGTGCCGTGATTTATCACTCTGCCGCCCCGAGCGCGCTAAAGATGCTAGACCCTGTTCACCATCTGGGTATCCGTTTAGCCACAGGAGCTTTCACAACGAGTCCCGTACAAAGCTTATATGCAGAATCGAATGAGTGGTCACTTCATATCCAGAGAACATACATCAGCCAAACATATTTTTTGAAAGTCCACTCTAATCCTGAACATCCCTGTTTTAACACCATTAACGACATGACATATGCTACACTGTTTCGTAATCGTCCTTCCGTAAGACAGCCTTTCTCGCTGCGTGTGAGGGAGCTTAGTCATGAAATGCATGTTCCACTTCTCGAACTTCGCCTAATGCATCCAGCCAAGCTGCTACCTCCTTGGGAGTGGCAGTTGATACAATGCGATACATCTTTCATGGAAGTTACAAAAAACGCCCCAGAGATTGCAATCCAAATGCATTTCCGGGAACTCCAGCACAAATACTCCTGTACGGAGTTCTACACAGACGCATCGAAGTCACACGACGGGGTGTCCTATGCAGCCGTCGGTTCATCCTTCTCGGAATCCGACGTACTGCATCCGGAAACTAGTATCTTTACGGCTGAGGCCTACGCAATATTGTCGACCGTGAAGCATATAAGGAAAACAAAACTCAGAAAATCAGTTATTTTTACGGACTCCCTAAGTGTTATGAAGGCTTTGATATCGTTCTGTAAGCGCAAAAATCCTGTTTTAATTGAACTCTATTCCGTGTTATGTAAAGCATATGTATCTAACCAGCATGTGATTATATGCTGGGTGCCTGGCCATAGGGGCATCCAGGGTAACGTTCTAGTGGACCAGATGGCCACATCATTTCATTACATGCAGTTAGTCCTACTGCTTCGGTCCCTGTCAAAGACCTGAAGCCTTTCTTAAGAAGGAAACTACGAAACCACTGGCAACGCATGTGGGACGAAGAAATAAATAATAAGCTCCACGTGATAAAGCCACAGTTAGGATTCTGGCCTTCCGTAACAAAATCACGCCGGACAGATGTCCTATTCTGTCGTATAAGAATAGGACACACATTCGGCTCACATAACTATTTGCTCACCGGAAACGAGCCTCCAACCTGCGGTAGATGCGGGGAGAGGCTCACCGTCCTCCACGTCCTTCTGGAGTGTCGGAAAGCCGAATATGATAGAAAGAAACATTTTCCCATAGCATACCAGCAGCAGATCCCCCTTCATCCAGTAATGTTACTCGGCCCAGAACCGCTATTTGACACCGTCGCAGTTCTAAGTTATCTGAAAGATGTTGTGTTTCATGTTTTTAGCCCCACATGTTCGTAGCGTCTCCTCTCTTCAGAGGATGGCGCTATGATAATTATTTTTGAATAGCACATGCCTCTAGGCCTTTGTGGTTCAAGGGCTCTGGCGAGGCAGCAGTGCTCCAAGTAATTTTACCATCTTATATATTTTATAATTTGCATCATCCTTCTACGATGGATTTTAATGTTCATAGTACTCGTCATTAATCATCGCCATAATTTTATAGCACATCGATTTTACGCACTTTACAGCGACTATTTTTAGGCCACTTTACAGCCAAGCCACATCTCCATAATACATCGTCAACATCACCACTTGTCATGGCGCTCTTTGGCCACACCTGGCCCTTGCGCCATTAAACACCACAAATCATCATACGTATTTCCCCAGGAAGCAATACCATAGGTGATATGACTGTGAATAAACGCAAAGTATAAAGATAATAATGCGTGTTCTGAAAAGAATGCACGTGATTTTATGAGAGCTGTTATGCCGAAAGCTGTTTTCTGTTTAACAAACGCAATATGATTAGTAAATTTCAAATGAGAATCTAATGTTAAGCCAAGGAACAAAACACAGTCCGCTGCACGAATAAGGTGACTGTCGGGAGTTACTCGTGGGAAAAACGGCACGATCTTCTGCTTTGTTTTAAATTACATGAACTGAGTTTTGAGAGGGTTTAAAATTAAATGGTTTAAATGACACCATTCAACAACTTTTGCTAGTTCATTGTTCAATTTAGAGAGTAAGGTTGCTAAAGAGTTATCAGACATGGACATAGTGGTATCATCAGCATAAAAATTGGCATTAGAAAGGTCATGAACATCGGGTAAGTGGTTAATGTAAAGGCAAAACAACAAGGGTCCCAGTATTGAGCCCTGTGGTACCACTTGATTAACAACTTTCGACTCGGAATAAGCGCCTCCTACACAGACTGTTTGCTCACGGTCATGTAAGTAACCTTTAAGAAAAGTTAAAGCTGGACCTGTTATACCTAAAAATTCTAGTTTGGCAAATAAAATGGTATGGTTCACAATGTCAAAAGCTTTAGTAAAATCTAAAAATGCTGAGCCAACAAATTTACCACTGTCAATAGAACACCTTATGTAATCGGTTAAGGCAATAAGAGCTAAGCTCGTCGAACTGCGAGGACGGAAACCGAATTGGCAAGATTTCAACAACTTAAACTTTGTTAGGTAACTGTTTGGACGTTTCAGAAATAATTTCTCGATAAGTTTACTAATGGAGGACAAAATAGAGATTGGGCGATAATTAGACACAAGAGATTTATCACGTTTTTTTAAAGACAGGAATTACTTTTGCCTTCTTAAGCGAACTTGGAAAGGTTCCGCATTTAAAAATTATATTAAGTATGCTGCTTAGTGTTTCCGCAATGCAAGGGGCAACAAGTTTTAAGTGATAGGCAGAGACATTATCTAGACCTGGGCAAGTGCTTTTCTTTAGATTTAATATAGCAGAACAGACCTCATCGGCTGTGACGGGAAAAAGAAAGAATGTATGATTGCAACGGTTACATGGATAGGAAGAGGCTATCGGGCTGTTACTGTACACTTCATGGAAGTAATCACTGAATGAGTTAGCTATGCAAGACGATGCAGTGGAAGTGTCACGTTTATAAGTTATTTTATCAATGGTTCTACTAGCCTGGGGTGCATTAAAAAAGTCGTTGAAAAGTTGCCATTGTTTCTTAGGATTATTTTTAGCTTTGCAGAATTCTTTCTCGTAATAAAGCCGTTTTGATTTTTTGAGTAGGTTGTTCAACATGGTACTGTATTTTTTTATAGCGATGCACTCGATTCACATTGAACGGCTGTTTTTTAGTCTTCCTGTAAAGATTATCTTTTTTACGCGTGCTCGTTAACAAACCTTTTGTTATCCAGGGATTGCGTGGAAATTTAAACTTTTTTTGCATTTGACAGTTGTAGTGCTAGCGCACGCAGCTTTCAAAAATAATGAGCAGAATTTTTCGAGTGCCTCTTGAGGATCACATAGATTACCAATTGATGACCAGTTGGTACTATTTATTGTAATAACAAAGTTATCCCGGTCGAACCTGGATGTGAAGTAACTAGTGTCACAGTAAGGTCTTTCTGTAACAGAGGTAACGAAAATGTGACAGGCATGTCAATGTGACAGGCATGTCAATGACACCCGCACTTGGAGATGGTGTGATGTTGCTTAAGGCGTGCTCAAGAAGGGTATTAGGTCCAGAAGCGGAAAATCTAGTAGGAGAAGTAATTGAAGACTCAAGACCGAATCCAACAAAACAATCGCCATATTATATTACTGAACTATTATCAGTGTCCAGTAAACTGATGTTAATGTCACCAACTATTAAAATCTGTTTATTTTCAGCTGAAACTTTATGAAGAATTGTAGAAAGGTTGTGCAAGAAATCAGGAATAGATAAAGATGGGCAACGATAAATGCAGCCAATGCTTAGACCATTGCGATTACTAGAAGGCGACAGGTTAGTTTCGATCCACACTGATTCACATTTAGATACGTTTAAACATAGGTCAAGCCTACGTTCGTACTTGATTTTCGCTTATATGAAGATAGCCGAACCACCATGCCGATCCGAACTGCGGTGACAGTATTCGTAATGGAACGACCGAAAACCATATAAATTACCATCAGAAGATTCAGGCCAAGTTTCGGAAATGCAGAAAAATGAAAAGGAATGACCAAGTGAATCAATAAGGGCAGCAATGCTATCTTGGTTTTTGCATAAACTTCGCGCATTGATGTGTAGTAATGAGTAGTTAAAACCAGCGAGCAACGATTTTGTTTCTGCTGCTGAGAGCAATGCCATAGAGGAAATGTTGTCAAGAACAGATTATGAAAATGACAAATGTTGCGAATTGATATCTACGTGAAGATGCGCAGATCTGACTCGGCACTTATTCTGAAGAACCTGCTGTCATCAGTCTTGCGCGCCATGATAAGGCAATTCTCGGTCCAAAGGTAACGCCATTTCCTTTCTTTTTTGAGGGCCAGCGCTTTGCTGAATAGTCGTTTGTTGTCAATGGTCAGATGTTCATTGACGTAAATAGCACTATCCTTGCTTCCTGTCAAACCTATCAGAGACGTACGCAAACGTGCTTTTCGAGCTTTCCGAAGGAATTCGTTTTTCTTGTCACGCGAACAAAAACGGGAGACGATGCTTTTTTCTGGTGTCTTGCTGGCGACACGATGAACTGCGTCTATGTCTGTCGATGCAATGGGGCATTCAACAACTTCTGCGATTTTGTTCAAAATGACAGCGCAGTCTTCGCCCTGTGTACAGGGGATGCCTTTGATTTCAATGTTATTTGCCGGCTGTATTGTTCTATTGCTGCAATCCTCCTGGCGAGCGCTTCGTTTTCGGCCCTCAAATCTTTGTTTGAATATAGCAATTCATTGACAGTTGTCTGCACTTTATCGTACTGGTCACTCATGTGACGCATACTGCCAGCCAGAGATGTAAGGTTAGTAAGACCGTGGTCATCAAGCTGTTTTGCAATTTTAGACGCAAGCTCATCAACAAGGTTATCAAGTTTGTTATTAAGGAGTGATTCAAGTTGCTCAATTTTTTTAGCCAGTTCCGCATTTGAAGGCATGTTATAAAGCGCAGGCAATAACCAAAGAAACACTAGTGAGCAGCAGCCGCAGGCAGAAGCACAAAATGGGAAGAAATAATGTAAAAAACAACCTGCAGTGGAAATGTAGATAGATTTTCAAAGGATGTCCTAATTCCAGCAAATTCTGCTCACAAGTGGACCGAGTGCCTCAGTGGTTCCTTTTATACCCCCTCCAAGCCAGGCAGCGCAGGCGCAGCGGTGCTCAGGGGGAGGCGCAATAAGGCCGCACGTGCAGGCAGGAGAGCCACAGTCGTGAGTCCCGTAGATCCTTTCTGTCACCCTGAGGCGAGGCAACGCAGGCGCAAAGGCTCCTATGGGGAAGCGCAGTTGGGCAGCACGTGCAAACAGGAGTGCAGCTGCACGCGGAAAAAGGCTGCGCAAGACGGTGACAGCAGGAACCACGTAGTCGTCAGCACTGCAGTGGAAAGGTAGATAGATTTTCAAAGGATGTCCTAATTCCTGCGACTGCGTCTCACAAGTGTGCTACTCCATCTGTCGGTCTCATCCTTGATTTTATAGTAAAGGATAAAACCCCATTATTTTCTTCGTTACTGTAGCAATTTCGAATGATGGCGCACAAAAAACTTCTCGAACATGCAGCCGCCATATCACGCTTGTTAGTACTGATGCAAATTCTAGTGATTCTGCGCCGTTTGGAACCACCGGGCAGCTTGTGTTGCACTTCAGTATATCGATAGAATGTTTTATACTAACTAAAGGGCTTTTCCTAACTGCCCTCCAGCAGCAGTGTCTGCTGCTATGTCTTTCTTTTTAACTTGTGAACAATGAAAAAATGGCAGTGGCTTAGCTCGGCTATGCCAGGATATACGTAGCGAAAGCTAAGGCATAGCATGGTTAGCCTTGCATAATCTTGATTGCAAGTCCAGGTTAGTCTGGTTGTCTAGCTATGTTGCGTCGTCTAGTCAGCCGTTCGGCGCACTGTTCGTCTGTTTCCTGGGTGGTTCGTTTCCTCTTCATCTCGTTCCGATGTCGATTGAGGCCTCCTCCTGCTTATCAGAATTGTCGCAGTTCATACTGCCGCCTCAACTGTTGTTGCGGCATACGCGAGCTCTCCTTTTCAATCCTCCGACATGTTATCAGGCATGAGACGCAGCTGGCGAAGCGAGCGGAGGCGAACGCAACGACGAGGAACGCGGTGTGACGAGGAACGCGGTGTGACGTCATGCACCTCCTCGGAGTACGGCCACGGCAAAATCGCAAGTTCGCGGCCAGTAAAGCTTTCGTTTAAAAGGAGCGAAAATCTGGTATGTAATAACGCGTTCGCATTAGAATGCTGATGCGAACGAAAACCCTGCTGCCTCCGATGGTTACTTCATGGCATGGCATGGGAAAGTAGTAAAGAGTGGAGGGGAGAAATGACGGAGCGAGTTGAGGTGATAGGGGGTACGTGAAGTAGGAAGAGGGTGGCTTAAAGTCACAGCTTAGGAGCCAATAAGCGAAAAATTCTAATTGGTCGATGAACACCGCTGACACATTTCCGTCGATCTGACGGAAACGTATTGACGTCAACATCTTCAAGTTTTATATAACGAACAAGACACCTGAAGAGCTCAACAAGGCTGCTAAACAACACCTAAACCCTTTCACTTCACTTCTAATGAAATACGTGTATATGTGGCAATCAAAAGGTGCTGAAAAGTGAACTTACACGACGCAAAATACAAAGTAGAACACTAAGCGTGAAGTGGCAAGCGATGGGTGGTGGTAATGAACCACGTGGGGTTCTTCCGGCGTCTTGTTGGTTACTTAAGGCTTGTGAAGGGTTAACGCTAGCGTATTTCCTTCAGATCAATAAACTGATCAACTGTTAGCCTTTTTTCCTTCACAATTTTGTCGCGATTAATTCCCGATTCCTTGTTACTTGCTAATACTTATTTTACCCGGTAATTAACCAATTGTCCAATGAATGGACAATTGCTTTCGCTTGTGTATTCCAATAATCAAGGACCCGACATTAACATCGACGACTTTGTAAAGCTGACAAAACACCTAAATTGTGCAGCTCTCACGCAACTTTAGTTGAGACCGTGTTTTCAAGCTTAATTTGAATGCCGGCCTATTGCCTTCTCCAATCATTGCGCAACCAAATTTCGCTTAGTGGAGCGAACCAGGCATCCGTACAAACTATAATGCAACGCAAGAAAGACTGAAACCGTATAAATATCGGAAGATGCGACTCGCTGCATTAGAAATGTAATTAAAACTTAAGCCGTCTACGGCCCTCCGTACAGGGCAGAATTGTGCGGTTGTGTAGCACATTTAAAGAAGGCGGTACCCGATCTCTGTCTACCATCTTCTTATACTGTTTATCATTCGGTGGCGCATTCTTTCCTTAGCAGTGAGCGCTAGTGCTGTTCGAGCCAAACACCACCTTTCAAACCTGGGACCGTAATATACGTTCACTGAAACGTCAACGCATTCCACTCTGTCTTGCATAAATTATTCTTACTTTTCATTCTTCGCAGTTAATCTCGATCCTCAATAATCAACAACCTGACTTATTCTTATAGCTATATTATACTTATTCTTATCGCTATATTATACTCATGGCGCAACAGTGCCGTCTACGTGGGGTTGTTAATTTATTTGTAAGTAAGATGCTAACGACTCTCGAGCCAAGTTTGGAAAACACGCTCGTTAATTTGGCGCAAGCAGCGGATCGTCTGAGGTCTGCAGCTGCTCTACGAGACCGAGGCTAGGCACCGCGACAGAGAGTCCTTCACCTCATAACTTTTCGCCACGGAAACGTCGCACGCTTGCACGCATGAGCCATTGGAGTTTATGAATCTGTCAACTTCCGACAAAGCTATGTCAACCCACTAGTGGAAGATGCTCTGACCACACGTGGAGCGTTAGTTACAGGAAACAAACACAATAATCCTTTTGAGCCTTTGGTATACAGGCAATTCACACAATACGTATTCGTAGATTGTGCACCACACAATATTATGACACGAGACTCGCATTCCTCAGTTCAAGATGTAAGGGCGGTTGGGTGGCTGCCGACAAGCCTTGCCGTCGTTTTCTCTTCTGTTGTAGAAAGCATGACGACGAAGCGGCGAGCGCGGCGACGGCCACCGGCCCGGTCCGGAACGTTGTTGTGAATGTTTTTTGTTGTTGTTCTTCTTATTCTTGCTGGGAAGCATGCGTAGGTCGTCAGCTGCGCACAAGTAGGGACAACACGAGTGAAAGAGTGTGCGGATCCCACGCACTGTGGGAATCAATGTAAGCGAAGCTTTATATCCTATTTGCTTTGATTGACGATAATTAGCGGTGACGTTGGGAGCGAATGTGTAGCTTCTTCAGTGTTTAGCTCAATATGAGAGTGGTGAGTAGATGTTATACGTTAACTTGCGTGCACCACTGCGTTTGTCTGTGCAGAAAACAGAGCGCATAGGGAGACGTGTTTGCTTGAGGCACTGTTGTGCATCAGTGTTCATAACCTCTGAAACTTGAGCATTATCATTGCCTCACATTCCCCACCGGATCGTGACACAAGTGTTCAAGTTTAACACACCTCTGGGACTGTACGTAATTCAGATAATTGATGTAAAATTGTATGTATACATTGTATAGATAGGGTTACACTGGAAAAAAGAGGACTAGGTCGTCGACGGTGAAGACAATGAAGTGGCAACAGCCTCTCAGGATTCTCGGTTGTTGTGTTATATACGCCTAGTAAATACATCGCGTAAATAGTTTTATACCCGTGACATTTTGGTGGATGTGTTGGGTACGCGTCTTCGCCACGGAGCTCCGCAGCGGACGTCTCACCCAGCCTGGGAACATGCTTTCAGCGGGAGGCACCGCATCTGCAGCTGCAACGCCGATTACGCATATACCCAGTACGTTGCTCTACCTCAGCGGCAATACCCCGGCAAGTTCACCGGCCTCGATGGTGTTGACGTGGAAGAATGGTTGAAAATGTATGAGCGCGTCAGCAAGGTGAGCAGGTGGGATCCGACCATAATGCTGGCTAATGTCGTGTTCTACCTCCACGGAACACCATGAACGTGGTTTTACGCAAACTAGGAAGAGCTAACCAGTTCACAGAGAAGTTGTCCGACGTTTTTGGCGATCCGACCGGTCGACAATTAGGCGCCAAGCAACAACTCACTACGCGTGCCCGAACTGCTACCGAATCGTACGTCTCCTACATTCAGGACGCACTAGCCCTCTGTCATAAAATCGACACGTCCATGCCAGAGGCGGACAAGGTTGGACACATTGCCAAAGGCATCGTGGACGACGCTTTCAACCGTCTGGTTTTTAGAAACATATCGACTGTCGAAGCCATCATGAAGGAATGCCGCCGTTTCGAGCACGCGAAGAGTCGCCGCATATACAATCAGTTTACACGGCTTCCAAATACTGCAGCGGCTTCTTCCTGTAGCGACCTCACCGACCAATCTAGCTCGCCACCACCAAGCGAAGACGTTACCCGAATTGTAGTCCGCGAACTGGAAGCAGCGTGTCCTGCCTCGCCTCAACAGACGTCTTGGAACAACACTGCTGAGACGATATCGCTGATCCAGTCCGTGGTTCGCCAGGAAATCGCTAATATGGGTCTTCACAGCTCCTGCTCCTTGAGTCGCCCTGACACCCTCCCTGCTCCTATGCCTAGGTCCTATCGCAGACCGCCTCACAGCGTCTGTTATCTCTACACTACCAAGAACCCATCGCACTGGCATACACCTGACGAAAGGCCGATCTGTTTCTACTGCGGCCGAATTGGTCACGCTTCCCATCACTGCCAGAGCCGTTGGCGGTCCCCTCCGCGAAACTCCTTCCGGAATTCGCTCGCCCTCGCCTCAGCGTCGCCAGCCACGTCCGCCCCAGCTTTACCGCTCGCCATCAGCGACCTACCCAGGACCGTCCCAGCAGGAAAACTAGGCAATGCGGCACCTCGAGGTGGTGCTCCAATCCAATGTCGGATTCGCCGCAAAATCTTTTTTTGGCGCTGTTTACGCGACATAACCTTCTTGACGTCCAAGTTGATGGCGCACCCATCACAGCACTCATAGATACCGGAGCACACATATCGATTATGACCAGCCGCCTACGCCGCCATTTAAAGAAAATTGTTACGCCTGCCGTTACTCGGTTCGTACGAATCGCCGACGGTAGCACGGTGACCGTGGTCGGAATGTGTACTGCACGTGTGACCATTTCCGGCCGCCATACTGTTGTCTTTTTTCACTGTGCTTGACCAATGCCCCCATGACCTCATACTAGGCCTAGACTTCCTCTCCGCCCATTCAGCGCTCATCGATTGTTCCTCGAGTACTGTGCGTCTTGACTTGCCTCTACTGGACGTTCCTTCAAAACCACACAAAATTCGCCTACGACCGACTGATTTTGTTCGCGTTCCACCACAGGTCTTGACATACATCGAAATGTCGCCTTCCATTCCAGTTCCTGATGGGGATTACATCTCCGCTACCATAACTGCCACCGTTCTCACCTACAGCGTTACAGTCCCGCATACAATACTGAGGGTCACAAACAATCGCACGTACCTCCCTGTGGTGAATTTCGGGTTCGCTCAGCAAATTCTGCCGAAATGGATCACCCTGGCTGCAATCACTGCTTTAGAAATTGGTTCCGTTGAGACTTTTGCCGTCCACCCTTCCGGTGAGCCTTTCCAGTCTGTCCAATGTACTGACAACGGCATTAGGAAAATGGTCGCCCCGAATCTCACTCCTGCAGAGACTGAACAGCTCTGCAGTCTATTGCTTTCCTACAAGGATATATTCGACCTGAACAACCTAGCCGCAGGCCAGACGTCACTTGTCAAACATCAGGCGATACAGGCGATAATCCACCCATCCATCGGTGACCCTACCGAGTTTCAGCTTCGGAGCGTCACATCATCAAAACGGAAGTAAACAACCTGGTAGCTAAACACATCCTTGAGCCATCGTCATGTCCCTGGGCGTCCTTTGTCGTGCTGTTCAAAAAGAACGACGGCTCATGGAGATTATGCGTTGATTACCGCCACCTCAACCGCATCACGAAGAAGAACGTCTACCCACTACTTCGTACCGATGACGCCTGCGATTGCCTACATGGGGCACAGTATTTTTCGTCCATCGACACACTTTCCGGATATTGGAAAATCGCTGTCAGTGATCTAGATCGTGAAAACACCGCTTTTTTAACAACTGATGGTATTTACCATTTCAAATTTATGCTTTTTGGGCTATGCAGCACTCCAGCTACCTTTGAGCCTATGATGGACTCATACTTCAAGGATTCAAGTAGTCGACTTGTCTCTGTTACCTGGATGATGTTATTGTGTTTTCGCCCTCATTCAGCACACACCATTGAACGCCTTTCAGCTGTACTTGCCATTTTTCGCCAGGCCGGTCTACAGCTCAACTCAAAGTATAACTTCGGCCATCGTGAAATTACTGTTCTTGGACATGTCTTCAATGCGACTGGCATCCGACTGGACCCAGAGAAAATTCGCGCCGTGTCCACGGTCCACAAAAGATGTCCAAAGTTCCGTGGGCCATTGCTCTTACTTCCGCCGCTTCGTTAAAAATTTTGTTACCATAGCACGCCCTCTCACAGATCTCCAGAAGAAAAGTGTGCCGTTTTCGTGGGGATCATCTCAGGCCACCGCATTTTCTCGCCTTACCACCAGCCTCACCACCCCACCGATTCTAGCACACTTCGCTATTCAGTCCCTACAGTGGCGCACATCGATGCCAGTGGCCACAGAATCGGTGCCGTCTTGGCACAAGTTCAACACGGCCATGAACGTGTCATCGCGTACGCTAGCCTTCTTTTGTCACTTGCGGAGCGGAACTACTTTATTGCCGAGCACGAATGTTTAGCGATCGTGTGGGCAGTAGCGAAATTTCGCCCCTATTTATACGGCAGGACCTTTTCAATTGTAACGGACCACCACATCCCCTGTTGGCTTTCGTCCTTAAAAGGTGCCACAGGGAGGCTTGGGCGATGGGCTCTGCGGCTACGAGAGTATTCCTATTTGGTGTTGTATAGGTGTATTCGCCTACACAAGGACGCCGACGGCTTGTCCTGTTACCCTATACACATGCCCGCCAACGCCGACATGGACGCTTCCACAAGTGTTCTTTCCATTTCCCAGTTTTCGGACATGGCCAACGAGCAACGCCATGACGCTGCTTTGAGGACCCTCATTGACCAAATGGAATCTTCTCCTACTGATTCATCGTTACGGTGGTTCGTTCTCAACGACGGGTTATTGTATCGATGCTGTTTTCATCCTGATTGTCCTCCCCTTCTCCTTGTCGTACCTCAACACCTCCGCTCAACCGTTCTTGAGGAGATTCATGACGTCCCGACTGCCGGACGCCTTGGGGTTGCTCGCACTTACGACCGCGTGCGCCGCCGCTTCTACTGGCCCGGCCTTTCACACTCCGTACGGCGCTATGTGGCTGCTTGCAAGCCCTGTCAACATCGCAAAAAGCGAGCAACGCTTCCTGCCGGGTACTTACAGCCGATCGACATTCCACTTGAGCCATTCTTTCGCGTGGGTTGGGATCTCCTTGGCTCTTTCCCCGAGTCCAGCTCCGGCTACAGGTGGATCGCTGTCGCTACTGATTACGCTACGCGCTATGCCATCACTCGGACACTTCCCACTAGCTGCGCAACCGACGTCGCAGATTTCCTGCTCTGGGATATCATTTTAGTACATGGCGCCCCGTGACAGCTCCTTACTGATTGCGGCCGCACTTTCCTCTCCCAAGTCATCGCCAATATCCTACGCTCATGTTCTACCAAGCACAAACTGGCTACCTCCACGACTTATCGGACGATTACTGATATGCTATCGAAATACGTTTCACCCGACCACAAGAACTGGGATGTGGCGCTCCCTTGCGTCACGTTCGCCTATAATTCATCACGCAACCGTAATGCTGGGTATTTCCCCTTCTACATACTCTTCGGTCGTGACCCTGCATTACCATTAGACACTTCACTCCCCTTGATAAGATTCCAGGACCGAGTATGCCCGCGACGCCATTGCCCGCGCTGATCGTGCGCGCCAGCTTGCCCGTACTCGTCTGTTGGCGTCGCAGGAATCTCAACGGCACGCTTACTCCCCCCCCCTCCCAATCCCCGCCATCGTGACACATATTTTTCACCAGGCTCTCTTGTGCTAATTTGGTCACCTTGCTGCCGAGTATGGCTCTCCGAGAAACTCCTTGCGTGCTACAAAGGCCCTTACCATGTTCTACGACAAGTGACCAATGTCACGAGATAATCCCCGAGACCTCCGTCATGCCACCCGGTTCCCCATCACCTGACGTGGTACACATCTCTCGGCTTAATCCTTACTGTGCCTTTACCGACGTCTGAAGCGCCGGGACGGTGCTTTTTCTGCCGGGGGTCGTGTTACGGTGGAAAAAAGAGGACAAGATCGTCGACGGTGAAGACAGCGAAGTGACAACAGCCTCTCGGGATTCTCGGCTGCTGTTTACATCGTGCAAATAGTTTTATACCCGTGACAATACATTTGCGGTTCGCACCACGTTTCGCTGCGTAGCAAAGACGCTCCTGCTGCGCGCGACGCTTCTTTCACGCCTGGGTTTTCTGCACGTTGGCTGCACGCTTTGGAGCCATTTTGCTGGCTCGTGTTTACGTGCTCTATCTGCATACGTGGCCAGCACGCTGCTCAGACGCCAGCTCCAAGCGCTCGCTTTAGGCTATGGACTATTGTAATGTTTGTTTGTTTGTTTGTTTGTTTGTTTATTCAGACACACATTGCCTGGGTTGAAAGGACTAAAGGCAGATGAACTCTGCCTGACTAAGGTCCCTCCACCCATACATTTGCTCAGAAGCAGTGAGAATAAAAAAAGAAAAACAATGGCTTTGTACATTAAAGCGCCACAAAAAGATTTTCATGAACAGAAGTAACGTCGCGATCAGGCATCTTAAATTGAGTAACGGAATCACACAATAATGCATCAGCAATAAACCATAACAAGAACAAACGCGTACATAAATGGCAACATATTAAAAAGTACAAAGTTTGTGCAAGCGTTATACAAAATGTAACGTAACCATTCCTAGCCATGTATAACTGTTAGAAAATGCAGCAGAACACAGAGGTTATAGAACAATAAAAAGGTTTTTTTTTAAACTGAATACTTATTTAGGACAGAGTACCAGATAGTAAGTACATTGTAACATTTTTCTTGAAACGGTGGATAGAAGTACATTTTTCAATAAGTTCGTGGATATAACTGTTGTTGTGGAGAAGGTTAGGTATAAGGTAGATCAATGTTTGATTACCGTAAATGGTTCTGAATACCGGTATTCTAAATCGCTCGTGTCGGAGATCATAGGGAACATTAGTAGGGTAGCACTGAGCCATATAACTACTCAATTCATTTCCAATTTCCTCACGAATATACAAGGCGAGCTTCAGATTAAACAGTTGGTTAACTGTAAGCAATTTAAGCTTGTTAAAAAACGGCGCAGTGTGTTCAGTTGGTTCCAAATTTTCTATGCAGCGAACAGTTCTCTTCTGTACAATTTTTAACCTTTCAAGGTTCGTTCCTGAAATCGTACCCCATATTAAGAGACAGTAAGTGAGATGAGAATGAACTAGTGCATAATATAACTGGAGCTTTAGCCAGTTTGGTACCAGAGACCTAAGTTTATATAAGACAGAAATTGATCTAGACATACTGGCATGTACTTTGTTGATTTGCGGTGTCCAACTGAGGTTTTCATGAAAAAGTACACCTAAGAATTTAAACAACGGGACACGCTCGATGTCATTATTTTAAATCTAACAGAAATGGTGTAATCTTCGCGTTTATTTCTGCCTTTGAATAAAATATATTTAGTTTTACTAACGTTTAATTCTAGCTGGTTACACTCAAGCCAGTATGAAAGCGATATCAACCACTCGTTCGCCGCGATTTCTAAATCTCTTAAGCGGCTGCCAGAGAAAAACAAGCTGGTATCATCCGCATACAGAACTATAGAGGAAGTTTGTGGTACCGGCACGATATCATTTATGTAGATAATAAAATATAGTGGACCGAGTATAGAACCTTGTGGTACACCGAATTTCAAAGACTGCAACTGAGATTTATACCCGTGAAGAAACGTATATTGTAGCCTGTCTGTTAAGTAACTGCGTAATAATTGTAGAGCTACCCCTCGAATGCCGTAATGGGGTAATTTTTCAAACAGTATATTATGCTTGACCAAGTCAAATGCTTTTCGGAAGTCTAAAAAAATTCCTAGGGTGAACACCTTGCTATCAATATTCTTCGCTAATTTTTCTTTGATATTAAGTAAAGCTGTTTCAGTAGATTTTTTTTCGCTATCACAGCACATCACGCGACCTCCATAGCCCAGCACCTGTATTTTTGTCGCATGGGAAAGCTATCGCAGCACGTTTCATACCGACAAACTGTGAAACGCTGCCGCAGCGGTGCCGCTCGGGATGCGTGGAGGCGAGTGCCATCTGGTGGTGTAGCGAGAAACCCAGCTGCGCGCGCCGGCCAGCCTACAGCAGCCCGGAAAGTTGGAAGGAGGGGCAAAGAAAGCTTCGCTTTAAAACAAAACAGAAGGCATTGAACCAGCTTAGCTGTGTCTCCCCATTAATCGCACTTATTTGTCTAAAAGTGCCCCCAAAGCTACGCAGGAGAAAGTAACGGATCCCGAATTTTCTATTAACACCCCTTCCAAAAAGTTGGCATTATGATTTCATTCTTCCTCGGCCGACACCTTCCGCACCTCTGAACCGTGTATAGCAACCACAGCTGTTGCAATATAAGGCAACATTCGAGCCTTCTGCCGATTTCAAACACCTACAGGACACAAGTAGCGCGTAGCACATTCTGATACTCGGGTTTCGTCGTTCACTAGAAGTCGGGTAAAGAAATTCTGGACGAACTTAAGATGCTTATCGCTTACTATGCGATAACACTCACCTTGGCGAACGCTTTCATACTTAGCGTCCTGCGCTCCCAAATCCCCGCACCCTCAAGTGCCCGATAATTTCGAAGGGTAATGCGTAGAACATGTCTGAATTCTCGTTTAACCCGCGTCACGTGAGCGCAAACCGAGCCCAGCCGTATTTCATTGCCTTTCAATTCACCCGGCCGTCTGAGCACGTAACTTCCAGCCATCATTCACCAAGCCGGTAGTCGCATCGTCGCAGGGTGCGGTCCCCATTACGTGCGGGTGACTCCACCCTCATTGGCTGCTCTACGTCACTGCTGTGGCTGCCGCTGTGCGCGCACAAAGAACACGGCATAAATCATTCCAGGCGCATATGTAAACTTCGTTTTTCTCTCAGCAATTAGGCAATTAGCTCTTCGTTTGCTCTTGCTCTGCAAATTGCGGTGGCGTAGAAGTAAGTCGAATGCGTGGTTGAAGAAGAGAAACTATGACTTCCTCTGCAACCTGGGCTGCAACAAAAGTATTTTTCTTGCGAGAAAAGAAATCTAAGAAAAACAAGGACATAACCACATTAGAAACTTTTCCTTTGGCATCAGAAACGCAGATCTAGAATCTATAGTGAAATAATGAGATGACACACATGAGCGGTTATTGTGTTATTTGGTAAGACTGCAGCCTACTGTAAAACAATGTCCTAGAAATACTAAACAGAAAAAAAGATTGTTTCACCCGCATGAGTTGATTACCATTTCCTCAATACAAAAAAAAACACTTTTACCGAGAGGAGAGGCCTAACAAGCCTGGAAAGATGCGAAAAATAAAGACTGGTGGCGACGCGACCTCGAAAGTCCCCCACCAGCTTGCAGCGACGTCATGGATTTTGACACCGTCTGCTAGGTCATAGTGAATTATTAACCTGCAAAAATAAGGGACGACTATTTGTTGCACGGGAGCCAAGGACTGAACATGGCAAGTTTCGGAAGTAATTACTAAGCCAACGCTGTTAAAACATGCCGAAACTGATAGGTAAAGAGGGGACACTACTATAGCGCGCTGTGGCCAAGCTACTATACCGCGGCTAGCGCCTCGGGGCCACACAGCTGATTTTGTCTTGCGAAATTCTGGACGCGTGGTTTATCTCTATTTGGTTTTGGTTTCGATGACAGCACTTTGGATTTTGGTTTATCTTTGGCTGTTAAAATGTTCAACTACGTCGCCTGTACTAGAGCGCAAGAGCTTTAATATTTCATTTTTAAGCATGTCATACATGCAGACCTAATAAACTCGCAGATCTCAAACTTTCTACTAGAAAAACCCCCGAGCTTGTCGAAGAACCTAAGCAAGGCTGAATTAGCTCATGCATCTTGGGCGACCAGATCTGTCTTTACCGCAATTTCCTGCCACTTTTGAGCCGCCTTTCACAGTTGCATACAATGGGAATCAGTGGTTCCATACAAAAAAAAGTTTATTTTTTCTTTACATTGGAAATTGCACAGAAAAAATACTGCATCGCACACTTGATAAAAACAGACACAGACCAAAACAAGGACGTTTTGAGACCATGCGAAGTGGCCCAGTTGCGTGCATTGCGCATATGCAGTGAAGCAAAAAAAGCTTTCGCAAAACGATCTCAAATACGCATTACACTGCTCGAGCCACGTGAAATAAAACGTTTGTGTGATGATACGGCTGAGCCACGGATAAAAAAAAAATTGTGCTTTAAAGCGAAGGTGGTGTTAGCGTCTTTTGGAAAGTTACGCGCTGGGAGTAATGCACATGATCTTCCGGAAAGGACGGGAGCAGAAACAAGTGGTTGGCGGCACCGTAAATGGGCAGCCCCGATCATTATTCTATGCTACATGGGCAAAATACGCTCACCCTGCATAACAAACGCCTTGCTAACAATGTTCCTAACGCAAGAAACAGCAAAACCAATTCTTCCTACAAAAGGAAACAACTTGCAGCAAAAGCGACGCAACGCGTTGAAAAGCGCGGTGGGATGGGCGTAACCAGTAGCACATGCCCAGCACGTCATCAATGTCTGTGTGAAAACGGGATGCGTGGACTCAAGGCGGTGGATGTATGATAAGCTGCCTACCTTTGAAGTGAAGTGGACGCGGTGATCATTACGCCGCCTTGAGGGTGGTCAGACCCTTACTTGGTGGGCCGCGAAACGGCTCGAGTGGTCTCTCTTTATGTAGGTATGTTTCTCTATGATCGAAGTACAAAAAAGAACTCTGAAATCCTTGATGTCAAACAGGCATACCGGCACTGGCCTTACGGCGTGAAACCGAAAAAATAAAGCTATGACCTTCTTTTCTTTCTTTTACAAATCAAACTAGTATTGCGACTTTAAGGAAAACAATGTCAGCGACAACAGAGTTTTCAAAAAACACTTCGTCAGTCAAAACCAATTTAATATTTCTCTTTAGTGCCTCTATGCAAATGCCAAATGCTGTTTTACGGTTCCTCTGTTCGTGCTCTGCCTGATTTAAAGCGCATCCACACGACGGAACAAATTTGTATTTTGCGTCAAGGATTGCTGTTGCGAATGCCACGTCCACGATGGGCACGGACAGAAAATTCCGAGCTATTTCTAACATCTGTATTCGGGCCGCTGAACACCACGGATTTAGCTTAGAATGCTTCTTAAGTATGGCCAACACGAGCTGTACTTTTACCAAAAAGGTGCGCTTTCGAGGAAGCAAACACTCTTTGTCATTCATTTCCGACAAAGCAACACCCATCTAGGACAAGCGATAGACAAGCGATTGTTCGCGACCTCTAACTTGACGTTATACCCTCAGACCAGTGTGCCGGTAGGTCTCGTGGAAAGTGATGAGAGAGGTGTCTCGCAGAGAGGCGTCTCTGTCGTCCGCTTTCCTCTTCCGTTGTTTCTGTGCTCTTCGTTGGCGGCACCAGATTCGTACGCTCGTACCACTCCTACCACTACCACCACTCGTACGCAGAGCCGGTCGTTATGTGGATGCACTACTCCATGTTCAGGAATCCAGCAACCAACTAGGCCATGTAATTGCATTAATAAATAGAAGTGTTATATCTAACAATATTTATGCTTGAAAAAGCGCGAGATATTGGTGAAATAAATGTGGATAGGTCTTTTTTTTCTGTGAGAGCTTTGTGCTGTTTGAAGCATAAAAGTCGAAGGTAAACCAACTAGCCCACATCTAAAATGCTCTTAGGATACCATGCCTGAAAGGTTTCATGCAAAGTACGTGAAGCCTTATTGCCAGTCAGTTCAAGGAATATAGCACCCATAAAGTCGGTGTCAGGAAGAAAGAAAGAAATCTTGACTTATTACTCACAGTTATAGCATGAGCAAGTTTGACCACATTGAAAAAAAAAACGCTGAGTATGGATGACATCATCATAATTTTATTTTCTTAGGAATTAATGAGAACATTTCTGAAACACCCCAACCATCCGAAAGTAAGATCATTGCCGTAACATACGCCACGATGAGCCTATGCCTAAACCGCGATGACACAGCACAAACGCATTGAATAGGTCGATACGCATCTAACAAAAGAAACACCACTCATTGTTCAATTTATAGGGCATACAAAAAAAGATCTTTTTCTAAACAGCACTGTAAAACATAGCTGTAAATTTAAAGAAAGCTTACAGAAAATTTGTTGCCGCAAAATCAATTTTCTGTTAGTGCTCTACAGAAGAAACCTGTTTAAAAAACGAAAATTTTCAGTTCTCAGTCTCCAACATATAAATCGTGTCACAACTAAAATATATGTGTTTAAAGTTATTGTAAATGCATAAAGAACTATAGGATAAGACTTAGAGCTTTTCTTTTAATGCACGGCATTACACCAAGCATCGTACACCAAGTACAACAAACAACGCCGGACTGCTTTGCTTGGCGTACTATCTGCGCATGAGACAGCACCCGCGTCGCAAAGCTATGCCAAGGTATACGTAAACTGGTGGCAAAGCTTCCATAGAAGCCCACATGTCAAGATAATAGCAGCTCGTTGCAACCGTAGCCATCTACGTATCGTGGGGAAAACTAAAAGCAAGCAAAAATCACAAGAAGTGACGTCACAAACGGAAATGGCAGTGACGTCAAGATCTTACGCTGCATGGCGCGAATGTTTGAATTTCTTTAGCGTCCGGCATTTAGAGCGCTACGCCCCCAGTTATTTTTCTTTTGAGGCTGAGGCCAGCTTGCGACTCGCCTCAGCTGAAACGTCAGCGTGTCCTTTAACTATAGGAGTCGCGTATGTCTTAATGTGAACATGATTACGCTGCCACTGACGGCAGCTGTTCCAGTAGCTTCCTTAGGAAGGTGAGGGAATAGGATGGAAATAAATGACACCACCACAGAGGTTTCAAAAGCAGCTTCATTTTTGTTCGTCTAGAATAATGCAACCAATCTAACTGACCAAACAAAACATGTTTCCATAGATGAAAAGTAGTATGCCCAGCAGACAGACGTAATCTATAGCAGCATATGCGGATCGTTTTCACCGAATCATTCGTAATTCCTTGCGGCACCATGCACTCATATGTAATATATCAGGCAAGACAACATTGCCAGACATAATCATGAAGAAAACATTCGACTTACTAATTCTGCTGCCCATCGTACACTTAGAGCCTGTGTTGGAGAGAGTAAACGAACGTAGCGCGACGTTTCTTCGCGGAGCGTTCCACATTTACCGTCACGACGAGACAAGCGGGTCGGATGCCGCAAAGTCAACTTGCACGATAACGAAAAAAATCTGCACTCGCACCTTTCGCCAATGGATGCTACGCGCAAGGCCGCGCAAAATATGAAGAGAAGCGCACGCCACACATTGAACGAACAAGCAAGGAAAAAAAACTCGAGTGATACCGCCGCGCTCAAGTGAGCAACGCCAATCCGCACGACATAATAGCATGTTTGCACAGTCTTGCCGAGTCTTGCGCCCGAAGCACTCGTTGGTAGGGGTCACCAGGAACGAACTAATAAATTGCGAATTAGAAAAAAATGGACATTTTTTTTCCTTTAGTACAGCAAGAATACTCGAAACGGAATATTTACTAATATGCCAGTATTGCGATTAAAAATTTTCGAAAAAAATTTTTTTTCACAGAGGTTTTGTAGTTTGAGTGCTTCTACCCCCTTACCTAGTCGCGCTTCAATCGTGCACCACTAATTGATGTCTTTGAGAATAGGCTTTGGCACGCTTTTCGTTCCAATCTTCGCGACTATGCTTGACAATGCTGCCATCACGCTCGTGGATGGATGGATGGAAAGACTTTATTGACAGTCCTGAGGTACGCGATTATCGCGCAGCGGGCCGCTCCCACGTTCATGGCCACAAAGAATGGCAGGCCTCTCGTCTGTTAGTCGCACTTCCTGACTCTGACGAAGTATAACTAAATGTATCAGTGACGGACCGAGAAATACCAAATAAGTGGACCAAATTGGCATAAACTGGACTGCAGCAAGGATTTTAATAAGAAAAAGTAAAAGGGCAGCGCACGGTATTGTTTCACTAAACTAATACTATACAGTTATTGCAGTGTCAACCGCTTCACATTATCAGGACTATTTTCTACCTTGTGCTATTTTGCTCGGTATTGTTGGAAAAATAGCTGGAGTATGATTTGTTTGCGATGTATGGGGCACTCAAAGGGTCGTCTATATGGTAAATGCTGTATATATCTGGCACTCGAGTACACGCGGCATGTACATTTCGTCCCATGGTGAGTGCTGTTTGTTTTAAAGTGTATACGGTGCCACTGACTGGTCACGTACTAATATTTTTCAATTGCCTGGAGAGAAATAGTCGTCTGTCTGGTATAGAAATTATTTAGAAGTAGCCTGCCACACGGCACTCAGATACATACACATTGCAGGGTTTTGTTGACCACTCTTCACCAAAAAAATTATTGCACTAAAGTGTTTTATTGACCTCTGAACAATCATGCTACTGCCATATGCATATTCAAGCACGACTGTTGCATTCGAGGTGAGTCAAAGCATGACGTCTTCAGGGAAGAACGAAGGTCAAGCGCACAAGCAACCCACACGACTTTGCACCAGAAGTTGTCTCCGTATTCGGGTGTCTTCAAGATTGAGTATAAAGTCTCCAACAACGTAATGCCGCTGCCAGTTTGACTATTAATTAAGCGCCTTTATGGTTTGATATGTAAGCTGGCTCTCTTGTAGTAGGACGTTCGCTGCTGCTATTTCGTTTTGATGTGGCTTTTGCGCTACCGTTAGCTTTGAGCTTTAGCCACAAAGTTTTGAGACCCATTGCTTGTTTACAGGAGGTGTCCTATTCTGTAATGTTTCTGTGATGCACGATCGAAAATGCAAACAGTACGGAAGTTCACGGAAAATCGAGGCTAGAAGTGGTAAACAGTGGTCGAACGAGAAATGTCGGCAGTAGCCAAGATTTTGACAAGTGAAATTCTCTTTTTCAAGGAGGCAAATGCTCTCACGAAGAGAAATGTCCTTGCCGAAATGTTGCCTTCAGTGACATTCCTCGTTCGCTCAGTACTCATCGCGATAGGAAATTGTCATTAGATATCAAATTTGTGTAAAGTGGAACAGAAAAAAGAATGAATAAACAGATAAATGTAAACAGAAAACAGAACTTTTCCTTTGGCTAAAAATTGGTAATTGTTTTTACGCATGCATTCTTGTAAAATGTAACAGAAAATTATATTAAAATAACAGAAATTTTTAAAACAGACAATACAACCTTCTTGTAATGTAAACAAATGACTGTCTTTTAAACCGACACCTGCAGTCACCACCAGCACTCGCCCACTTAGAAAAAGACTCCGACGCCAAAATTCACACCGACGCATGCAGTGTAGGCGTCGGCGCTGTCCCTTGTCCAGATAAAGAACAGACTCCGAGGCTCATATATTACGCTATTCGGTCACTGTCGAAGACGGACGTCAATTAGTGAATGACGGAAAAGTAGAAATACCTTGCTGTACTTTGACCTGCCAAGACATTTGGCCTTTGCCTATGTGGCAGGCCATTCAAAGCCGTAACCGACCATCACGCTATGTGTTGGCTAGCCAATTTAATAGAACCTTCAGGACGCCTAGCATGGTGGAGCCTCCGACTGCAACAATTCGACATCACGTCATATACAAGCCTGGACAAAAATATTGCGATTCCGACTTCCTCTCCCGCGCTCCTATTGCACCCCCGTCGCAATACAACCAGGACGACGACTCGTTCCTAGGGACAATTATTGCCGGGGACTTCGCCGAGCCTGACCCGGTCCTAAGAAGCCGTGTGAACTTCTTGGAAGGGAAGACCGATTTTGTCCCCAGGCGTATTTAGGCGTGGATTGTCCTCGTTCTTGTTGCAAATTCGCGTCCTCTTAAACAAAAAGTCACCTGTCCGCCCCAACTAACTTCTGCTTGTGCCTTCAACACTGCGGCCAGAGGTTCTACACGCTCTTCATGATGACCCTAAGGCAGGGCACCCCGGTTTCCCCCATACACTTGCCGAGATTCACGAAAAGCATTGCTGGTCACGCCTAAATGCAGACGTCACCATTAAGTCAAGACGAGCTGAGACTGCTAGCGACACCAGACACCACCAGCAAGGCCAGCGGAATTAGTGCAGCCGATCGAACCTTTTTTTCCACCATTTCAACAGAATGGGATGGACTTGTTGGGACCATTTCTGACGTCTACATCTGGAAACAAGTGGATTGGCGAGGCGATCGACTACCTTACCCACGAAACATGCAAGCAGCTATTTGGTGTCTAAAAGATATCTTTAACGGCTAATTCAAAAGTCTAGTAGCTGTCTTGATCAAGACATTTTGTAGCCATGGACGTCTAGGCGTACTTCAGTAAGCCCTGCGAACGTTACGCTAAAAGTTGGCTAATGGACAGCTTGACAAGAACAACTGAAGACTTTTATTAGACATTCCCAATTTTCTGCGGCCACTGTTACAATAACCCGATGTTTGCCCACAGTTACAATTTATTTTAAACGAGGCACGGATATCAGAAAAAAAGTGCTTATATTGTCGGATAGAGTGATGCACAGGTAGTTTTTCCAGATGTGAACCATGGGAAAAGTGCAGTACAGCCTCATTGGTCAATTAGTGCTTTATAATTAGACCAATCAATTGAATGCCGCCTGTCAGAATTATTTTGCAAATAAAACAACATCTGTACTGTATGCTATCATGTCAGTGTTTGCCCATTGACCTAAACAAGAACATTTCTGCTTGAAACACGTCATTATTGACAAAACTTCGCCCTGCTCGGTCTCCACCAAATTGAAATAGTTTCTAGCAAAGAAAAATTTTGTCAGTGATGCTGTAGTTCAGGCAGAAATTACATCCTGGTTTCACCTACAGGGGCACAATAGCCTTAAACCAGTATACGAAACAGAACGCTGTGCTGCAATGAGTAAAGAAATAAATTATAGTACACATCTGAAAAAACACTCTGCGAAACACTCTAACTAGCATTATAAATATATTTTTTCTGATGTCCATGCTTCATTTAAAAGTAAATTGTAACTTACTTTGTGGGTGCCTCTGGTAAGGTAATGCCACATGCTTGCACAGCATCACGCAGAAATAATGGCCATTATTTCGGCATATCATCCATTAGTGAATTCCTTGTACGCTGCATGTTACCAGAATTGAAAGATAAATCATAATATGCTGTTATTTTTTTATACGCTGTACGATGAGCTTTCCATGCATAAAAGATGATTGCAAGCAAAAATGCAGCAAGACATCTACTTCACACCATGTCACATACTCATACTTTATTACCTAATAAAATAGAAAAGATGCAGGAAGTGTAATTAACAAGAGTGACAAATAGCAGCAAAAGTGATCATGGATAAATCTTTAAGATGACTGCCGCTGCTGCCAGAGCAGGCCAGCCCTCGTAGGAGAGCACTTGCTGCCCACAAAAGCTTGCTGTCACAGGCCACGCGCAACGGTTCTTGTAGACATAGGCAAGCAATACCTGCACAGAAGAGGGAAAAAAAGGCGAGGGAGGAAATGGGAATGTTAAAATTGGAAATTCAGTTAGCAATATGTGCTAAGAAGCTTGGCTGACATTAAAAGTAAATTTAAGCACTCCTTTCTCATAAATTACGAGTGTCTTAAGGTATGTATGTGATGATGTTTAAAATGACTAGTATATTTCCTGGCATATAGTCATTAAATTGCATAGCAAAGTCAGTCAGCCTTTAAATTATTATATGGTGTTTTGTGGCTAAAAAGCCACTTATCAACCTGTCAAATAAGTCTGAGAAGCTTCCTGTAAAATATAATCAGTTTAAAACAGTAATCCACTCTGCAGCTAAATGTACTAACTTAATTAAAAAGTTACAGTTTTATATTGTTGAACTAAAAGCAAGTTTGGCATTTTGCACTGCCTAGCTGTTGCCTTTCTTTCGAACTTAAACATGATACAGTACAGAGTAAGCAGGTAGCATGCAAAGGACGACTGGTGATAAAGCAGTGTTCCAAAGCAACACTCTTAGCTGCATCAATTACTTTTGTTGATATATTTTCATGTGACCCTAATTGGCTTAGGGCAATACCTCACACAAATGATGCGACACCTTGGATGATGTGTCATACAAAATTGAAAGTATCTCATGATGTGATCACTGCCCACTGTGTTGGAAGTGTTAACATGCTGTTCGCGCGAGAATGTGCAGAGTGGTTTGTATAGGTAGCAAATTCATCAGTGCATCTATAGCCTCAGGTAATTCTGAGCGTCTACGTTGCCTCACAATTGAGAAGCCACTGCACACAAAAAGGTGTATTCAAGTAATGGTCCATGCTGAATAATTGCCCACCTAATGAAAAGTCAAATGTGGCGGCTAATGGTCCAGGATAAATAAATTGCTAAATTCTTATAACACCTCCAATGATATTATTCAAATAGGTGATAAAAAACAGCACAGGTAAAATTACAGTTATGATAAAATTTTAAAAGCACCTCTGCAAACTGCTGGAACCCTCAGCATCATGCCTGTTCTACACGCACATATGTTGCAGTGCAATCTATATCTCAGAGGCAAGTGCCTCCACACATCACTGTGTGATCTCCGCACAATAAGGTTAAAAAACAGTCTGGCAAAAGCTACCTGATGTGATTCATTTTGCAAGCGCCAGCCAAGTGCTGACGGTGGTAGAGCGAAATTGAAATTCGTCCTTGTATGGAAGCCTCGGCCCATGTTTTATCAATTCTAGCGGCAAAGCACACCTTTCAGAGCACACATAAATCTTAAATTGGACTGTTTGCTGATGCTGTACAGTAAATTCCTGTAAATAAACTAAATCACACAGAAAACATTTAGAATACCAAACTAATACTGGCTTGAATACATTTGTGCATTGGGGAAGCAAGGTGTAATGTACACTGTTGTAGCAAATGTTTACTCATGTATGGAATACTCGTATGACACAAGAGTTAATTTTTGAGTTGTCACATAGCAGTGACTACCTACAGATAATTCTTTAAGGCTGAGGGAAATTAATTATTAGTAGAACTGTGTATGTACACTGGCACTGAGAAATTGGCTATAATAGAGGCAGCTTATAATGGACCAGTGCAAAAAAATCCCGGTTGTGAGATACCAACTATTTCACCACGAAGCGCTCCCTGGCTTTAACCCATATAGAAAGCACTGGGAGGACCAGAGAGGGTACAGTAAATTGGCTTACACTGATTATGATGAGGTCCCGTCATCCAGCTAGCGCCAAGGTACAAGAAGGGTGTCCAGCCATCTATAGAGTGAAAGGAACAAAATAAGAGAACATCAAGTCAGTTCAAAGACAGATTTGCAATTACAAAAAGGTGACCCAGTCACAGTCATTCATTAATAAATGTCAAGCTGTCATGATTGCACTCCCAGATGAAGCACCTACTAGGCTGAAAGTTTTGCTGCTTATTTACAGCAAAACACAAGTGAAATTTGTACATCAGCAGACGATCGCATTTGGAATTGTATAGATGAAGTAAACATTGCAGTTATATTTTTGTTTTGCTATAAAGTTTGCTATAAGTATATATTTTTGTTTTGCTATAACGCTACAAACTGCATAGTCACTGACACACACGCGCGCACATGCAACGCTGTAATCCATGCAAGAACAAAAGCACACAAAATAGGGCCAGCTCAGTCTGATTCAGCATTACAGCCAGCGCGTCCACTTCGAATGCACTCCCTTCGGTTGGTTCGTGCTACGTTAACTACAAAGACTAACAAGCAGGGCAAAGTTCTGACTGGTGTTGCGGAAGTCGTGGAGCGCGGTAATGCTGAACGGCTGAACACAAGCACAACCCTCGTATAAAAGTAAAGGTGACGAAAACCCACAAGGCAGAAGAGCCCATCCATAAAGAATTGTCGCGGGTAACAGCTAAACATATTCACATTGTTGACGAAAAACGAAGTGCTATGTATTTCACTTACCGGAAAAAGTGTTATCCGAAAGACGCACCGAGACACGAAGGCGGCGATCGCAGATCCCGCAATTGTGGTAGTAAGCCGTCGGCGAAAAGACGCAATACAGCCGATGTCACGAAGCACTGATGCAAAACACACGGCAAACAGCATCAAGACAGCTAAATGACTCCAGTTAATATCCAGTATAAATGTACAGAACGGCTTAGAATGACGCACAACTGGCATAACGAACCCACGACCGAAACACTGCGGGCGGCAGTGGCCGTTTTTTCAAACTTCCTGCCTCCCAATGTTTCCAGCCCGGAATGAGATGTCTGACAAATTTGGAGCGTGCCGCCGAAGTCATCGCAGCGCGGTGGCACTGTGACACCGCTGTGCAACACCGGCGTTTCGCTCCTGCGGCTGTCAATATACCTGCTGCGCGAGCATAGAAGAGTGGTTTCCGTCGTGTGCGCGCCCCGTATGTAAAACACTAAGACGCCGTTGATTGTTAAAGCTCTGGTCTGAACTTATTTAACATTAAAGTCAACTTATTATGTTGCTTCCGACGAGTTCGATTTGTCTGTGGCGTCTTTTATTCGCTAACACCGACGGCCGACGGTAACTGCACTTTTAACACATCGTTGGGCATTTGATGCACTTTAGACAAAAAGATCTAGAAAAGTTCTTGAGTTAGACATTCTGAATATGTTTCCCAAAATAGACTCTAGTGACACCAGTAGTGGGTTTTGCCGCAGATAGAATATATACTAGCATATTCCAAGTGCTGATGTTATGTTAAGATTGAATGGATTGGAGGCAACTTTATTTATGCCTGCAGTTGGGCGCTCGCGCGCCCCGCCGAGGGCCTACGTCATACTCGAAGTCGCCGTTACTCGGCGCGGGTTTCCGCTCGCCGTTGCCGGTTCGCTGGGTTTGTGCCTTTCGAGCGCTTCGAGGACCTGCTGGACGGCCCAGAGCTGATCGTCTCGGTCGTAGCTCTTCGCGGCTGCCGCGAGCCGCGGTGGGAGCATTCTTGATTTTGCTTCCTCTGGATATTTAAGGCAGTCCCACAAAATGTGCGTGTAGTCTGCGGTCTCCCTCCGGCACACTCTGCACATATCGGTCGTATATGTCTCGGGGTATATGCGAGTCATCAGTCTCGGGCTCGGTAGCGATCCGGTCTGGAGCTGTCTCAGTACTACCGCCTCCGCTCGACTCAGTCTCGGGTGCGGGGGAGGGAGAGTCCTGCGAGCCAGGCGGTCGGCCTTCGTGATTTCATTGTCATCCGTCATGCGGTCCTTGGTTCCGAACCACGTCGGACGGTCTGTCGCTGGGGCGCGGTAGGTTAGCGCTCGCGCCGCTGCATGTGCCGTCTCATTATGGTTCTGATTGCGTTCCGACGCGTCGCCCGCGTGCGCCGGGAACCACTTGAGTCGTACTTTTCGTTCTTCTAGTTAGACCGCTCGCAGTACGCGCTCAGCCTCCCTGCAGATTTGGCCTTTGGCGAAGTTTCGCACCACCTGTCTTGAGTCACTCAGCACCGTGTGGCAGTCAGCGTCGGCGATGGCCAGGGCGATGGCTACCTCCTCCGCTTGTTCCGCTCCGGCGCTTCTCACGCTCGCTGCCGTCCCCGTGGCGCCGGTTGACGCCTCTATGACGACGGCCGTGAAGGCGTTCCGTTGGTATTCGGCCGCGTCCACGTACCGCGCGTGTTCGTCGTTGGCATGCTGGTCGATGAGAGCCTTGGCCCTCGCCGCTCTTCTTCCCTTGTTGAACTCGGGATTCATGTTCCTCGGTATGGGGTCGATTCTGGTCTGGCGTCGGACCTCTTCAGGGACGGGGAGCTTCATCTCCGCCTAGTTCGAGTGTCTAATTCCCAGATCGTCCAGTATCTTCCTCCCGGCTTTGGTCATGGACAGCCGCTCCAGTTGAGAGGTCCGTTGCGCTTCGGCTATTTCTTCGACCGTATTATGTATCCCGAGTTGTAACAAGCGGGTCGTGCTCGTGGACTCGAACAGGCCCAGCGCCGTCTTGTACGCTCTTCTGATGAGCACGTTGATTTTGTTTCGTTCGTGTTGCAGCCATCTGTGGTAGGCTGCAACGTACGCGACGTGGCTGATGACGAAGGATTGGACGAGCCTAATTAGGCTCTCCTCTCTCATGCCAGCCTTTCGGGAAGTGACTCGTTTCAGGAGTCGAATAGCGGTGGCTGCTTTTGCCTTGAGACGGGTGATGGTTTCGCCGTTTCTTCCGTGCTTTTCGATGACCATGCCTAGGATCCTAATTTTGCCGACCTCGGGGTCACGTTGCCGGATTTGGTGACGATTCTGATTTTTTCGTGTTCCCGTTGTCTGGTCTGGCCTCTGCTGTTTTTGGTAGGTGGGAGTATGAGAAGCTCCGATTTGCTCGGGGAACATCTCAGTCCGATGCCTTCCAGCTGATCTTCTATTGCGTCGACGGCGGCTTGCAGCGCGCCCTCGATGTGGGCGCCGCTGGCACCGGTCACCCATAGCGTGATATCGTCCGCGTAGATGGTGTGCCTGACGTCTTCGATGTGCCCGAGCTTTTCGGCCACTCCGATCATAACCAGGTTGAACAGCATCGGCGAAATGACCGATCCCTGCGGTGTGCCGGTGCTCCCGAGCTTCTTCTCTTGTGTCTGTAGGTCGCCTGCTCGTAGCTCGACGGTCCTGTCCGTGAGGAAGTCCTTGATGTAGTTGTAGGATCTTTCGCCCATGTTGAGCTTGGAGACTTGGGACAGAATCGCCGAGTGTTTCACCTTATCGAAGGCGCTCTGCAGGTCGAGCCCTAGGATTGCTTTGTTGTCACGGGCGCTGCCTCCATCATCGATGATTTGGTGTTTTAGCTGCAGCATCGCGTCCTGCGTGCTGAGGTGCCGTCTGAAGCCGGTCAAAGTGGCCGGGTACAGCCCTTCTCGTTCCAGGTAGTCTTGCCACCTATTGAGCAGGACGTGCTCCAGCACCTTGCCTAGGCAGGACGTGAGCGAGATGGGCCGGAGGTTATCCGTGTCCGGCGGCCTCCCCGGCTTGGGGATCAGGATGGCCTTGGCTGTCTTCCACAGCTTTGGCAGCGCGCCCACTCTCCAGCACTTGTTGTAGTACTTTGCGAGTTTTTCAATCGAGCTGCCATCGAGGTTCTTGAGCGCCTTGTTCGTGACGAGGTCCGGGCCGGCTGCCGACCGGCTGTTGAGGTCGTGTAGGGCCGCGCGTACCTCCTCGGCGTCGATGTCACGATCGAGCTTCGCTTTAGGCAGGCCGCTGTACGGCGCGTGTTGTTCGGTGGGTGTAGTCGGCAGGTATTTGTCGTTAATGCGCCTGGAGACTTCGTCAACGCCGTGTGCTGAGACCGCCCGGTGTATGTGCTTGGCGAGTCTGTTCCTTTGGGGGGACTTGGTCTTGGTTTCGTCGAGCAGGTGTCGCAGCAGGTTCCACGTCTTCCCGCTGTACATCTGCCCGTCTGCCACGTTGCAGATCTCGTTCCACTGTTGCGTGCAGAGAGCGCGGCAGTGATCCTCGATCAATCGGTTGAGCTCCGCCAACTTCTTTCGCAGTCTGCGGTTAAGCCGTTGTTTTTTCCAACGATTCAGTATCAACTGTTTGGCTTCGATGAGATGCGCAAGCCGGCTGTCTACTTTGTCGATCTCCACGCCCGTTTCAATTTCTTTGGTCGCGTCACGTACGCTCTTGGTGATATCGGCCGTCCACGAGTCGATGTCTTCGATCTCGTCGTCACCGTCGCTCTTCTGGCTTCTGGCGTCTCGAAAGGCAACCAAGTCTATCCATCTGTGTGTTTTGATGCTGGTGTCGTTGTGTTCCGGTATGCCGATTTCCACGTTGGTGTGGTCGCTGCCTAGGTCGGTCCCCGTGTTTCTCCAGGTGATCGCGCCCCGGATGTCGTTCTTCACGAACGTGAGGTCCGGAGTGGTGTCCCGGGACACGGAGTTACCAATTCTCGTCGGATGTGTTGGGTCTGTGGTGAGGGTGAATTCGAGTTCCGTGGCGTCTTGGTACAGGTCGCGGCCCTTTGCTGTGTACTTGTTGTAGCCCCAGGCAGGGTTCATCGCGTTGAAGTCTCCGCACGCGATCAGCGTGTTGCGGCCCGCTGCGGTGCTGGCTCTGTGCAGTAATGTCTTGAATCTCTGTTTTCTCTGCGATGGGTTGCTGTAGACGTTGAGCAGAAATATGCTTCCTTCTCTCTTCTTGCCCGGGATGATTTCGGTGAGTGTGTGCTCGATTTTGATATTGCTTTCCAGCTCGTGTTCGATGAACGTGAGTCCCTTCCTGACCAGGGTGCACAGGCCTCTGCCGTCGGGCGTTCCCTTGTGCACTCTGTAGCCGGGAAGGGACGGTGCGTCGGTTTGTGTTTCTTGTAGTAGTATAACGTCTGGCTTGCGCGCGGCATGTACGATGTGCTGTTGGATGACTGCCTTCTTCCTTCCGAAGCCGCGACAGCTCCACTGCCACGCGGTTACACCTGCTGCTGGTGTTGCGTTGGCGGCCATGATTGCGTTGGCGGCCATGATTGCGTCGGCGTGTACGGGGCTCCCTGGTTGGGTGGATGTTGCGCAAAGAGGGGCGCAAACGTCGGGTGACTTACCATCGGCTGTAAGGTCCTTTCGATGTAGGCGAATCTGTTCGTGTTCTCGGCTCGGTAGGTCTCCATTGTTTGTTTCAATGCTGTGACTGCTGCGATGTTCGTCGTGATTAGCTGTTCGAGTTTGCTGAATGTCGCTTCGAATTTCGCTTCGAGGCTGTCGATGCGATCGTTTTCTGTTTGCGTGCGCGTGGCCTCGATGGCTCGCGTCTTCGGTGCCGGTTCCTCTATGGCTTTCTCCTGGATGTTCGTTATCATTTCCTCGGTCTTGCTTGTGCTTGGCGTGGGTCTCTGTAGTGGCTCGTTGTTGCATAGCAGCAACTGACGGATCTCGGCGACCTCTTTCGTGAGGTTGTTGATGGTCGCTCGCAACGCCGCGTTTTCTTGTCTTAGGATCTCATTTGCCTCCCGCACCTTGTTCATATCTTCTGTTTTCGTGGTTTCGGTGATTTTCTGCGCGTTCCTTATACTATTTCCTTTCGCTGCGTCGACCCAGCTCACTTGTTCACGTGATGGTGACGTCTTCCTGCTGAGGCTTCTCTTGCAGCAGCTGCTGTCTCTGGATTTGGGCGCGCGGTTTTCCGATGGGGTCCTTGACTTTCGAGTATCTGGCGGCTTGTGACAGCAGCTGGCGACAGCAGCTGGCGTTCGGCCTGTCGGCGCTCCCATTGTCGCTTGCGCACTACGTAGGGGATCTTGTACTTCGCCTTGCACGTTCGGTCTCCGGTCGGGTGTTCGTCTCCGCACAACTTACATTTTGGGGTACAGCGATGGTCTTCTGTAGGATTCGCGAGTCCGCAGGCCAGGCACGTCTTGATTGTGGGGGTCGGGCACACGTCCTTGCGGTGTCCCACTCGGCCGCACTGCTGGCAGACGTCGATCTGTTTCTTGTAGAGGCGGCACGGTATCAGGGTGACTCCGTATCAGACGAAGTTCGGTACCTTGGGTCCCTGGAACACCACAATCGCCGTGGTCGTGCTTCCAATCCTTTTTGCAGCCACTGCTAGCGGGTTCCTCTCGTTGACGATTTTTCTATCTAGCTCGTCAGCGCTCGCGTCGATGGGGATGCCTCTGATGACGCCCTTTACGGTGTCGTGAGGTGCCGTGTGATATGCGCTGACCTCGTAGGGTTTGCCTTGAATAGATATTTCCTGGATTTTAGCGAACCTTGCCGCGTTGTCTTCATTCGGTGTACTGACGAACATGATGTTCTGTTGCTTGTTGGGGCAGATGGTGTCGGCGGCGCTTTCCTCGCTCGTGATCTTGGCCGCAGCGAGTATGGCCGCAGCGACGGTGATGGTGCCGGTCTTGACGATGTCCAGTCCCCCTCTGGGTCTGACAACTATCTTGCTTTCTTCTGGTGGCATGGCTGGCATGCGTGCTGCCTTGATGGCCGAGGCTCTGAAGGTCTTGTAGAATTTCGACCTCGTGCTTGTTTGTTAAGAAGAAATTCTATTTTCAGTCTTATCATAGACCAAGACGTCTATAGCCGTTTGTAGCTGTTTCAAGAAGTTTTTAAGAAGTTGTGTGTTTCGTGGGTACCCGCAACCCCGAAACGAAAGCCCTGCCCGAAGGTAGCGCGGCGGAAGTTGCGAAGTTCTTCATCGAGAACATACTGCTATGACATGGTGCGCCAGAAAACTTTTATTAGTAACAAAGGAACGGCTTTTACAACTGAGCTTACTCAAACCGTCCTGCAGTATGGCCAGACAAGTCCCCGGATGACAACCGCCTGCCACCCGCCATCGAATTGTCTAACGGAATGCCTAAGCAAGGCCCTCGCCGACATGCTAGGCACGTCGACGTCGAACACATAACATGGGATGCCGCCCTTCCGTACGTAACCTTCGCTTACATCACGACAGTGCAAGAAACAATGCAGATAACGCTGTTCAAGCTGGTTTACGGAAGAAACCCGACAACAGATCTAGGTGCCATGCTGCCGCACGTCACCGACAAAGAAAATCTCGAAGTTGCCGCCTATTTGTAGCGCGCCAAAAATCATGGCAACTCGACCGCCTGAGTATCAAAAGCCAGAAAAGGACGGACAGCCGACACTACAAGCATCGACCACACTACCTGGAATACCAGCTACACGACTGTGTTTGCGTTTGGACCCCGATATGCCGACGAGGACTTAGTGAGGTATTTTTTTTCAACGCTATTCCGGACCCCACAAGATCATACGACGTCTTGGCAAACTGAACGATGACGTCGTGCCAGACGGCATTACGCAATCACAGCAGCACCGTTCGCGACCTGAAGTAGTCCATGTTGTACGCCTTAAGTCCTACCAGCGCTAACGAACTCTCGGATTTAATTTCTTTGTTTGTTAGTTATATGTCCTTAGTACGTGTGCAGTAGTTTTTTTTTATTTTTGTTCTTGTGCTTCTAGCATCGGGACGATGCTTTTTAAGAGTAGGGCATAGACACGTTTACTTATTTACCGTTTTCTTGGGGGCAGCATTTCCACCGCCAACTTAAAGTTATCGCTCAGCACTACACGCGCCTGCATGATTTGGAACTTACTCCAATGTTATCATTGATTCTATCTCTTGTTTAGATTCTCGTCGAGCTTTGCATAATCTGATTGCATGCGCTACGCGAATTATGTAGATGACAATACAACCTTCGACGAGTCATGTATTAAAAGCGATGCACTTAACCAGCCGATCAAATTTCCGACGGTCGGCGACTGTCTTCACCGCTATCGTTGTTCTTGGCTGTTTTTCTGTGAGATTTTACTAGGTGTTCGCCGAATAAGATGTTATTTTCGTGATTCATAGTTTTGCTACTGTGTTCTTGATTATCACTACAACGCTACACTATGTAAAAAATCTACAAACAAAAGCGTTCTACCCACATAGCTCCCCTGCTATTTTTCTTTACCATGAAAGATTTGCCCACTGTTATTTCTAGTTCTGCCTGCTTTGTTGTCCGAGCCAGACGAGCCAGAGCTACCGCACCCCGTGACAAGTTACAAAGAAATCACAGAAATGTACAGAAGCGGCAGATGTAGGCTTCCCCGTCCACATCCGCAACTCACCTGACTGCAGCAAACGATCATGCGACGCTCGCAAGCGGGGTAGCTAGCACATCCCGTGCTCTTGCACAAGATGTCCGCAACCGAGCATGACACTTCATGCCCGTTTTGCAGACGACCAAAAGGCACTCTAGCACACATCCTTGCAGAGTGCACTAAGCTCAACAACCCCCCACCATCCCCAGTCCCAACCCCCCCGAGCGATGGGAGACCTTGTTGTCCCGCCCCGACCTACTGACCCAGCTCGCGCTGGCGGCTAGGGGCCAGGAACTGCTGGACGCATATGGGACCTGAGAAGAAGGTTCCACCCCATCTGGTGCCAGCGTGCACCAACCGTTAGTAAGGGCTCAGTATAAAAGTTGATTCTCTCTCTCTCTGCTTTGTTGCCCATAATCGCGGTATTTACAGTAATATAACTATATCTTATAGCACAGCTCTTCAAGTAGTCCGTAATATTTCTGCATGGATCTACCACAGCGATGGCCTAATACAAACGCGCACATTGCTTCTAGGCCACCGCTGCCATTGTTTGTCATGTCCGTCTCATTGTACTAGAACTAATTTTCGCATAAAACCACTCATAATTCCATGTAATAAAATAAATAAATAAATAAATAAACCACAGTGGTGGCCCATCGCTAGCGTATCCGCCTCGTATACGGGAGGTACTTATTTCAAATTGCGGCGCCGCTGGAAACCCACAATCTTTATTCTAATCGGTAGAGACCTCCCATGGGCTGGTGCTTGGCTTGTTGTGGCGTTTCACATAACCAAAAATAGCCCCCTAGAGATTGCATGCTTGGTCTCTGGGCGCCTCGCGTACAACCACACACGGCTTGAAGAGCGTCCACCGCCGCTGTGGGAGACCAGTGCTGGCACCGCGCATATTTCGGTAAAATAGGTACAAGTGCGCTCCCGGCCTCGTGTTGGGTTATTGTAAGAATTAACGCTTGGAAATGGGTATTTGTGCCCAACCTGAAAGGGTCACCACCTCAAAAGGTGCATTTAGGGCGCCACATGAGAAATTACCGCCATAGGAGTGACCAAAACCCCCTTTTCCTTTTTCCTTATCTTTTATGGGAAGTGGGCGCGGCCGGTCACGAGGGTTTCGACGACAATTTAGGGTACAAGCTCATTTCTTCGCAAGCGTATCACGCCTGAAGACAGCCGAACGCGAAGCCGTGGTACATTTGTGCCCATTTAAAGCCAGTCGGTGCCTGGCGGCGGTGGGAATCGCACTCACAGCCAAGGCAGGCACATTACAACTTGCGCATGAGGCTTAAAGCTTCAAAATATCATCATCATCAGCAGCAGCAGCAGCAGCAGCAGCAGCAGCCTGTCTACGCCCACTGCAGCGCAAATGCCTCTCCCATATTGCTCCAACTACCTCGGTCATGTGCTAATTGTGCCCATGCTGTTCCTGCAAACTTCTTAATCCCATCCGCCCACATAAGCTTCTGTCGCCCCCTGCTACGCTTCCCTTCTCTTGGAATCCGTTCCCTAACTTTTAATGAACATCGGTTACCTTCCCTCGTTATTAAGTGTCCTGCCCATGCCCATTTCTTTTTCTAGATTTCAACTAAGCTGTTATTACCTCGCGTTTGTTCCCTCACCCAATTTGCTCTTTCCTTATCCTTTAAAGTTACACCCATCATTCTTCTTTCCATGTTGCGTTGCGTCGTTCTCAACATAAGTAGAACCCTTTTCGTTAGTCTCCAGATTTCATCCCCCTTAGATGAGTACTGGTAAGACACAGCTGTCATACACTTTTCTTTTGAGGGATAATGGCAACCTGCTGTTCGTGATCTGAGAATGCCTGCCAAACACAACCCAGCCCATTATTATTCTTCAGATTATTTCAGTCTCATGATCCGAGTCCGCGGTCACCACCTGCTCTACGTAGATGTATTCCCTTCCCACTTCCTGTGCCTCGCTACCTTCGTAAACTGGTGTTCTCTACCGAGACTGTTAAACACTACTTTAGTTTTCTGCAGATTAATTTTAGACCAATTATGTTTTGCCTCTTCAGGTCAGCGAGCATGCGTTTCAATTGGTCCCCTGAGTTACTAAGCGAGGCAATATCTTCAGTGAATCGCAAATTACTAAGCATACCTTAGTAACCTGCGATCTAAGTGTTGATGGAGAACACCTCCATCAACTCTTATCCCCAATCCTTCCTAATCCAGGTCTCTGAATACATCCTGTAAACACGCTGTGAATGGCATTGGAGAGATCGTACCTCCTTGCCTGACGCCCTTCTTCATTGGGATTTCGTTGCTTTCCTTATGGCGGACTACGGTGGCTGTGGAGCCACTATAGGTATCTTTCAGTATTTTTACATACGGCTCGTCTACACTCTGGTTCCGTAATGCCTGCATGACTGCTGAGACTTCGACTGAATCAAACGCTTTCTCGTAATCAATGAAAGCTAAATACAAGGGTTGGTTATATTCCGCAAATTTCTCTATCACCTGGTTGATAGTGTGAGTATGGTCTATTGTTAAGTAGCCTTCACGAAATCCTCCCTGGTCCTTTGGTTGACAGAAGTCTAAGGTGTTCCTGATTCTATTTGCGCTTACCTTAGTAAATACTTTGTAGGCAACGGACAGTAAACTGACCGGTCTCTAATTTTTCAAGTCTTTGGCGTACACTTTCTTAGGGATTAAGATTATTTTGGCATTCTTCCAAGATTCCGGCACGCTCCAGGTCATGTGGCATTGCTTATACAGGGTGGCCAGTTTCTCTAGAACAATCTGCCCATCATTTCAACAAATCTTCTGTTACCTGATCGTCCCCAGCTGCCTTCCGCCTTGGCATAACTCCCAAGGTGTCTTTGTTTCTTCTGGCATTACTTGTGGGATGTCAAATTTCTCTAGACTATTCTCTCTTCCATTAGAGTCGTGAGTCCCACTGGTACTGTGTAAATCTCTGCATAACTCCTCAGCCACTTCAACTATCTCATCCATATTAGAAATGGTATTACCGGCTTTGTCTCTTAACGCATACACGTGATTCTTGCCTATTCCTAGTTTCTTTTTCACTGCTTTTAGGCTTCCTGCGTTCCTGAGAGCATCTTCAATTCTATTCATATTGTACTTCCTTACGTCAGCTGTCTTTCGCTTGATGATTAACTATGAAATTTCTGCCAGTTCTATTCTAGCTGTAGGGTTAGAGGCTTTCATACATTGGCGTTTCTTAATCAGATATTTCGTCTCCTGCGATAGCTTACTGGTGCCCTGTCTAACGAAGTTACCAGCGACTTCTATTGCACACTCCTTCATGATGCCCATAAGATTGTCGTTCATTGCTTCAACACTAAGGCCCTCTTCCTAAGTTAAAGCCGAATACCTGTTCTGCACCTTGATCTGGAACTCCTCTATTTTCCCTTTTGCCGCTAACTCATTGATCGCTTTCTTATGTACCAGTTTCTTCCTTTCCCTCCTCAAGTCTAGGCTTATTCGATTTCTTACCGTTCTATGGTCACTGCAGCGCACCTTGCCGAGCACGTCCACATTTTGTATGATGCCAAGGTTAGCATAGAGTATACAGTCTATTTCATTTCTATTCGGGCTTCTCCACGTCCACTTTCGGCTATCCCGCTTGCTGAAGAAGGTATTCATTATCCGCATGTTATTCCGTTCTGAAAATTCTACTGAACTCTTTCCTGCTATTCCTTGAACCTATGCCATATCCCTCCAATGACTTGTCTCCAGCCTGTTTCTTGCCTACCCTTGCATTGAAGTCGCCCATAAGTATAGTGTATTTTGTTTTGACTTTACCCATCGCTGATTGCACGTTTTCAGAGAAGCTTTCGACTTCCTGGTCCTCGTGGCTGGATGTAGGGGCGTAGACCTGTGCGACCTTCAATTTGTGCCTCTTCTTAAGTTTCACAACAAGACCTGCCACCCTCTCGTGAATGCTATAGAATTCCTGTATGTTACCAGCTATAACCTTATTAATGAGGAATCCGACTCCTAGTTCTCGTCTCTGCGCTAAGGCCTGGTAGCACAAGACGTGCCCGCTTTTTAGCACTGTATGTGCTTCTTTTGTTCTCCTAGACTCATTGCACCCTATCATATCCCATTTCCTGCCCGCTAATTCCTCCAATAGCACTGCTAGACTCGCCTCACTAGATAACGTTCTAGCGTTAAACGTTGCCAGGTTCAGATATTACAGCAGCAGTGGCGCAGATGTAGAGCATCTGGCTCGCGTGCAAGAGGACCGTGGTTCGAATCCAGGTTCGATGCAGTTTTCTACCGGATTAAAAAAAATCCGCGTGTTAATTAATTTCTGTAAACAGGCCTGGAGTGCGGGATGATCCCGGTGACCAGAACCGGCAACGAACTCCCTCACCAGAGCAGGACTGGCCACCCTGGGGCCGTATTTGGCCACAACTTCCTATGTGAACACAACAATCGAACCCCGGCCCTGCACTTCATATTGTGCAAGTAACGCTGCCGGCGACTATGGTGGGTGCAAATTACATTAATTATAAGCCAATGGAATCAGACACGTCAAGCGTCTTGTGGGAACTATTATGTATTCGCTTCCTTTGAAGACTCTTGTCTGTGGCGGAGGAGAGCATTGTGTTATGCCTTTGACTAACTTTCCTTGATATTCTTGTGTGCTTTGTGCTGCGCTATGAATCATTCACTTACTAAAGGCTAAGAATACACGATGGGCCTTTCACGCTTGGAGCGTCTTTCACTCGTAACGTGGACACCTGAGCTCCACGGAAGCGCCGTTTCGCTTGTGGTGTGGCGCCATGTCACAGGAGCGCTGCCAACAAAACAAAGCGCCTGCAGAAAACTACACAATCAGAAAATTGTATTTTTCTCGTGGAAACGGCAAACACTGATTTCCTGCACGAATATACTTCCCACATAGCTTACGCCACATATAGGTGCACGCGCGCTTTCCTCGTGCTCACTTTTGATGTCTCAGAGCACCTGCTAAGAGACATTAGTAGCCCACAATTTATTTGTTTTTGCCAGAACTCCAGATCCTTATTCAAGGTACCTGAGCGAAAAATTTTGATAAAACCTTCTATATGTTATGGTAGAAGGAAATCCGTGAATTAGGAATCAAAGATATCACGAAGCGATATCATGAACCGTGGAACGAGGTCCCCTGGATAAAAACGCATTGAACGCATATCTCATCACCTTCACACGACTCTGGGATTGGCGACATTCTGTACCGCTAGAAAGAATAACCGCCCCGTAACGATAACTACCACATATATTCATTCAGAGTTGTCTAAAAGTGAATATGTCTCTTGTTCGCGGAAGAATATGTGCGAAATGTGGCTTTGACTACTGCAAATAAATTATGGCGTTTAACGTCCCCAAACGTGCAGTGGGTTTTGAAGGACGTTGCAGCTGTGGGCCCACAAATTCCCGCAGCCTGAGGCTTTTTGTAATTCGGGGTTTTACGTGCCAAAACCACGATTATGAGGCACGCCGTATAGTGGGGCCTCCGGCATAAATTTGACGACCTGAGGTTCTTTAACCTGCCCCCAATGAATGGCACACGGGCATTCTTTCCTGAAGAGTACGCAGGCGTTGTGCCCCTTCCGGTGGCAGTTGCCAGCCTGCTCCTCGCTTTCCCTTTCCTGTTAATTGCACGTATGTGTTAAAAACGAATAATAATAACAATATTAACAATAATAATAACTGCATGTCGCCCTCATCGAAATGCGGCCACCACGACTGGGATTTCATCCTGCGACCTCGTAACAATAAAATGTTATTTTCGTGATTCATAGTTTTGCTACTGTGTTCTTGATTATCACTACAACGCTACACTATGTAAAAAATCTACAAACAAAAGCGTTCTACCCACATAGCTCCCCTGCTATTTTTCTTTACCATGAAAGATTTGCCCACTGTTATTTCTAGTTCTGCCTGCTTTGTTGTCCGAGCCAGACGAGCCAGAGCTACCGCACCCCGTGACAAGTTACAAAGAAATCACAGAAATGTACAGAAGCGGCAGATGTAGGCTTCCCCGTCCACATCCGCAACTCACCCGAATGCAGCAAACGATCATGCGACGCTCGCAAGCGGGGTCGCTAGCACATCCCGTGCTCTTGCACAAGATGTCCGCAACCGAGCATGACACTTCATGCCCGTTTTGCAGACGACCAAAAAGCACTCTAGCACATATCTTTGCAGAGTGCACTAAACTCAACAACCCCCCACCCTGCCCAGTCCCAACCCCCCCGAGCGATGGGAGACCTTGTTGTCCCGCCCCCACCTACCGACCCAGCTCGCGCTGGCGGCTAGGGGCCAGGAACTGCTGGACGCATATGGGACCTGAGAAGAAGGTTCCACCCCATCTGGTGCCAGCGCGCACCAACCGTTAGTAAGGGCTCAGTATAAAAGCTGATTCTCTCTCTCTCTCCCTTGTTGCCCATAATCGCGGTATTTACAGGAATATAACTATATCTTATAGCACAGCTCTTCAAGTAGTCCGTAATATTTCTGCATGGTCTACCACAGCGATGGCCTAATACAAACACGCACATTACTTCTAGGCTACCGCTGCCTTTGTTTGTCATGTCCGTCTCATTGTACTAGAACTAATTTCGCATAAAACCATTCATAATTCCATGCAATAAAATAAATAAATAAATAAATAAATATATAGATAAACCACAGTGGTGGCCCATCGCTAGGGTATCCGCCTCGTATACGGGAGGTACTTATTTCAAATTGCGGCGCCGCTGGAGACCCACAATCTTTATTCTAATCGGTAGAGACCTCCCATGGGCTGGTGCTTGGCTTGTTGTGGCGTTTCACATAACCAAACATAGCCCCCTAGAGATTGCATGCTTGGTCTCTGGGCGCCTCTCGTACAACCACACACGGCTTGAAGAGCGTCCGCCGCCGCTGTGGGAGACCAGTGCTGGCACCGCGCACATTTCGGTAAAATAGGTACAAGCGCGCTTCCGGCCTCGTGTTGGGTCATTGTAAGAATTAACGCTTGGAAATGGGTATTTGTGCCCAACCTGAAAGGGTCACCACCTCAAAAGGTGCATTTAGGGCGCCACATGAGAAATTACCGCCATCGGAGTGGCCAAAACCCCCTTTTCCTTTTTCCTTATCTTTTATGGGAAGTGGGCGCGGCCGGTCACGAGGGTTTCGACGACAATTTAGGGTACAAGCTCATTTCTTCGCAAGCGTATCACGCCTGAAGACAGCCGAACGCGAAGCCGTGGTACATTTGTGCCCATTTAAAGCCAGTCGGTGCCTGGCGGCGGTGGGAATCGCACTCACAGCCAAGGCAGGCACATTACAACTTGCGCATGAGGCTTAAAGCTTCAAAATATCATCATCATCATCAGCAGCAGCAGCAGCAGCAGCAGCAGCCTGTCTACGCCCACTGCAGCGCAAATGCCTCTCCCATATTGCTCCAACTACCTCGGTCATGTGCTAATTGTGCCCATGCTGTTCCTGCAAACTTCTTAATCCCATCCGCCCACATAAGCTTCTGTCGCCCCCTGCTACGCTTCCCTTCTCTTGGAATCCGTTCCCTAACATTTAATCAACATCGGTTACCTTCCCTCGTTATTAAGTGTCCTGCCCATGCCCATTTCTTTTTCTAGATTTCAACTAAGCTGTTATTACCTCGCGTTTGTTCCCTCACCCAATTTGCTCTTTCCTTATCCTTTAAAGTTACACCCATCATTCTTCTTTCCATGTTGCGTTGCGTCGTTCTCAACATAAGTAGAACCCTTTTCGTTAGTCTCCAGATTTCATCCCCCTTAGATGAGTACTGGTAAGACACAGCTGTCATACACTTTTCTTTTGAGGGATAATGGCAACCTGCTGTTCGTGATCTGAGAATGCCTGCCAAACACAACCCAGCCCATTATTATTCTTCAGATTATTTCAGTCTCATGATCCGAGTCGGCGGTCACCACCTGCTCTACGTAGATGTATTCCCTTCCCACTTCCTGTGCCTCGCTACCTTCGTAAACTGGTGTTCTCTACCGAGACTGTTAAACACTACTTTAGTTTTCTGCAGATTAATTTTAGACCAATTATGTTTTGCCTCTTCAGGTCAGCGAGCATGCGTTTCAATTGGTCCCCTGAGTTACTAAGCGAGGCAATATCTTCAGTGAATCGCAAATTACTAAGCATACCTTAGTAACCTGCGATCTAAGTGTTGATGGAGAACACCTCCATCAACTCTTATCCCCAATCCTTCCTAATCCAGGTCTCTGAATACATCCTGTAAACACGCTGTGAATGGCATTGGAGAGATCGTACCTCCTTGCCTGACGCCCTTCTTCATTGGGATTTCGTTGCTTTCCTTATGGCGGACTACGGTGGCTGTGGAGCCACTATAGGTATCTTTCAGTATTTTTACATACGGCTCGTCTACACTCTGGTTCCGTAATGCCTGCATGACTGCTGAGACTTCGACTGAATCAAACGCTTTCTCGTAATCAATGAAAGCTAAATACAAGGGTTGGTTATATTCCGCAAATTTCTCTATCACCTGGTTGATAGTGTGAGTATGGTCTATTGTTAAGTAGCCTTCACGAAATCCTCCCTGGTCCTTTGGTTGACAGAAGTCTAAGGTGTTCCTGATTCTATTTGCGCTTACCTTAGTAAATACTTTGTAGGCAACGGACAGTAAACTGACCGGTCTCTAATTTTTCAAGTCTTTGGCGTACACTTTCTTAGGGATTAAGATTATTTTGGCATTCTTCCAAGATTCCGGCACGCTCCAGGTCATGAGGCATTGCTTATACAGGGTGGCCAGTTTCTCTAGAACAATCTGCCCATCATTTCAACAAATCTTCTGTTACCTGATCGTCCCCAGCTGCCTTCCGCCTTGGCATAACTCCCAAGGTGTCTTTATTTCTTCTGGCATTACTTGTGGGATGTCAAATTTCTCTAGACTATTCTCTCTTCCATTAGAGTCGTGAGTCCCACTGGTACTGTGTAAATCTCTGCATAACTCCTCAGCCACTTCAACTATCTCATCCATATTAGAAATGGTATTACCGGCTTTGTCTCTTAACGCATACACGTGATTCTTGCCTATTCCTAGTTTCTTTTTCACTGCTTTTAGGCTTCCTGCGTTCCTGAGAGCATCTTCAATTCTATTCATATTGTACTTCCTTACGTCAGCTGTCTTTCGCTTGATGATTAACTATGAAATTTCTGCCAGTTCTATTCTAGCTGTAGGGTTAGAGGCTTTCATACATTGGCGTTTCTTAATCAGATATTTCGTCTCCTGCGATAGCTTACTGGTGTCCTGTCTAACGAAGTTACCAGCGACTTCTATTGCACACTCCTTCATGATGCCCATAAGATTGTCGTTCATTGCTTCAACACTAAGGCCCTCTTCCTAAGTTAAAGCCGAATACCTGTTCTGCACCTTGATCTGGAACTCCTCTATTTTCCCTTTTGCCGCTAACTCATTGATCGCTTTCTTATGTACCAGTTTCTTCCTTTCCCTCCTCAAGTCTAGGCTTATTCGATTTCTTACCGTTCTATGGTCACTGCAGCGCACCTTGCCGAGCACGTCCACATTTTGTATGATGCCAAGGTTAGCATAGAGTATACAGTCTGTTTCATTTCTATTCGGGCTTCTCCACGTCCACTTTCGGCTATCCCGCTTGCTGAAGAAGGTATTCATTATCCGCATGTTATTCCGTTCTGAAAATTCTACTGAACTCTTTCCTGCTATTCCTTGAACCTATGCCATATCCCTCCAATGATTTGTCTCCAGCCTGTTTCTTGCCTACCCTTGCATTGAAGTCGCCCATAAGTATAGTGTATTTTGTTTTGACTTTACCCATCGCTGATTGCACGTTTTCAGAGAAGCTTTCGACTTCCTGGTCCTCGTGGCTGGATGTAGGGGCGTAGACCTGTGCGACCTTCAATTTGTGCCTCTTCTTAAGTTTCACAACAAGACCTGCCACCCTCTCGTGAATGCTATAGAATTCCTGTATGTTACCAGCTATAACCTTATTAATGAGGAATCCGACTCCTAGTTCTCGTCTCTGCGCTAAGGCCTGGTAGCACAAGACGTGCCCGCTTTTTAGCACTGTATGTGCTTCTTTTGTTCTCCTAGACTCATTGCACCCTATCATATCCCATTTCCTGCCCGCTAATTCCTCCAATAGCACTGCTAGACTCGCCTCACTAGATAACGTTCTAGCGTTAAACGTTGCCAGGTTCAGATATTACAGCAGCAGTGGCGCAGATGTAGAGCATCTGGCTCGCGTGCAAGAGGACCGTGGTTCGAATCCAGGTTCGATGCAGTTTTCTACCGGATTAAAAAAAATCCGCGTGTTAATTAATTTCTGTAAACAGGCCTGGAGTGCGGGATGATCCCGGTGACCAGAACCGGCAACGAACTCCCTCACCAGAGCAGGACTGGCCACCCTGGGGCCGTATTTGGCCACAACTTCCTATGTGAACACAACAATCGAACCCCGGCCCTGCACTTCATATTGTGCAAGTAACGCTGCCGGCGACTATGGTGGGTGCAAATTACATTAATTATAAGCCAATGGAATCAGACACGTCAAGCGTCTTGTGGGAACTATTATGTATTCGCTTCCTTTGAAGACTCTTGTCTGTGGCGGAGGAGAGCATTGTGTTATGCCTTTGACTAACTTTCCTTGATATTCTTGTGTGCTTTGTGCTGCGCTATGAATCATTCACTTACTAAAGGCTAAGAATACACGATGGGCCTTTCACGCTTGGAGCGTCTTTCACTCGTAACGTGGACACCTGAGCTCCACGGAAGCGCCGTTTCGCTTGTGGTGTGGCGCCATGTCACAGGAGCGCTGCCAACAAAACAAAGCGCCTGCAGAAAACTACACAATCAGAAAATTGTATTTTTCTCGTGGAAACGGCAAACACTGATTTCCTGCACGAATATACTTCCCACATAGCTTACGCCACATATAGGTGCACGCGCGCTTTCCTCGTGCTCACTTTTGATGTCTCAGAGCACCTGCTAAGAGACATTAGTAGCCCACAATTTATTTGTTTTTGCCAGAACTCCAGATCCTTATTCAAGGTACCTGAGCGAAAAATTTTGATAAAACCTTCTATATGTTATGGTAGAAGGAAATCCGTGAATTAGGAATCAAAGATATCACGAAGCGATATCATGAACCGTGGAACGAGGTCCCCTGGATAAAAACGCATTGAACGCATATCTCATCACCTTCACACGACTCTGGGATTGGCGACATTCTGTACCGCTAGAAAGAATAACCGCCCCGTAACGATAACTACCACATATATTCATTCAGAGTTGTCTAAAAGTGAATATGTCTCTTGTTCGCGGAAGAATATGTGCGAAATGTGGCTTTGACTACTGCAAATAAATTATGGCGTTTAACGTCCCCAAACGTGCAGTGGGTTTTGAAGGACGTTGCAGCTGTGGGCCCACAAATTCCCGCAGCCTGAGGCTTTTTGGAATTTGGGGTTTTACGTGCCAAAACCAAGATTATGAGGCACGCCGTATAGTGGGGCCTCCGGCATAAATTTGACGACCTGAGGTTCTTTAACCTGCCCCCAATGAATGGCACACGGGCATTCTTTCCTGAAGAGTACGCAGGCGTTGTGCCCCTTCCGGTGGCAGTTGCCAGCCTGCTCCTCGCTTTCCCTTTCCTGTTAATTGCACGTATGTGTTAAAAACGAATAATAATAACAATATTAACAGTAATAATAACTGCATGTCGCCCTCATCGAAATGCGGCCACCACGACTGGGATTTCATCCTGCGACCTCGTGCTCAGCAACGCAACACCATAGCCGCGAAGCCACCACGGCGTTTCTTCGGGCTTTTTAATGTGTGTCGAGACCCCGGTACCACGAGTGTTCTTATGCAAAGCTTTCTTTGCGGGCCCTTCTGGACTTTCCTGGCGGTGGCTGCTGGCTGGGTGCGGCACCCCACTTACCAAGTAGCTTGCACGCAGGGCACCGCTACCATCTTTATCACCCTCATAGGTGTCCAGGCATTTGGCTTTGTATACTTGGGAATTACTCAGCGATAAAACAAGTGATACTCATATATCCTCCTTGCAAAAACATGTGCGTCATCCAGAGCGCGCTTCCATTATTAAAGCAGCCTTTCTAACTTTTCTAAGACTACCCATTAGACGACAATCGCACTCGTCCCAACCCCAACCACCTCTTTCAGATGATCGGTGCGTGTTGGCGATGATGGTGATTTGTATACTTTGACACACACTCACAGCGAAGGATTGGCCAAGAAGCGGGCGCCACATTTGAATAAAGAAGTAATCTTTAAAGATTCTAGGCATTAAAACCAAGAACAGTTGCCTCATTGTTGAGCACGGGTGCGCAAGCGCACATGTGCGCGACAGTTTATTTTACGCCAAGGACGCATAAGTGAAATGTGCCAATTTATAGCACTCCTTCACGAAAGTTCCACTTCACATAGACACCAACATGCGTGTTGCATATGTATGACACGTTTTTCGTTCTATTCTTGCATATTTTTTTGTGTGGCCGCCGTGGCTGGCAATGAAACACGCGCCTCTTTGCTCAGCAGCCCAACGCTTTATCGCTACTGAACCAGCATGGCGGGTATTCGGCAATGAGAATTAAATGCAAGTAAATGTAAATGCGCTGTCAGTTTGCTACCTTCAATCTGCAACCGTAAAATGGGACGGTCTAACAAAGTGTCTGCGAAACGTTGGTCAATGTTTTCTGAACGTGGCTCGCTAACACTGGTTGGTTTGTCGTGTCGTCCTCGGTGCGCTTGCTTCGCGTTGTTAGTGAAGCGAAGTTACTTGATGTGCGTTATAGTATGAATAAAGCTTATCGGCCAGGCGTCACAAGGCTGCCATTGGCAAAAAGATGAATCTCCATATCAAAGCCTCAACAAGCTTTTATCCTTTTCCATTCACAGTATATGTTAGTGGCTATCCGCTTGTGGCCATTGAGTTTGGTAATGCAGCATTAAGAGGCCAAGAAGCGATAAATACCTGGTGGTACAACGAGTCCGCCTCTCTTGTGGGGCTTTTAACAGAGCATTATAGCTGAGCGGGTTTACGGCACAGCGGGTACAGCGGGCGAGCGCTGACGCCACAGCGGATGTACGTTACGCTGGGGCGGCCAGCGTGTTTACGGAGATCGTCGCTCGCTCGCTTTTCTCGTCTCCCCAGCGAAGCGCGCGCAGCGGACCAGCGTGGGTTTCTTTTTCTTTTTTTTTTGCGAAACAAACATGACGACCACCCGCAGGCACAGCCGTGGCTTGTTGCGGGCGTCGTCTTCAAACGCGGCGCGACAAGACTGCGCGACTGGAAAATCCCACGGTGAACATCCACCGCGTCGGGCGGACACCGTGGCCCACGCTCAAAGAATTGACTTTGCCCCATTCAAAAACTGAGTTGACCCACGATCACAACGCACCTGGCCCACCTCCAAAATTTGGGCGGCCGACGGCTAAAAAGAGTTAACCCACGCTCAAAACCGATCTGGCCCACTTCCAAAATTATCTTGGCCCAGCCCCAAAGTTTGGGTGCCCCACACTCGAAATAGAGTTTGGCGAATACGAGCAAATTACCAAGTGAAAAGTATCGAGCACGCAGAAGAGTCAGAATGCTTACGCATTCAATGCACGCAGGGGACACTTAGGTGCGTTTGCAACCTTTTGACGATGACTGAGTAGGATGTCTCCTAAGTCTTCGCTCATGGCCACAACAGCATTTGCCCTTCGACATGATGTCACGCGTTTCAAAAGCACAGACCGCGCGCCTACTTCCCGCGCCTAATGCCTCTAATCGGCAAAGGGTCCGAACTAATAATGAAGCGGCTAATATCCGAATTCGTTGGCAACAGAAGCGAATTGCGTTGCCAATCTTATATGACCTAATGAGAAGAAACGAACCAGTTTCAGGACAGCCACTGAGCGTTCGCTTTGATAAACGTCTTATTCTGCTATTATTGCTTTTCAAGTGATGCCCTCTTGCAAAATCCAGCATCAGGCGTCATGTCGGATTACGAGCCCAGTGCTCCGCGCTGGAGGCTGGGGCGCTTGGCAGGCACGGCATACTCGTAGGTGCTGGTGCGAATAGCAGCTCCAGAGCGTGAAATTCACGGTTCCTGGCCACCGCATATATATATATTTTTTTTAATGCAGACAAGATCTGAGAGCATTTTAGTGCAATGAAAAAATGTATAAACGAAAGCTTCCACGGGGATTTGAGCGTCTGACTTACAGATCCCAGGGCCAAGACCTTACCAGTACGCCACGCTGGCACATCGCTGTGGTTGAACAATTTGTCACATCAAGAGCCACACGCAATTTTAGTTTCGCAGACATGCGTCGCACAGACATGGTGGATGCGCATTCGCCCAGCAAGTAAAAAGTTAAGTCTGTATCAGAAAGAAAATGTTATCCGTATTCAATAGTATGCTCGGAAGTGCCACAACACCGATTTTCTTTTGCGATTGGTACTTTAACTTCAAAAAAAGCGCCAAATGAACCGTCGACATGGGACGCTGAGTTGTTACTGCCGATTTTGATGGCCGTTTCTTGCATATCGCGCAAGGGCAATGCAACATTTTCTTCGTTCAACGATCCGCTTCAATCGACACGTAAGTCTAGACAAATATCTTCGTCAGAGAAGCGCAGCCTAGCGCTGGCAGACACATCGGCGCTCATCACTTCTTGTGCTGACCCTGTATACACCAAAAAGTGTTTATTTAAGAACGCCGATGCGATATACCGGAAATATAGAGTGGTTTATCTTTGCTAGACTTGCTGGTTTCTGAGCCCTGACGGGCCGATAGAGTGTAGACGGAGTCGACTGCTACAGTAGGCCTAAGCTTCGGTCTAAGGGGAACGATCTTTGCGGGTGTACCGGGCGAATGCTAAATTGTGTGTACTTGAGCGTCAGAGCATTTTATCTATTATTTTTAGCACACTAGAGAAATGGAAGCGCACGAATCACCTCAGCTTTCGTATCGGTGCGATAGCATCAATCAGCGGGAGGCTTTCCGGGAGCCCGTTCGAATGTCTCTGAACGTCTTCTGGGTTTCGTGTAAACTGCAGAACACTCCGACCACAGCTACGACTCGCAGCCATCGGTTGCGTACAGACTACTAAAGAACGAGGTGTCATCTGCGTTTCCGCAATTTTGTTCAAGAATATAGCTATCCACTCAGTCAAAATGGTAATGCAAAAAACGAAATAGTTCTTCAATGGCAATTGTGCATGAATAAACAGGACATAAAGCATGAAAGGTGCATGTTCACGCACCTTTGTTCCAAGATGCGACACGATAGAGACTTATATGACTCCCAAATATAGCGTTATTTAGGACAAGATACTGCTATCTAGCTATAAAATTGTATAAAGCATATAATATTAATTATCTTAATTATGGGATTTGAGGTGCCAAAACAACTTTCTGATTACGAGGCATGCCGTATTGGAGGACTCCGGAAATTTCGACCACCTGGGGTTCTTTAACGTGCACTCAAATATAAGTACACGGGTGTTTTCGCATTTCGCCCCCATCAACATGCGGCCTCCGTGGCCGGGATATGATCTCGCGACCTCGTGCTCAGCAGCCCAACACCATAACCACTGAGCAAACACGGCGGGTTAAAGCATCTATTATTAAACAGCGCCTATAGTCCTTGAGTACTGGAACCAGCGCGGCGCAAACGCAACTAGTGCAGTTTGAAGCACGAGCCAGCGAACTGCTCCGTGTGTACAGCACAAAGCACTGTGCTTAGGCGTGATAGCAGTGAAGTCAGCGTCTCGTTCAGTGTGACCCAGCTCTTATCCAGCGTTCTCATTGGTGCTCCAGTGACTCCCAGCGAGCGTCAGCGTCCCCAGTGCGATCCAATGTAAAAAAAAAAAACGCGCTGGTTTCACACACTTGAAGACACTGAAAGACGCTGGTTTTTGGAATAAGGTGAACTTTTGCCATGGGCTGATAACGTCGCTGATGGAATTTCGTGGTCTCCAATCTTCAGCATACGCTGGTGACTGCGAGAATGGTGAAGGCTTTATGTTCTAAAAAACGACAACATGTATATAATATTCATAATGGCTCTTGCGGTTCGGTACAGACGTAATAGGAAGTACACAAAATTAAAAAAAAATCACGTTGGATGCGGTAGATTGTAGGGAGCGAGCTCTAACGGCGTGAAACTCCGGTAAGCGCTTAGAGAAGCGCCGACGGGTGTCGGGCCACACGCGACCACGTGCGCACAGCATTGAAGATCCTTGACGATTTGTAGCCGACGCACTAAACACCAGCCTCAGCGGTGCTCCGACGCCACAGGGGCCTGTGCCTCCAGCCGGTGCCGCAGAGCTGGTGGTGGTGACTGGACCTTCCAGATGAGATACGCCTTGCGATACAACCTGCGGGCGAGCAGTCGAGCTGTTAGCAGGCCCCATAGCAGAGCAGAGGAAGGGAGAGCTGGCCTGGTCGGTATTTTTATGTGGAAGACTACAAACGACACACAACGGACGACGGACACTGAAAACACAACTTGGGCGCTGAATCGCAACAGAGTTTGATAGGGATAATGCCGTATGAAGGCCGCACTCGTGTAAGGGCCGCACTCGTGTAGGGGCCGGATCTCAACTTGGCAGCCAAAATCTGCAGAAAAATTTACAACGGTGAAGCAATAGCGTTCGGTGCCCCGATGCCTCACGCGTTGCGTATTTGCGCCCGCCACTAACAGATAGCGAGAACTGCGCGTTGACCTATGATGCGGTAGTACAACAGGGGATAGAGGATGTGCGCAAGTGAAGGCTGCGCCGGCACAATTTTGACAAAAATGTCAGTCCCGCGTAAGGGGGCCGCACCTCTTCAATGTTGTGAAAAAAATGCGGTCCTTACACGAGTCTATACGGTAAGCATAAAGTACGTATACATAAACAATACACCTGCGATAGGCAATATACTTTTTCCCACTAAATATTCAGTTCTAAGCGAGCACTCGCTTTTTCACTGCCCTTCATCCTTCGTGCGCTGCTTCTAGTATTCCACGTAAAAGAGAGTGTGAGAGTATGATGAGTGTGATTGATTGATTGAGTTTAAGAGAAACATATCTTATTCGTAGAAAAGGTAAATCAGCCTTAGAAGCCGCGCTGAAGGTTGAGACTATAGTGACTTGTAAAAAACGAATATAGTCAGATAAATGTTAGGGAAACTTGTCAGCCATCTGAATGTAGCAGGGATACAGAGGTATTAGCAAAGGAAACCCATACGGGTTTATAAGGAAGAAAACCTCTCAGTTGAGAAAAGATTTGTCGCGGTGTGACATTCGAACCGGGGACTAACGCCTTTCCGGGCCGGTCGCTATACCATCTGATCTAACCAGGAGGCTAGCCGATAGCACCACGAAAGAGAATTTATCGATGACTTGAAGCCGAGCGTCATTTAATATGGCAAATCCAGTTATGCAGAATCCCGCCATGTGAAGGAAGTGTCATAAAAGGGAAAAATTACCATCAAGGCATTGGTCCCGGGTTCGAATCCCGGACCAAAAACGAATTCTCCCCCAACTATGAGGCTTTCTTTCTGAGAAACCCGTACGGGTTTTTGTTGTAGCTTTGCGCTATATTGGGCTGCATGGCAATTTTTCTTTTAATTACACTTCCTCCACCTTGCGAGGTTTCGCAGAACTAATTTACCCAAGTCGAATAAAGTGGCTGAAGCAGAACTCGCATATTGTGTGTTTCGCACACAATGTGAATGGAAACACCTACCTGATATTGTTACCACGTCCAGTGAGTCGTTTGACGCTACACTGAAGCGACGTGTGCATGAAACGCGCTTACGATACAGAGGTATTAGCATAACCACACTGCACCTCCTGTCTTGTCTCTTTTTACTTTGACACGTGTCATGTGACTCTTACCGACACTAATGCTTGTTGTTTTTATAGCTGTATGGTTATGACTGTAGTTTTTTTATTTAACCTGTAAGGCACTACGGCCACAATATTTCGTCTGGGCACATGTAGTGATGTTAAGTTATCAATAAATAACAAATAAATACTAGGAATGTTAATTGTGATTGCTAATGGAAAGGGATGCAATGGCGATGTGATGAAGAATAATCTACATTAGGATGAATTTTAATGGCAAGAATAAGTGAATGAATGGCCATCTATGGAAAGTAAGGTCGCTGTTGAAGCTAATACGTGAACGTCGAGCACGTGGTGTTTTTTTCCCTCTGTCAAGTGTACACTTATTCACCAAGCTTTGCTGCAGATGGCTTTTTTATTGGTGGCCTCTGCAGGTTTCTGTACATCTTTGCGGGGAAATTACACAGTGCCGACGCTATACGTGCAGGCAGAGTTCTATCTCATCACGTGTAAATGCCTGCGAGAAAGTAAGAGTCACAGCGACGCTGAATAATTGATCCACCCCCCCCCCCCCATCCCTATCGCAGGAATCAGCGCAGCGAGTTTGCGATGACAAGTGAGGCTGGCACCTACAGGAGCTTGCTGCCGCCCAGTGGTGTTTGTCTTTTAGATAGTGCAGGCCATTACTCATGTTTTTTTTTCGAGAATAAACAGATGTCATTCGTTTATCATGATCTTACAGGGGAGGGGGCGGGCACTTAATAAATTCTGCAGAAACCATCGACGACGATTGTGAATACAACTTAAGAGCCCGAGCGGGCCAGCGTAAACGAGAAATCAAGCAAGAGAGAATTAAATTGAATTCTGGGGTTTTATGTTCCAAAACCACGATTTTATTATGAGGCAAGCCGTTTTGGGGGACTCCGAATTAATTCTGACCACCAGAGGATTTTTAGCGCGTTCCCAATGCGCGGAAGACGGGCGTACTTGCATTTCGCCTCCATCAAAATGCAGCCACCGCAGCCAAGATTTGATCCCCCGACCTCGTGCTTAGCAGCGACACACCACAGGTGTTAAACCACCGCAACAGGTAGTGAGCGAGAGAGACATCGAATGAATACTTTTCATGCCGACTACCAACCAACCACGAAAACGGACGAACGAGGTAAAGCAACTATTCGATTTATAATGGGCCTCCTCAAAGGCCGACCAAACCATACGCAAGACTGTGCCTCTTCTGCAGTGTCGGTCTCTTTCACCTTTTAACCACTAGTATACAGAAAAAGATTTCCTTAAATATTATGAGGCTGGCCGAAAATACAGCTAACAGTGTTAAAGAGCCACGAAGATCATGTGCGCAATATGCCAGTCGGTGTAAGCGAAGCCTTCGCTTGCCACCACCAGGGCGCGTGCTGTCTCTACTCTGCCACTGCGGCCTGATGAAGACATCGCTTGTGCCAACCAATTGATGCGCGTTGCAACTTCAATTCCTGTTTTCATCCTGTCAGCGCCATCTTCCCTTCCTCACCATCTGCGCTGCCCTTTCTACCTAAAACTATCATCACCGCCGAAAAAAAAAACCGTCCTAAGCGCCAGGTGCCGTAATAACAGTTTTGCTTTGATTTTCTTGAACTAACTGCGGAAGTTACACCGCAGTAACTTCTAGAACACAGAAAAGCAACATCCCCGATAACCCGGACCAATTATCGACTAGAGAGTCAAATTTCGTCTGGTTCCAAACAGGAAAACTTGTTTTAACATGTCGGAACGAGTATTTTGGCGCGGATACCACAGAACAGGACCCACATGGCAATCCACAAGCTCACATTCTAACCCTACGTACGTTAGTTAGTACCTGTGAGCACGAGTGCAGGTGATTTTGAATGTGTAGTCTACAAATTAAGAAGCAAAATACTCAATGGTTTTTTTAACGGATGTCGATTTTGTAGTCTGTTTGTAGTTCTGTAGCCTGTAATGAAGCCAGCGAACCCATATTTGACGCAGCCATGGAAACTTGGAATTCCCAGCCTTGGGGACGCTAGAGGCAGCTTTACTTCACGGCCGCTAGCGAGGTACGCTGTGGACACGCATACCCAGTGGCGTAGCAAAGGCGGGGGAGGGGCCAGTTGTGGGGGGGCATTATATAATACGTCAGAAGACACCTGAAGCTTGTTATCCTCGCCTTCCTCGACTACACCCGGTGGGGAGGGGGGGGGGGACAGAAGACCTATGGGCCCCGGGTGCCAGACGACCTAGCTACGCCACAGCTCATACCTATGCATACATAAGTTAATAGTTTTAGAGTGTCCGGTATGGGGAACCAGCGCTGGATAGGCGGCGCGTCGAAAAGAGTGCGTTGCACGCCGCCCTGGCGACGAAACGCGGCATATTCCAGTCACACAACCACAAGACACACACACATACGCAGCCGTATTATAGTTCGTATGTTCTGTTTTCGCGCCGCTTCAAGTGGCGTTTTTGTAAAGAAGCTAGCGCCATCAAGTGAAGAAATGACGAAAGAAGCTTTTTAAGCTTTATATATTTTTCACAGTGCGTCGCGGCGAGCACGCGTGTTTCTTTAACGGTTGCGTCGTGTATCGATGCCATGCTTGCGTGGCTCCCTGCCGCTCAAATCTAGCAGTTATGGCTCCGGTCGTGCTGCGCTATGGTTTCGTAAGTATTAGTTGGCCTGAACATATTCCATATTTCTCTGGCTAGACACAAAAAATTCTGATGTTACTTCGCCACAGCAGTCAATGGAGAAGAAAGCTTTATCGCATCAGCTGACTCGCGCAAGCAAAGGTTTGAGTGCTCCGCTGCTTGATCCGCAACAATCCTGGCTACATTTAGCACTAATTACATATTACAATGGCGGCCGGACCGGCCGCCATTGGAATATGAACCTGGCAACGTTTAACGCTAGAACGTTATCTAGTGAGGCGAGTCTAGCAGTGCTATTGGAGGAATTAGAGGGCAGTAAACGGGATATAATAGGGCTCAGTGAAGTTAGGAGGACAAAAGAAGCATATACAGTGCTAAATAGCGGGCACGTCCTGTGCTACCGGGGCTTAGCGGAGAGAAGAGAACTAGGAGTCGGATTCCTGGTTAATAAGAATATAGCTGGTAACATACAGGAACTCTATAGCATTAACGAGAGGGTGGCAGGTCTTGTTGTGAAACTTAATAAGAGGTACAAATTGAAGATTGTACAGGTCTACGCCCCTACATCCAGTCATGATGACCAGGAAGTCGAAAGCTTCTATGAAGACGTGGAATCGGCGATGGGCAGAGTGAAAACTAAATACACTATACTAATGGGCGACTTTAATGCCAAGATAGGCAAGAAGCAGGCTGGAGACAAGGCAGTGGGTGAATATGGCATAGGCACTAGGAATAGCAGGGGAGAGTTATTAGTAGAGTTTGCGGAACAGAAAAATATGAGGATAATGAATACCTTCTTCCGCAAGCGGGATAGCCGAAAGGGGACGTGGAGGAGCCCGAACGGCGAGACTAGAAATGAAATAGACTTCATACTCTGCGCTAACCCTGGCATCATAAAAGATGTGGACGTGCTCGGCAAGGTGCGCTGCAGTGACCACAGGATGGTAAGAACTCGAATTAGCCTAGCCCTGAGGAGGGAACGGAAGAAACTGGTACATAAGAAGCCGATCAATGAGTTAGCGGTAAGAGGGAAAATAGAGGAATTCCAGATCAAGCTACAGAACAGGTATTCAGCTTTAACTCAGGAAGAGGACCTTAGTGTTGAAGCAATAAACGACAATCTTGTGGGCATCATTAAGGAGTGTGCAATGGAAGTCGGTGGTAACTCCGTTAGGCAGGATACCAGCAAACTATCGCAGGAGACGAAAGATCTGATCAAGAAACGCCAATGTATGAAAGCATCTCACCCTACAGCTAGAATAGAACTTGCAGAACTTTCGAAGTTAATCAACAAGCGTAAGACAGCTGACATAAGGAAGTATAATATGGATAGAATTGAACATGCTTTCAGGAACGGAGGAAGCCTAAAAACAGTGAAGAAGAAACTAGGAATTGGCAAGAATCAGATGTATGCGTTAAGAGACAAAGCCGGCAATATCATTACTAATATGGATGAGATAGTTCAAGTGGCTGAGGAGTTCTATAGAAATTTATACAGTACCAGTGGCATCCACGACGATAATGGAAGAGAAAATAGTCTAGAGGAATTCGAAATCCCGAAGGTAACGCCGGAAGAGCTAAAGAAAGCCTTAGGAGATATGCAAAGGGGGAAGGCAGCTGGGGAGGATCAGGTAACAGCAGATTTGCTGAAGGATGGTGGACAGATTGTTCTAGAGAAACTGGCCACCCTGTACACGCAATGCCTCATGACCTCGAGCGTACCGGAATCTTGGAAGAACGCTAACATAATCCTAATCCATAAGAAAGGGGACGCCAAAGACTTGAAAAATTATAGACCGATCAGCTTACTGTCCGTTGCCTACAAAGTATTTACTAAGGTAATTGCAAATAGAATCAGGAACACCTTAGACTTCTTTCAACCAAAGGACCAGGCAGGATTCCGTAAAGGCTACTCAACAATAGACCATATTCACACTATCAATCAAGTGACAGAGAAATGTGCAGAATATAACCAACCCTTATATATAGCTTTCATTGATTACGAGAAAGCGTTTGATTCAGTCGAAACCTCAGCAGTCATGGAGGCATTATGGAATCAGGGTGTAGATGAGCCATATGTAAAAATACTGGAAGATATCTATAGCGGCTCCACAGCCACCGCAGTCCTCCATAAAGCAAGCAACAAAATCCCAATAAAGAAAGGCGTCAGGCAGGGTGATACGATATCTCCAATGCTATTCACAGCGTGTTTACAGGAGGTATTCAGAGACCTGGATTGGGAAGAATTGGGGATAAAAGTTAATGGAGAATACCTTAGTAACTCGCGATTCGCTGATGATATTGCCTTGCTTAGTAACTCAGGGGACCAATTGCAATGCATGCTCACTGACCTGGAGAGGCAATACAGAAGAGTGGGTCTAAAAATTAATCTGCAGAAAACTAAGGTAATGCTTAACAGTCTCGGGAGAGAACAGCAATTTACAATAGGCAGCGAGGCACTGGAAGTCGTAAGGGAATACATCTACTTAGGGCAGGTAGTGACGGCGGATCCGGATCATGAGACGGAAATAATCAGAAGAATAAGAATGGGCTGGGGTGCGTTTGGCAGGCATTCCCAAATCATGAACAGCAGGTTGCCATTATCCCTCAAGAGAAAAGCATATAATAGCTGTGTCTTACCAGTACTCACCTACGGGGCAGAAACCTGGAGGCTTACTGAAAGGGTTCTACTCAAATTGAGGACGACACAACGAGCTATGGAAAGAAGAATGATAGGTGTAACGTTAAGGGATAAGAAAAGAGCTGATTGGGTGAGGGAACAAACGCGAGTTAATGACATCTTAGTTGAAATCAAGAAAAAGAAATGGGCATGGGCAGGACATGTAATGAGGAGGGAAGATAACCGATGGTCATTAGGGTTACGGACTGGATCCCAAGGGAAGGGAAGCGTGGCAGGGGGCGGCAGAAAGTTAGGTGGGCGGATGAGATTAAGGAATTTGCAGGGACGGCATGGCCACAAATTAGTACATGACCGGGGTTGTTGGAGAAGTATGGGAGAGGCCTTTGCCCTGCAGTGGGCGTAACCAGGCTGATGATGATGATGATGACATAAATTTGCCGGATGCATCTCAGTGCCGAGTCGTCATCCGCATGCGCATTTTTATAGACACATAGGTGGCTTAGTCGCGCGTGCGCCGGCACTATGCGCATACAACTCGTATTACAAAGCAGCTTCCCTCCCACATAATTCTTGGCAATGAATGGTTAATTTTTACCTTTCGTATCGTTCACTTGGTGCGGTAGCGTTGGAAGGGGCTTGGAGGTGGCATTGCGAAGGAAAAATGGTACATATGCCGGATGGTGCGTGCTATTGCTCATTTTGTTTCCGACGAAATACCGGCTGGAGATTCTGCTGTTTGGTACTGTCTGCCATGGCTGACCGTCTTCACTATCGAATAAACCAAGGATACACGCGAAATTTGATTTAGAAACCAGCCCGACACCGCTTGACAAGGCGACAAGACGGGAGCTTACTCCGCTCGCCTGACTGCTTGGATCCAACGCCGCCTCCGTTCTTGTTCGTAGGGTTTAGATGGAAAGACGCAGAAGGATGCATCCTCCCTCATCCCGACTTAGTTGTGGCACTTGTATACGCAACAGTATCGTCGGCGCCCTTTTGTTTTCCTTCGACTGTAAGAGCATGCAACGCAATTTTCGTCCGCGGGGGAGGCTGCATTGTACACGTTCTGACCACCAGGGCGGCGCTGCAGACGCCGTGAAAACTGTAGCGCTGGTTCCTCATTCCGCTAAATGGCGGCGTACTAGGCGTTTTGCCGGATGGCGGAGGGGCAAACTCTAGTGGCCTGCATGGTGCAGCCACCTCGTGGCGCGGAGCACAACCAGAGAAGCACAGAGCTGCTATTGCACTGAACAAGTGTTTTCTACTTGTTTACTCTGATAGCGAAGTAGAACACGATGACGCTGCTGCCTAAACTTTAGACAACCTGTGAAGTAGAAAACAATTGGTAACTTCTATACTAGCTCTGCGCTACCTGGTAGCTTCACCGTACAGACAATTCAACGTATGCGCTCCAGGTAACCCACTATTCCGCGCGATATGCCTCCCTTTAGCGGAATACCGGACCCACTAAAACTCTAACGTCAATCCTTACGGCTAGAGGATGGGACCAGGTGTGGCTATGCAGGAAGTGGCACATAATACACTTCCTAATATACTGTATAATTTTTTCTGTGTATTTGGATCGTTGTCTTTGCTAGAACGTATGACAATGTGAGGGTGAGCGTGAAGAATAGTGGCACAGCTCCGTTCACCACAATTCACCGCCCATGCTTTTGATATTGTGGCTGGAACATGCTTTGTTACGCGGACAACTAAGGAGCACGAGGGCGAAGTGTTACTAGGTAGATTTGTCTGGGAACTATTAGCCAATGACTCCGCGAATGTGGCTCATTCTCGTTTTAGCAAAGCAGTGGTTCGCCCCCTTGGCTGTCCTTATATGGCTGCAGCTGGACTAGTAAGTATAGCCATAGTAATTTATTTCTTTATTTATTACACTATGCCCAGGACACATTCTGCGTTAATATCAAAAGTTATCAAAAGATGCAGAACTAGAGCGCACAATTATGCACTCAAATAAAGAACGTCAAAAGAAGATTAAGCATGAAACGTACTATTGCTACAAGCGGGACAATCTTTTACGAATTGGGTACGTGCCACAAGCTGTAGTGGGGGACGGAGTAATAGAGGGTAGATAAAGAGGACGTGCGCTTTGCGATAGCGGAACCTCTGCTTGCGATCAAGGCCTTCGGTTACGTCGTGTCCCAATAAACCCCACCTTCACAGAGTCGCCCGTAACAATATTATCAAGCTATGGTCGCATAATCCGCGTAAAGCATACAGCAGATAGTCACTGATAGCTGTTTTAAAGGCCGTCCAGTCTTCAACGTGGGTAACGCAGGAGGAACGCACGAGCAAACGTGTTCCTTGCAGAAAGCTCCAGTACCGCTTCTAAAGCTTCTGACACCTGAAGGCTCGCCGATGATGGAATACGATGCAGCCAGAGCTAAACATGAAGCTCGCTTCACGCCACGCGTCGACACCACTCGAACGACTCCACTCGGCGCGCTTGGCTCGTTCTCCCCAAAAACCTCATTGGCCCTCCCCCGTCGTCCCCCGAGCGGACACCAGCCGAAGAACGTGGACTGCAAGATCGACTGATCTTGGCGGTCATCCGAAGTGTCAGTTACTTTCTACCCTTGACTGCAGATGGCGGTAGTTGTCGGCTCGTTGACCAAGAAAAAACGGCGACAAGAGATAGGGAACACAGGCTTGACTCGGAGAAGAATGTTTTGCTTTAAAAGAGTCATGCTGCCTTAGTCCTGTGCATAATGCCTTGCGAAGGCAAGCGGTCACTGCTATGTCTCTCACAAAGCTCACTGACCATAGGCTGTACAAAGCGAAGCCCATCCATGTGAAGCTCTGCAGCAGCAGCAGAAGGGCGAGAGGCATGGCCAGCAACCAGGAGAGACGCGCCAGTGTGTGCGTCGCCTGGAGCCAGGCGAACGTCAGCACCAGCACCAGGCTGAGCGTGAAGAGCACGCTGAGCGCGAACAGCACGTGGTCCGCCAGGTTGTCGCTGTCCAGCAGCCAGTCGACGAAGCTCTGCGCGTCCCACAGTACGCACAGCTGCGTTTGGCTCACAGCACTTGCCGGCTTTATCTTTAACCATACTCACAGAAAACGTTCTTTTGGAAGAACTGTTCGCCAGAACAAATGCCAGTCAGTCGTGATCAGAATCGAAGTTTGTAAAAATCGTCTAACTTTCTCTGCGAACCCTCACCGATTTTCTTGACCGTGGCTGCTGTGGGCTGCTGCTGTCTCGTCGAATAGCTCATACTTACAAAAAAATTGAATAATGCGCCAGATGGTAGGATCTAACCTTGGCCCCCGGCACAGCAAACCGATGCTCTAACATCCACAATCGCATGTACACTTGTTTCATTGGCAAGGCCAATTAACTCCTTGACAAGATCGCCGGATGAACGACATTGCGTCAGCCCGACTGTGCAAGCGGCCATGCTCGCGGGCCAGTTTCCTATACGCCAAAGACGCGCGAATGAAATGGCCATGTTTAATGGCATTTTATCAACCATCTCGCGAAAGGTTCATTACACGTTATTTCCAAGAACTCTGTTGGATCTGCATCATTCTTTAGGATCCTAGTAGAAAACGAGATATAAAAAATCACAGAGGTGGTCCAAGAGCACGACGGTGCAGGGGTACAACGTTTTGAATGTCTCACAACAATTGCGAAAACAGCAATAAAGGCTGAAATTTACTAAAACAAGAAAATAACCACCCAAATTCTAAACCTTAAGGAATATATTAAGTAACGGCATTTTATAGACGCTAATACGATACCTAATTTAATATGTAGAAAACAGGGACTGTTTCACAAAAAGGACTTTTTCTAGAATTGTTATAAGACCCAGTTCCGCCTAATCCTCGTGCTCGGTATAATATAAAAAAATAATTTGGGGTTGTACGTGCCAAAATCACGTTCTGATTATGAGGCATGCCGTAGTGAGGGACTCCTGAAATTTGGACCACCTGGGATTCTTTAACGTGCACCTAGATCTAAATACACAGGTGTTTCTTTTTTTAATTTCGCCCCCATCGACATGCGATATCGGTGGCCGGGATTAACAAAGGCGACGGCCAATGCCAAAAAGAAGCTACGAATGAAAACGTGTGTGAATTTGGTCCCAGTGCTCCGAAGATACATAGCGATGTGTGTTTTTTAATGAAAGATACGGTGTAAAATAATTTTAACCCTTAAAAATGAATCAGGCTGTAAATCGCTTGATAACTCCCACCCTTACACTCTTCTTGAGTGACAGTTTTGAGGAAGAAAATTTATTTAAAGTGTAGTAGAGCGCTCCAAATGTAGATAAAGCCGTAAAATATGCGATACGTCCAGCAAAATTATTCCCTAGAAATCAAATTGAAATTTCAATTTGATGCAAATCTAGCATAATTATTATTCTCAAGAACAACACTACAAAATACGCTTGATGGTACAAAATTATTCACTAACACAAAGAGGATAATAGAAGACGATATTTCAGCAGCCGGATGCCGGACGTATTAGCAAATGTGCCCGACCCATCAAACAGCCCTCCCGCACAAAAGGCTTAGTGGATTTGACGAATAATCTGAAGCAGGGCAAGTTGCTTTGCTTATACGAAAGAATATACAAGAAACGCTACAACTGATGCCGCTGGCCGGCGTCTCGACTTACCTTCTGATTGTCCCAGCGGATGTTGAAGTCATAATGGCAGATGTGGCAGGCGTACACTCGATTCTGGTATATCTGGATTGCAACGCAGTTGGCGTGGGCGTGGCTGAAGTTGCCTGCGTTACGAAAGCGGGCGGGATGCTTTGGAAAATAAAAATTAAAAAAATAACGTTTCTCGCGGAACACTTGCTACAGGCAGCACCCAACTCTTATGCTTACCTTTGGCCATGCATTCTCACTCATATTTTTTTAGCGTTATACAATATCGGTTTGGCTTTGGAGTCATCGTCTACTTAATACTTTGGCATACATTTTCTTCTTAGAGATTTGCGTTGAAATACGGGAAGGCCGTGTTCATACAGCTATCCATTACCCAAATTTTGTCATCGTAGGAGAGCAATATTGCGGGAAACGAGCCGTACAATGTAAAAGTACGAACCGACAACAATGCGTTCAGCATCGATCGGAAGTTGATCCTTTTGTGCACGCGGATGTTGGTACCCCCAATGCTTTCATACATAAAGCATTGGGGGTAAAGCATTGGGGATAAAGCAAAAGCTACAGATATTCTGAGAATTGTCTACTAATGCCTAAGCACTGTTTGGTTCTGCCGCGACTTTGTTTTAGCTTACTTGCTTTTCCTACCTTATGCGCGTCTACCAATGGCCTTTCAGGTGGCAAAGAATGCTTAGGGTTTGGTACACCATTGTCAGATTTTCTCGCCGCATCTGGCCTCTTCAATGCAATCGTACCAATTGAAATGGAACGCCCGGCTAGCGCGCGCCTCGACAGAGCAGAGTGGTTGAGAGGGAATAGCTACCTGCTACAGCAGCGCGTGATGCGTTGAGTGAGGGGTGGTAGTGGTGGTGAAAACATTTATTGCTAAATAATTTCAGAGAGGGGGGGGGGGGCACAATCTCCCTTACTTGGCACGAGGAAGCCCTTAGGAGCCGCCCTTATAGAGCAAAGGAGAGCCCTTGGAGGGTTATGCGCTTCAGGGCGTCGGCGATGATCGGCTTTCGTTTGTAGCAGCGGAGCTGGCCAATAGGGTCTCCCAGTATGACTATGCCTTGGTTTGGTATGGAGGGTGCAGGCAGATAGGGAATGTGAGGAGGACATGTAGAAAGTCTGCCGGTTCAGTAGGGGGTAAGGATGTCTTTGAAAGTAAGTAGACGCTCCCGGGCTGGCGTAGGGGGTCCGACTCCGGACCTGAAAGTAAGACCTCGGGCGAGGGGGTGGGCGTCCTCGTTACCCGGGGGTCCAGATGAGGGTTACGGGGTGGGTAGAGTGCCAGAAGCGTAGAAACCAGGCCGTGGTGCGGGATACCGGGCCTTTGGCGAAATTGAACAGGGCAGATTTTGAGTCGGAAAATAATTTAGTGGCAGAGGTAGAGAGCGAACGCAATGGCTGCCTCCTCTGCAGTTTCGGATGAGTCTGTGGTGATGGAGCCTGATGGGAGTAATTGGGCCGGATTGGTAGCGAGGGCGAAAACAATGCGGGAAGCCGACGAATTGGTTGCCGCGTCCACATAGGCTACCTCAGAACGGTCGCCGTACTGCTTGTGTAGGACTTCGGCGTGGGCTGCCCTGCGTTTCCCGCCATGCTCGGAGTGCATATTCTTGAAGATGGGACGAATGATGAGATAAAAATGACGGTCTGGAGGTAGGGGGACTACATCGGTAGGATGGGTGATCGGGGTGGCGTAAGGGGAGAGCCCAGCCGCGATGCCATGTCACCTTCGCTGTGGCTCTCTTAAGCCTGTTTTGTGGCCACGTTCCTTGTGCCCACAAGCTCTCGCGTGCGTTCCGACTTAGCCTCCGTAAGGCCCAATGAAAACGCGCCAAGCGTCTCAATGGGCTCGCTTCGCCGCGAGCGGTTTAAACTACGAGGACGCTCCGCAGAGTTCAATATTGGACATTGGGCCACCCGAAAATTTCAGTTGGCCCACTCCCCTCACCTGAGTTGACCCAGCCCCAAGTTCCAACTTCGCCCTTCCCCTAATCGAAGTTGGCCCAGCCCCGAAGTTGAGTTGGCTTACCCCGAATTTTCAAGTCGGCCCTCCCCCACATTTAACTTGACCCGATCCCATATTTCAAATTGGACCACCCCAAAATTTAAGTTGACCGGCTCTGAAATTTTAAGTAGGCCTGCCACCAAATTTAAATTGGCCAACGTCCAAATTTCACATTGGCCCACCCCCAAATTTCAGTTGGCCCACCCACGGACTTCAACTTGGCCCACACTCAAATTTAAGTTGGCTCATGTTCAAATTAGAAGTTGGCACGTGATCAAATTTAATTTGGCCCATGTCCGAATTTCAAGTTAACCCACCCCACATTTGAAGTTGGCCCACCCACAAATTTCAAGCTGGCCCATTCCCAAATTTCAGGTTCGCCCATACCGAAATTTCAGTTGGCCCACTTCCAAATTTCAAGTTGACTGAACGCCAAATTTCAAGTTATCCCACGCCCATATTTCAACTGGCCCACACAATAAGCCTCCTTATGCACCTTCTAAGGAGCCATATGTATATGCATGGGTATCCTGTTTTTGTTTTATTTATTTCTCTTTAAATTCTCTATCAAATTCTCTATATTTACATTATCATAACGATTATAAGTCTCAACTTTGTGAATTAAGCATTTCTCTGCAGGTACAAGACATTATACTTTTCACGTGACAGGGCGGGAGGTGGCCAAAGAGTGCTTACGCATTAATAAATTATTCGCGCCCGAAGGAGGCGCCTGTATTACTTTACGTTAAAAATTATTTCTGTCAGACACACGTTATCTGTTATGTTTCTTTTTTCAGAGTTCCAGAACATGCCTCTCAGATAATGTTGAATATCATTCCATATAGGCATTATTCAGTCAAGGGGCCATTACGTGTAAGCGGTGGTCTATTGCAGTTACAGAATGTGTGCCAAGAGAAGAGAAGCCCAATCGAGGACATGAATAAATTAGGTGAGGTGACGAAATGTTTTACAGGTGCAACTTGAATCAACCAGCGCAAGACAGGGATAATAGCAGATCGCTAGTAATGGTTACAGCTCTTGCAACGTTCGTATGCTATGGATATATATATATATATATATATATATATCAAGCAGCGCAAGACAGGGATAATTGCAGATCGCTAGGAATGGTTACAGCTCTTGCAACGTTTGTATGCCATTGCCATGGCACGGTTGCCTGCTGCCCTGCAACTCGACCATCACTTCCCCGTGCAGTCCTCAATACACGTGGACGACATCACCCAATGGGTGCGGGGACCCCCGCAACACATCCGCAAGGCACGTGCGGCCCTACAGAGAGCCCTGGACACTGCGGCTGCCTACTTGTGCAGCATCGGCCTTACCATCTCGGCCAGGAAGACCGAGGCCTTGCTACTAAACCCCAGAGCATCGGCCCAGTGCTCAACTGGCCGGCTGCGGTTGGAGGGCGTCCAGATCCCATGGAACAAGGCAGTCACCTACCTAGGGCTGCGCATTGACCATCGGCTGAACTGGCTGCCGGCTACCAAGGCCCTGTGCGCCCAGGCGCTTCGGGCCCGCAAGGCTATCTCACAGCTCCTTGCCCGTGGACAGGGCTGTACCACCAGGTGGGCCCTGCAGCTACTTGAAGCTGCAGTCACTTCACGGCTACTGTATGCCCTCCCTCTCTTGGCGCTGCCCCCACCCCGCCTGCGGAAACTGGAGCTGCAGCATCGGTCAGCAATACGGCTCTGTCTTGGCGTTCCCCGAACCTCACAAGTGGCCGCCACGTTGGCTGAGGCAGGTGCCTTGCCCCTGTCATTACTCTTCCTACAACAGGGGTTACGACACATTTATTGCCTACACCATGCCGCAGATGGTCCAGCACTCCTGACCCGCCTATGCTGCCGGCCAGCATCACACAAGGGACGGCTGTGTGGCCTCTATAAGGAGGCCATAGGGGACACGCCCGCAAACGTTGTACAGCCTCGCCCACCACATCGACCACCAATCCCTATCTCGACGGAGCTGCCAGGTGTCTCGAAGAACCGTTCCCCAACATGTGCCCTACAGCAGACGGCAGCCCCTCTCCTCTAAGAGAGACTTGGGGACCACCTTCACATCTTCGTCGATGGATCCGTGATACCGGAGAATGGCTCGTCCACAACAGCCTGCGTTGCACCGGCCCTACGAAAGAGCAAGCTGTGCTGTCTCCCGGGGCACGCAAGTTCTACCACAGCAGAGTTAGCAGGACTCCACCTTGCTGTGGACCTACTTGCAGAGGAGCTACCAGCGACGCCGGCAGCCATCTTCTGCGACTCCAAGGCGGCGATGTTCTGCCTGCAGAACCCTGACAGGGCTAGCCTTGGGGTAGCGCTGCTCTCTTCAAGACTGACGGCCCTTCAGGACGCAGGATGCTCAGTATCTCTGCATTGGCTACCCGCACACGTGGGGATCGCAGTCAATGAAGAGGCGGACACTCTGACAAGAAGTGCCCACCACACAAGCGTCCCCCTAAGCCCTGCTGTAACGGCCGCAGACTTCTCGAGACACACGCTGCGCCGGCACATCATCGCCTGCCACCCGGACAAACGGGTATCTCTGGGCCGGCCTGCACGGCCTCTTCCACAGCACGGCCTCCTACGAAGGGATGCCTCGTTGCTGCTCCGACTGCGAGTTGGCTGCTACTGGACGGCAGCCCGCCGGCACCGCCTTGGGAAAGCCACCTCGCCAGCCTGTGCCTCCTGTGGTGAACCAGAAACTCCGGAGCACCTCCTGCTGGCCTGCCCTGCTCACATGCAGCACCGCGGTCGACTTCTGCAAGAGTTCCACCACCTGGGGCTTCCATGTTCACGACAGGAAGATATCCTCTTCCCCTGTCGTAATCAGCTACCAGCCTTCGTAAGTGCCGTCGAGTACCTCGACTCGTCGGGGCTCTCGGCGAGACTATAGGACATTTCTACAAAGACGGATGGACGCACGGCCATCCCACCACCTCGGGCTTCCTGATCGGCCACTACTTCGCTTCCATCTCTACGGCCCTCTACCTTTCTCCTTCCTACCCTCTCTCTCTTTTAACCCCATCCCCTCCACCCTGCTGGGGCAGAGCCGTGCTCCCGCATGGGTTGCAGAAAATAGCGCTAGCCTTTTCTCCTTCCCCACAAGAACCACTTCTCGTATGCTATGGATATATATATATATATATATATATATATATATATATATATATATATATATGTGTGTGTGTATAGCACACGAACGTTTCAATAGCTGTAACCATTCGCCGCAGAACACATATCATTCACAACGGTTCTCTACCAAAACAAGCATATTACGCATTACGTAGTTGTAATGTGCTTAACATACTTATCAGCGCCTACACCGCAACCTTTCCATCCTTTGCACGCCATCATGCATAGTATCACTATACGAACTGTTCCCCAGAACGTGGGTAGAGACGGATGTACAGCTAGAACATGGCTAGACTAGCATTTTCTAAGAAAGTAATATAACTGTTGGGATAAAGGACTATAAGATGTATACATTTTCGATACGACACTTCGGCTCGCCGCTCGCGCGTGCATTAACAGCTTATGAAAAGTACACGAAAATATCAGACGACGCCAGAGCAGCTACGGAGGTTCTGGGATATAACGGGAACGCATTTTTGTTGGTGGGTTCGGTCGAGGCCACCCTACGTGCCTTAGTTCGGTGCGTTTTAAGGCTAGAAGCATTACAATCATACCAGAGTGCAAAGTTGGCAGCTGCTCCAGAAGGGCGAAGCATTCTAAAAAATTGGCAGTGGCTTAGCTCAGCTATGCCAGGATATACGCAGCGTAAAGGTGCGGTTATGCTTGCTTAATCTCTTGCCTTGCTTGCTAACCTTAGCTTATCCGGCTATGGCCTTGTTTGGTCTTGTAATAAGATGGACAGCATTGCAACAATGAACACATCCTATCTTTATTAAATCACATCCCGGTCCGTCGCTCAATGTCTGGTTGTTTCTCTATGGCCATAAAGACAGTCCGATGGTCAGAGTAGTAACACGCGTCTCGCTCGTTCTTTCGACGCTCGACGGCCAACTGCCAAATGACAACCTCGGGGTCTGAAGAATTTTGTTTTCCAGTCTTTTGCGCCGACTGGCAGCGGCTCGACTCTCCTTAATCTCCATGTCGAGCGCCCTGCATCAACCGCCTCTCCCGCGCATTGATACGCACGGTGCGCCCTCCTCGCGCATGCGCAGTGCAGCCGCGTGGCGCCGCAATCGTAAATGCAGCAGCGGGCGCACACGGCGCCGGATGTGTCTGCGGAGACTGCGACGTCACACCTCTGGAACGCGCCGCAGTCGGCGGCGGCGAGGGCTAACTTTAGCGAGGGCGACGCAGCTGCACCTCTCGTGGCGTCACGCGGCTCTCGCGCATGCGCAGTATGGCAGGCGCAGAAGCACGCGAAGCTCGGCTCCAACCCTCGTAGTTGTAGCTTTACGCTACAAAATACGCAGGGGGATATGCTGGCATTTCACAGCACGCGGGGCAACTTCTACTGCGCGGCAGAAACAGCGCCCTGACAACTATAACTTCTTTCATAACACTCGCAGGATCAGAGGAGCTTCCGCGCCCGCAGTTACAGGCGTCGCAACTCAGTAGTGCACGAGATGAAAGCAAAGGGAAACCCGGAGCTTTTGTAGCTTGAAGTGCACTTTCCATACCACTGTATGGTACCACGGCTTGATACCGTACACAAAACGTACTGCACAATCCGAACGGTTGTATTTGTGTGCGCAACACCCATGCGCCAAACATTGGCGTAAAAAAAATGAAAGTTCTTTTTTTTTATCTGTCTTTCATGCTGCAAGCGACAGGCAGAACGCTGACATGACTCCGCTGCAGAACCAACTGAGCAGAGCGTAAGATTCACTTCGAATTTTCGTTATTTCAGGCCAACAAAGTCCGTGCCTATCACGTCCCCTGGTAATCTTCCAACCTATACCTCATACCATCGAATCCTCCTGCCCGGATCGCGCTTGCACTATCGATAACGGCACAGCTAGGCGGCGGCACCCACGGCATGGACTATCGATTTCACTCGAAGCACGAAGCACATAGCAAGGTGTAGGGTTGCTCGTGAACTTCACGGACGATGTTCTAGCTACACGCGCGTGCGACACGTGGGAACCACGCAGCATGCGCGGCAACGGGCTGCCTACAGAAAGAATAGCGCCCTTATAGCTGCCAGGCGTCTCACACCGCTGACCTAATGAGTAGCACCAACGGCGGCATTGAAGTCGAACACGTCAATGGTACACGAGATGGTACGGACGGGGAACCGTCGGCGTTAGTCACCACCCAGTGAAATATTAGATAACGCTAGCTTTACGTTTACTGTGAGTTCTGCTGAGGCTAGTGCATTTTTTCATAAGCTCAATAGGAACGCTAGTGGGGTGATGGTGAGCGTACGAGCAATGCTCATAACAGCAGTGTAAGGGATAACTCTGTCCTTGCTCCACCACCAAGCGAACTTGGGTTCGTTCTTTTTGCAGCCAGACGCACTCCACGTCTCTGCAGACTACTTTCAGCGCGCCGGAGGTGCATATGACGCCGATAGCGGGATACCGAAAACTTGTAGGCGCCAACGATCCTGGTGCCATAGATTCTCCTATGTGCCTAGAGGGAAATCTGGCGCGGTCGTCTATGGGAGTTTCCTGATTGACGCTGTGCCGTCACGGGAATTGTGCCGTCGTGCGATTTTCCGAATTCGCCATCAGTAATACAATTACAAACTCTACGCCTGGGCATCGCCTCGACGCAGCACATAAGCGACGCGACGCCCGGCGTAGACGCAGTTCTCTGGTTGCTTGCGTTATCCACGCGTTCCTTGTCCGCGCAAGCTGTCGCCTTAATTCTGGCATCGGCTGTCGTCAATGGGAAATGGACGCGCGTAAGTTGCTACTTCGTGGGGTCGATCGCATCTCGCGAGTGCCTTCACCTTAAGAGTATATAGCTTACACCGGGGCATTGACATGACTTTATTTCTGCTCCTCAGAAGATAGCCCACGTGTCTCCTTTGCTGAACAGATGGATCGAAAATGCAGAAACCAGGAGCAGGCCGGCCACACAAACAAACGCAAAGACCCGTTTACGTCATTTGCAGAGGAAGTGGTTTGTCAGTTTCCCACCATGTGCGCAAAATATTACACGGCACGAAGGGAACGCTGAGTCAAAATGAAGATTAAAGGGAGACAGGAGCTACTTGTCCAAAAAACCCGCCTAGTCATTTCATGGCAATGCATTGCGGACATTGTGATTGCAACCGTCTTTGTCCGATGAAACAACAACAAGTATACTTTAGGGACACAAAGTCAATAGACCAGGTCTTGTCATGGGGGTATATCACATAAAAAGGTATGGCCAAGAATACCTTAGTGACGGTTTAATTGCCTTCCATGACAAATAGGTTACATTTCTTGATTGGCCGTAACGTGATTCATGGCTTGCATGTCGCGTTTCTTTTTTCGTCAGTGTTTTCGCTTTGATCTGCTTTACTTTTATTTTATTTTTTGCTCTCCGCATGCATGCGGGATTTAGAGTGTCGTTCAACCACTACCCTTCCAATATAAACTTTAGTTGCGAGTCATGGCTTGTCTGCTTCCACTGTCCTTTGTCGGTCGCGCTGTTGACTTTCGTGTGCACTTGTACCAAGTTGTCCAACTAGCTACTCTACTGCCGGAGCGTTAGTGTTTGTGCGTACAAGGCTCCTGCATTTAGTCGTAGGCAGAACGCACTGCCGTGGATTCTCTACAGAGCCGATTGAGCATAGCGAGACCGTGTGTCCACTTTGGCTTCATCGCCTTTGCAAGCAAAGGAACTGCGCGGCTCCGCGTTTATGAAAACCTCCAACCGCTGCACGCGCGCCGCGCATGTGTCAGATACCGTTAAAGCACGACAACGGTGGCTTCAAAGGTGCGAACTCGCTTCGAGTGTCCCTGCAATTGCTATCGCAACAAAAGAGTTTTCGAAGATGTAAGGAAGTCCAAACAACTAAATCAAATAGCCTTGTGGAGCTCTCCTTTCACAAGGCTGTTCGCGTACCCTCCTGAAGTTGTCGGAACATATTTTGCCATCGCCCAAACTAGACGCTGCGGTGTATATGGTCGACTTTGCAAAAGTCACAATGCCGTATGAACGCAGCAGTACCAACCGTATTCGAATTCGTGTACTGCTCGTGATTCCCAATAGGCTGAAATGCCATATCTGCTGCTCTGTAGACGAATATAACTTCTGATGACATCACCTTTGAAACTGGGTGGTGTCAAATATTCGCCTAGCCTACCTTGCGCTAATCAGGCTTTACTGTATCAGTTGCAGTGTAACATGTTGCATATCTTTACACCAGCTAGCTCTGTTAAAACTTTGTCTCTCTATTTGAAGTTCCCTGCCTGTATCTAGCACGGCTCTATATCTTCCCAGCTTCTTTTTTCTACCAGTACTCTAAAGGTGCCGCAGTGTTAGTTTCTTTACCGAGTGTTAGTCTGCCATGTACATGAGGCATCTTCCTTATCTGGACCGCTGATTAGTTAGCGCTCCAAATTAGCTTTGAAACCACCGCACCCCTGGTAGATGGAACGCTCCCTACGCTCCTGGCTAGGTGAATAATAGGCACTGATGCCCGAGTTTTCTGTAGTGAGATTCGGTAGTGAACTACGTACCCTTGCAGTTGCAGGGCATCACCATGCTCATCTGGTTGTCGGTGCCCAAGCAGAACCGACATGAGTACACGGGTTGCTGCTGCTGTTGCTGATGATGCTGCCACTGGCCAGACGTCGGTTCGCCCACTCTCTCCGCCGCCTGAGGTAGTTCCATACGCTGGTGACTCATCTGTTACGGACCAAGTTGAGCAAGTTGACATGTAAGGAGTGCTCAAATGGACTAGGACATGACTGAAGGCAGGACGAGCATCTCATGTACTTGTCAAACTAACCCTCGGTAAAAATACTAAAGCTGCGACAACCATAAAGCAACCAAGTTATCGAGTCAGAGATGTTCACTGGACAAAGCTCTCTAGTCAAATGTGTTCACTCGATTCACTAAAGCCAGCAACATGCTCTGGCACGGTCACTCCGCCGCGGGACAGCCCGGCATTGCACTATCTTCGGTAACGGCCCACGTATGGGGAGTACCTAGCACCTGCTTCACCGCCGCCGCGGGTCGGCTCAGCATTGCACTATCTTCGGGATCGGCTCATGTATGGGGAGTTCTTAACGCCTGTTTCACCTCCGCAGCGGGTCGGCTCGGCATTGCACGGGATCGGCCCACGTATGGAGGGTGCTTAACGCCTGCTTCACCTCCGCCGCGGGTCGGCTCGGCATTGCACTATCTTCGGCACCGGCCCACGTATGGGGAGTGCTTAACGCCTGCTTCACCTCCGCTGCGGGTCGGCTCGGCATTGCACTATCTTCGGGATCGGCTCATGTATGGGGAGTTCTTAACGCCTGTTTCACCTCCGCAGCGGGTCGGCTCGGCAGTGCACGGGATCGGCCCACGTATGGAGGTGTTACGTTTCGCCTACGACGCGCGGTTTAGCCGGCGCGGCTGCAACAAAGCGGCAGACATTTTGGCCCGTTCGGCGTCGCCGCTACGCCTCCCCGCCAAGCGCGTCCAGGCATGTTCCGATGCCACGTGTCTTCATGTGCGTGTGTGAGTGTCTGTGCATATTGGTGCCCACGCTTGTCGAAGCGCGGCAGCCGGGGAGAGGAGCTCCCAACAACTGTGAAGCGAGGGGGTCTGACAGGCGCCGACACGACAGTGTGAGTCACCTTCTCCTCCCCATTGTGCCCGACCGGCGGCGACACGACAGTAGGAGTCACCTTCTCCTCCCCATTGTGCCCGACCGGCGGCAACACGACAGTGTGAGCCACCTTCTCCTCCCCATTGTGCCCGACCGGCGGCGACACGACAGTATGCGTCACCTTATCCCATTGTACAGTCACGTGCTCGTCTATAGAGGGGTTCCTTCTTGCCCTCAACTGCGAGAGTATAAAAACAGCTGCCCCCGGACGCCAAAGGGAGGGCTCCGATTTCTTCTGTTGAGTAAAGTGCACTCCCGTCTCTCTACTTCGGTCAACCTGACCGCCAACTCTTTGCGATGTTAGAATAAACAAGTTGTTTTGTTGTTACCAGTCGACTCATGCTTTGCCGGGACCTTCGGATGCTTCCAGTTGTACCCCAGGCCGCCAGGCCAACGCTACCCTTGGGGCTTGCGACCCAGGTGCAACCACGGGCGTCAGCGCCGAGTTCCCAACAACTCGTACCAGCAGTCCGACCACAACAGAGGGTGCTTAACGCCTGCTTCACCTCCGCCGCGGGTCGGCTCGGCATTGCACTATCTTCGGGACCGGCCCACGTATGGGGAGTGCTTAACACCTGCTTCACCTCCGCCGCGGGTCGGCTCGGCATAGCACTATATTCGGCATCGGCCCAAGTTTTTTGCTTACAACACAAAAATTTCCTTGGAGGGTTGAGCAATACAGCTTCGCTGTAAAAGACAAAGTGGTTGTGCTTCCTCAATCACGTAATCTGTCGCACAATCTCAAGAAGATTGGTGAACACGCAAGTCTCAAAGTCGTATATGTGGCATGGTGCTAGCTAGTTAGTCCTTGGCCAAACTTAATTCTGACACACGGACACGGCATGGCAGCGCGGCAAAGCACAAAACCAGTATGTCGCATGTGCGCATCGACTTGTTTACTTGATAGCATTGACGTGCGGAAGACAAACACATTGGTTAACCAGGCAGATCGATCAATAGTCGACTAAGAAAGCACAACAATGGATCCAAGCTCGCTCTCTGTGGAAACCTTGCCTTATATTCTCGGTGGCGCGCATGCAACCATAAACGTTGCCAGCATCAAACGACGTTTAATCATCGAGATAAAACAGCGAGAGAAATATCAGGAGCGTTTTAGATGGAACGGTCCTAATATGTATCCAAATATAATCGTGTCAGTTATCCTTATATTAGTATTACATAAACAAAAATAAAAAAGACCCGATGTTTTTGTAAAAATTCAGATCCATGCTTGATGAAAATTCCTCAGCTGCTTTTCTGTTTCGTGTTCAAATGGACGTCTTACATTGTTAGCCTTGTCACTTATCTGCGTATATCAAAAGAAAGACATGTCAATAAAGCCACACATTTCTTGCCCAGCCATGTCAATGTGCTCCTTTTAGTTTCGTCCCGTCTGATAGCGCTATTTTTATGTAATCTCTGATCTTGGCCATGTTACGATGCTCAAATAAAGGACATTGCCGTAAAAAGTGCAGTTTCCGTTTCTACAGCGTTTTCGACAGAAAGCATGCAGTATGACTATTGTAGAACTACTTGCTGTAATATTGCTCACAAAGACAATACGCGGCCGAGTAATGGAATAAAAATTCAACGTACCTCATTTGCCCTGTCACCTTTCCTGGTAAGTCGACTTCTTCTTCCTTCAAACAACATGTAAATGTCCGCGAGCTCATGACTGCTTTGAAAAAAAAAAAGAGGATTCTTTGTCGACAGGCGCCACTATGACTCTTACACATTCTGAAGGGTTCGCCACAAATGCGCACGAACGCTGTGGCACATACTGAATGCCGAAACCAAAAAAAATTAATTGAATTGAAGGATCTATTGAATGTCGTTCGTGAACTACTGCGTATATTTGAGATCCCTTTAAGCCGACATCACATTATGCCGTAATTTATTGTTTGATTTGGTTATGAGAGGTGTAAAGTAAAAGGAGATGCACACGTTTGCTTGAGTTTCACGATTTATTCATTTCTTGTCTTAAATTTTTATAGCCGGAAAACAAGTTGAGGAACTACGCCTTTCTCTCTTTCTTTCTTTCTTTCTTTCGTTCTTTCTTTCTTAGAATACGAAACATACAATCTTATATTTTGTCAGCCCGCCTAAGGAACGATGCTTTTGAGCGGGACAGGGCAGTGCTCTGGCCCGAATTACACAGCCTTGTGCTCTAAGAACAGAGCAAACAATAGCAAGAAAAAAATGAAAAGTACAATAGCAAAATTAAGTTTCCTATATGTGCCACAAACAGTAACATGTAGTCCGCGAAAGCATCGATGTTTTTATGCGGACCAGTGTGCATTTGCCTTCAACAAGGCATAATACACGTACACAATTTCAACGCCTCCTCCCTTCCATTCCCTCTCCTTTACATCACTCGGCTAATTTCTAGTATTTGTCCCTGAACGAGCAATAATTTAACCACAGGCATATTACAGCAGCAAAATATCTGTACAGCGCAACCTTCTGTTTTATCATATACAGTTGTCAATGCTTTGGAAGAGTAGCAGTCGTCAATCACTATTAGAAAGTAAAAAGAACACAATACACATAGAAAGAACACAACACCCTAATCTCTTTTATACAATTTTTGGCGAAAGTTCATCAGAAAAAGTCCTGCCACACGGTTTTCTTCCGCTATTCCCAGCCACTTGTCAGAACCGTGTGACGTACAAGACCTTTTATTTTCCTGCATGACGATACTATCGGAATTTGTATTTTATTAAAGTAGAACGGAACATATAATATGATCTCGTTCTTTCACCATAGTTCGTGAACGCTTTAGCCCGAACGAATGTCTCAGTCTTGCTGAGATAACGAGTTCTTACGTATTTTTTTTTTGGTTTTAAAGGATTCATCAATGTAATGCTACATAAATACCAAGGAGAAAAAAAGTTGTTTAACATCAAATATACCATGTTCTGCCATCAGCCCACTATGGCTCATGGAGTTGCTGTTTGTTCCGTATGCTATGTTATTCGTTATTTTTTTGTAATATTCTATTTAACCTGGTTTAGTCTATATGGCGAAGCAAGTCCGTAGATAGTAATGCCATACCGCAATACGGTTTCACCTAGAGCCTTATATGTGAGTTTTCTTAACCGAACGTCCCATACTGATCGGCTTTTGTACATGACTGCACATACTGCTCAGAGTCTTCAGCTGCATTTTGTATGTGATGGACAAATGAGAAATATTCATCGAAATTAACACCAAGGTGCTTTTCGTGTGTGGCATACTGCATACTTTGGCAAGAGCATCCAATGCAGCGTTCACTATGCAAGTAAAGACGTTCAGTTAACGGCACTTTTCCTACGGGCTGTGAAAGCAGATTAACTGTGTTCTTGCTTCGTTGACAAATATGTAGTTGTTCTCAAACCATGCAATTATTTTGTATATATCGTCCTGTAACAAAGTAATGCATTCATTAAAAATTTCATGGGCTAATATTAACGCAATATTATCAGCAAATCGGTATAGCTTTGAGTGCAGCGCTAGATGAGCTAAATCGTTCACATACAAATTAAAAAGCAATGGGCCTAGCACGGATCTTTGCAGGGCTTCACGCTTCATGTGTGTTAACTCGCTGTCTATATTTTGAATTCGAACGACCTGATATCGATTTTTCAAGTAGTCTTTATAAACCTCTATGAAAGGCCCCCGGAATTCTATTTGAGCTAATTTTCCAACTAGTATCTCGTGTTCTAACCTGTCGAAAGCTTTCTTCGAATCTAGGAAAACAAATTACTATCTTAGTTTTTATCTATTTCACTGTTAAGTACGTCTGCAAAGTCTTCTAGCAGTGTGATTGTGCTTCTCTTGCAACGAAACCCATACTGTGAATTAGCCAACAGATGAAACTTTTCGCAAAAGGAAACAATTTTCTTGTGCACAAGCTTTTATAGAACACAGGACAATGCGGGCAAGATTGCTATAGGTCTATGGTTTTCGCACTCTTGCCTTTGACTGTTTTTGTAAATTAGTCTAATTAAAGCTATTTTCATTGTGTTGGTAATCTGACCCGTCCTAAATACTTCTGAGTAAACATATAGCAGCACACTCTTCAAAGAAGTAAAGTTGAAGAATATCTCACGAAATCGAATGCCATCATATCCTGGCATTCTAGTAATTGAAGATGTCCTTATTACATCCCAACCATCGAGATCAGTTACCTCGCCAAATATGCAAATATTCTTCTACTAGATTTGACCCTGCTTAATTCGCCATCTTTTGGTACAACGACACTTGCGCACAGTGAACGGGAATGCTTGTTCTGCCATCCAGGACTTTTGTTGAGGTTCAGTGCCTGTTAAATAGCAAATTGGAATTAAAAGTTTTGTTATTTCTTGCTGCTCAATTATGGCATTTTTTAAATGATATTGCGCGACACTAAAAAACGACATGGACGTGAGAGAAGACGACACACCAAGCGCAAGCTTTCAACTAAGTTTATTGTCCCACTGCGTCAGTTTTATACATGGCAGGCAGCGTAGATCGCGCATGCGCGTACAAGGAAATGAAGAGCGAATTCATGTCACATGGTTACGAGTCATGTAGTGCCGCGTCCAAAAAACTTAATTCTTTTTTTGTGAGAGCAAGAGACGGGAAGCTAACACTGAAAAGATTCGAGAGGTTCTATCTCTCAGGCCGAACTTTGCCGTCCAAACCAAAAGGCCCCACAGAACTTCTGTCCTACGTTCGACATGTCTCAAGGCTTGTCCCAGACCACGAGGTAGGCCGTATCGTATCGGAAGGTGTCGATGTACTACAAAGGTGCAAGCAACCGAACGCGAGGATTTCGGTGAATCGGGTGGCCTCTTCCCTCGTGGACAATTCGCTGTGTGTAATTCCTGCCGATAAAGAAGGCGGTTTTGCTCTGTTACCTGCTGAAGACTAACGCCAAGGCTCTAGAAGCCATCAGTGCCACGTTTAACTGCCATAGGGAGGTGTCGCTGGCTAAGGTAAAGGCTGTGGCAAAGCGCATGTGCAACAGATTTAATCTGCAAAAATTAACCAAGGCCTTTGAAAACAGCAAGCGAGATCATTTGCAAGTTTTCTTCAGTGCCAAATCGCATAAATCCGGTCTTCCGTTAATTGTGTAAGAAATTGATACTTGGCAAAAGCCGTTGGGGGTGTTCTTACAACAAAAGTTGGGCCTTCTGCCTGTCCGCGACCCTTTCCTCGTTAAGAGCTCAGACACTGTGATTGAGTTTTTGAAGTGACATTCTGACCATGGTCTACAGGCGTTTTCTATTGACGTAAAGGATCTTTATTACTCCTTGCCGCATAGTAGCGTACTGTCCTGTGTAGAGCAATGTATTGATAAGTATGGTGCTGTTTCCTTCCAGAATGAGGCCGGCATGTCTTGCAGTCAATCTTTAGAACTTTTACAGATTTATCTTAACTGCACCTTTATCACTTGGGATAAGCAATGTTTTTTGCAGAAGAGCGCAGTTTGTATTGGCTCTTGCATTGCTCTCATTCTTAGTGACCTGTTTTTATCCTGTTTAGACCATGACATTTCTATAGAAGTGCAAGGCACTGCCATTTTTAAAACAGTTAGATACGTTGACGACTTCTTAATTCTCATTGGCTGTTCTTCTCATGCCTTCATTCTGGAAGCTAAGAAAGCGTTAGAAACGTTTCAGAAGTGCTTAGTCCCCCTTCAAACCACTCATGAGATTCCGGTAGATATGTCTCTTCGTTTTCTCGATCTTCGCCTCAACTTTCAGGACAACCACACGTGTTGGTCGTATGAGCCGCGAGCCAACAAGCCACTTCTGCCGTATGCGTCCGCACTTTCTAAGCTTGTTAAGCGGGCCATTATCAGTTTGTGCTTCATAAATGCCCTTAGCAAGTCTTGCTGTCATGTTGTGGACGTAAGCTTTGAAACGCAAACTTTACGTTTGTCCTTGGCTGGATATCCTAGGGCGGTGCTAGTGTCTGTCGCGGAACGCATTTTAAGAGAAGCGCGATCCAGTACGCAGAAGTCAATTGCCGATGCCCCTCCCGGCACACCCCCTAAAGTAAGTGTCATACCTTACATGCGCGGGATATCCCGCAACTTGAAAAAGATTGCCCAAAGGGCGAATGTAAGAGTTGTTTTTTCTGCTCCCAACAAGCTCGGCAGGCTTTGCAGGCTGACGGATCCAAATGCCGTCCCTTCTGATAAGTGCAGAAAGCACCACCGCAAAAAGTTTGTCGAGTGTGTCCACCGGGTGGTGTACAACCTCGCGCTTTCATGTGGGAAGAAATATATTGGACAAACTGGGCGTTGCTTCAATGATCGGCTCCGCGAACACAGCAACAATGTAAAAAACGGCTCTGGTGGTTTCTTGGCGATCCACTGTCGCGATCATGGATGCAAGGCTCTTGAGGATCAATGTGCGATTGTTTCCCGTGGCAGCACGCAGCTCATCCGTGAAATATCTGAAGCGCAGATGATCGCAAAATTTGGTGACACGTGTTAGCTCCCCGTCTCTTGCTCTCACAGAAAAAGAATTAAGTTTCTTGGACGCGGCACCACATGACTCGTAACCATGTGACATGAATTCGCTCTTCATTTCCTTGTAAGCGCATGCGCGATCTACGCTGCCTGCCATGTATAAAACTGACGCAGTGGCACAATAAACTTTGTTGAAAGTTTGCGCTGGGTGCGTCGTCTTCTCTCACGTCCGTGTCGTTTTTTAGTGTCGCGCAATATCATTTAAGTAATGGATTACCAACTTGCCCGGAATGCTGCTCTCATGGCAATTTTAATTATTTGTGGACTCATTTTTCCTTCATTTTCAATACTGATGTTATTGCATCTTTATTTATTTGGGCTCTAACCTGCAAATTCTGAGGTTTCGTTTTACGTTTTGCATTTCTTTTGTTTCTAATTTTATCTCGAGCTAACTGCTCATTGACAAATCCTTAAGGTTGGGTACTTGTCACTGTGAGACAAGGGTCTACATCAACACATATACCTGCGGTCCGCCTAACTTTAGTATGTTCGCAGTACTCAGGTCTGTGTCTATCCATTGCCCAAGCATTAGTTCTTTTGGAGCTTGTACATTCGGTGCAACTTCGTCAGTAATTAGCGGTGTAACTCGTAACAGCTTAAGGGTAGAAGTAGATACGAAGACAAGCACTTACTGCCAGCTGAAATTTTGCTTGAAAAAGGAAATTATATAGCGACAAAAGTGACAGAAATGTGGAATCAGGGGCGCTATAACGTAAAACTATTCCAACATGTTTTTATTCAAATCTCCTGACGTCAAATTTGCGTAACTGCTGACGCCAGCATCGGGCGGTGAGTGGCAGTGTTGTCTGAACAGGCTAATCGAACCCTGTCCTCATTTAAAGGACGTCACTTTTGCTTTCTCTGAAAACGAATAACGTTGCCAACACTGAGCGCTTTTTCTTACTTTGCACGCTCGCTACTTCAAAAATTTTGTGCTAATTGTAAATACTACGTGGGCCGCATTGATATATATCATGCTCTTTTAATCTTGCATTTAAACATCGCCAATTTTGTCGAGTTCAGGATCGAGTACTTGTTATTGAAGTAGAGCAGACTACCTTCTCTTTACAGGACACGCTGGGCTATCTACATTTGACACCTGACCATTCCTTTCTGTGTTAATTCCTTCCACTTTTTTTTTTCTTTTTGCAATGAGCGGCAAATAATAGCTAGGTTTTTGGGTGCATAAAATGCTACGTCAACCCCATATCTTCAAGTCACATTCGCAAGCCTGGAGATATGCGAGGTATTTAAGAAAAAAATGACTGCCCTTTTTGTTACACTCAATGGCGCTTCCTTGGCCACAGAAGCGTTGCTGAAGTAATTTGATAGTACAGCTACAGATTTACGTGTTGTGGCATCCCCTATATCTAAACCTTTCAAGATGATTTGCAAACTTTTTCTAATGCGCATAGATGCATGGTCCTTATAGGATCGATCGCGCGCGAGGCATGATAATGCCATTTCAGGTTGGGGTCGTTGTCTTCGAGATCCTAGTTTTCCTATCGAAGTGCCAGAAAGGGATGGCTTGTCAACAGAAACCTTAACAACAGATGGCGCTTTTAAAGCAGCACACTGAGAGCTGCACACTACTTAAGAGGAAGAAACGAAATCAGGAAAGAAACAGTCTATGATAATTCAAAGGGAAGCTCATTACTTTCCGAAGCGAGATCAGGATGCCTTACAACACGCACATTGAAAGCGAGATATAACAAGGAAGAAGAAGCACGTACTTCTTGCGGTAAAATTAGGGGAACGATGGAGCATGTTTTATTAGAATGTGAAGATGTCTGCCCAGCAGTCGATTTAGGCGCCACTGGCCTCCTTGAAGCCCTTGGGTTCAGCGAGAGCAGTGGGAAAGTAAACACGTCCGCAATATAGATAAGTAAGAGGAGATTCGAAAATTGCTGGAAGAAATGTAGGGTAACGACAAAAACGGCGACGTACAAAAACAAAGTTCGCAATAGGGGATCGGAAAGTTTGGTTGTGAGAATTCATCGTGAGTTTTTTTTTTCCTTTTTCTGTTTGACCTCGGTGGGACATCAGGCAGTATAATAGCAAGAGCTTGATGGCGCAACCCACCGCCCGTTCCAAAGGGGACTCTCGTAACATCCATCCATCCATCCATCCATCCATCCATCCATCCATCCATCCGTCCGTCCATCCGTCCGTCCATCCGTCCGTCCGTCCGTCCGTCCGTCCGTCCGTCCGTCCGTCCATCCATCCATCCATCCATCCATCCATCCATCCATCCATCCATCCATCCGTCCGTCCATCCGTCCGTCCGTCCGTCCGTCCGTCCGTCCGTCCGTCCATCCATCCATCCATCCATCCATCCATCCATCCATCCATCCATCCATCCATTCATTTGAACTTGCGTCCTGCGGCACACTCGTCCTCCAATACATACATAGCAACATTGCCGTTGAAATCAGTAAGAATAAAAATTTGATTACACCGAATACTTGTTAATAAGCGAACGGACTGCGACGTATCTAGTGTGTTCTTTACTGCGAAGAGAATAGTGAAGAAAGCACGAATGCTTAAGTCTCAGTTTTCTTAAATCTCTTTCCACTAAAATAGCTGTCGGTATACGTAAGACTCTTTAAAATATTTTGAATTGGTAGTAAGCGCTCGTTCTATACCAGGTCGCGGGATCGAATCCCGGCCACGGCGGCCGCATTTCGATGGGGGCGAAATGGGAAAACACCCGTGTGCTTAGATTTAGGTGCACGTTAAAGAACCCCAGTGTTACGTTTCGCCTACGACGCGCGGTTTAGCCGGCGCGACTGCAACAAAGCGGCAGACATTTTGGCCCGTTCGGCGTCGCCGCTACGCCTCCCCGCCAAGGGCGTCCAGGCATGTTCCGATGCCACGTGTCTTCATGTGCGTGTGTGAGTGTATGTGCCATTGTGCCCGACCGGCGGCGACACGACAGTAGGAGTCACCTTCTCCTCCCCATTGTGCCCGACCGGCGGCGACACGACAGTAGGAGTCACCTTCTCCTCCCCATTGTGCCCGACCGGCGGCGACACGACAGTGTGAGCCACCTTCTCCTCCCCATTGTGCCCGACCGGCGGCGACACGACAGTATGCGTCACCCTATCCCATTGTACAGTCACGTGCTCGTCTATAGAGGGGTTCCTTCTTGCCCTCAACTGCGAGAGTATAAAAACAGCTGCCCCCGGACGCCAAAGGGAGGGCTCCGATTTCTTCTGTTGAGTAAAGTGCACTTCCGTCTCTCTACTTCGGTCAACCTGACCGCCAACTCTTTGCGATGTTAGAATAAACAAGTTGTTTTGTTGTTACCAGTCGACTCATGCTTTGCCGGGACCTTCGGATGCTTCCACTTGTACCCCAGGCCGCCAGGCCAACGCTACCCTTGGGGCTTGCGACTCAGGTGCAACAACAGGCGTCAGCGCCGAGTTCCCAACAACTCGCGCCAGCGGTGCGAGTACAACAACTGTCTGCCAGCGGTGGGATCGCGACAACGGAGGCCAGCAGCGAAGATATGCAGTTGACTGTATGCTGAGCAGCTCAACGACCATCCGGGAGCAGTGCAACGAGCCCTGTGTGATGACTGGTTGCCTGCAGCGGAACGACTGCGCTGAACTCTTGGCTGCGAGGTTTGGTGAGTGCGGGACTTTCTTCTTCTGAGCTTTGCCAGGCTTTTGTTAGTGTCAGAAACAGAGCTGGTAATTGTGGTTGTCGTTGCTGCCGGGTTAGATTGCGGCAAGACAATAATAGGCAGTAGAGAAAGCAGCACTCAGAGCAGCCATGGATTTGAAGTCGTTGCGCAAACCGACATTGCTGGAGCTTGCAAGAGAGTTGGGTCTGGATGTCTCGGACAAACTCAGAAAACCAGAACTGCTAAAGGCTATTCTTGAGTTAGAAGCTGAGGATGACGAGCTGTCGGAATGCCTTGAGACCATTGAGGAAAGGGAGACGGCAAAAAGACAGGAGCGCGAAATTAAAGAACAGAAAGAAAAAGAAGAGCGTGAACGTAAAGAACAGAAAGAGCGAGAGCAACAAGAGAAAAAAGAAGAGCGTGACCGTCAACACGCTTTGGAAATGAAGCGTCTCGAGATAGAGATGGAACGCGCTCGTAATGGAAGTCAGGCACACAGTGCAGGAGAACGCGTATTGTTCAAAATGACTGACCTGATGCGGCCGTTTAAGCTTGGAGAGGACATTGGTTTGTTCCTGGTTAACTTTGAGCGAACGTGCGAGAAGCAGGGGTTCTCTCGGGAAACGTGGCCACAGCGCTTGCTCACTTTGTTACCCGGCGAGGCGGCCGACGTAGTCGCTCGCTTGGATAGAGAGGAGGCAGAGGATTTCGACAAAGTGAAATGGAGTCTGCTAAAAAAGTACAGGCTGTCAGCGAAGGCGTTCCGTCGGAAGTTTCGGGAAAATGAGAAAGGCAGAAGTGAGTCATACACAGACTTTGCGTACAGGCTTATGTCAAACATGCAGGAGTGGCTCAAAGAAGAGAAAGCGTTTGGTGACCACGAGAAAGTTCTGCAGTGTTTCGGGCTAGAACAGTTTTATAGTCGGTTACCGGAGAACGTGCGGTACTGGGTCTTGGATAGGCCAGACGTTTGTACGGTGGCTAAAGCCGCTGAGCTAGCCGAGGAGTTTGTGACGCGTCGGGCTCGCGGAGCTAAGGACGGTCAAAAGGGTGAGTTTGGCTCGAAGTTTGAGAGGCCGAAGTTCACACCCATGAGAGCAAAGGGGAACACACGTAGTGCGGATGCGAGTGAAAGCAGTGCGACCGAACCTAAGGAGACGGCGGCAGCCGAAGCCGAACGCAGAAAACGGTTCGAGACGAGGCAAGCGCGCGTTTGTTATACGTGCCAGAAGCCGGGTCACTTTTTGGCGCAGTGTCCGGAAACAAAACCAAAAGTTGTGTTTTTGTCAATATGCAGCACTGACGAGAACATGAAGCTTCTCGAGCCTTACATGCGAGACCTCCTCGTGAACGGGAAAGAGTGCCGAGTGCTTCGCGATTCCGCAGCTACAATGGATGTAGTTCACCCGTCTTACGTAGAACCCCATATGTTCACGGGCGAGTGCGCATGGATCAAGCAAGCCGTGGAAGCTCATAGCGTGTGTCTGCCGGTAGCAAAAGTGCTTATTGAAGGACCTTTCGGAGCGCTTGAGACGGAGGCGGCAGTGTCATCTATGCTGCCCCCCCAGTACCCGTACCTATTTTCGAACAGGTCCGATCACCTCCTGCGCGAGAAGGGGCTTTTGTTTGGTGAGGCTAGCGTTCAGGCCTTAACCAGATCGAAGGTTCGGGAGCTCGCTGCAAAGGCGGTAGTTGCGGGGCCGATGTTATCAAACAACGAAAAAGGGTCAGAGGCGCAGCAAGCCGATATTCAGAGCACGCCCGAACTGAATAAAATTGAGCCTGTAGCGTTGAAGGCGCCAGATACTGGAGAGGAAACGCCCGACACGGGAAAGTTAGAAGAGCTATCTACTGATTTGCTCATCGCGCCTACGTCAGACGGACTTGATAGGTTGCTAAAAGTCAGCCGGTCGGCTTTGATAGCCGAGCAAAAGAAAGATGGTAGCCTAGAAAACATACGCTGCAATGTCAAGGAAGGTACCGCCAGGAAAAATGCGCGTTTTGTGGAAAGAGGTGGAGTCCTGTACCGGAAGTATCTAGACCGCAGAGGAGTGGAGTTCGATCAGCTGATCGTGCCTCAATGCTATCGTCAGGATCTGTTGCGCTTGTCGCACGGGGGTTCATGGTCCGGACACCTAGGAGTTAAGAAAACTAAGGACCGTCTCTTGCAAGAGTACTATTGGCCAGGGTGTTTTCGGGACGCAGACCACTTTGTGAAGACATGTGACACCTGTCAGCGGGTGGGCAAACCAGGGGACAAATCGAGGGCGCCGTTGAGATTGGTACCTATCATTACGGAGCCTTTAAGACGGCTCGTTATTGATACAGTGGGACCTCTGCCGGTAACAGCCACGGGGTACAGACACATTTTGACTGTGATCTGCCCAGCGACAAAGTTCCCTGAAGCAGTGCCGCTTAAAGAACTCAGCTCAGTTGAGATAGTCAATGCACTACTGTCCATATTTGCGCGAGTTGGTTTTCCTGCGGAAATCCAATCAGATCAGGGCACAGTGTTTACTAGCGCTTTGACGACAACTTTTCTCGAAAGGTGTGGGGTAAAGCTGCTACACAGCTCAGTGTACCACCCACAGTCGAATTCCGTTGAGAAGCTCCACTCCGTCATGAAGCGCGTGTTGAGAGCATTGTGTTTTGAACATCGAACTGACTGGGAGCTGTGTCTGCCTGGGGTGATGTTTGCATTAAGGACCGCGCCGCATGCAGCTACGGGGTTTTCGCCAGCTGAGCTGGTGTACGGTCGCTCACTTCGGTCTCCGCTTCGCATGCTTCGAGAATCGTGGGAAGGCAGGGGCGACGACCCAGTCGTGGTGGAGTACGTGCTTAAGCTCCTCGAATGCTTAAGAAGGGCACAGGAGTTGTCGGGTGAAGCAATGGCAAAGGCCCAGCAGAGGGCCAAGGTTTATTATGATCGGACAGCCAGGGCCCGTCGTTTTGAGGTGGGCGATGAGGTCATGATATTGCGCACATCGCTAAACAACAAACTAGACGTGCAGTGGGAGGGCCCAGCACGAATTGTTCAGAAACTGTCGGACGTTAACTACGTGGTAAGTCTGCCAGGAAAGCGGAAAGCACAGCAAGTTTACCACTGTAATCTGCTCAAACCTTATAGACAAAGGGAAGCAGTGGTGTGCATGATGGTAAACGTTCCTGAAGAGCTTCCGGTCGAGCTTCCGGGACTAGGCTCAGTGACGAACAGGGAAGACACCGGTCAAGTCATTAGTGACTTAGTCAGTGGAGCATCGCTGTCGCGTGAGCAGAAAACCGAACTACACCAGCTCTTACAAGAGTTTCAAGGTCTGTTCTCTGAGAGGCCTGGTAGGACTTCTGTCCTTACTCATGACATAGAACTTACCTCCCCAGAGCCAGTACGATCCAAGGCGTACCGGGTGTCACCCCGCCAGAGCGATATTATGGAGGCTGAGGTAAAGAAAATGCTACAGCTCGGTGTTATTGAGGCAGGTGAGAGTGATTATACCTCCCCTTTGATTTTAGTTGAGGTACCGGGCAAGGAACCTCGTCCTTGCGTCGACTACCGCAGGCTTAATTCCATCACTAAGGATCAAATTTATCCGATCCCTAACATCGAGGAGCGCCTTGAGAAAGTTAGTAGCGCTCAGTTTATTTCCACCCTAGATCTTGTCAGGGGTTATTGGCAGGTTCCACTTACAGAAGAGGCTAGTAGGTATGCGGCGTTCATTTCACCAATGGGAACATTCCGTCCTAAAGTGTTGAGTTTTGGTTTGAAGAACGCGCCATACTGTTTTTCAAGCCTCATGGATAAAGTGTTCCGGGGACAGCAAGAATTCGCTTTACCGTATCTAGACGACGTAGCGATATTCTCCGCATCCTGGTCTGAGCATATGGCACACTTGCGGGCAGTGCTAACCCGCCTGCGCGAAGCGGGCTTGACAGTAAAGGCTCCTAAGTGCCAGTTAGCACAGGCCGAGGTTGTCTACCTCGGTCACGTGATTGGTCAGGGTCGTCGCCGCCCCTCTGAAATAAAGGTGGCCGCTGTGCGAGACTTCCCGCAACCGCGCACGAAGGCCGATATTCGGTCGTTCTTAGGTGTCGCCGGCTACTATCAGAGGTACATCCCCAGGTACTCTGATATCGCGGCTCCCCTGACGGATGCTCTAAGAAAAACAGAGCCTCAAACAGTCGTCTGGGACGAGACAAAGGAAAGAGCTTTTAGCGCCCTAAAGAGTGCCCTAACAAGCCAGCCTGTGCTACGATCGCCAGACTATACAAAAGGGTTCGTTGTTCAGTGCGATGCTAGTGAGCGAGGCATGGGCGTTGTACTGTGCCAACGGGAAAATGGAGAAGTAGAACACCCCGTCCTGTATGCTAGTCGTAAGCTGACCAGTCGTGAGCAGGCGTATAGCGCCACCGAGAAAGAGTGTGCATGTCTCGTGTAGGCCGTTCAGAAATTGTCATGCTATCTAGCCGGCTCGAGGTTTATCATTGAGACGGATCACTGCCCTCTCCAATGGCTGCAGACCATCTCTCCCAAAAATGGCCGCCTCCTGCGCTGGAGCCTCGCTTTGCAACAATATTCCTTTGAGGTGCGTTACAAAAAGGGGAGTCTCAACGGTAACGCCGATGGCTTAAGTCGAAGCCCCTAACGTAGGAATCAGCCTCAAAATTGTTTGTTACTGATGTTTTTCTTCCTGAGGCAGGATTTTTAACATATTGCTTTTGTTTAGTGTTTCAAAGTGATGACGCTTTCTAGTGCAATTTTCCAATTTGTGGACGCGTTCTAAGTGCTGCTAGACTACTGTAAGGAACTAGGCAGTGGTATAGAAGGGGAAAGAGCCTGGCAGGGCTTAGTGAGGGTTGTGCCGTGCTTGCTGACTGAGCGGTTGAGTTTCAGCGTAGTTCTAACGCTTGCCGGGAACGAGAACAAAAATGTGAACTCTCCCGAAGTCACTTTGCAGTGTCCTGTGCGAACCTGAACGAGAGAACGAGGCCTTCTCTGTGCGCTGCGCTCAAGAAACGTCGAGGGACGCCCGACTTCGGTTATGAGCATCATCGAGCGACATCCCTCCGGACAGCGGATGCAGTCCCCTGTCCATCGGGATCTCCTCCCCCCGGCGGGGCGGTCTGTTATGTTTCGCCTACGACGCGAGGTTTAGCCGGCGCGACTGCAACAAAGCGGCAGACATTTTGGCCCGTTCGGCGTCGCCGCTACGCCTCCCCGCCAAGCGCGTCCAGGCATGTTCCGATGCCACGTGTCTTCATGTGCGTGTGTGAGTGTATGTGCCATTGTGCCCGACCGGCGGTGACACGACAGTAGGAGTCACCTTCTCCTCCCCATTGTGCCCGACCGGCGGCGACACGACAGTAGGAGTCACCTTCTCCTCCCCATTGTGCCCGACCGGCGGCGACACGACAGTGTGAGCCACCTTCTCCTCCCCATTGTGCCCGACCGGCGGCGACACGACAGTATGCGTCACCTTATCCCATTGTACAGTCACGTGCTCGTCTATAGAGGGGTTCCTTCTTGCCCTCAACTGCGAGAGTATAAAAACAGCTGCCCCCGGACGCCAAAGGGAGGGCTCCGATTTCTTCTGTTGAGTAAAGTGCACTCCCGTCTCTCTACTTCGGTCAACCTGACCGCCAACTCTTTGCGATGTTAGAATAAACAAGTTGTTTTGTTGTTACCAGTCGACTCATGCTTTGCCGGGACCTTCGGATGCTTCCAGTTGTACCCCAGGCCGCCAGGCCAACGCTACCCTTGGGGCTTGCGACCCAGGTGCAACAACGGGCGTCAGCGCCGAGTTCACAACAAGTCGTACCAGTGGTGCGACTACAACACCAGGTGGTCAAAATTTCCTGAGTGCTCCACTACGGCGTGCCTCATAATCAGAAAGTGGTTTTGGCACGTAAAACCGCAAATATTATTATTATTATTATTATCGTTCTATACCATTCTTTCGTCTTTGTTCCTTCGCTCACTTTTCGTAACAACAAATCCACACCCTCTCACCCAGCTCTTCATTTTGCAAAAATAATCTTTTCTTTAAATATATATAGGACGTGAATATAGGGTATCTGGGGCCTAATTCACAAATCTTTCGGATCTTAAGTGCTGCTTTTCATTGGCTGATCCCCTTCGCTAAAAATATCTCCTAAATCACTATTGGCTGCCACGAGCGCTTTAGGCGTAAGAACGCTTTGTGAATACGGGCCCTGATCCTGAACATAAATTTTAAACTGTTCTGTAAGAGTTGGCAGACTTCTACTGCTTAAGATCGATTACTGCGAAAAGGTGGGCATTACTCTCGCGAGGAAACGATCATTATGGTGAGCATCGCCTCGAATACAGAGCGGTGCATTTGCTACGAAGCTCAATCGTTAACCCTTGACGTTGCATACAAATATTTCAAAATTCTAAAACGACATAACTCATAAAATGTCAGCGAACCCAGTCCGACGTCCGTCGTAGATTTGTGCCATGTCTATTAAGAAACAGCACCAACTGGGATAAAAACACCCGAAGCAACCATAAAGGAAGCCCGCTCAAAAGACCGGGCTTCAGGACTAATAAAGTTTTGTTAATAATGAACTTGTGGTCACATCACGGTAAGCTTTAGTGTCTGCAGGGTGACGTATTATGGAGACTTTTCGAAGGTTCACGCGTAGCGTGCATTGGCTCCATGTGAACGGAAGTCTAGAAACGACAGTTGAGGGCTCGAACCAGGGGTCCAGCATTGGTTCGGAACAAAAATTAACTTCTTATTTTATTATTTTCTTAAGATTCGCAGATAGATTGCTGAGAATGATTTGAAAGGTCTGGCGTTCACGTTCCTCGTTATGCTATTGAGCGAATTTGACGGGCGCTAGCCGTTTTTTCATAGCCCTCTCCAGCATTCGGCGCAGCCCCACACACAACCTTCCCGATGCTGCACCGTATTGGTCTAGCGGTTCCTTCAGCGCGTCGATGCCAAACGTGACAAATCGTTTCATTGTTTTCAACAAAAGACTTCGTGCCAGGATTCTCTCTTAAATTTAAGAAGTATTGAAACAATATAGTTTCGTATCTACTTTTCGTACGTTTACCTCGTTGCCGACTCCACAAATGCGGTACAAAACCTCAGTTACTAGAGAACGCAATAAATAAGTTATAACGGCACGTTTTATGTGATTCATTCGAAACGTGCACGAAGTGCAGCGTGACTTTGTGCCCGGGAAAGGAGAATATTCAAGTCACCGAAAATGTTGGTAGCAGTCACGTGGTAGCACAAACTACTCAAGAGCCTGGCAACCGCGCTAGTTGGACGTGGGGTGGTTGAAAATGAGAAAGAAACTTAGTTGCCGGCATCTGCCTGGGTTTGGTCTTTCCACAGAAGTGCTGCTAAGTTGGAAACGCTGAAGGACCCAGTCGACTTATTTCCCCGTCGACATCCGAGTGGACTCGCCTTTTTGCAGTATGGCCATATTGTGTGTGTACTCGTCAAACCGATCTGGCAGCATGAAATCGCCACATGAGGTGGCTTCGATGATGTGAATAGTGCCCCTTTTCACGTACGAAGCCGCGCTGCCCTTAGCGAGTGTTTTTAACTGGTCGCATTTGAAGGTAACGTACCCTTCAGGGATCAAGACTGCATGATGTAGTTACTCGGTCGACAGCCGTCAAGTTAAGAAATAAAAAAGCGAGATATAAATGTTCTGCCAGTTCTGAAACTTCTCGATGTTCAGTCGTGCAGGAAATGTGCGTGATTGCTTTATCCATAATCGTGTTGGATTATAAGAAGTCATTTATAGCTCATTTTGCGACTCGGCGTCAGGCACACATATCTTATTTTTCCTTCATACCCCCACCATTTAGCATTGCTCTTTTTTCAGAAAGTCGAGACAACGCCCACACAGAAAAGACCTACTCGTCCAGTAAGATATACGCGAATGTGATCAGCTCCTGTAAATGGCAAGACACTGCACTAATTTGAAATCGCTGTCCTGCATTGAAGCCATTGGTCAAGACAGCAACAGCAGCACCAGCCACCACCAGCAGCAAAAGTCACGCTAGAAAAGTCTGGAAGTATTCATCTAGACAAGAATGCTTCATTTGAAAAAGAAAAGGAACGAAAATATGCGAAGCTTTTCTATAAATACATCGACAGAGCTCCTGGAAACTTTGGCAGTAGAATCGTCTCAAGGCTCATTTATACCTATTTTTACTTCAACTCTACATTTTAAAAACATCAGCATATCTTTGATTTTTCGTGAAGTTCTATTTGTGCGAGTTCACTTTGGCCTTCACTTTCTTTCCGCATTGCCGGCAACGACCCTTCGTCTTTTGGCTTCGTGAGGAGCGTCGTGCATCAGGTCCGCCTTTTCGCCCATAAAACACTTCGGTCATTGTCCTGTCTGAACGTCTTCCGTAAGGCAGGCACGTAGTTGGATCCAGCGTTTGGTCAGACCATCGTAAACAACACTCGACGCAAGAAAGGCTACCTTCCTTACCCGCTTTCGGGGCCTTTCCCCGTGCAGTTTCGTAAAATCTGCAGCATTACCGATATCCCACAGCTGCTGGCGCAGCCCTACCATAGTGACGTACAAATCGGGAGCTCTCTGTAACGCGAATGTTTCTTGGAGCCCACGCTGCTGTGGGACCACCCTCGAAAGCGTATTAGCCGTAGAACCGCATAGTACGCGTTTATTCAAGTCATACTCGGTGATCTTCATGACGAACCAACTCAAACGACGAATCCCAACCAACGATGGATACGAATACGCTGCCTTTTCTAGCAGCGACAGCGGCAGCGGCTGTCAGATCGCCCCTAATCAAAGCGAAGAATGGATGTACCATCAGGGCGCGCCAGGCGAGCACTATTCCTCGTCGGGATATCACAGTAACGCCAAGCGACCGTGCCACAGCCGAGCTGACGGGACGGCTGCCGTCGAGGGAATGACGGCAAACTGCTACGATAACGCCCCAACTGGCGCCGCCGAGAGAACGACCGGCGTCGAAAGCGTACCGGGAACGACTGTGCATGACTGCCGACCAGACGCGAACATCGCCTGTTTTTCCGCAGACGGCTCAGCAGGCAGCGAACCCAGGACGCCGATCCCGGTGGGCGAACTCCGGAACCCTGCGAGCCAGCGAGACGCGGTGGCACCCATCCGCTCCGCTAGAACTGTCTTGCAACCTTGGATTCCTTTCCTAATAACGTTGGAAGACGAGAGCATCACGGCCTGGGACCTGGATCCAAAGGCTGTCGAAGAGGCCGTTCGCGGCGTCGGCGGCGACGAGGGCATCATCACGGTTAAGATCACGGCCACCGGCTGCTTCGTCGTGCACGTCCGCGACAGCGCGACGGGCCTCAAGCTGCAGCGCATGAAGAGCCTGCTCGGCGCCGCCGTCGACGTGCGGCTCTCCACGTGGTACACGCGCAACATGGCCAAGATCCGGTCCGTGCCGCTCTTCGTGACCGACGGCGAGATGCTGGACGCGCTGGAACCGCTGGGCGTGATGTCAGCACGGCGCGCCGTCTCGTACACGCGTCTCGACAACGGGAACTGCCTCGAGTTTCCCAAGAGCACGGTCATCCTGGTCTTCGCGCCGGAAGTCACGGAGCTGCCCGCCACCGTCCCCATCGACGGGGAACGCTACCCGGTGGAGGCCTGCCGGCGAACGCCAATGCAGTGCATGAACTGCTTCGGATTCGGCCACCAGGCGCGACGCTGCCTGTCAGCGCCGCGGTGCAAGCTGTGCGCGGGATACCACCACCACCACAAGTGCCGCCACCTGGAGGGATACGTGTGCGTCAACTGCGGTGGCGGCCACGCGGCCACCTACTCGTTCTGCCCCGCCAAGGAGAGCGCAATTGCCGAATTCCGCAGCCTTTACAGGAAATAAAGGACCGTCACTTTTGACCTTAGCGGTGTCTGTGATTCTTTGCGTATGTGTTTGAGCATTCGGCTTTGAACTTTTACGCTTAAATTCATTGAAGCTTAGTGACATCTTTGTAAAAGTAGCACCGGTCTTTCATTCTTAATTGAACCTGTAACCTGAGGACGCCCGACTAAAACTGCCTAATGTCGCTTGAACGACAAGTATCTGACTTGCGAAACAAAAACGTGGATCTTGAAAGCAGAAGTCGCAGGCTTAATCTGCCTTCCATGGAATAGACGACTTAAATCATTCTGAGACGTGGATTCAATCAGAAGACTTGGTTAAACCCGCCGTGGTTGCTCAGTGGCTATGGTGTTGGGCTGCTGAGCACGAGGTCGCGGGATCGAATCCCGGCCACGGCGGCCGCATTTCGATGGGGGCGAAATGCGAAAACACCCGTATGCTTAGATTTAGGTGCACGTTAAAGAACCCCAGGTGGTCAAAATTTCCGGAGTCCTCCACTACGGCGTGCCTCATAATCAGAAAGTGGTTTTGGCACGTAAAACCCCAAATATTATTATTATTAAGACTTGGTTAAAAGTATTTTCACAGCTAACTTGGGGATCGAACTAAAGTCAATACAAGGTCATACCGTGTGAATCATTAGAGTGATAAGTTCGAACGCCTAGTGTTATAAAAAAAATTTCATATAAAGAGAAACAGGACGTTCTGTCAAGTAAATGCTAATACGTTCAAGGGATCACCCTACAATGTGGTTTAGGATTATTCATGCGAGACTCAATACATACGGAAGCGCCTGTGGGAATACGCAACAGTAAAAAAAAATCGAAGAGCAATAACAAGGTAGAGCTAAACTTCGACAAATTCGTCATCACCGGAAAAACCTTCATCTGGAACATAGAAAAAGAGGAATTCGTTCCCTTCAGGAAACAATGATGCAATGGAAATGGAAAGAAACAAGTATGCCCTGACCTCATTGCCATTGTAGTAAGGTGCAGAAATATAATTAAAGTCGATGAATTCGCTGGTCAGATAGTCTATTAAGGCTGACATCGTATTTGGCACAGAATCATTGCTGAGCCCGTCTATCGCGGACAGTGAAGTATTCCCAAAAGAATTTATTGCTCATCGGAAAAACAGCCCCCCCCCCCCCCCTCGGAGGAGGGGTGTTTTGTTAATTCACTCTTCTGTTAAGACATTTATGCTAGATCTTGACATCGACGATGTTGAATCAATTTGGTGCTCAGTCACACTACCTGATAACTGCTCGTACGCTGTTGGATCATTCTACCAACTGCCGAATTCACATTTAAAACCGTTACAGTCTTTGTATGACATTCTTTTGGAGGCATCGCGAAAGCCTACTTTGCTTGAGGGTGACTTTGACTTACCTGCGCTGGAATAGCTAGATGGCGATTGTGTATGCACAGTTTACAGCCGTACGTATTAACTTGGAAATGGAAAACATTGTAAACACCTTCGGAATATTAAAGAATGTAAATGCTCCAATTCGGTACAGTTACATTCTCGACCTTTTGTTCTGCAGCTCACCTAACCTTATTAGCTCTGTTCATATTATAGCTGGAATAAACTACTGCAGTTTGGTTTGGCTTACGACTACTCAGCCCAATATAAATATAATACTGCTTTCACATTAGAAAGTTATCCGTCACATTGGCAACATTGGTTATACATCTCCGCCCCCCACATACTTTCGCGCTCACAGAATATTTAAATCCACGATATGCATGAGTGTCGCATCTTGCGTTTATTTTTCATCTTCTTTTCTGCACTGAAATACTTCATTAAGACTACTGCTTTTTTTTCAGCGCAACAGTCATGATATCAATACTCGAAACGTGGGAGAGTGGCTTATGCCCCATTTTGGTAGCGACTATAAACACTAGTCCTTGAAACATAACCTTCCCTTTATTCTAAATAAATATAATGACATAGACAAACCCAAGATAAATATAATACGTGAAATATTTATTTACTAACTTATTTCTTTATTCAATTATCTACCAAAATAATACCTTTATTAGTAATGGCCTATATTCTGCAAAACAGGTTACTCTGGCTTCTGATGCCTTGTGTATTATTATTTTATTATTTTTACTTGTTATCTGTATAACTGAGATTATTTTTTCATATAGGGCAGTTGGTTCTTGTATCAGTGGTGTTTTAATTTATTTCTTTTAGTAAACTTAGTGTTCCGTATTATGGAAGAATTGTGCTTTGTTAGTTTCTTGCATTAATGTTTGTTTTGCACTGCAACACAAAGGCATTGTTTTTTTTTCGGTTCTACACGTAAGAGTGTACGTTCTTAATAGCGCATAATGATATTAGTAGCTGCTATCTGTGTATATAACTTGTTTATTTTCGTGTATGACGCTTGTAAACATCCGTTATGAGTTTTCCTGTCACATGTCGCCATGTATGTAAGACCTCCTGCTCCACATCAAGCTGTTTTCCTGCAGCTTTTAGCGCAGTAGTTCATCGAGGATATCTTCTTGTAAATAAAGAGAATTGAATTGAAGTCAATATATCATTTCTGTTACCGATACTACAATCCAATTCTTGGCCCATGTCCCATTATGCGTTTGTGTGATTGTGCAGGAATCTGCTGATTTTAGGTGTGTGTTAAGGGAATAAATTGACAAATCTTTATTTTTGAAGAATAAATTAAAACGAGTAAAATATAGGACGTTTTTTACGCAGTCATATTGATGGAACAGGAAAAAAAAGATAGATAGATAGATAGATAGATAGATAGATAGATAGATAGATAGATAGATAGATAGATAGATAGATAGATAGATAGATAGATAGATAGATAGATAGATAGATAGATAGATAGATAGATAGATAGATAGATAGATAGATAGATAGATAGATAGATAGATAGATAGATAGATAGATAGATAGATAGATAGATAGATAGATAGATAGATAGATAGATAGATAGATAGATAGATAGATAGATAGATAGATAGATAGATAGATAGATAGATAGATAGATAGATAGATAGATAGATAGATAGATAGATAGATAGATAGATAGATAGATAGATAGATAGATAGATAGATAGATAGATAGATAGATAGATAGATAGATAGATAGATAGATAGATAGATAGATAGATAGATAGATAGATAGATAGATAGATAGATAGATAGATAGATAGATAGATAGATAGATAGATAGATAGATAGATAGATAGATAGATAGATAGATAGATAGATAGATAGATAGATAGATAGATAGATAGATAGATAGATAGATAGATAGATAGATAGATAGATAGATAGATAGATAGATAGATAGATAGATAGATAGATAGATAGATAGATAGATAGATAGATAGATAGATAGATAGATAGATAGATAGATAGATAGATAGATAGATAGATAGATAGATAGATAGATAGATAGATAGATAGATAGATAGATAGATAGATAGATAGATAGATAGATAGATAGATAGATAGATAGATAGATAGATAGATAGATAGATAGATAGATAGATAGATAGATAGATAGATAGATAGATAGATAGATAGATAGATAGATAGATAGATAGATAGATAGATAGATAGATAGATAGATAGATAGATAGATAGATAGATAGATAGATAGATAGATAGATAGATAGATAGATAGATAGATAGATAGATAGATAGATAGATAGATAGATAGATAGATAGATAGATAGATAGATAGATAGATAGATAGATAGATAGATAGATAGATAGATAGATAGATAGATAGTACTTTTATTCGTATCAATTCTCATACACAAAAATCAGGCCTCAGAGAGACAGATATGGAGACATAACTATTACAACATCAAAAGGGATGACAACAATATGGAATTAAGATAGTAACACTCGATTAAATAATTACGGGGTAGGAAGCAACGCAGAGACGTACCGCAAAATTTTTTTCAGGGTGTATTTTGTTCTCATGCGGAATACACTAGGTGGCATAATATTGAAACAGGCAGGTACATAGTATTGACGTGTGCGCTTTCCGTACCGGGTTGAGGAGCGAGGAATGCAGTAACGGTATTTTGGTCTTAAATCACGTGCAGGAACATATGGAATGGTGAACTGACTGCACCAAAAATGTTTAAGCGCAATAGTTTCTGTTAATAAAGCGTTAAAATTTGGAAACTTTAATCTTCTGAAAATATCAATGTTATTACCGATGGGCAGGTCGTAGGCAATATTTTTTAAAAGTAAACGCAGAAGCGAATTCACCCTGCGCTGCCAGCGAACAGAGCAGTGACCATAAACAGTGATTCCATATCTTAGTACACTATAGGCTAGAGCGTGTGTAACACATTTACGGACAGAAAAAGGCATAAAATATCTAATATTATACAGGACACAAGATACAGCACGAAGTCTTTGACAAACGAAAGAAAGGTGCGAGTTCCAAGAGAGATCACTGTCGAAGATCAGGCCAAGATATTTGACCGAATGCGCATATTTTACTGGAACACAGTTACAATGAGAACAGGAGGAAGTATGCAAATAAACAGGATGACTCAACTCAAATTTTTTTAAAGGGTTATGAAAACATATAAGTTGTGTTTTAGAAGTATTAACATTGATAAGGTTAGACTTAAACCAGTCCATAGCTTTAACAGCTGCCGTCTGTAACATTGTTACAGCATCAGTGTATTTCTTTGCGCGCGCAAAAATGACAGTGTCGTCAGCATACTGGAACAATGAAACAGGCACATTGTTAGCAAGATCATTAACGTATTGATTGAATAACAAAGGACTCAATATAGAACCTTGCGGGACTCCAGAATTAATTGCCGTGAAATCGCTATGGAATCTTGAAATCGACACATTTTGGCGCCTATTTTGTAAAAAGTTAGTAAGTAAATTTAAAAACGAACCTCGAAATCCCAATGTAGAAAGTTTATCAAGCAGAAGAACGTGGCAGATGCTATCAAAGGCCTTGCTTACGTCAAGAAAAAGAGAGCATACGACTTCATTCTTATCAAAAGCTGAATTTAGTATGTCAGAGAATTCTTCAAGAAGATCTGTTGTTCCTTTTCCTAGTATGAAGCCATACTGACTAGGTGATAGAACATTGTGCGTATTCAAAAAATTCGTCATGGTAAGAAGTAGATGCTTTTCAAAAATTTGGCCAATGCATGGCAAAATAGAGATAGGTCGGTAATTACTCATCATGTTTCTGGAGCCACCCTTGTACAAAGGTATAACTTTAGCAGTTTTCATTGAAGTCGGTATTATACCCCTGGAAATGATACTATTAAGGATAACTAGTAGGACACCCTTAATCGCTTCAAAATTTCTGCACAATTCAGAAACAGTGAGGCCGTCATGACCAGGAGATTTGCTGCGTTTAAGACTGAAAAGTATACACCTTAAATCACTTTCGGTAATGTCAGGAAGGAAAGCAGATTCCATCACACTGGGAGGCATAGGACAGTCGTTAGGCGGGGTACCAGATGCACCAGAAACCAGAGAAAATAGTTTGTTAAAGTCATTCGCAATTCTCTGTCCATCTTTCTGGAAATGAGATATGAAATATGTATCATTATAAATAGTAGCGCTCGCTCCTTTCAGGTTATTTACCAATAACCATGTTTTCTTGCTGTTAAAACGTGCGTCTTTAAACTGAGACCTAAAGTGGTTGCGCTTGGCCAGACGGATCATGGCATTAACTCGGTTTCGTTCATGGTTAAACTGCAGTCGTAGTTGAGAACAGTTTGGAGCACGTCTCGTTCGAGCCCAGAGCAGATCTTTTTCTTTAATAGCTTCCAGTATTACGGGCGACATCCACTTATTGTCTAAATTTCGTTGCTTAACGATCACCATGCGTGAAGATTCGGCTTTGTGTGAACGAAAAACCTCGACGAAACTGTCATATAGGTCTGCAGGGGACACATTGTAAATAAAAGAATCCCAATCATACTTTGCTATTCTTTCATCGAAACGCTTATAATCAAGTACTGATACGCTTTGCTGGCTGCGCAAAGGTGCAGGGTGGCTGGAGCCATCCGTTAACGAGCAGCAGACGAAATAGTGGTCTGCAAGCTTGACTTCAACCACAGCAGACCGCACCAACCGGTTTTGAGAACGCACATTTATGTGGTCGATGCAAGAAGAGACCAGCTGCCCAGATAAGTATTCCTCACGTGTAGGGCTGTGGATTTTAGTCTCTAGTCCCCACTTTGATAAAGTGTCAAGATAATCTGCGACTGTTGGCACAGTTGGGCGTAGAATATCGATATTCATATCCCCGATAATGCACACGTGTTCTTCACTGGAAAATGATGATATTGCAGAATCAAGCTCAGCTAAAAAGATTCGACCGTTATAACACGGAGGGCGATAAATTGCGAGTAGAATCAACGACAACCAAGGTGTACTTAGGCGGAGTGCAACTACTTCTGCTTGAGTAAAAGGAATACTAATTTCAGAAACGGACCAAGAATCTTTAACAAAAACTGCGATTCCTCCTCCTGTTCGTTGTTGACGAGTATGAGAGTGTAACTGGCAACCTGGCAGCGAGAAATGTGATAACACGTCTGACGAAACGGTCACTTCCGTGAGAGCAACGACGTCATAAGTTGAATAAAAAGGATTAATCAGCGCACGAAAATGGTCCCAATGCTTCCGTATACTGCGAATATTAACGTGAGTAAACTGAAATGAATTGTCTATGTGATGCTGAAAGAACTTCTGGGCTTCAGAAAAATCGGAACACTTCACGAAACCAATGTCAGACATGGTTATGTTAGTTTTTCAAGATCCGAAAGCTTGTTGATACGAATGAGAGGTGCGCCTTCGGACTGTTTTGCAAGGACCTTCCCATTTTTGGTCCAGACGAACTGAAAACCCTTTTCTTTGCCACGAGACCTTGCTAGACGGAACAACTCGCGATTAGCCCGAGATAGGTTATCGTTGAAAAACAGCCGAGGAGACTCATCGTCATGCACCAAATCACGAAGGCCCTTCCGGGCCCCGAGCCATTTCTGCTTAACAGAAACTGAGCGAGTTTGCACTAGAATCGGTGGAATATAGTCGCCTCTGGATGGCAGCCGATGCACTGCCGAGATATCTGCTTGTTCAAAATCGGTTATGTTTAGCTTGCCTGCCAAAGTACTTAATAAAGAGTGTAAGTTTTCATCTGATTTGACAGGAAGGCCGTGAATCTCGAAGTTACATCTTCTGCTGTATTGTTCGAGGTCATTAATTTCCCCACTCATCCTGTCAATCACCTGTGTCTGGGAAACTGCTGTAGAAGCAAGCGATTGAACGTGTGATCGAAGGTCTGCAAGCTCATTCTGATTAGCGGCCACTGTAGCAAGCACCGAGTCGTACTTTGACGAAAGGAAATCGATAGCGGAGCGTATGTCATCGACTGCCGAAGCAACCTTTTCACTAGCTTCCCTGACCAACAACAGTTCCTCAATTTTCACCATCAATGTTGAAACAGTTGTAGTCAAAGAAGCAAGTTTCATATTCAGAGCAGACAGTTGCTGTGAGAATGAACCTTCACCTGGGTTGGATACTTCGTCTGGTTGTTTAACCGAATCAACCTTGCATGAAGGACACTTCCACGTTTCGCGTGTTACTGTACTCATCTTTTTGTAGGCGTTATCAGAAACTGACGAGCAGTTTTTCCCCAGGTGGAATTCGCCCTCACAGGTAGAACAACTCATAAATCTACCATCTTTCGGTATGGCTTTTGAGCAAGAAGTACACAAAGAAGACATGATGCAGTCAGCGGCAGAACCCAAAAAGTGATGAATTACAACAGGTGTAATCAACACTCACCTGCCAAAATGAAGCAAACGTTCAGTCTAGGACAAAGGTTTGCCGCTGACTGCAACGATCCACGAAGTTGACGGCCTTTAAATAATCGGTGATCGACGCCAGGGGGACATTATTGGCAGGTCCAGAGCCAATCAGTCAAGGATGGCTTGCTACGTCGAAACTGCAGCTTCCCCGAGATCCGCATGCGTAGATCAGTCGCCAGGAACAGTTGCGAAGATGACAGCCGTTGAAGATACGAGCGGTTTTCCAGCTGATACTGTCCCACAGCTTGCAGAGCCTGCCAAAATGAAGCAAACGTTCAGTCTAGGACAAAGGTTTGCCGCTGACTGCAACGATCCACGAAGTTGACGGCCTTTAAATAATCGGTGATCGACGCCAGGGGGAAATTATTGGCAGGTCCAGAGCCAATCAGTCAAGGATGGCTTGCTACGTCGAAACTGCAGCTTCCCTGAGATCCGCATGCGTAGATCAGTCGCCAGGAACAGTTGCGAAGATGACAGCCGTTGAAGATACGAGCGGTTTTCCAGCTGATACTGTCCCACAGCTTGCAGAGCCTGCCAAAATGAAGCAAACGTTCAGTCTAGGACAAAGGTTTGCCGCTGACTGCCGATATGTAATATGTAATAATAATAATAATAATAATAATATGTAATATGTAAATATGTAATATAATTACAAATGAGATAACTAGGTAAGAATAAAATGAATAATAGGATTGAAAATTACATTAATTAGACTCACAAATTAATTTCTCCATGGCGATGCACACCACCTTCCTCTGTTAGTGTCCAAGCCCAGAAGCTCCGAAAGTTAGGAGCACGGGACAGTCAATAGCCGCGTTAACATGAATGTGACAACTGGCACATCGCACCGCATCCCATGACATTTATACCGCATCGCATGCATGTAAATGGATCTAGTGCGCTAGGAAAGCGCATAAGAATAATGCGTCAAAGAGGGCTGGATTGAGACAAGTAAGTCGACTTTCGGAGCACATTAAACGCCCTCGCATCGCATTAGGAATTATGGGAAGGCAATTTGCTGCGGACCTGCTCCACTCGCGGAGCTGCGGGACAGTAAGATCGGTGAAAAAAAAAGGCACCCCGACGGCGTTTCGATTGTTATTTCGATCGTTTATTTCGATTGGACCGTCCATCGAGAGGCGGAGGACTTGTTTTCTTGATAGCAACTAAAATATGCCACAAAGTAACAATTTCCTACCAGTATATGTCTACGGAGTGTGAGATACTAGCAATAGATGTAACTATTCCTGTTTGTTCCCCATTTTCCTTAGTTAATGCATATTTTCCCACAGGCGTGCATGATACTCGTTTCCTCGATACCGTTGTAAACTCTTGTAGGAAAGAAATTGTGATAACCGGAGACTAATTAGCATCATGTGTCTTGGGGTTTCAAAACGGACTCATGTGGCAAGCGATTATCCGACTGGGCAATTAATCAAAATTTTTGTTGCTTAAACACGAAGTCAGCTACCTTTATTCAGGGTCTTTCTAAATCGGCATTGGATCTAACATTTGCCATTTCAGGAATTTCCGTAACTTCCTGCTTTACTGTCGACTCAGTTTCAAATAGTGACCATCTACCGATTAGGTTTGACATTGTCTGCCCTGTTATTCCCCAGGAGTCTCCGACGCGTACTTTTGTCAATTACCAGATATTTCAGAGTATCTTGTAAACGGCCCTCAATTCCCAGGAAACGCTACCCAATGACATCAAAGCCATGAGGCTTTGCGCAGTAGTAAAAAGTTCCTTTAAAAAGTCCCAATTTAATGTTAACATAAGCAAAAGTACTACCTCTCCTTGGTGGAATTAGGATTGCACGAGGGAATATAGAAGACGAAAAGCCGCGTGGAAGAAATTACTTTACAATCAGTGCCCGAGTAACTGGAGTGATTATAAATTCGCAGCTGCTGCGTTCAAGAAAACAGTACCGAATGCCAAACACGAGTATAACGAAAAACATCATGAATTCCTCTCTAAGCCCAGCAACAAAAACGCCCTGTTCAGATTCCTTCGATATAGAAAATTCATACCAACACCAGCGAATACTGAATCGATAATACTTTCACCACGCGAATTATCTGCTTCTTTAAAATTCATAGGAAAGAGCTTAGCGCAACGCTTAACATCACGTTTGCCGAATGGGCCACTAAGGCCTCCCATCGCTGATGACTTCGAGGAAGTCACAGTGTCAGAGCTCTCTAATGTCCTTAGATCTCTGCCTGCCTCAGCACCAGGTCCTGACGGCATTTCCAATGCCATGCTAAAAACGTTGTTTGAAATGTCTTCTGATGACATTCTTAACGCAGTTAATTATTCTCTAAAAAATTCTTGGATTCCACCAGAATGGAGGACAGCCAAAGTTATCCCGCTGCTTAAAAAACAAGGAGCTGGCTACAACCTTGAGAATATTAGGCCTATCTCTCTTACGTCAAGTATGATAAAACTAATTGAAAGAGTTCTATATGATCGTATGATGGATCATATATCTGAAAATTCGTTACTGAGCCCAAGTCAAATAGGTTTCCGGCCCGGTCTGTCCATTTGGTGCGCGCATGTAGATTTAGAAAGCCGCATACAACTTGCTCAACATAAAAAAGAAGTGAGCGCTTTAGTGACTCTTGACATCGCAAAAGCTTATGACAGCGTTGAGTCCTCTCTCCTGCTAGACAGATTACAGTCCTACAATTTTCCTAGATATATAACGGCATGGATTTTTGAATTTCTAAGAAACAGAAAATTTCATTGTTTTCAAAACGGTTTTTCTTCAAGGCAGTTCGATCAGACAAGAGGGGTGCTCCAGGGGGCTGTTCTGTCTCCTGTGCTATTTAACCTATTGATGAGTTCAGTTCCGCTGCACCATGATGTAAGTCTGTATATCTATGCCGATGACATTGCATTTTTCGCGACTTATAGAGACATCAATTCTCTTCACCTGTCTTTGCAGAGAGAGAGACAACTTCATGTAGTCGCCTGCAGAACGACACCATGACTAAATGGCGCCGTGACGCGGGCCCTGACGTCTTCTCAGCGGGTGGTCTCTACTCAACTCCAGCGCGTGTTACTCCCGCGGTCGGTCACCCTGAGGGGCAACGTCCCGTCGGTTTCGCTCGGCCTTTGTCTTTCAAGAGCCGCCGAGACCTGCTGGACGGCCCAGGTTTGACTTTCGTGGTCGTAGCATTCCGCCGCAGCCGCGAGTCGCGGCGGAATCGTTGTACTTGTCGAAGCCTCATTGGGGAACTTGGTGCAATCCCATAGGATGTGCGTCAGGGTGGCCCTCTCCCGCTGGCACACGCGGCACACATCACTCACATATAATTTAGGGTATAGATGAGTCACTAACACTGGGGTGAGTAAAGAACCAGTTTGCAATTGTCTGAACAGCACCGCCTCCGCTCGGCTCAGCCCCGGGTGCGGGGGTGGGAAAGTCCTTCGAGCCAGGCGGTGGAACTGTGTAAGTTCATTGAACGTCGTCCTGCGGTCCTTTGCACTACACCACGTTGGACGGTCGGTTGCAGCGGCGCGATTGGTTAGCGCTCGCGCCACTGCGTGTGCCGTCTCGTTGTGGTTATCGTGCTTCTCGGACGCATCGTTGCCCGCGTGCGCCGGGAACCACTTGATTCTAACATACCGATTCTGTCGTTTCAGGTCAGCCGAGCACAGAACGCGCACAGCCTCACCACACACTTTACCCTTTGCATAATTCCGCACTGCACTTCGTGAATCGCACAACACCGTCTGGCACCCGAGGTCGGCAATGGCCAGGGCAATGGCCACCTCCTCCGCCTGACACGCCTCGCGGACCCGTAAGCTCGCCGCTGCCCTCGTCGCGCCGGACGACGCCTCGATGACGGTAGCTACGAACGCCGCGCAGTCTCCCTGGTATTCTGCCGCATCCACGAACCTTGCGTGCTCGTCCTTGGCGTGAAAGTCGATGAGGGCCTTGGCCCTCGCCGCTCTTCTCTCCTTGTTATACTCCGGGTTCATGTTTCTCGGGATGAGGTCCACCCGAATCCGGCGCCGGGTTCCGTCCGGGACAGAAACGTCGCTACTCGCCGCTTTCGCTCCGGGCGTGAAGCCCAAGTATTGAAGTATGCGCCTGCCGGCTTCGGTCATAGAGAGCCGCTCCTGCTGGGCGGTCCGTTGCGCTTTCGCAATTTCGTCGAGGGTATTGTGTACCCCCAGGCTCAGGAGCTTGTTGGTGTTCGTACACTCGAATAGTTCGAGCGCCGCCTTGTAAGCTCGGCGTATCAGGGCGTTGATTTTATTCCTTTCACATTGCATCCAGTTGTGGAAGGCTGCAACGTAGGTGACGTGGCTGATTACGAAGGAGTGCACAAGCCGAATCAAGCTTTCCTCCTTCATCCCGGCCTTGCGGTTGGCAACCCGTCTGATGAGACGTATGGCGTTGGTAATCTTGGCTGTAAGGCGGGAAATAGTCTCGCCGTTGCCCCGTCGCTTCTCTATAATCATGCCGAGCACCCGGATTTTGTCAACCTCCGGGATCACGTGGCCGTTTCTCGTCACGATCTTGATGGCCTCGTAATCCCTCGCTTCGCTCTTCTTACGTCTGACGTACTTCGGTGGTAACACCAGCAGTTCTGACTTGCTCGGTGAGCAGATCAAACCGGAACCGTTCAGCTGGTCCTCAATCACGTCGGCGGCTTCTTGCAGCGTGCTCTCAATGTGACCATCGCTGCCTCCCGGAAACTACAGCATGATGTCATCGGCATGTGCCGGACGCCCTCGACGCGAGAGAGTCGCTTGGCCACCCCGATCATAACGAGGTTGAATAAGAACGGCGAGATGACGGAGCCTTGGGGGGTCCCAACACTGCCGAGCCTCTTCTCTTGGAGCCGTAGATCGCCGGCGCAGAGCTCGGTAGTCCGCCCCGTCAGAAAGTCCTTGATGTAATTGTACGTTCTAGCGCCCATGTTGAGTCTGGACACCTGGGCTAGGATCGCAGAGTGCTTCACCCTGTCGAAGGCGCTCTGCAGGTCCAGCCCCAGAATGGCCTTGTTGTCTTTCGTTAGGGTGTCATCGTCAATGATATCTTTCTTCAACAGAATCATCGCGTCTTGGGTGCCGAGGGAACGCCGAAACCCGATGATCGTGGTGGGGTATAGTCCCGACTCCTCCAGGTGAGCCTGCCACCTACACATGAGGACGTGCTCCAACACCTTGCCCACGCAGGACATGAGCGAGATGGGCCGTAGGTTGTCCGTGTTCGGCGGCTTGCCTGGTTTGGGGATGAGTATGGTCTTGGCAGTCTTCCACTGCTGGGGCAGTAACCCCGCACTCCAGCACTTGTTGTAGTAACCGGTGAGGTTTTCGATGGCCACATCACTGAGGTTCTTGAGCGCTCTGTTCGATATGTGATCCGGGCCGGCCGCCGACTTGCTGTTTAGTTCGTGCAGGGCCGCTCGCACCTCCTCGACGCTGATATCGCGGTCGAGCTTCTCGTTGGCTTGACCGCCGTAGTCAGGATGCCTTTCCGTGGGTGTAACCGGAAAGTACTTGCTGTTTATGCGTCTGATTACTTCGGTTTCCCCGTTTTCCTTGACTGCTCTGTGAATGATCTTTGCGAGGCGGTCGCTTTGGTGGAATTTTGTTTTAGTCTCGTCGAGCAGATGCCGCATCAAGTTCCAGGTTTTGCCGCAATGCATCTGCTCGTCCGCAGCATTACAGATTTCGTTCCATTGTTGCGTGCAGAGCAGCCGACAATGAACTTGGATGGCGCGATTCAGCTCCGCTACCTTCTTCCTTAGGCGCCGATTTAGTCGCTGCTTCTTCCACCTGTTTAGGATAGATTGCTTTGCTTCGAATAAGTGCGCGAGGCGGCTGTCAACCTTGTCGACCTGCTCATCCGTTTCTATGATTTTGGTCGCCTCCTTGACCTTCTCCGCGATGTGGGCGGACCATTCTTCTATGTTCTCGATTTCCTCCATCTCCGTTGGTAACAGGCTACGGAAGGCATCCCAATCCGTAAAATTATGTTTTCTGGTGTCCTCCGAGGCCTTGACCTCTTTCGGTATGATGACCTCTACGATGTAGTGGTCGCTGCCGAGCTCTGACCCCGTGCTGCGCCAGGAGATATTCCCCTTCTCGTCGTTCTTCACGAACGTGAGGTCCGGCGTCGTATCCTTGGACACAGAGTTCCCAATCCTTGTAGGATCAGTCGGGTCTGTGATGAGGGTAAAGCCCAGGTCTAATGTGTCTTGGAACAGGTCTCGCCCCTTGGCCAATTGCTTGTTATATCCCCATGCCGGGTGTGCCGCGTTGAAGTCCCCGCAGGCGATGAGCCTGTGAGTCCCCGCCACGGTGCTGGCTCTGTGAAGGAGCGTCTTGAATTTTTGCTTCCAGTGTGAAGGGCTACTGTAGACGTTAAGCAGAAAGGTGCTGTGTTTTTGTTTCTTGCCCGTAACGACCTCGATGAGAGTGTATTCAATTTTACTATTGTGCAACTCGTGCTCAATGAAGGTGAGTCCCTTGCGAACCAATGTGCATATCCCTCTACCGCCGCTGACCTTTGGAGACTTGGCGTGTACCCGATAACCGGGTAGCGACACTGCATCAGTTCGAGTCTCTTGTATCATGATTATATCAGGCTTGCTTGCTACTTGTGTTATGTGTTGCTGCAAGACTGCGTTCTTGCAAGTGAAACTGTTACAGTTCCAGTGCCAGGTCACGAGACCCTTCACTGCTGTAGTTGTTGCTGTTGCTGTAGCGGCCATGATTGTTGCTGATTGTACTGCCGCGTTATTTGCTGTATTGCGTTCGTTAACTGCTGACACGTCCGCTCGATGGCGGCGAACCTGTCGTTAATCATCGTGGTGAACGTTGTCTTAATATAATCTTCGAGCCCGTCGAGGTGTTCCTCGATTTGGTCGACCTTGTCTTTAGGGTTGTCCACCCAGTCGTTGAGCTTGCGCTCCTTCAGGTTCTCGATCGCTCGTCTCTTGAGTGCCGGTTCCTTCTCAGCGGATGTTGATGGTACAGCGCTGCTGATGCTGGGTGTTGGTTCACATGATACCGCTTGGGGCGTTTCGTTATTGGTGGAACGGGTCGTCAGAAGCTTCTTGATTTCCATGATCTCGTTTGCCATCTTGCTAATAGTGGCCTCTTGCCTACTGACTTTCGTCTCGAGCTCGTTGTTTTTGCGCCTGAGTGCCTCGTTGGCTTCCTTCAACGTCCTCATCGCCTCGTCTTCCCTCGTCTTGCTGTTTTTGCCATCGACGGTCTTGCTGGTGCTAATTGTCTTGGTCGTTGCGGTGGTCGTTGCGGTATTGGAGGTGGTGGTGGTGGTGGCACCCCGCTGCGCTTTCTTGGCACCGTGCCTTGCTGCATCGGCCCAGGTCACGTGACTGCGATCGCTTACGGCTAAGGCTACGCTGTCTACTCTCGCTGGCCCTGCGCTTCGAGACGGAACGTGACGCTCGGCGACCAGCTGGGCCGGCAGGTGTTGCGGTTGCTGACATCAGCGATGGAAATTCCTCAGCTCTGAGAGATGCTCGTTGTTGCTGCTGGGCTTGTTGTTCGGCCATCTTGCGCTCCCATTGTCTCCTTGTAACTACGTACGGGACCTTGAACCTATTCGTGCAAACCTTGTCACCGGTCAGATGTGGCCCTCCGCACAATCTGCAAGTGGGTGTACAGCTATGGGCTTCCTTGGGGTCAACGGCCCCGCAAGCAAAGCAAGCCCTTACGTGAGGGTTTGGACAAACGTCGCGGCGGTGGCCCACCTTTCCGCACTGCTTGCATACATCGAATTGTTTTCGATATAGGCTGCACTTGGTGAGAACGGGACCGTAGCACACGTAATTCGGGACCTTCAGGCCCTTGAAAGCCACGATGGCTGTGGTCGAGCCACCAATCCTCTTTGCGCCAAGTGCCAAGGGATTTCTCGAGTTAACAATGTTCCGGTCGATTGCGGCCGTGGAGTCCTCTATTGGGATACCTCTAATAATGCCTTTAACGGTGCCATGTGGCGCGGTTTGATATGCGCCAACCACGTGTTCCTTGCCACCAATGCAGATCGATTTTATCTCGGCGTAACGTGAAGCACGTATATCGTCGGGGGTACTCACGACCATGATGTTTTGTTGCAAGTTGGGGCAGAAGGTGTCCGCTGCTCCGTCCTCCCTTGATACGTTCGCCGCCGTCATGATGGCTGGTGCCACGGTGGCGGTCTGAGTCCTCGCGATGTTAAGGCCGCCCCGAGGCCGCACTATCACCTTGGTCTCCTCCCTCGGTAGAGCGTCCGGCATCCTTGCTGCCCTCGTCACCGAAGCTTTCACGTTCCTGGCAAAGTTCTTCGTCGTAGGTCTTGACTGGCGAGCGGCAGTCCCCTGGCCGGCCAAGGTCTTTATACGCCGGCCTACGTGCGACCAGTCCGTATTGTCGTTGAATTCCTCGGAAGAAATTTCTTCCCCTTGAATTTCAACACACATCTGGCTAACGCCGGAATTCGCCGGGTCCCGAACAATGGACGTCTCCATCTCGGTCGACATGTTTGTATAGCCGCCGCCCGAAGACGACGGCCTTTCCTCGCAGACGTTGGGCCTGGCTATGGGCAGATCCAAGCTGTTCGATTAGGCTTAGTCGAACGGCGCCGGCCTCCACGGAAAGTCCCGGGGAATTGGCGAAAAATCGTATCTTTTGGTAGCCACCGGTACCGGTTGATGACCCGCACTCTCACAGACACAGTGGTAATAGTTATACCGCGTTAAAAAATAATTAGCACTGCAAAATTGGTCATAAAATCCGGAGCCGATGTGAGCACGTCAGCTCAGACCATGGCTCATACCCGCATCCACCTGTCTTTGCAAACGTACCTCTGTACTGTGATAGATGCAGATCGTGAAGCCACGTCTGTAGAGTACAGAGGTACGTCTGTCTTTGCAAACGTACCTCTGTACTCTACAGACGTGGCTTCACAATCTGCATCTATCACTTAACGTAAACAAAAGTGCAGTCATTGTTTTTTCGCTTTCCGGGCCGTTAAAGTTATCATTAGTATATGAACAGACAACCATTCCTCAGGTAGAGTCGCTTAAATACTTGGGTATCACACATGACGGAAAACTGAACTGGCGTTCTCACATAGAAAATATTGGAACGAAGGCGACACGAGCCGTAGGTTTACTACGAAGAATCAGTAACCGACGTTCTGGTATGCGAAGTGACACATTAATTATGATTTATCGTATGTATGTACGACCGATTCTAGAATTTGGTTGTGTTTTGTTCTCCGGAAGTGCAAAATATAAATTAAGGCCCCTTGTTCTGTTAGAAAGAGAAGCTCTTCGACTATGTTTAGGTCTTCCTAAATTCGTTGCTAATAATGTATTATACCAGGAAGCGCGCCTACCTACTCTTTACACACGATTCCGCATGCTTACGGCTCAAACCTACTTCAGAGCTTATGATTTTTCGCTGCGACGTGGACAATATGCATTAGTGAACCAAGTCCATTTTTTGAGATCACGTGGTCACGGTTCCGTACCCCGCAAGTTGTATTTGTGCAAGCACAATTAGCACCTTTAAATGTTCGCCTTAGAGAAATAATTCCGCTCCATAGGTCTCCGGGGTCGCTGAAAATTGAATTTGCAGACATTTTTCCGCACAATGCAAAATTTCTGCCCACAACATATTTGAATGACCGTTTACAAGATTATTTGGCCCGTTTCAAATTAAACGTAATAGCGACGGATGTTTCTTCGTGTGAAGAGAAGGCAGGTGTGGGTATCTACTCACCATCCCTCAATTGGACTTTTTCCCTTCGCCTACCAGATTACACATCAGTTGTTCACGCCGAACTTTTGGCAATAGTTCTTGCCTTGCGGAAATTACCCACTCATATTACAAGAGTTATTATCGTCACAGATTCTCTATCTGTATGCAGTGCACTTACTGCGTCTACAAAATCGACAGCATTGAACATGTTTTATTCATTAGCTCCGCCTCATTTAAGCTTAGTTCATATGGTATGGGTCCCTGGCCACCGAGACATTCATATTAATGAAATAGCCGATTCCTTAGCACGAGCTTCTTTAGCAGGTCCTGTGCTATTTGTGCTGCCGGCAACTGCGCACATTAATGCAGCCAGATATCGGCAATTTTCTTTGAGCGAGGACAAAAAAGCTCTGTCATTAGCAAAATCTTCAGATTTTTTTCACTTAAATTATTCTTGGAACCGGCAATGGTGTCCTAACCGGAAATTTGAAGTTTCATTTATCAGTCTGCGTTGCCGTATTCCAACACTTAATTTTTACTTGCACAGGTGTGGTCTGGCGGTATCTCTTCTATGCTACCTCTGCAATGAACCAGAAACTATAGATCATTTTTATTATCATGCCGGCGGTTCTCTACTCATCGAAAATTATGTCTAGAAATTCCACTTCAAAATTTAGGATTACCTTTAAGTAGCACTGTTATACTCTCCCTTGGAGCAACAGTTTTGGGATATAGCCACAGGAACGTTTGCCTAGCCATTTAGAATTTTCTATGTGGCACAAAAAGAATGCCTTGTTAATAGTTTTTAGTTTCAAGGATTGATTTGTTTCTACTGCATTTTAGAAAATTCAAAACGTAAAAGCACAAATTCACAGTTTAAATCTTACTATTATTATTCATAATTTACCTTACGCAAGTTTAAGTATATCCTTTTTTTAATATTCCTATCAACGCAAGGCTTACTATAGTTTTGATCAACACTTTATCTCATGTATTCATAGCTTATTTTGCATCTTGGATTATTTTTTTTCTTTTCATTTTTCGGGTTATTTATTTATTAACCAATTTATTTTATTTTATTTATTGAATCATATTACCACCCGATTCGTGGCCTATCCCCCTCAGTGGGTTTGTGCCATTAACTGGGGCTTCATCATCATCATCATCATCTTTGGTTCTGCGTAGTGCTATCATCACGAGCATGTGCAGTCGACGCAGAATCAAGGAAGACATGCAGGCTCGAAATGCCGCCATCGGTTCAGTCCGCCCGCTTTCATCGCTATTGGTTGTCCAGTTCAGAGGTCGTGGACTCTCGCTCAGCTTGGCTTTCATGCTGTCCGCAGTAGTGCAGATACGCCTGTTCAACCGCACCGAGGCGAATGCGCACCCGAGAACACTCATTCGGAGGAGGGCCTGCTTTGTTGGGTATGCATGGTTAGAAATAAATTTTGCCGTGACGGCGGCCGAGGCGAGACGCGCAACGTCGATGCCGGATTTTCAGCGACACGTAGGCACGTAACTCTATCGCGTTAAAAAAGCAGTGCCTTTTCCGAGTAGCTAAAACGTTCGAAACGACAGCTGCATGGGTAAAACATATGGTTGCCGAGAAAGCGTACTCTAGCGCTGTCCGCATGGCAAAAAAAGGAAAAACATTGTGCTCATGATCTGCAATCGCTGCCTAAAAATAATCCCAGTAAGTTTTCGAAACACAACTCCTTGTATGCTACTACTTCTAGTAGATCAGTGCAAGACGATTCGGGCATCTCCGTCAATAGAGATGACTGCTCGAATGTCTTTAATAATCACTTTTCCGCTATGTTCACCCAGCAGGATCGTTCGAACTTGTTTTCACCGATGGAGGTAGATTACCCGTATATGGAGCTAATCGCGGTAATCCCTGGCTCTATTTCAAGATTAATTGCTGCTCTTGGGTTATGCACGTCCACTGGTGCAGACGGTGTCAACTCTAAGATTTTGAAGAATGCTGTCATTCCTTTTAGTTCTATCCTTTGCTGCATTTTCCAACAATGATTACCGTCAGGGGAAGTACCGTATGATTGGAAGCTGGGCAAAGCTATTCCTGTATTGAAATCTGGAAACAAAAGTTCTATTAACAACTACCATCCTATATTTCTAACAAGTGTCTCTGGTAAAATTCTTGAGCACATAATTGTAACTAACGTTGCGCTAAAAAATGTTTTCATCTTTCCTAACCACCATTTATTTGTAAAAGGTCTTTCCTATGAAACACAATTACTTGAGCTTACTAACGACATTCACGCAAGCGTGGATGATAATTCCCAGACTGAATTTTCGAAGAGCTCTGACAGTACGTGTTGCGCAAAGACGGCTGTGCGCCAAGTTATCTTGCCTTAATCTGGGCTCCCTAACCATCTCATGGCTTCCAAACCTTTTGTCATTCCGTAAACAGTTCCCAGTCATCGATAACTACTCTTCTGATACATCTAATGTTACTTTCCGCTGTACCTCAGAGTAGTGTGCTGGGCCCACTTTTACTTGTCATTACATAAACCCTTCGCTCAAATATTTCATCGACAACTCCTCGAATCGAATCGACAATGGTCGAATCTCTCATTGGTGTTGCTCAAGGCAAATGACGTTAAATGCAGATAAGTGCAAGTTAATTACTTTAGCCGTAAGCATATGAATATTTCATTTAACCACACGCTTAACAACCATCCTCTGTCCAGCATATCCTCGCATTAGTATCTAGCCGTTCATCTTATACCAACTCATTCATGTGCATCTCATATCAACACAATTACAGCAAAAGCATCTCTTACACTCGGATACCTGAAGCGTAATCTTCACGAAGCTTCTCAAATTACTCGCAAGCTAGCATATCAAACATCTGTGCGCCGTCAACTTGAATATGCTGCGCCCATTTGTTCACCTTTCCACGCTTATCGAATCAATGACCTTGAAGCAATTCATAACCGAGCCGATCGATTCATCGACAGAGATTATAGCATACATCCTAGCGTAACAAACATGAATATAGCAGTAACACTGCCCCTTTTAGAAAAATGTCGAACTATTTCCCTACTTTGTTCATTGCACAGAATATTTCAGTGAGCATTCGTTTTTCTTAACCTCAACTTTTCGATTCCGTTCTTCAATATGTCTGCATAATGAGCACAGCTCTCAACGCCACTTTGGCAAAACTAACTCGTTTCATTCATCCCACCTGCCACGGGCTGATACATATTGAGACGACCTTCCTGACGCAATAGCTAAATTGTTAATCCCATGACTTTGAGCCATGATGTAAGTGTATATTTTAAATGTTTGTATTGAATTGATTGTGCGAATATGTAATGTTAACGTTTCTTTAAATAGAGTTACCTGTACATTTAGAAATTCTTTACTTCAGCCCGAGTTGTATAAACTGGGTAGGACTTTATCGCCATAATGTTAAATTTATTTACAAGTTCCCGGCTCCTTCTCATTGTTTTACCTTTTGTAACCCCCCTCACGCAATATTCCACTTCGGAGCCTGTGAGGATGTTCAATAAATAAATAAATAAATAACTCTTTCAAATTCTATGCCAACTTGCTCCTCTTGAATATGCACCCGGGGTGACATGTTGCGCAGAGCGCGGAAAAGATTGCAGCCGGGCACTGACACTGGCGCACAGCCGCTTGACTCCGTGAAACAAAACGCCAGTCGTCATGCATGCTTGAACAACAAACAACGCGGGGAAGTGTTTTTATCATTTTCTTGATACTTCTACCATTGCGGCTATTTACGCCTGGCACGCTATCCTTTCTTATTTCAGGGAGGAGACCGCGCTTCGATAACATGAGGGTGAAATGCTGCAAGTGCAAATATTTACTTCTTGATCGCATTCCACTCACGGACGTTTACCATGAGCCTCTTTTCGCGCAGCCTTACCGGGATTCTGGAAATTCTGGAAAGTTGCTGCCCACAAGATAAGAGCAGCACTTCTCAAAGTCTGCTTTACGCCCGCAGCTGCAGCAGTGTGCCACCACTTGTCCTTGCAGTCCAGCCCCGAACTAAAGCCCCTTAATAAGAAAAAACTAAATTTAGGTACCTCACAACGCCTATTGTAGCTGTGTTCACGAAGGCAGTCATTTAGACTAAGCGTTGTTTGTCAGCAAATGATGTGTCTAATTGCCAAAAAAGCGTCAAAATGCTCCATTATACATCGTGTCCGTTATGTAGAAAGCAATAAGGCTGGGGTATACGGGGTGTCCCGCATAACTTGAGTCCAGCATTAGAAATATGCAAATAGCACGTAGTTGAACAAAACCAAAGTAATGTCGTTTGCCGTCGCTTGGAGAGACTGAGATTATAATTTTTTTTCATTCCGCCTAATTAGATAATTAGTCATGTATTTAATCAACTTCTCAAATAAATCTGATCAGACGAAAAATGACAATGACAAAATTGTAGAGGAACACGAAAAACGCCCAGTGCAGCTTTCTGTTGCTCGGTACGCCCTACATAGAAGCGTTTTTCCTGGCGTGAAAGTAACACGCGCACACACGCAATGTGCCTCGAGCGGCCGGGCCCGTGGCAAATCTGTGTGCATTTGAGGGGTTCTTTCACGCTGGGAACAACTTTTATGTAGCACGCAAGGCGCACGATTTTGAAGACCGCCGATTCCCGCGGCTCACGGGCGCTTTCCGCAAGCAACACTGTGCATCACAGCGCCACGCGCAGCGTCAAAACAGAGCATGTGAAACGAAGCTGCGTTTCCGCGCCGCGATTCTGCTCAGCCGCCGCGACCAGCGCCGCGCCGTCGCTTGCATGTGAAGCAGGATTGAGAAGCACTGGATCCACTTCAGCAGTTGGGGGTAACTATGAAGTTTACTGAGCTTAGGCAAACAAAGACGATGGGAAACTGTCTAAAAGGCTTTCTGGAAGTCGAGAAATATGCATTCTGTAAAACAAAAACAATTTGAACATAAGGAAAGAGGTCGTTACTAAAAAGGGAAAGTTGAGTTTCGCAGGATATGCATTTCCGGTAAGCATGCTGGCTGCTACTGAAGAAGTGCGAGTAAATAACGTGTTCTAAATGTTTACAAGGGACACTGGTTAGCGATATGGGTCTGTGGTTTAATGGGTTAACTGTATCACCTTGTTTGGGGATAGGCATCACTCCCCCCGCCTTCCAGTCGCTAGGTAATGCTTCGCACTCTAAAGACGGTGAAAAGAGTTGTGTAAAAATAATTTAGCGGTTGGTTTCCGACATTGGGAGGTAATAGCGTCAGCACCAGGTGCAGAGCTCTTCAGTTTTTGAATTAGATTAAATATACCGAATGCATAAATGATAATAGGATCCATAATAGAGAAACCAGGAAAATCAAACTTACGCAAGACGATACTAATGTCACTAAAAATTGATGACTTGAATACATTTTGTGATATGCCACAATGTGTTTTGCTTGGTATATCCTTTTCCTTATCGTCACGAAGAACAATCTCGTGTTTTTTGGGACCTTTAACAACATTCAAAAATTTTTGAGGCTCACTCTGCAAAAGAGAAGTTGGCTTTTGCTGAGAAAGTTCTGCTTTGAATAAAGGGAAAATCAGACATCCACCCGTTCGTAGCACTTGCTACAAAGGAAAACCAAACGGGTTCCTCCAAAGAAAAGCGTCATCATCATCATCAGCAGCAGCAGCAGCAGCAGCAGCCTGGTTACGCCCACTGCAGGGAAAAGGCCTCTCCCATACTTCAACAACCCCGGTCATGTACTAATTGTGGCCATGCCGTCCCTGCAAACTTCTTAATCTCATCCGCCCACCTAACTTTCTGCCGCCCCCTGCTACGCTTCCCTTCCCTTGGGTTCCAGTCCGTAACCCTTAATGACCATCGGTTATCTTCCCTCCCCATTACATGTCCTGCCCATGCCCATTTCTTTTTCTTGATTTCAACTAAGATGTCATTAACTCGCGTTTGTTCCCTCACCCAATCTGCTCTTTTCTTATCCCTTAACGTTACACCTATCATTCTTGAATGAATGAATGAATGAATGAATGAATGAATGAATGAATGAATGAATGAATGAATGAATGAATGAATGAATGAATGAATGAATGAATGAATGTTTGATGTTTTATGGCGCAAGGGCCAAGTATGGCCAAAGAGCGCCATGTCAGTGTTAATGAGTTTGCAGTGAAATCATGAGTTCGATGAAGTTGGTGTGACGTGGCAGTAGAGGGGCCTTAAAAATGGTCGCGCTAAAGTGCGCAAAATCTGTATAATAAGATTATGGCCATGTCTTATGACGTGTACTATGAACATTTAACGTGCACTTAAAAAGAATGATACGATGTGTAAAAATACATATGGTTATAAGATATGCTAGAGCACTGCTGCCTCCTGAGAGCCCTTGAGGAACAAGGGCCTGGAGGCATGTGCTATGCAAAACAATTATCGCAGCGGCATCCTCTAAGGTGAGGAAGCGCTACGAATGCATGGGACTAATAACATGTAAGACCACATCTCTCAGGAAACCTAGGACTGTGTCTGTATTAAAAAACGGTTCTGGACCGAGGAACATTACAGGATGAAGAGGAATGTGCTGCCTGTATGCTAGAGGAAAATGTCTCATTCTTTCAGATTCGGCTTCCCGACACTCCAGAAGGACGTGGAGCACGGTCAGCCTCTCCCCTCATCTACCACAGGATGGAGGTTCACTTCCAGTAAGCAGATAATTATGGGTGCCAAATGTGTGTCCTATTCTGAGTCGACAGAATAGGACATCTGTTCGGCGCGATTTTGAAGTAGAGGGCCAGAATCCTAAGTGTGGTTTTATCAGGTGGAGCTTATTATCCGTTTCCGCGTCCCACATGTGTTGCCAGTGATCTCGCAGCCTCCTTCGCAAGAAAGGCCTCAGATCTGTGACAGGCACCTGAGCGGTAGGGTTAACAGCTTGCGATGCGATTGACGTGGCCGTCTCGTCCGCCAGAACGTTACCCTCAATGCTCCTATGGCCAGGCACCCAGCATATATTCATACGCTGGTTAGATCTGTACGCTATACACAAGACAGAATATAGTTCATTAAGTACTGGATTTTTGTGTGTATAGAGTGACATCAGGGCCTTCACGACACTAAGGGAGTCTGTATATATCGCTGACTTTTGGAGTTTTGATTTTCTTATATGCTTCACAGCAGACAGTAATGCGTAGGCCTCGGCCGTAAATATACTTGTTTCCGGATGTAGTACATCGGATTCTGAGAAGGATGGGCCGACGGCAGCATGCGACACCCCGGCATTAGACTTTGCAGCGTCTGTGTAGAACTCTGCGCAGGAGTGCTTGTGCTGGAGTTCTAGGAAATGAGTTCGTATTTCGATCTCTGGTGCGTGTTTTGTTATTTCCAAAAATGATATGTCACATTCTATGACCTGCCACTCCCAAGGCGGTAACAACTTGGTTGGTTGCATTAGGCGAAGCTCGAGGAGTGGGACACGCACTTCATCACTAAGCTCCCTCACTCGAAGCGAGAAAGGCTTTCTTACAGAGGGGCGATTATGGAAAAGTGTAGTGCAGGTCATATCGTTAACAGTGTTAAAACATGGATGTTGATGATTGGATTGGATTTTCAGGAAATATGTAAGGCTGATGTAAGTTCTCTGTAGATGGAGGGACCATTCATTTGATTCCGCGTATAAGCTTTGAATCGGGCTCGTTCTGAAAGCGCCAGTGGCTAACCGGATACCTAGATGGTGAACAGGATCTAGCATCTTTAGCGCGCTCGGGGCGGCAGAGTTATATACTACAGCACCATAATCCCATCGAGACCGAATTAGGCTCCTGTATAGGTTCATTAAACACTTCCTGTCACTACCCCATGTAGTCTGGGATAGAGGTTTCATTAAGTTCATTGTTTTTAGACATTTTTCTTTCAGATGTTTAATGTGTGGAATGTAAGTGAGTCTGTAGTCAAGTATAATACCCAGGAATTTGTGCTCTTTGTTGACAGGTATTTGGTGTCCACACAGTTCTAAGGAAGGATCCGGAAACAGGCCTCTCTTTCTTGTAAAAAGAGCACAAGAGCTTTTGTGGGGGTTGATTTTAAATTCGTTTTTGTCTGCCCACTTGGAAATCTTGTTCAACCCCTGCTGCACCTGTCTCTCGCATACTGAGAGGTTACAGGATTTGAAGCCGATTTGAATGTCGTCAACGTAGACAGAATAAAGAATGGCAGGTGGTAGCGAAGCACGAAGCGTGTTCATCTTCACGATGAAGAGCGTACAACTCAGCACGCCTCCCTGCGGTACACCTGTTTCTTGTGTGAAAGGTCGCGACAATACGATGCGGATTTTCACTCGGAAGATGCGATTCAACCAATAGGTTGCAATTATTTTCAGCATATTGCCACAGATGCCCATTTCCGACAAGTCTCGCAAGATGCCGTAGCGCCATGTTGTGTCATATGCCTTCTCCATGTCAAGGAATATTGACATGAAAAATTGCTTATGTACAAATGCATCCCGAATATATCCTTCAATCCGCACAAGGTGATCTGTTGTCGACCGGCCTTCTCTGAAGCCACACTGGTAGGGATCAAGTATATTGTTGAGTTCAAGGAAGTGTATGAGTCTGCGATTAATCATTTTTTCAAAAACCTTACACAGGCAGCTTGTAAGAGCTATTGGGCGATAGCTTGCCGCCATGGATGGGTCTTTCCCCTGCTTCAAAACAGGGACCACAATTGCTTCTTTCCATGCAGTTGGAAAGTATCCCGCAGCCCAAATAGTGTTGAAAATTGTGAGTAGTGTAACTTGGGTGTCATTGTTTAGGTTTTTGATCATTTCATACATGATTCTGTCAGAACCCGGTGCGGAGCTCTTGCATGATCTCAAGGCAGCTCTGAACTCCGCAATACTAAATGGACAGTTGTATGGTTCATTCTTTCGACATTTCCTTATGAGTGGCTTACATTCTTCTATTTGTTTGTGTTTGAGAAAGGATTCTGAATAATTTGTTGGACTTGACACGCTCTCAAAGTGCTCCCCAAGTGAGTCTGCCTGATCTTGCAGTGTATCGCCCTGTGTATTTACCACAGGGAGTGAGTACGTTGGTCGACCTCTAATTCTATTTACCCTGTTCCAGACTTTGGCCTCATCTGTAAACGAGTTAATACTCGATAAAAAGTTCTGCCAACTTTCTTTTCTGGCCTGCCTGCGGGTTCTCCTGCCTTGAGATTTTACTTTCTTAAAGTTGATAAGATTCTCTGCAGTGGGGGAAGCGCGTAGCAACCCCCACGCTTTGTTCTGTTTCTTACGAGCAATCCTACATTCCTCGTTCCACCACGGGACACGCCGTCTGCATGCCAACCCGCTTCCTTCAGATATGCATTTAGATGCGGCATCTATTATGAACGCTGTAAAATACTCCGCAGCGGCTTCAATTTCTAGAGAAGACATATCAGCCCATGAGATGCTAGATAGTGTTCTAAATTTCTCCCAGTCGGCTGTATCTATTTTCCACCTAGGGGCTTGTGGAGGAAATTCATTTTCTTTGGATGTTCTTAGCAGTACGGGGAAGTGATCGCTCCCGTAAGGATTGCTCGTAACTTCCCATTCGAGTTCGGGCAGTATACACGCGGAAACTATACTGAGATCTATTGAAGAAAAGGTTCTGTTTGCAAGAGAGTAATATGTGGTTCTTTCTTATTTAGAAGGCACGCTCCAGAAGAAAAAAGGAACTGTTCAACGAGACGACCTCGCGCAACGATACGAGAGTCTCCGCAAAGGTGTTGTGTGCATTGAAATCGCCAAGAACAACATAAGGTTCTGGCAATTCATCTATGA